>NC_140172.1:53553886-54274724 GCF_963971535.1 Notolepis coatsorum | reverse complement strand
CACCCAACAGGAAATTCCACTTAAAAGCATTGCTTCTCCTGTACCCAGCTCCAAATATAAAAACAGCCTTGTTACTCTCTTAACTCCTCGTTAAGAGACAAAAACAAGATTCTTAATGTATCAAATAAGAGCTCAAGCCTACCACACTCTAAAAAACAATGGAAAATATTTTCCACGCTACCACAGAAAGGACATTCATTTGATACATTAGGATTCACAACAGAAATAAAAGCGTTTACAGCAACAGCTCCATGGAGAATCCTCCACTGTAAATCCCCAGTTCTTTTTTTTTATGGGAGTTTATACAAGGCTCTCCATCCTGGACTTAAAACACAGTTCACATCAAATTTTTTTCTCCACACAGAGTCCTCTTTTCCATTTAGTTTGCCCGTGTTGAGAGCTTGCCTTTGACACAACATTTGTCAAAAACTTTGCCACCGACAGTATATAAATCCAGTCCTTTCGAACATGTTTCGTCCAAAAGGCGCCCAGAACAGCCATTAACATCTGTATAAAGTTCCACCTCTGGAAAAGGGTCCTCTTCATCTGGGATCTCCTCCCCCACACAGTACATCCTCAAAAGTTCGAAATCTTCCAAAGACAGTCTTTCAGCCCACCGTTTTAAAATATAATCCATTTGTCGAACTGAATTCAGACCCAGCAGTTTAGCCACAGCATGTCAGTCCTCTAACCTTGGCCCAGCTACATCCACAATTTCCCCCAGCGTGAGTATTCCATTTTTGCTCAGTATGTGTCTGAGGCTTGGTGTTGAACTGTCCGTAATGTCCATTCTTGCCCCACCGACAAGAGGTTCCTCCAACAACCAATACATTGAAAGAGCAGGCTTATGGCCCGCGTCCACCTAGCGCATATTTCTCCGTGAAACATGCTGGGAGTGCGCCGGCAGAGCTGGCTTGACGCGCATCTTGTAGATGACAGAAAGAAATCTACAGCCATGCCGCGGTTTTGCACATATTATAGCATATTTGAATAACTTTATTGTATATTAATTATATATATAGTTATTGCCTGACACCACAGTTCTCCCTTTGCTTTTTATTAGCTTTTTAGTAGTGTATTCGTGTAGTTATTATTATTAGTTTTGTCGCGGATCTCAATGGTCTGTGTGGAGACAGCCAGACAGGCAGGCAGCTCCGGTGTCAGGTTACAAGCAGAGTGGTAGATGACTGGCTGTGATTGGTTGTTTGAATATGCGCTCGGCGCACCGCTCTAGAAAAGTTCAGCCAGTTTCAACTCTCTGGCTTGTGCGGCCGCATAAAGGCGCTGAAGAAAGAAGCCGACGGCAGCGCACTTCCTAGAGGCGGCCGCATGGGGCCGCATGCGCTCCCTCCCCATTGTAATACATTGAAAACAGACGCGTGCGGTCCTAAATATGCGCTAGGTGGACGCGGGCCCTCAGACACTTTTCTTTTAAATAAATGCCATGCTTTAAAAACCCCTTTGTAGAATGGAGACAATTCTGACAAATTTAACAAATGACCATCCATTAAAAACAAACCAGCATCAAAACCGAACCCATTTACCCTCCTTAAAATGACACTTGCAACATTCCTCCACACAAGAATGTTGCCTGCATAAGTGAGGTACTTTTGTACAAACTGAAGACGGAAGGTTGCCATTGTACTCTCTATGTGTATTAACCCTTGCCCCCCCTCATCCTTAGGCAAAAAAAGAACAGCTTGAGGTACCCAGTGTAACTTGTCCCAAAAATAAATCCACTAAGATGGCTTGCAAGCTTTTTATCAATCCACTAGGTGGCTCCATACAAGCTAAACGATGCCATAATGCAGAAGCTACCAGGTTGTTTATTATCAAAACTCTTCCTCTAAAGGACATCTTTGGTAACAACCACTTCCATTTATCTAATCTTCCTTTCATCTTTTCCATCAGCCCTTCCCAATTAATTTTTACTGTTGTCTCATCACCTAAATAAATGCCCAGATACTTGATACTAGGGATGCACGATATTGATTTTTTGACACCGATACCGATAACTTTATGCTCCTCAAGCCGATACCGATACCGATAACCGATATTTATTGTATTATAATATTTTTTTTAACTGTATATATATATATTTTTTTTTTAGTATTTATAAGCTCCGATGTCATCGGTACTGCTATCGGTACTCGAGAAATTATGGAGGTTTTTTTTGAGGAATTTAAACGTCACAAACTAATCTTGTTGGCAGTTGTCTGCGCGGGGAGCTCTGTGCTCTCTGCCTGCTGTGATCTCTCCTCTCTTCCCCTCCCACACACACACACACTCACTCACTCACACACACACACACACACACAGACACGGGTGCTGCGCTGCCGAGTAGGCTACAGACAGCTCTGCTCTCATAATGGCGGACAGAACGAAATGTTCAAAAGTCTGGGTCTATTTTACTAAAGTCGATCTATCTATCTCTCCTCCCTCGGTCTCTCTCTGCCTGCGCGAGCAGGCTGTGCTCTTACACACACTCACTCTCACACACACACACACAGGTGCTGCCGAGTAGACAGCTCTGCTCTCGACAGCACCCGTGTGTGTGTGTGTGTGAGAGTGAGTGTGTGTAAGAGCACAGCCCCCTCGCGCAGGCAGAGAGAGACCGAGGGAGGAGAGATAGAAAACGGCCAACAAGATTAGTTTGCGACGTTTAAATTCCTCAAAAAAAGTCTGGGTCTATTTTACTAAAGTCGATGCTGACAACGCTCGTTGCCACAAGTGCAACAAGACATTTGCCAGTAATGTATAAGCGCCGGTACTTGTCAATGTGGCTGGCGGGGAGATAACGTTAGCTCCGAGTAGAGTAATGGCTGACAATCCGGAGGTAAATAAACGAACGAGAGCTTCTGATTGGTGGTAAGAAGAATAGGTGGGTGCAAGCCGTGGGACGTAATTGGCAGATCGACTGTCTGTCTCCGAATGTAACGTGACTACGTCACACGTCACAGCCAAGAAAGGGAGCGCTGGATTTGTGAAAAACTCCCTGTTCCTAAACCACACGCTATCAGTTTTACCACAGTACTGGCAAAACGGGAGGAGGCTATAATAAAAACAAGCGCCCTTCATCCAAATCCACCCACACCGGATTTCTTTTAACCAAAAAATGTATTATATGTTATCGGAGCTATCAATAACGTTATCGAGTTTATCGGAATGACGTCATAATTGCTGATATCGGCCCGATAATTATCGGCCCGATAATTATCGTGCATCCCTACTTGATACCTCCTTTTTTCCATGTTAAGCCCCCTGATAAGACTGGTAAACCACCAGACCACCTCCCCACTGCTAATGCCTCGCTCTTTTTCCAATTTACCCTTGCCATTGTTAAAAAACTAAAATCACTAACACATTCCCCTAGAACATGAACATCTTTTGGTTTGTGACCAGGATTAAAACGTCATCAGCATATGCAGATAATATCTGTGCATTTTTAAAACCTGGTAAAAACAGACCACAGATTTCAGCCCGTATCTTATGCAGTAGAGGTTCAATGGAAATAGCGTACAACATTCCTGACAATGGACACCCTTGCCTGACCCCACATTCTACACTGAACGGAGCACTCAAACCCCCATTGATCTTCAATACACTCTTAATGTCTTGGTACAACACTTTGATCATCGCTATAAGACCCAGGCTGAGACCAAACCGCTCCAAAATCTTCCAAAGATAGAGGTGCTCAACCCTGTCAAATGATTTTTCTTGGTCCAGTGAAATAAAACCAACATCTAAGCCTAATGAACTAGAGACATCCAAAACATCCCTAATTAGAGACACATTGTCTGTAATAGATCTGCCAGGCACACAGTATGTTTGATCTTTATGTACGATTTCCCCCATCACCTCCCTGAGTCTGTTGGCCAGGGCTTTCGACAGGATCTTGTAATCCGAACAGAGAATCGCAACAGGCCTCCAGTTCTTAATGTCTTGTAGATCTCATTTTTTGGGTAACAAAGTTATCACAGCTCTCCTGCAGCTCAAAGGCAAGGACATGTCCTCAAAACTCTCATTGAGCACCTCCAGCAGATCTTCACCCATCTCCTCCCAGAAAGCTTTATAAAACTCAATGGTCAGTCCGTCAATGCCAGGGGCTTTCCCCCCCTCCATTCCCTGCAGTGCTGTGTACAATTCATTCAGACCCAGAGGTTCCCCGAGACCGGTATTCTCTTCATCAGAGATCTTCAGAAGACCCTCGCAAAAAGAATCAAACAGCGGTTCATTCTCTTTATATTCACTTTTATACAACTGTGAATAAAACGTCACTGCTTCCTGACGAATCTCTCCATCCTCTATTAACTCTCGTCCTTCAGCCGTATGCAGAGTGTGCATAAATCGGCTATGTCCATTTTTCTTTTCCATACCAGTAAAAAACTGGAAGGTGCATCCATCAAATTAGCACTTTGGAACCTCGACCAAACCAATGCTCCCTGTGCTTTTATGCCTAGCAGATCTTTAAGCATACTTTTTTTGGATTTGAGGACTTCAAAATGTCCTCGATTCCGTGTGGACTCAAACACATTCTGAAGGCCCTCAATCTCAGCCTCTAGATCCCTCATTGACCTTGTAATGTCCCGTGTGACATTAAGAGTGTATTGCTGACACAACTGTTTTATCTGAACATTCCCACAGTCCCACCACTGCCTCAGGGACATAAAATCCTGTTTTTCACCCCTAAACCTTTTCCAAAAAAAATAAAAGTCTCCTTAAAATTAACATCACACAGTAATGTGGAGTTAAAGTGCCAATATGCACTCTTTGGTTTTACCCTTGAAATAAAAACATCACTTAAAACCAACGAATGATCAGTAAAACCTACAGGCATAATTTTACACATCTTAACAACTCCACAATGATGTTTAAAACAATAAAACCTATCCAACCTAGCTAGAGAAATTACATTTTCTCTAACATGAGTCCAAGTATATTGTCTTTTGTTGTCATGTAGCCTTCTCCAAATGTCTACAAGATCATGCGTTTCTATGAGTTGATTTAAAATCCTCTGTGATTCTCTGTGAGGTTCAGTGTGATTCCTGTCTAAAAAATTATTCTGAGTGCAATTAAAATCACCTCCCAGAAATAAAAAATCATCAGAATTACAACTCATCCGTGTCATTGAGCTCATTTAAAAAAAATGGCTCTCTCTAAACCAACCACGGGCGCATAAATATTAATAAAAACCATAGTATGTCTTTCAAACTTGGCTTTTACTACCATTAGCCTCCCCTCCACTTTCGACTGTATCTCATAAGATATTGGTACAAAACGTTTTGAGAACAAAATGCCAATCCCCCCACTCACTGAGGTCAGGGAGTTTAAAACCACCTCACCCTTCCATTCTGTCTTCCAGTCTGTTTCATTTAACATATCACTATGCGTTTCTTGCACCAACATAACATCAATGCTTTTCACTTTGATCATTTCATATAAAAGAGCTATTTTCTTTATGTCCCTTGCCCCATTCAAATTTAAAGTGGCCACTCTAAAACTACTGCTCATTAAAAATAACACCATGTGAACAATGTCACCAAAACAACAAAACTATACTGATTCCTCCCCATCATCTTCTTTGTTGAGGTCCAGCCTAACCTTCTGTACAAATTTCCTCAGCCTGTATACTTCTTGGTCAGAAAAACGACCATCTCCTTTACACTTCAAGTTACTTCTGGCTGATACAATGAACAGCTCCTTATCTGGAACTTTCCTATTTTTACACCCTTCCTGTTTTTTGTTGTCTGTAAAAACCTTTTCATTTTAGCCAATCCATAGGAAAGTTTAGCTTTTGCATCTGAAGATGCATCACTCCCCCACACATCAGACTCATCTCCAGAGCATCCATCCGAGTCCGCCCCTGTACCTTCCTGTGTACTCTGTGTACTACTGATTACTTTGTTCACACCCGCTTTCTTAGCTTGAGAGCTTGACAACTTGTCTACTTCTGACTTTCTTTTCTGCCAAACGACCTTCAGCTTGTTCTCCTCCTCCTCCATGTCAATATCCTCTACCACTACTTCCTCCACTCTGACCCCCCCACCTGTGTCCTTTGACTCTGTTCCATCTACAGGTCTACTTTCCTCCTGGTTACTTATAGTGGCCTTGCTGACACAAGCCCCTCCACCCTGTCCTTGCAGATCAACTCCATCTTCACCATCCACCCCATTTTCACTTCCATCCTCTTTATTCTCTTCCACCACAACCCAACCCCCCTCATTTTCATCCCCACCATCTTTTCCTTGTACTGCGTCTCCTGCCTTGCCTGTGCCTTCCTCGTTTTTATCACTCCTATCTGGTCCAATAGCCTTTTCAGAAGCCTCTCCACCACCCCTCTTCCCCTGTTCTCCACCACCCTCAACAACTTGATTCAAACCCCATGCTGTTTTTCCTTTCTTTGTTGCATTCTTCCCAGCATTTTTCCCCGTGCTAGGCCCCTCTCCTGGGCAAGCCTTTCTCAAATGCCCCTCTTTACCACAACCAAAACATTTCATGTTCTGCGTTGTTGCAAATATGACACTCAAAACCGTCTACTACCACTTTAAAATTAAAATCCAACTCCTCCTCGCATTTGTTCATGATTATGAACATCTGCCTTCTATGAGAAACTACATGTTGTAACTCAGGTGCTTTACAACCTGAAGATATTTTCTTCAGTGGAGATACAATTTTCCCATATCTGGCGAGTTCTCTCAAGATAAGCTCATCACCTATCAACGGGGGAAAATTCGCCAAAATCACCTTTTTCGCAGGTGTTGTGAGCGGACGAACGTATCATGTATTACTAAACCGTTTATGATGAGCTTATTTACTTTCACCACATCGTCCACAAAGAATACGACACCGCCGTTCATCCTTGCTGCAGACTTAACACTCTGGGCTCCCACCTCCTTTGCAACAGCCAGACTACAGTCCTCAACTGAGCATGGAAATGACGGCGAGACTTTAAACCCATGTTTCCTGGTCAGCTTGGCGAAATCCATATCACTGGCAGCAGACAGCTGACTATGCGAACACTGACTCCGCACAACGCTACCAACCCACCAACAACACACAACCAGTCAAATAATTCACAACTTGGCACACAACATATAAATAGAAAAAGTTAGAAACTCACTCGTACTGCAGTCTCACACCCGCAAACTCGCTCCGTCTCCAAACACACGCATGCGCACAGAGAGAGAGAGAGAGAGAGAGAGAGAGAGAGAGAGAGAGAGAGAGAGAGAGAGAGAGAGAGAGAGAGAGAGAGAGAGAGAGAGAGAGAGAGAGAGAGATGCGTCCCCGACACACACGCAGTCAAGTTTGTGTGTGTGTCCCTGACGAGGGAGAGAGATGGCGCACACACATTTACACACACTTCTGCACGGTCCCGCAGTTACTGCAGATCAGTACCTTATTCACGTCAGCAATACCGTCAAATCAGAACAGCTTAGTTGAGTGAGGGAAGATCTCGTGAACTCGAGACTAGACTGATGAGTCAATATGATAATTAACGACACAGACCACATTGATATAATCCCTGATTGCTAGGATACAATGATAAACACTGGAAAAGGCCATTTATAATGCATGTCCCCTTTAACACATTGAGTGCCAGCAGGGGGCGCATGATTTATCGCTTGAATGCCAGCCTTTTCATATTTCATGATTTTCGTGGAGCTATTTCTATATTCTATATTATGGCTATGTGTCTAATACGCCTGTCACTTATCAATGACAGTCAACATGTATGAAACTGATTGTTTTTTCATCGGTACATTTCCATTTTATACCGTTTTGAAAAACTGAAGTTATTGGAAAAAAAAAAGAAAAAAAATATTCTGCAGGAATCACCCTTTAGTGTAATACACACAACACGTTTTCTGGCTGATTTATTAATAGTTTTCAAATAAACGCTAGATTATCGATAGTATATGTGTACTTATGCACGCTAGAGAAGCGGGCTGAAAAATCGATTATCTATGACCTGGTCAGCGCTAACGTCATATACACACATACACACATAGGGGACACGTTGTGAAATATGTGAAAAAAAACATCTGATTACCCCAAGACTGGTAAAATAGATTCCTTACCTCACATCAGATGTTCTGCAAAAAGATTATTCCAATTCCTGATCGCCATTCCAAATATCGATCGCGTTTATTGATCCAACGTTATGTACTTGAAACACATATTCGACGTTGCTCTGAGGGTCCCCAATGAATGCAGTAGTCTCGGGTTACATTGCCTGAGAAGTCAAATGTGGAATCCGGGTTTTTTTCCCCCCATGCATTTCCATTGATTCTAATCCAATGGGTGCAATACCATCCGGTATTTGCCCTTTTCGAGGTCAGAGCCAGTCCCAATGATAACGTGAGGCTGGATTGATGAAAAAGTGAATGGATATTGCTAATAAAAGCAATAACGATTAAATAACGAGATTTCTCGTCGTTGGCACTCAACGCATGGCGGCCAACAACGATATTTCTCGTCGTTGGCACTCAATGTGTTAAGTAAAACATTTTCTGTAAGGCGATTAATATGGTCAGGGTTAGGTTTTTTTGGTTTGAGACTGAAGTAAGGCATGCAGTCTAGGTTTGAATTAGGTGTGGAGTTGGTCTACAATGCCAACTTCTATTACAATTAAGGATGCACGAATATAACTTTTTAAGACCGATACTGATATCCAATTCTTCCAGATTGTTGGACACATGTCTATCTTCAGATAATGAAACAGTATCATGATTTTTCCAGGGGTTTACAACACTGCTTGTTAAGAAATAAAGTCAAATTAAATTAAATCTATATCAGTGTTATGCTTTTGTTCACATTGACTGATACCCTCTCTCTCCCCGGTGATGCATTCGACTCAGAAGAATTAACGACACACTGGAAAACAGGATACCTTTCCTGGATGTTGATGTTTATTTTAGGGCTGTCAGTTTATCGCGTTAATTAGATTAATTAATTACACAGCAACTTATCGCGTTATAAAAATTAACTCAAAATTAATGAAAAAATTATCTCTTTTTTGCATCTTGGACGGAAGAAAGTCAGTGTCAAATGACCATAGTATTGTCCCCATAGCTATAATATAGAATATAGATATATCTCTACAAACAAGGTGGCGCACTCCTATCTTTAAAGCGTGGCATAGCTACAACGGGACCCATGAGCTAATGGCTGGCGCTGAATGAGTTAAGCATTGCACGGCCCACCGGCACGTGCGCACAATGCCCTCATCTGCCGGCTCCGAGCTGCATTTTCGCCAATCAACCAATACATTGTTGGAAAGTTGAATTTGCCACCTTTCGATCGCCACCCCACTAGGCTTGAGTAAATTGTAATGAACCAAATGAGAATATCAATTAAAAAAAGAAATCTTTGACTGTGAATAACACCATGCTAAAATGTACCAGACCTGAAAAATCTAAGCAAATGAATAAATGGAAGATGATTAAACAGAAGGTTTTGTAGATACAGTACTGAATTCTGCCATGTGTCCGGATGGCAGAATTCAGTACTGTATCTACAAAACCTTCTGTTTAATCATCTTCCATTTATTCATTTGCTTAGATTTTTCAGGTCTGGTACATTTTAGCATGGTGTTATTCACAGTCAAAGATAAAAAAATAAATTTAATTGATATTCTCATTTGGTTCATTACAATTTACTCAAGCCTAGTAAGGGCTTGTGTCCATAGCCGACGTTTTATGAGTTGTCAGCTCCTTTCTGTCATTCATTTATATGCTGGAGAAACGACAGGCGCGCTCCTCTTCCCAGCGACGCGCCTCGCGTTTTATGAGCTCTGGGCGGCAGCGTTTTTGGTCGGAGTGCTCTCAGCGCATAAAGTTGAAACTAGTTAAACTTTTTTGGAAAGGAGCGCGCTCATCAATGTAACTCATCGAGGAAGGGGCGGAGCCGCGGCTGGCGCGAGCTCTGGGGAGACCTAGAAAAACGCTTGAAGCTTTTTTTTCTTCTTTTTTCAAAGCGGTCCGCCTTGAAAAAAAGGCTTTGAGTGGACACATAGCCTAACAGACACAGTATTTCTGACACTGGGAATACATTCCCTGAGATCCATAGATGTCCCTAGAATCAGATACCAAGAACATGCAAATGGACAATATTAAAAAAAAGTCTGTAAATGTGTATTCTACGTTCTTATGGAATGAATGAGATAAAAAAATTCAAAAAATATAAAATAAAAAAACTTTTAATTAATTAATAAATTTTGAGTACATTTTCATAACACGATAATTTGCTGTGTAATTAATTAATGTAATTAACGCGATAAACTGACAGCCCTAGTTTACAATCATTTGAAAGTCCTGCACGAACACAGACACAATATATTATCAGGAAATGAATCAATTATGCAAAGGAGAGAGAGAGAGACTCACTCACACTTACCCGTCTTATTTCATAATACAACATTTCCGAATGGACGTTTGGATTAAACCAAGTGTATGGGAGAAAAATCAAAGAAAAAGGAGGAGAAAAAGTAGGTAAAAAAATATATATATATTCACAAAATGGATTACCATCCAAATGTTATTGAAGCCTCCCATGACCAGTACTAGTACTGATACTACTACTTTTAACTCATTCAGCACCAGGGGTCGCTGTTTACCTTCTGGGTAGAACGCTGTAAACTTGCGAGTGCTTAAAATATATGAAATATTATAGCTATGGATCTAATAAAACCGTCGATTGTCAGTGAGTTGCTTCTGGTCAACATGCAAAAAACAGATTTCCGTTTTATACCGTTTTGAATATGAGTATAGTTTGGGTGATTCTGAGTAATCCCAGGAAAAGACGCGATAATAGCAGTTAAAATCCAGTTATCACGTTGTCATTTTTCACCCGATTATCGAGTCTTATGAATGGCACTAGCGAATAAAAGAAATAACGATTAAAACCCGACTTTTCTCGTGATTGGCGCTCAAGCGATGGCGAGTTAACCCGACTTTTTTCGTCATTGGCGCAGAATGAGTTAATAACCGCAGCAATTTGCGCATAATGTTCTACGTTATATGCGTAAATGTGCGATATGTGCCTAAAGTCAAGACTCAACAGTACTGAACCAGAAAAATTATTTAGGAGCAATTCTTTTTGCACGATTAAAAACAGTAACTAAGTTAGCCGCGAGCTAAGCTACCTAACGTTAGCCGCGAGCTAACCGTGGAAACGCTCACAGTGAAGTGATTCCACAACACCAGTTCCTTTAGTGGGGAAGGGGGGTATATTGACGAGGCTTGACAACAGTCAGAGGTTCAAAGATAACTTCACATTTATTAGCTGTTCATTTATATTATATCATCAGGGCTTCTCCAGGTTACAACACCGTGTTACTGTGGTTGACTATTTACTTCCTCGTGTGACGTCACTTCAAATACGGCAACCAAGACGCTCAAAAAGCAAAAGCGAGTCGAGTCGATTAGGTACCATGCAGTGAAAAGCGGCATAAGAGAATACTTCATAATGTTTCATGCAATTAAAAAGTTAATATATATTTAGTACACGATTTATTTATTTTAAATAACAGTGACTTTTCCTTTTTGATAAGAAAGTCTAGTGCTGGTTGAGCATATGCATACCTTATGTTGATGGTAGGGATGCACCGAATGGGAAATTCTTGGCCAAAACCCATACCGAAAATAGAAAACAGTTGGCCGAAAACCGAAAGCCGAAAGGCCGAAAATGATTCATAGAATAGATTTTTTTAACCAATGTTGTGGAACATTATGATTATGGAAAAATATATGATTATGGCAAAACTTAACTTAAATAATAAATAATCACTATTATGGGTCCATAAAACATTTATTCAGCACTTCTGAATGCATACAGTACATTAATTCCATCTTTTCTCTGGCTGCCGCAGCGGACATCTGTGCTCTACTAAGCGCACCTTTCTAGTCCCCAGCAGAATGTGCTCGCTTGACTTTGGCACCAGGGGCGTTTTTAGGGTTAGAAAACATTGGGGGCTTCAGCCCGGGGGGGTTCACTTTTTTTACACACAGAAATACGCAATTTTAGAGTAATTAGAGACGAATACTGAAGAACTAGATTCGAGTTTTTTTAAGTGAGGTCCAGGTCCATGAGAGGGATCTGGGCAGTCCCCATAGAAAATTCAAAGTTAACAGGACCAAATCATCAGTTTCTTATTTATTTATTTAACCTTTATTTAGCCAGATAAAACATTGATATGGTCCAAGAGGCCCCAACGAGGGTACAAATATACATATATACACATATACATACATACATACATACATACATACATACATCCATACATACATACATACATACATACATACATACATACATACATACATACATACATACATACATACATACATACATACATACATACATACATATACATATACATACATACATACACACATATACACCAATAACAAAATTAAAACACAGTTAAGAATCATACACATAAGCAAATAAACAAACAAACATTATGCACAGCCTATGTAGATTTGCAAAACACTAAACACACTTGCATTACATTAGACACAGAATGTCAAATTACCACACATATGAGCCAATTGGTTAAACACAGCAATCAGATGCACAAACACACCATTGCTTAATTGTAGATACACCAATCAGGTGTAAGCACTATAAAAATGCAGCAGGTGAGTTCACCTGCCTTCAACCAAAATGGAAGGAGAGTGAAGTACTGTACACACAGAGAACGTGAAAATATACAATACATTCACCAAACACTACACAAGATGACCAATGATGCAGACTGATGAAAATATAAATGTTCTCTCCATATACCCAAATCAGTCAACATGTCAACATGGAGAATCACAACAAAATAATCTCTTGCCAGATCCAGCTAGGCAAAGAGATAATGTCTAGTATTTTCTGTACTCTATTTAAATGTTTTCTATTTTTGTTTTTGTTTTACTGTAATTTTAACCTGTACTGGATACAGTATTTTATGTTTGTCTGATATTTGTTGAGCTTACTGTGTTATGCACACTTTAGTAGCATGAAAACTGGGACATGTTTTGTTGTGATTCTCCATGTTGAAATGTTGACTGATTTGGTTATATGGAGAGAAAATTTATATTTTCATCAGTCTGCATCATTGATTTTGGTATAGAGAATTTTTTTTTCATCAGTCTGCATCATTGATTTGGGTATATGGAGATAAATAAATTATATTTTCATCAGTCTACAGCATTGGTCTTGTGTAGTGTTTGGTGAATTTATTGTATATTTGCACATTCTCTGTGTACTTCACTTACAGTACTCTATTCACTGAGAAGTAAAATAGCTAAATGTGTTTTAGGTTAAGCACAGCAGTGTGTAACTGGTTCAAACAGAATTAAGTCATATGAAACGTGTGTTTCATATGGTAACAAAATGTAGTTTTTATAAATTAGTGTATAGCTTGTGTTTAATTTAGCAAATTATCTGAGGTGTTCTGATAATTGTGTGTGTGGTTGTGCTAATTGTGTGTAGTGTTTTGAAACACCGAGCCCTGTTTTCAAAATCGTGCTTAAGCAATCGAAAAAATTATATACATAATGTTTCAGTCTTCTCATGAAAAAAAGATTAGATTTTGGGGTCTTTTCCTGCCTTTGGTCCGCTTTGCATTCACATCTCAAATGAACTGCAGCAGGGTTCACTTGCAAGAGTGAATGAGCTTTCACACCAAACCAACCGGACTATCAGAGGAAATGAACCAGGGTTCGATTAAAGCTTATTATAGTTTATCACAGTATCATGAGCATGTCTTTGTCAGTGGACACTGGACATGGGTATGGATGGCTCCAGGTGCTGCTGCGTTAAAGTGCACATCTTCAATACCTATCTGTACTATTTAAAAGCACAGTGCAGGACACACTCAAAGGTTATCGCACCTCAGAGATGGCAGTGGACATGTATGACAGGACAAAGGCCATATGTAATGGCCTTGGGATTGAGGAACATACTACCAGCCAAAGGAGGAAGCAGAAAAGGATGGACGAGTAGTTGAGTCATCTTGTGGCACAAGCTCAGACCTCATGGAGATCAGCTGAGACAGAGACTGTTCTATCCAGTCCTCGACAAAATGCTGCAAGAGCTTGAGAGCAGGTTCTCATGAGTTGGAGAACAACGTATGAGAGGCATACAGGTATGTTATGCAGCCTCAGACCAGTTTCGCTCAGTGGAATTGCTGCAACCCCTCCCCACACATTACAATATCCAACTACTGCCAGAGGAGATCACAGTTGCAAAGTGTTTCCTGGCCAGGACAGGCAGAGATGCAGTCCCTACTATCCAAAGTGTCTTTTCCCTCCTGGATGATAATAATAATAATGCATTTGATTTATAATGCGCCTTTCAAGACACAAAAAAAAAGTCCACAAATCGGTGAATGAAAAAATTATATAAGATCAAATGAAAACTACTACTTGCTAAAAATCGATGTTTAAAAGTACTAAAAACCAAAGAAAAATACCAAACACTAACAAACATTCAGCACAGACAATGGGGATGCTTCCATCAAAAAAAAAAAAAAAAAAAAATGTAAACAATTTTTTTTTAGATCCGGGGCTAGGAGAAAAACATCCGGGGCTAAAGCCCTGGAAGCCCAGGGCTAACGACGCCACTGTTTGGCACAGTAGACGGCGACGCGCGACAGACAGACAGCGTCAATGTGAGAAACACAACCCCCCCCCCCCCCCTCTCGCTCTGAATAATATGCATATTAGATCACTCAGTGATTAACCGCAACGGGCATAATAAGGATATAAAAGCATGTTAAAGACGCATTTATTGGACGCGTTGTGCGCAGAGTTTACATAGAAACAGCGCGACTCCCGACAGCACGACATCATCACAACAACACGCGAATAATATGCATATTAGATCACTCCTACCGCGACGGGCATATAGTAAATAAAGATATAAAAGCATGTTAAAGACGCATTTATTGGACGCGTTGCGCGCAGAGTTTACATAGAAACAGCGCGACTCCCGACAGCGCAACATCATCACAACAACACGCAAGGTTGTTAGGTTGTTTCTGTTTCGGTGATATATTTTCGGTGAAAAAACTCTTTCGGCCGAAAGCCGAAAGGCAATTTTTTGCCATTTTCAACCGAAAACTTTCGGTGCCGAAATTTCGGTGCATCCCTAGTTGATGGTCTTTGTCTATAATGTGGCCACAAAAATAGAAAGGTTTCATTATTTTGTTTGTTTGCACTAAGTTAATACTTTGACAAATGTTGCCTATATTTTTCAGTCAGTTCGGTCTGTGTGCCAAACATTATTTAAGGCAAACCGCTGTAAACCTTTTACCTTTTACCAAATAAATGAGAAGCATGTTTAAATGCCTCCCCTCTTGCTGTACCAAAATCTCTCCTAGCTCTAACCGGTCACTGTCAAAATAATGTGCCTGATGTCAAACTGCCTCATTCTTTCAGTTTTTGCATGACTACAGTACATCCTTGAGAATAACTGAAAGGTTGGATTATTTTTAGACTATATATCTTATGCTGATGTATGGTATTTTTGGAGTGTACATTTAAAAAAAAATTAAAAACAACGTATACCGAACCAAAAAAGGTGACACAAAACCGTGATACGAACCGAACCGTGGATTTTGTGAACCATTCCACCCCTACTTATTACAATACTTCTAAACACACCAAGATGCCATCAATACTCAATACAATACTTGGAATCCAAGAGACAAGGGAAGAGTAGACTATATGGAGCACATTAGAAATATCAGAGGCATGCTGAAGCAAGTACTGCTAAATTGGTCAAAAGATTACTTTATTTCACAAAGAAAGCCAGATATCTGAAAATGTGCAGCTCAGGAAACACAATATAAATGTAAGTTGAGCAAATATGAAGATAAAATACAAGACAAGGCAAGTTATGTGATTCTTCCAGCGTACTGACCAACCTCAACAGCCTGAGGACTGTAATGGTCAGACTGGCGATAAGAATGCATCATGACAATTGCTGCATAAACCTATGCATCTCCTAAAGTATGCCATTGAGATATATTAATTGTTTTGGTGTTATAAACTGAGTAATGGCTGAGTCATATGTTTCAAATCAAGTGCACTGTTACTACTCCAAAAATGTTGGAACGATTTTCAAATGTTTTTTTTCCTTAATTCATTCAACCTTTATTTAAACACACTTTTCCCTCAATTACAGTGAGGTTGAGTATACAATTAAAAGAGATAGAATAACAAAACGATAAAACATAATTAAAACAAGTAATCAGCACGATAAAATCAAGTTAAAATAAGATAAAAACAGGAAAACCACACTAAAAGCAATTGTAAAATGATGTACAGTGGTTATTAATCAAAACTATAAATTGTTGGAAAGTTGGAAGAATATCAAACTTTAAAGTGCATTTTGCCCAATGCTTGACTAATAAACATAAATGCCTCAGTACAACCATGAATTGATTGGAGAGAGTGAAGTAGCCAGAGGTGTGGACTCGAGTCACATGACTTGGACTCGAGTCAGACTCAAGTCACGAATTTGATGACTTTAGACTTGACTTGACCAAATCAAAAAAGACTTGCAACTCGACTTTGACTTTAACACCAATGACTCGTGACTTCACTTGGACTTGAGCCTTTTGACTTGAGAAGACTTGATACCTTCCCCCATGCCCAACGATTAAAAATTATGTTATTAAATGTGCCGTGAATTAATAAATTTCCAACGAATAGACACTTAATTAGCGCAGTCCTGGCTCCTGTGTCACCTGCGGAGACACGTTGTGGGCGTGTTTTGTTTACTTGTTATACTGTCATGGCGGCGCCCATGTCGAGTTTTTAGACATGATATTGGATATTCTCACTATTTCTCTTTTGTTGAGCACAAAGAAAAGAAAGTTTTAGTTAAATGTAAATTGTGTCTTGGCTCAATCTACTGCCCACTTTGTTTGAAACAATCCGACAGCATCCAATCAATTTGCACGAGAGAAGAAGTAACATTACATACGTTAATAACAACGGATCCAGTGGAAAATGATACCAAAGATTGCTTCGTTTGCTTATAAAAACTATGTGGTGGTCAACAAAAAACAAATTGCAGTATGCAAAATGTGCGGTCGAAAATCACAGATGGAGAAGCAACAACTTCCAACTTCGTTCGACATTTGAAGCTGCACAATTAACGGTAAGTAACTTGGCTTGCTAGCTACAGTACAGTAGTTAAATCAATGAGCCATCGACCAGCCGTCTCGGTTGATGAGTGGCCAGCAGTAGCCTAACAATACTGCTGCTCCTTAAAAAAAATGTATTGATTGAAATTTGTATTAACAGATTGCAGAATGGGTACAATACAGTATGGCTCAATACAAACAATTGTTATGGGGATGCAGAGCAGAAAAATACTTTCGTCATTGATCCAAGAGAGAGAGAGAACTCACACACGAATTAGGCCCTGCCTAATTCTAATACCTAATAAACTATCTAATATACGAAATGCAGAGATGCCTTGTCATTTCAGTACAGATTTTTTATACCCCAAAATGTATAAAGGGTTAAGGTAGACTAGTTAGTTGAACCGAGGTCTGCTATTATGGATCATGTGCCATAGACTGTATATACAGGGCATGCAGACATTAAATAAATGATTGGTCCAAGTGGGAAGACAATATGTTGGTTATTGTTATCCTACCTTTAAAATGGATATGGTGATCCTTATTCTTTTTTTTCTCAATATACTCCTGAACTGGTTTTCTCAAGCAGCTCTTGCCCAAATGTATCTAGTTGTAAAACGAACCCTGATTCTGAATATTATTACATTTATAGAAATTAGATTATGTTTTGCCAACAAGTTGATAATGAATTTTTTTTGGTGAAGCGCGTATTATGACTTGTTTAGGACTCGAAACTCAAAGGTTAGGACTTGGGACTCAACTTGGGACTTGTTAGTCTTGACTTGGGACTTGCCTGTCTTGACTTGGGACTTGAGTACCAAGACTTGAGACTTGCAAAACAATGACTTGGTCCCACCTCTGGAAGTAGCCATGATCACTTACCCAAAAGTGCTTCAAACAGATTGCTTTTGAAGATCACCATCACCCTCTGAATGGCCAACTTTAGTTGTTGCTCATCTGCCTTCTTCAGTTTAGAACAGTACTCCTCCAAAAGGCCCAAGGCCCTCGCTGTGTCTGCAGGGTAGACAAAGCAATTCGTCTTTGAGTTGAACATCAGCACATGTTTTGTTATGTACAGTATATAGCTGCCAATGGTGCCATTTTGCAGTACCAACTAATTAGATCTATAAGACATTTCTACAGCTCATAATGGGGAAGTAAAGACAGCTCAGAAAAGCAACCTTGGAGATCAACACTGGATTAAGCAGTGCTGCTTGCTGATTATGTCAGAGGTAGAGTTAGCTCACTCTGTCACACAGCAACAAGAGTCCTGGGTAGGTTCAGACAGTCACAGAGAAAGCCACGCTGCTCTTTAATCAAGGTCCAGGGAAGCATAACCACAACAGCAGCACCGTCTAGCTGTATTATATGCTACAGAAGCTGCATTGAAAATAAATGAAAATAAACATCCAATATAATCCACTCAATGCACATTTCAAGACAACTCACTTGTGTGTTGTATCACCCACATAAAATCCCCTTTTACTGGGCAGTTAGAGTTCCCATGGCTAGTAATGTGGACCAAGTGACTGCTGTATTCAAAGCAAGGCGTGCATCACAGTCACGAAAGGGGCTAGGCCGGCAGAGTCGCAGACGGATTGGCAATTTTGTCGGCCACAAGGTATTGACAATTTTGTCGGCCAGCTCCACGTTTGGTATTTGTATGGCTCAAAGGGGACCTACTTGCACAGAGATGGGTGGACCGGCACAGATAAGGGTGTCAATACAGATCCGCTGGTGCAGTACAATTTTGGTATCCATTTTGGCACAGAATTGCACCTGTGCCTCCACTCGCTCAGACCACATCTAAATGCAGATGCTGGTGCTCCTTGTTATTTTTGTGACAGTAGTCTAGGTGAGGACACATAGGAACTTCCAGCCTGTCTAGCCTTCCTGTCTAGGGATGTGCAACAATATCTGGTTAACTGTTTTAAAGGGGCTATGTACTGCTATTCCTAGCACTATTTGGGCAACTTTACACAATTCCTGTTAGTCTATTGAAGACATCTGTAATTTTTTTTTTTTTTTAAATGCATTGTTTTATATTTCTAATCAAGTACTCAAAACGTTAGGTTATGACTATAACCAAGTTCTGTTAGTTAGGGGCGATGCTTGGCATCGCTACTGCACTATCTCGCGTACGTGCACGCGTACTGAATAAACCACAAATGTACCTCTAATACCAGTATTAGTCTGACCACACCCCTCATCAGCTTACCTTCATAAGCAGGTGTGTGGTCACCTGCTCTCCTCCTTCCCAAGCTTTCACCACAAGGTGAGGACAAGGGCTGCAGCGGCCGTCCGATGCCAAGCATCGCCCCTAACTAACAGAACTTGGTTATAGTCATAACCTAACGTTCTGTATCGTTAGTGGCTTAGCTTGGCATCGCTACTGCACAAGGGAGGCCAAGCGGAGCCACTTGGCTGACAAATACACCCCGCTGACAGCCCCCCAAAACCATCAGAACAGGGAGGGCCGAGCCCCCCCGACCCCCCCTAATGGAGGGTAGCCCCCCTATTAGGGACGTCACGGGAGGGCGACGGACCCGACCGTGCGAAGAGGCACTCAAGCAACTCAACGCACAGGGTGAGCAGACCGTGGCTTGACCCCACGACTACACACACGCACAACCCGCATGCCACCCGGGAACGAACGGAGGAACAACCTCGTTACTGCCCCCAGAATCACGGGGTCAAGGGCAAACCCAACCCCGTGGCAAGGCCGTAGCAGCGGAGCACGAAGGAAGACCCAGACCCACCAAAAGGACTGGACTCCCTAGAATGGGGGCCCGGAGAAGTCCATGATGCCAGCATCAAGACCCCACCAGGTGGGCACGTAGTGCCCCGCCCCCCACATCGCCAGCGTATTCGGACAAAGGCCCCTCAGTTACTGCACCTGGTATTCCCAGGCGGAACCAACCAGGCCAGAACCTGCCCAGCTTCCGAGATCGGACGAGATCGGGCGTGTTCAGGTCGGTATGGCCGTAAGCCGAGCGGGCCCCGTCCCCCCAATAGTACACCGCCTGGCACACTGACCCTGCAGAATAGGCAGTCAGCATGGCCGTAAGCACACAAAAAAGGTTAACCAACGGAAGCAGGCAGCGCACCGGGGAAAAACCAGGCAACAGGCTGTTAACCCTAGCCTGGAGACTGCGGACGAGACAGGCGCCAGAGGGGACAGCTGAACACAGCCGCCCCGGCGGAAGGAGCGTAAGCTGGCGGTGTTGCATGACCAAGCCTCCATTTAACAACCCCCACCCAGAGGGGTCGAGGCAGAGAAGGCTGACACGATTGGCAGACGTCATGAACGTGCAGGGGCACCCTCAAACGGTGAACCCGGGAGTTGACACTGCTCCAACACACCAGGGAATCAACCACCTCGGTGTTACCCAATGCGGTGGTTGTTCCTATAACCCCTCAAGAAAAAACTCCAAAACACACCTGCGGGTATACACCGGCTATACCGCAGTACAAGTGTTTCAGTTTCCAAAAAGGGTTAACCCAGGCCTACGGGTCGCAAACATCACTTCGGACCGGGCCTGGCGGTACGGGAAGCACAGGGTCACCAGAGGAGGTCAAAAAACCACCCCCACAGGCCCCTCTTCGCCATGCGTGAGAGAGGAGCGAAAAACAATGGAGAACCAGCCCCTAAGCACACCGTACCCGGTATCCCCCGGCGGTCTCCCAACCAAGTACTAACCAGGACCAACCTGTGTAGCGGCCGAGATCCGACGAGATCGAGCGCGTACAGAATGGCATGGCTGTAAGCCATGACGACAGTGCTGAGTAAAAACATACCCAACCAGGGTCTCCATAGCGCTTAACCCTGTGACACCCAGACCGACCTGGCATTTTTCCCCCTGAAAAAAGCCCAAGTCCCTCAGGGTACCAGAACAGCAGATCTGCATCCCCGGCGGACAACGGGTTCAACTGATCTGGACCAGCGTGACCAGAACCAGTCCCGTGCCCTAACCACGCCGACATGCCTACTCCAGGAGAAGGGCAGATATGCGTGTTGATCTTAACATGAAAAGAAGGCGCCACCCAGACGTTCGGACGAACCGCGCCTGGTGGCCCACCCCAAGGGCGTGAGACCCCACTACATATGTTCAGATCCATCCCGTCATCATCCCCCAGACATGAACGAGAATCCGTCGACAACCCACCCAGGTCATGGGATGTGGTCGCCGGAAGAGGAAAAACCCCCATCTCAGTTGCTTTATAAAAACGCTGTTTCAACCACAAGCAACCAAGGCGTGCCAGTCAATCGCCTGTTTACAGCGAGCTAGCACTATACGTGCGTCGGGACACACCCCCATCAATGAACAGGCTATTTAGACCTGTCATTGAATCCCCAAGGCGCCCAGGGGAACGACAAGAGGGGTGTGACACTCCCTAACTCCAACACTTCTGGAATAGAAAGAAGGAAGCATCAACAGTATGTATCCCAGTCTACACAGCCGGGGTAAAAAATGTTCACATTTTTACATCCCACCACCCTCCCATAGGAAAGAGACGGGGATCCCCAGAGAGACTTCCCACGCGAGCTGTACAGATTGAAAAGAATATATTGCACCTTGAGCCATGTAAAAAACTGGTTTTAGGGCCTCCGGGGAAGAGGCACCGAACCCATACACACTCAATAAACGAATTGAATCGAATATACATACAATAGAAAAGGACCCTTCTAGAGGGTCCACTCACTTTGACAATCTGAGGAGGAAGGCTCTGTACTCTGATGGAGGCTTCCTCACATGGAAGAAGGAGTCCGAACTCACAGAAGGCCTGAGTAGGCGCTTGGTGAGGAGGAGCCCTGACCACCCCCCCTGAAAACAGATCCATCACATGGACCTGAACAGCACACGGAAGTCCTACCAACAGAGACGCGCACGGTGACGTACTCTATGGCGGGGGAATTCCTGCGGTGCACACGCCCAATATACCAGGCCGTGGGACCAGGAACCGCCACGTGACGGGAACCTTGAAGGACAGGGGGTGTACCCCTGACCGACAGAACAATGGGGAGAGGAAAGGTTACCAGTTCACCCCTTTACGACCCCACACCCATGATACGACGTAACGACAAAAAGAGAATATGACACAGTCATAGTCAGCTCTATGAAGCGTTTCACAGCTCCACACAGCGCATGAGCTAACCTGCTATCTGATTTTTACTAAGGAAAAACACAGAATAGAGAAGGCTCTAAGAACCCCGGTCCAACATACACATGTGCTTCTGTGGCCAGTACAACCCAGTTGTAGGTCACATGACACACACAACCCATCATCACCTACAAAAAATGGCAAAAACACTCAACAGAGGAACGCCGTTTTTTTCACAATGAGAGAATACATCATTCTTGATTAGTATCGACCACAGGCCTTGCTAAGCACACATGACAGCAACCAAACCAATTTCCCTTTAGGAAATAAGTTTCTCCAGCAGATTTAGCACAACCTCAGCAATCAAGCTAAGAGTCACATCGTATCCCTACCACACAAAAGACACAATTAATGCACAACATGTCTGATAGGAGGTGATAAAGTCCCCAGGGAACCGGGGGGGAAAAACACAATCCTCCTATTTTACCCTCAATACGGCCAGTTAAAACAGGAAAACCTGTTAATGTGTGAACTCACTGTTCATTGTCATTACAGTCTGAGAAAGAACATTCTTTTACTCACTTGTCACCAAGCATAGCTTCATAGGTCAGTTGCCTTAGTAGTGAGTACACGGTACACATAAACACCATGATGTTTCTCACACAACAACCAGATCAATACATCACGATCTGCACGGAGAAGCTAACTGCCAGTGACAAAAACAGCTCACACACAACCCGCAACGTATCCCAAATGCATTGCAACAACACACGTTTTGGGAAAAAACACCGTTATTCACAATACATTTAGCAAAGTAAAACCAGAAGACGTGTTATGAGGTCTGGCCAACCCCGTACCTACCCGGAACGCAGATCAGCGAAGTGCAGTCACAAGACACCGTAGAACACAGCCGTCCTGTGTTGTTCGACCCGGGCAGCGTCGCCGCTCCACCAGTCGCTACAGTCCTCCTTGTTGACGCAATCCCCGTCTAGGCTCAGGCAGGGTCGACGAACATCCCCTGTCAAGGATGACGTCGTGGTCAAGAGTGTAAAACATGTTAAAATCAAAGCACGTTCAACAGAATAGCATCAAGCTAACGGCTGCCCAACCGTTCGGGTGCTATTGCTTCCGCTCGCGAGACGCCGATCTAACGACGCACGCGATCAGAAGCGAGCTCCCGGCGGCGCGCGAGAAGCTAAGCTACCCCGCGCCAGGCCACTGACCGGCTAACCGTAAGCCATGAACATGTAAACAATGACATAACACTCACCCAGACAGGCCGCCGTTCTGAACCCCTCCTCACTTTTTAAGAGAAAAGAGAAAACAAGACGTCAACACCGCTTCACAACGGTGACATTACCACGTCCGGCGGAATCAGCACAGTACCAACTGGCCTGTATAGCTGACTTTGAACATGAATCTGCCGCTATCGCACATTACATGCACATATCCCCTCGTGAAGGAATACTCTCATTTGGATATGAAAGATGGGGTCTTAACACGGTGACAGAGAGAATCCACTCGTCCAGAACACACAGGGATCACCAGTGTCAATGGTCGCGGCCCACTAGTTAAAACTATAATGGTCGCCAGACCAAGGCCTTCTGTCGCCTAGGCGGCTAAACAAAGGACCCTAGCCTGGGGCCGGTTTCCATAAACTTTGTCAAGTAGCCCCCATAGCACTAACAGACAAGTGGAGCCCGCCAGCAAACACTACTCACCCAACCTGGAACGCACCGCTCCTCACAACAGCGGCATGTCCGACAGTTCAGCTGTGGCCTGACAGGTTTCACCCCAACAAACACAGCAAGGAACTGCAGTTGAGAAGCATGCAGCGGCGTGCTCCCAATACGAAAACCGGTGGAGGGTTTTTAGAATGATCATCATCTTCTAGACACTCCAGTACGAAGACAATATCGCCGTATTTTCTCGAAAATAGTGAGAGAGAAAATAAAGATATGATGTCAACATATCCTTGTTTCCCAAGCTGTTCCTAATCCAATTTCTTCCATCATGGTGTCAAGTGTGGGGATCTACCGAGGCACCTCTTCCTTGTGGTGAAAGCGAGAAGGAGGAGAGCAGGTGACCACACACCTGCTTATGAAGGTAAGCTGATGAGGGGTGTGGTCAGACTAATACTGGTATTAGAGGTACATTTGTGGTTTATTCAGTACGCGTGCACGTACGCGAGATAGTGCAGTAGCGATGCCAAGCTAAGCCACTAACGATACAGAACCATCATTTTTCAGCTCCAAGATTTCAGGCTGTTATGGCCTGGCTCCGCCCATAAGCACTTTGAGTGACAGTCAGTCCACACAGTCTGCGACTGGTATGAATGAATGAATGGAAATGAATGAATAGACAGAGAGAGAGGTAGACAGAGAGAGATAGAGATAGAGAGAGAGAGAGAGAGAGAGGGGGGGGGGTGCGAGAGAGAGAGAGAGAGAGAGAGAGAGAGAGAGAGAGAGAGAGAGAGAAAAAAAGACAGGCCGTCTCAGATTGAAACCCGACACCTCTGCATACTCTGGAGGGAGAGAGAGATAGATAGAGAGGGAGAGAGAGAGGGAGAGACAGAGAGAGAGAGAGAGAGAGAGGGAGACAGAGAGAGAGAGGGAGGGAGCACTTGGGGGGGGGGGACCTGCCGCGCCACACGGGAGAGGGGAGGAAGGGAGGCCCCCCCCCCCCCCCAAGTGCTCCCTCCCTCTCTCTCCCTGTCTCCCTCTCTCTCTCCCTCTCTCTCTCTCCCTCCAGCGTATGCAGAGGTGTCGGGTTTCAATCTGAGACGGCCTCGCAGTATGAGGAAGTAGGCGGGCATTAGCTCCAACCACAGAGCCAATCGCATCATTGTGCGCTACCCAGCGTCCGAATGACGTGACTCAGACGTTCAAATCAAAATGGCCTGATTTACTGGAGGAGGAAAGGGGCTGAGCTGAATCAGAGCAATCCGGCAATATGGTATTTAGACACTAAAACACATTGATACGAACTCCTATTACTATAATACAATGCTAGAGACTGAAAAATGACATTTATAGTACATGTCACCTTTAAATCAACCAGATATTCTTCATGGTTAAATTATTCATTTGCATTTTTCTTTTTCTTTTAATATTATTTTGTATTAATTTTATAGGATGAATGTGGATATTTTTTTAAACAAAAGGTAATGGCTAGAAGGAGTCCACGTTAGAGCCAGCTGCCTCTGACTGTGGAAGAACAATGCTCTCAGTGTGCATTGTACCGTGTCCTCACATGACCCCCAGATGTTGTGGCGGCTTTATGAAACTCTAGTCATTAAAGCCCCAACTCCTCCTACTCCAACCCTTTCTACAACTGCTCCATGCTACACGTGACTGTACGACTAGGAGGAGTCAGGAGATACGCTAATTTGAAAATGTGAGGTCATGGGGTCACCAACATCAATAGGATTCTTCCTCTTGGGTTCATGAATGTGCACAGCAAATTGTCAATATATGTCCTGGCCACATACACATACAGGCTTCGCCTTGGCAGAGGTAACTAGACTGTGAAATGTGTGATCAAACTAAAGCTTATATCAACAAAAAGACATTTCAGCTAAAGAAAGCTATAATTTTGATGGTCCTGACTAGGCTGGTGGTTGTAGCAAAGTCTGTCTAAGGAAAAGTCAGTTCACTCCACCGCTATCTTGATAATGACCTGATCCCTTATCTCTTTCCCCATTCTTTGATAGGGACTACGAAGTCATCCGTATCTAAGAATCTGCCATACATATACTTTACATCATTGTTTCGCTTTCATATCTGAAGTCACTGGTAAATGACTAACAACACAGAATGGTTAATTTGGTCAAAATGTTAGTAATAGGAAAAAAAACCTTTTTCCCATTTAGACAAGTGTTTATGCATGAAACATCAATTTGTTTCTGCTAGTCCTTAGTTACCATGGCAACCATAAAGTATGTATAACACCGGAAACGCATATTATTATTGTTTATTCTTGTTGACTGACTTGTTTACAAGATCCAGTAATAAGACACCAAATTGTTATGTTTATATATTTCAACACATAGCAACTGTAGTCTCTTCTATGTTACAGGCAGCCATGCTGGAAGAAAAACTACACAAACATTCCATGCAACTCATATTTCACCTCAAAATGCAGTAAATGATCATTTTACTCAACATAAAATCACATCACGTTTAATTATTTTCTCTATTGCAGTAAGTAATTTAGTTGCCATCTTTAGCGTTAAGCTTTCCTCACTAAAAACTCCTGCACTGCTCCGTCTTCTCATTATATAGGCCGTCTCTGGCTGCACTACGTAAGCATGAGCTCAAATGACAATGACATTTTTTTTATATTTTATTTTGCACTGCCATTAAAACGGTACCATCAAGTGGTGGGAGCTCTAATTAGCTCTGTGTGTGGAGGATGGAGTGATGGAAATAAGAAAGACAGCACCAGGTGTCATCTCGCTTCTCTCCCTTTCCCTGATTTCCCATCACTCACTGTTCTATACAGTTAAAGCAGAAATGCCCTAAAAGTATTTGACAAAAAAAAGCGGAAGAGCAGGAAAACAGAAATGCGCTGTTTGGAAACTTTGGTTTGGAAGTTGTAGGTGTATAAATCAGTGTTGTACGGGACGTAGTGATGAAAAACTAAGAGAGGAGGAATATGGGCCAGAGAGAAGAACATCCATCATTCTTACAGAGTGTACGTACACAGCCAACAACTTTGTTGATGGGTTACTATTCCTGTATTTTGGGCGATGCAGGTTTCAATAGGATCTTCATGGCAGTCTCCTGGAGCTACATTTTTACAAAAGGGACGTTTATTTCTAGTCTTTCAAAAAAATGTTGCAACAACAATTTTTGAACAGCTGTTGTCGATCTCTCTTCCATTTTGACAAAAATAAACTAGACATATCTGACCTCTGAACCACCAAGAGTTCAGGTGCAGTCAACTTTTCACAGCCAACACATTTGTCAATCCCAGGTCATTTGAACACTAATAGACTTCTGGGGCTTCGCTGTAAACTGACAAAATGGGTCTTGAAAGACGCATACGACTCTTTCTAAGCAAGAGTTGGGATTTATACATTTAAAAAAAAAACGTTGACATGAGAATGTGCTTACCCACCACAGAGACTTTACACCATGTGTACGCAGTTTGGATTGGGAAATAGCAATGTGAATGGTAAACGTAGGTAGATTGCTGAAAATGTAGATATACAATGCTGTGTGTACTTCTAGGCAAACCTATGATTGACCTCATTTAGAGTGACCTTCAAATCCTGTTCGGAAATGGTGTTATATATCATATAGGCCTACTTCATTGTGCCAAAATTTGACATCTTGATGTTTGATATCAGTTACTTTGAAATTAAAAATAGAAATCAACAAGTAAGAAATACAACTGAAAGGGACAAAAATTCTTAGCCTGGTGCTTTTTAGCCCCGACTGTCATATAATCTGCATATGGCCTACTTTAATTGTATTTAATACAGTCGATTCAATGTTCTTGCATGTCCCTTGCTTTAGGCTGTGTCCTGAGCCGGCATGGGGTCCCAGATCCTTTGGTCTTTCTACAGAAGCACAACTGAGAGCATCTTGACTGGATGCATCACCGCCTGATATGGAAACTGCTCTGCCCTCAACTGCAAAGCACTACAGAGGGACGTGTGAACATCTGTGGTTGTGAACTTCCCTTCATCCAGGACATTATACAACTGATGGTGTGATCAGCAAAGCCTGCAGGATTATTAAGGACCCCTGCCACCCCAACCACACACCGTTTCAGCTGTTGCTGTCCGCAAAACGGTAGCGCAGCCTGAAGGCCCGGAACATCAGACTCCAGGACAGTGTATTCCCCCAGGCAGGCAGTCAGACTCATGAACAAATAACACTAACAGCAGACTCCAGGACAGTTTGTTCCCCCAGGCAGTCAGACTCATGAACAAATAACACTAACAGCTGGCTACCGGCCTGTGACTGGGAAAATCCAGTGCTATTTTATCACCGTTTCTGTTACCGATTTGCACACACTACACCCATGCTGTGTTTGTTATGTAAAAGCCTAGAGCTACTTTATCACTGGTTCTACTGCCAATTTGCACCCACCACACTGATTATTACACTGTGATTATTGAATCATTTTGTATCATTGCTTATGCTGCAAATCTTTTAAATTTCAATGCTTTATTTGTTGTATTAATTTATGTTGGATGCTGCTGCTAGGCAGAGCAGCCAAGAACAAAATAATTCCACTCCTCTATGCTGTAACAGAAATAGAAGATGTGACAAAAACTGTTTCTGATTATTATGGTGGGTTTTGTTTGTGTGTAATGATGCACAATGACTGCTTTGACACTGTTGGAAGAGTTTGGTGAGAAAGTGAATTGAAGTGGATGTTAATGATGATGTGTGCATTTATGACTGTCAGGATATAATGAAGAAACGTATGTGCATTGCAGTTTGTGGGGTATCACTCTGGAATGGTCTGGATGAGAGTATAAAATTAAGCAATAATATCAATGAATTTAAAGTTAGCTATAAACAAGCACTTATGGACACATATAGAGAGAGGAGCTTGAGCAGTAATGTGACTGCCTAATACATATTTTTCTCATTTGGATATATAAAAGACTGTACTTTTATTTTTCATTATATTATTTTTATTTGTATTAAATTATAATGTAAAATATTGTAAGGAAGGGGCAGGGCTTGATACGTTTTTTACTTCCCACTGTTCCTTCTCGAACACTTATTGTATGGAAATAGTCTTTGACTATTTACCTTTTTGATTTTTAAACTTGTTTTATGTTTCTATGTTTGAGACAAATAAAAATAAAATAAAATCAAAACACATTTAAAGATTGAAGATGAATGAGTATGGAACAAGGTTTCCAATTAGGCTACTTTTGTTTGGTGTTTCCACCGCTGGTGTAGCCGTTACTATTGTATGAATGAGTTCATGATTTAACTATTTTATTTCTGTGCCTGGCCTTTTTTCTTTTATTGTGCCATCACAGACACACAAATGAAAAAAAACTTAACAAAATAAATTAAAATACAAATAAAACAAACAAAACAAAATGATAAATAAGATAAACAAATCAAAACTATTAACACATTGGGTGCCACGCCCCTTCTGGGAAGTGCATCTGGCCTTGCCGTCCATTAACCCCATGTAAACGCTCACCTTGTTTGTAGAGCTAAACCTATCATTTATATTATAGCTATGGTTCTAATAACACCGTAGATTGTCAGTGAGTTGCTTCTGGTCAACGTGCAAAAAAAAGATAATTTTTTCATCTGTACATTTCCGTTTGATACCGTTTTGAATATGAATATAGTTTGGGTGCTTCTGAGTAATTCCAGGAAAAAGATGTGAAAATAGCGTTTTAGTGGAATCCACTTATCACGTTGTAATTTTTCACCTGATTAGCGAATCTTCCTGAAATCAACACTAGATCATTATTATGTCTCCTCATGCATACAGTACATGAATTGGGCCCTGTAGTGCGGCGCTCCCCCCCCCTCCTGCACCCAACAGTAAACAGCCACACACAGCACACACAGACAGCTTCAATCGCGGGAGAAAGAAATATCAGATCAACGCAAGATTGGATATATAGAGTCCTTACCTGGTCTCTAATGTAATGCAAAAAAAAAATCCAATTATCTGATCGCCATTCCAGTTATCCACAGTGATCCTGTCTCCGACGTTATTGGGCATTGCACATGAACGGGCGGGCGGGGTCAGTTGTCCAAGCCATCCCTACAAGCACGTGTTTTGCCAGAGTGTTGAGGACCCACCCCCATGCTGCAGCTCGGTAGAGAAAAGAAACTACATTGTTTCTAATGGAGTACAATAGCGGCCAAAGGCGTTAGAGGGCGGTATAAGACCGTCTGCCAGCTCAGACACATTCAGTACAGCATGCACAAGGTGCCCCGCTGAATTATGAATGGCAATAGCGAATAAAGAAAATACTGTGAGAAAAATGTAGATCTACGTTTCCGGCACTCAACCGCTGGGCGACAGAAACGTAGTTCTACGTTAACGGTTAAACAGATATATACAAATCTTTATACAAAATAAAGAGTTCAGCAGGGAGAGAGAGCAAGGGAGAGTAAGAGCGAGAGAGAGAGAGAGAGAGAGAGAGAAAGGTGATTGGCCTATCACTATAAAGCGTTGGACGTTGGATGTGGTTTAAAATAACATTAGTTAAACCTAAATAAGAGTGTGATTACATTTCTAACCTGTTTGCTTATAATCATTCAAGCCCTGCACGCATGGAAATACTGTCATTGCTGTAATTAAAGATCATAACCTTTTCTGCTTATTGATGATGACATCAATTCAGAAGTTTACTGCCACTATGACTTCTTATCAAGTTGATTAGCAAGTTGATGAAGTTATTGAAGCCTTCTTCAAAATTATATCCTATTTAATCAACTTCACAAAAAAAGGAATATTTGATCAGCTACTGTAATATGCCTACTACAGTTTTCATTTCAACAGACATTCATGGTTAACTGTGGAAGTTAACAGGGTGGGGCTTGAGGCTTGTTCATGTGCTGCACAATTTCAAGTTGAATGGGATTTATAAAGAGTATTTGCGTATATTTAGGCACATGGTTTTGTAAATCTGAATAGTTTAGGCATACACAGGTTTCATCATTCCTATGTACACAAATATTTTGTGTGGATCATCACAGTTTTAAAAATGAGGCCCCTGGCAACTAGTTGATCGGCTGATATTAAGCCGTATACCAAATGTAGGTCTACTTCTATCGAGGATGGCATGATAGAAAGAAAAATAGTTGGGTAAACAAAATAAGAACATGTTCTAGGTTATAATTGCCAGACCCCAGAGGGCCTGCAACAGCCAATGTCCCTGACCAACAGAGTGTGAAAGGTGTCATACTGAACAGTAAGCGCCAATGTTGTCAATGTTTATTTTTTTAAGAAAGAATCCATTCCCATCACAGACACCAGATGAAGGCAATATATAGCAAGTGACAGAAAAACAAGAGTTCAGTGGGCAAGGCGTTCGCCACTAACGCAGGAGATGCTGGGTTCGAGCCCAGCTCTCGGCGTTGCTACCAGCTTGGCTGGTTGTTCATACTAACACAATTGGCAGTGTTAGGGGTGGGAAAGCTGGTGGGTGGGGATTGGACGTTGTGGACAGCGACTCCTACAGGTCGGTTGGTGCGCCTGTACAGCAGAATCAGGAAGTAATGGGGGCGGCGTGTCCCTCCCACGCGTTACTCCTTGCCACTGAGAGATTGCGCTGTACAGGTGAAAAGATGCGACGGCTGCCTCCTCGTGTACCGGAGGGGACATGTGATGCAAGGCTTCGTCCTCACTGCAGCCGACCAGTGGGAGGCATAGTCTAGCAATGTTCGAGACAGGGGAGGGGAGAATTGAAGGGAGAATTGGCGAGGCGAAATTGGGATGGGAGAAAAATAGAAAAATAAGGAGAAAAAGTGGATAAAAAAATAATAATCACAATTCGACCAGAATGTCCTGTATATTGAAAGGAGATGTCAATGTTGGCATAATACGTGAAGCTTTCAAATGTAAACAAATTCATGAGCCCAGTGTGATCGGTTGCTATGGGAAATTAACATTGGCCAACGCTTTAAAGGTAGAATCAAGTCAAACAGCGATCTCTAGGCAAAAGAGCCCCACTTGGTGTTACACTTTGGTCTGATGTGTGGGTTGGATTTGAATGGATATAGGAGGGTATTGCTGGTTCTCGGCTGTGTATACCACTACACTTGGCTTGCTTCATATCACAGCCAGGCAAATTCACATAGACTGAAATTTACTTTTGTTTGGATCTCCCGGGTGACAGTATGTGTCCTTTCCTTTTAAATACTCAGAAGCATTTTATATGACCTAAACATAAAATCCAGGGGACTTATTTGTCAAACGCTTACACTTCGAAGTTGTTGAAATAGTCCATCTTCTCAATATCAATAGAGTTGTCTGTTTACTGAGGGTTGACATCTTGATTATAATGTAACATTTGATTTTTTCACTCTAAGTAGCATTCGATTCATCATGACAGCGCCCAGTAAACAGACAGACTCCCCATTGACATTTTTTAAAGATGGACCATTTCAACAACTTCAGAGTAAGACAGTGTTTTAAAAATAAGTGGCCCGGATTTTATGTTTAGGTAATATAAAATGCAAGAGTATTTCAAATGAAATGACATGGGAAATCTAAAGTTTATTTCAGTCTATGTAAAATTTTGCCTGGCTGTGATAAGCAATCAGTAGCTAAGTGTAGCGTATACCAGCAAGGGGGGTCGATTTCGTTGACCACAAAGCAAGCTCTGTGTCAAGAGAGGTATGGATACAATTCAGTTACTAAATTTCAACATCAAACCAAAACATATATATATATATTTTTTTAACAAAGTGCAATACCAAGCAGGGCTCTGTTTGACAACATTACATATTCTAATTCTACCTTTAAGAATATTACATTAACTCACCTTTTTTTCTAACAGGCATGATGATTGACTCCACTCTTCAAAGGGCAGCTCAGTTTTTAGTGCATGCTCAAAAAGTTAATTCTTCAATACATTATCAAAAGAGCACACGAAAAAGATGTGGGCAGTCAGGGGCATTTGATACAAACAAAAAAAGAGAAGAAAAGCCTATGTTGTTTTAAGTTCCACTTGATATTGCAGTAGTGGCACAATAACCAGTGCTCTTGTTGCAGACAGACAGGGCGACGAGGACGAGAGGAAGAGAACCACCACCGACACTTGACACACGAAGCTGTGCATCATTCTAAACGTCTGGTTCAACTTCAGCAATACATTCTGTGGTTGAAGAAGAGTTGGGTTGACCATTGCCGCCTCGTCGTCGTTGCCAATTGATGCCCGGTCCGAAAAGCATTTCGCCGAGAAGAAAATAGATGGATGTTAGGTTAGGTAACGTCATTATAGTCTCAGTCTGTTCAAAAGTAGGTTGCAGCTGCTTCGCTGTTCCGCACTGAAGGTGTGTTGAGTTGACAGGTGAGGTTGGAGTTAAAGCCGACTGTGGCTCTGTGTTCTATGATCGTCCTATAGGGGAAAATTACTCTTGAAATTAATTCTATCCGCCAAGCTGTATTGGGTCAAAGGTGTTCACCTGCCTAAAGTTTGTCACCTGGATGCAAAAGAAAACGTCGATTTCGCGTCACTCACACCTCGAAGGCGCGGAATTCAGCCCCCCAAATATTAAAGTTGGCCAGAACACCTGGGCAATAGATAGATATTATAGACCTGCCAAATAATTCCCCCCCGTCTCGGCTTTAGTAATTCCAGATAACGCTAGCTAACAAAGTCATGTTAGAGTTTGTGGTGGTGGCGGATATTATTGGCTTATGATGCAGACATGCGTTTCCCCGTGAGGCAAGTTATGGCTATTCATGTCATAATGTCTTTACTATGCAAACAAAATAAACATGCACGACGAGCCATCATGCTTGATGATTGCTAAATCACTAGACAACAGTGCAAATTATGCTTTTCTCAGTGCGACGCCGACGACGCGCCTGTAGACAAGAAATACCTGCCTGCCAACTGTGAGTGAGAAGAGAACGCATGGCTCTCAAATCAAATGTCTCCATATATTTACATATCCCATGCATTTATGTGCATTTGTTAGACATCTCTCTCCTGATAAAACACGATATTGTGCGCTTGACCGCGGAATCCTCATATCGCCACGTTTAATTCCACCACAACTACAGACAGACAGTAACGGTAGCCATGGAGTGACAGCAGCAGCACCAGTTTTACCTCTCCTTAGCAACGTAGAGGCTGGTCGCTGCTGGTTATCACCCGCCTTGATTGACAGACCGTAAAGACCAATTGTACGGCGGGATTTCTTGTCGCGCCAGGGAGTGTCGACCAATAGAAAGCATGAGAATTGTGAGAGGTGAGAGTTGAAATAATAACACACGTGGTTTGATATTGCTGCACCCTGCACATAAACAGAGCTGCTTGATGGTTATTGCAGAGGAGCCACACTGCTAAACTGTGAGTGAGGGTTCTCATACATTACCTTCCAATAATATTTAGCCATCATATGTATAGCTGTCACAAATGTATTCTGTAGGCCTCGTTATTTATTATTAGTACTAGTAGTATGCAGGTAGCCTATAAAAGTACATTTTAACCACACCCTATATCACATGGTGTGGGTCTGAGGGTTTCAAACTCCATTTCAAACCCAACCAATTAATTTAATGAGATGATAAGCCCCCCCCCCCCCCCCCCCCCCCCCACACACACACATTATATCATGTAGGGCTGGGAGGTATAACGAATATTAACCCTTGCGGTTGTACCATCTTTCTGATTAGAATTTTGAGAACTGTACATTCTAAGAATGGTGTCACAGTGGCCACTGGCTATTGAAAGTATTATGAGTAGTTAATTAAAAAAAAAATGCCGTCATAGCTCCATGACTTCATGCAAAGGTATGCATTTTTCAATGCCGTCAACGATATATGCATGACATAAAAATTTATATTTGAAATGGGACTTTCTAAGATTCCATTATTATGAAGGAAATGTGCCAAGCAGTTTGTGAGATGGACGGTAAGGTTATCTCTGGCTCCATCTAGTGGACTTAATAGCCACCATTAGGCCTACCCAACCCCCACCCTCCATATCCATGTCCCTGGTATATTTTAATCTAAAAACTAATTGAAAAGGGAAATATGAATCTCTTCGCTTAAAGTATTTGTTGTTATAGTTTGATTCGTTAATTTGAGTGTTTTTGGACAGGTAACAAGACACCACATTAGCTAATGAAGTTATTGATGGCTCAGTATCCTACATGGGAAACCCATATGCACATGTTTTCCCAGAACTACAGCAGTTCACAATAGGATCCCTATAGGCGAATGGAAGGTTGTGGCATGGTTTAATTAAGAGGGATCAATTAAACCATAATTTTGGGTTCAAAAACACGTTGGGCCTACAACAATACTAACTCAATATTGTTAAAGGATAACTCCACTATTTTGGGAAATTAGCTTATTTAACATCTTCCCTGGAGTTAGACAAGAAGATGCATACCTTTTTTGTCTCTGTGCGTGCATTTTAGCTTTGGGAATAGATGCTCCGTTAGCATAGCTTAGCTTCATCACTGGAAGTGGGGGAGGACAGTAGCCTTACAGTGCCTTACAGTGTATTGCAAGGTCTGACATTGACCAAACTTGATATGCATGACCTTGGTGGGCTCTAGGTCAACTCCTGAAAAGGGGGTCAATGTCAGACTTTGCAATCAAAAGTTAGGGGGCTAATAACCCTTGCCATAATTTCAGTGCGCCCCTAACTTTTGATTGCAAGGTCTGACATTGACCCCCTTTTCAGGAGTTGACCTAGAGCCCACCAAGGTCATGCATATCAAGTTTGGTCAATGTCAGACCTTGCAATACACTGTAAGGCACTGTAAGGCTACTGTCCTCCCCCACTTCCAGTGATGAAGCTAAGCTATGCTAACGGAGCATCTATTCCCAAAGCTAAAATGCACGCACAGAGACAAAAAAGGTATGCATCTTCTTGTCTAACTCCAGGGAAGATGTTAAATAAGCTAATTTCCCAAAATAGTGGAGTTATCCTTTAAGCATGCCCAGGGCACATGCCATGCTGCTTTTGTTTGATTGTTTTAATATCAGCACAAAGTCTAAACTTGCCAACGAGGATACTAATGACCCGAGACGTTTAGCTGCTAGAGCAGGGCAGTCTTGTGATTAGAGGTGCAGATCAGCAGGCTAATGGGAAGGTCACCGGTTCAATCCTCAGGATCGCCAAGACCCTGAGAGAGGTCTCTGGAGGAATGACAGAATGGAAAACATGAAATTCATCATGTGGACCATGGAGCACCTGCTCTGCACTGAATCTGAGACCAACTGACCTGGCAGGGACTGTGAACTGGTGATGTCCTCACCATGTGGTCTGTGGACCATGGAGCACCTGCTCTGCACTGAATCTGAGACCAACTGACCTGGCAGGGACTGTGAACTGGTGATGTCCTCACCATGTGGTCTGTGGACCATGGAGCACCTGCTCTGCACTGAATCTGAGACCAACTGACCTGGCAGGGACTGTGAACTGGTGATGTCCTCACCATGTGGTCTGTGGACCATGGAGCACCTGCTCTGCACTGAATCTGAGACCAACTGACCTGGCAGTGTTGGGACTGTAAACTGGTGATGTCCTCACCAGTAGGCGGCCACCGATTTTTGGCAACATTTTACATTTCTTATTATATCTCGACAGTAATCGATAGTACAAAAAAAGAAAATGATTCGACACTGAAATTAAAAAAGCTGTCATTCCAGTACGGGGTAGGAGCTAAAACAACGACATCCAATCAAACTAACAACCAAGTCAATGCTTTGAACGAGCGAGCTGTCTATCAAACCCAGTGACACGTGCGCTTGTTATGCGCATAACAGTTGCACGTGTACACAAAGGCCTGCTGTAGTGCTAACACATACTGTACTGCTGCTGCCTGCTAGCTACCTAGCGGGGCATGACTTTGAAGGTATCCTGATGCATTTTGATTGGGAAGGGCGTTGTTGATTTTATAAAAAAAAATTATAAAAAATTACATAACATATAACAACACATACCAGAACACAATAATAAATAAAGAATAAATGAAGGAGTAAATCAAATAAATATAATAATAATTAACAGATCAACAGACAATAACAAATTATTTCTAAATTATGCCCAAATGACACAGCCACCTATTGCTCCTTTTAGGATTCAACGCCACTTGTGTGCTCTTGAGTAATACATTTCAACACTCGGACACCAACACTGACCGACATGTCATACACAAGAAAAAAGGGGTCCAAGACACTTTATTAGTAGAGTTAAAAACAACCCAGACAATTTATCCCAGTGCAGTGAAGTGTGTGGTGGTAAATATTGGAGGTTGATGGCAAACAAAGTCACACAAGTATAGAAAATATATAATATAGTATTTATTGTCATATTTCTAGCCAAATGAAAACCCTGCCGAAGTGAAATATTGCTTTAAAGCTCCAATGTACACATGTTATGCATGGCAAACTGCTTCTCAATCTCAATACACAAAGTACAGTATGAGCCACAAAGTACCACTGCAGTAAAATGTTGTATTGGACATGATATAGGAAAAGTCACTATTTTCTTTTGTTAGTCATCTTAGTAAAGCTGAATGTGATATATAAAAATGAAAATGTAATTGGTTAACTGATTAAGGTACATTTGAATGAAGAATGTTAAAAATCGTAACTTCTTGGACTTTCTTGTTTTATAGTTATTAGTAAGTCCAACGTTACATGCAAAAATACATTATTTTATAAAGACAGTGGCTGATTAGGTCTTGGTTAAGCCTAGTTCTGTATCACTCTAGCTCCCGCTCTGCGTCTCTATGCATATATCTCGCTTCAGCATATATACACTGAATACATTTCAAAATGTACCTTTAAATGCCAGCATTCATCTGGCCACACCCCCATCCGCTTACCTATATAAGCAGGGGTGGTGCCACACACTCATCTCCTTCTCAAATTTCATCACAAGCAACGTGTTGCTCATATGCCCACTTGACGTGGAGAAAAATATTGGTTGACAATGTTTACGAGGAAAGGAAGAACAAGGAGATACGTTGACATCATATCTTTATTTTCTCTCTCACTATTTTCGAGAAAATACGGCGATATTGTCTTCGTCACTGGAGTGTCTGGAAGATGGTGATCATTCTAAAATCCTCCACCGGTTTTCGTATTGGGAGCACGCCGCTGCATGCCTCTCAACTGCAGTTCCTTGCTGTGTTGGTTGGGGTGAAACCTTTCAGGGCACAGCTGAACTGTAGGACGCGCCGCTGTTGTGAGAAGCGGTGGGTTTCAGGTTGGGTGAGTACTGTTTGCTTGCGGCTCCACTTGTCTGTTAGTGCTATGGGGGCTAACTGACAATGTTTACGAACACCGGCCCCAGTTTAAGGTCTTTTGGTTCAGCCTCTTGGGCAGCAGCGGAAGACCTTGATCTGAAGCCCATTATAGTTTGACTAGTGGGCCGCGACCATTAACACTGGTGATCCCTGTGTTTTCTGGACGAGTGGATATCTCTCTGTCACCGTGTTAAGGCCCCATCTCTCATATCCAAATGAGAGTATTCCCTCACGAGGAGATATGGGCATAGATGTTCGATAGCAGAAGATCTGTGTTCACGTCAGCTACAGACCATTTGGGTATTGGGCTGGCTCCGTCTGGTGTTGGTAAAATCACCGTTGTAAAACTGTGTTAACATCTTGTTTCTCTTTTCTCTTAAAAAGTGAGGAGGGTTTCAGAACGGCGGCCTCTCTGGGTGAGTGTTATATCATTGTGTACAAGTTCAGGTGATAGCTGCTTAGCTTACGTGCTAGTGGTGGCCTACTGTTAGCCAGTCAGCTGTTAGCTTCGGCGCTAGCCTGCTGTGATCACTAGGGGCCTACTAGGTTAGGCTAGGAAAAGTTAGCTTGCTGCTATCGGCCTAGGCCCAGCGCGGGGCGGCACCTCGCGCGCCGCCGCGGTTCCCGACTCCCCTCTCCCTCACGAGGAGAGGCGGGGGGGATTCGAAGCTTCCCTCTGGTCGCGCGCGCCGTTCGCTCGGCGTCTCGCGGGCAGGGGCGGTAGCGTCCGACGGTTAGGGCGGCCGTTAGCTTAATGCTACTCTGTTGAACGTGCTTTGATTATAACATGTTTTACACTCTTGACTACGACGTCAACTTTGACAGAGGATGTTCGTCGAACCTGCCCTGGGCCAGGACGGCAAAGCCTGCGTCAACAAAGGGGACCGTAGCGACGGGTTGGAGCGGCGACGCTGCCCAGATCGACAACAACAGGACGGCTGTGTTTTCTACGGTGCCTTGAGACTGCACTTCGTTGATCTACGCTCCGGGTAGGATAGGTTTGGCCAGACCTTATACACGTCTTCTGGCTTTACCTTCTAAATGTTTTGTAAATAACGATGTTTTCCAAAAACAAGTGTTGCTGCAATACATTTAGGATACGACGCGAGTTATGTGGGAATTGTCTTGTTACTGGTAATTAGCTTCTCCGTGCAAATCGGGTTGTTGTTACAGATGTGAAAATGATCTGGTTGTTGTGTGAGAAACATCATGTGTGTTTATATGTACCGTGTACTCACAACTAAGGGGGTTAACTAACCTATGAAGCTATGCTTAGTGACAAATGAGTAAAGAATGGTTCTTTTCTCAGCCTGTAATGACAATAAACAGTGTGTTCACATATTAACAGGTTTTCCTGTTTTAACTGGCCGTATTAAGGGTAAAGTAGGAGGATTGTGTTTTTCCCCCCGGTTCCCTGGGGACTTCTTCATCCTCCTATCAGAGTGGACATGTTGTTGCACTACATTGTGTCAATGTGTGGTAGGGATACGATGTAACCCTTAGCTTGATTGCTGAGGTTGTGCTAAATCAGCTGGAGAACCTTTATTTTCCTAAAATAAAAGATTGTTGGTCACTTTCGTGTGTGCTTAGCAAGGCCTGTGGCCGATACTAATCGAGAATTATGTATTCTCTCATTATGAAAAACGGCGTTCCTCTGTAGAGTGTTTTTGCCATTTTTTGTAGGTGATGATGGGTTGTGTGTGTCATGTGACCTACAACTGGGTTGGACTGGCCACAGAAGCACATGTGTAAGTTTGGACCGGGGCTCTTAGAGAGCCCTCTCTATTCTGTGTTTTTTCCTTAGTAAAAATCAGATAGCAGGTTAGCTCATGCGCTGTGTGAAGCTGTCAAACGCTTCATAGAGCTGACTATGACTGTGTCATACTCTCTTTTTGTCATTACATCGTATCATGGGTGTGGGGTCGTAAAGGGGTGAACTGGTAACCTTTCCTCTCCCCCTTTTTTCTGTTGGTCAGGGGTACACCCCCTGTCCTTCAAGGTTCCTGTCACGTTGCGGTTCGGCACGTTACGGGGTGAGGGGGGGGGGGGGGGGGGGGGGGAGTTTCCTGGTCCCACGGCCTGGAATATTGGGCGTGTGCACCGCAGAAATTCCCCCGCCATAGAGTACGTCACCGTGCGCGTCTCTGTTGGTAGGACTTCCGTGTGCTGTTCAGGTCCATGTGATGGATCTGTTTTCGGGGGGTGGTCAGGGCTCCTCCTCACCAAGCGCCTATTCGGGCCTTCTGTGAGTTCGGACTCCTCCTTCCATGTGAGGGAGCCTCCTTCAGAGTACAGAGCCTCCTCCTCAGATTGTCAAGGTGAGTGGACCCTCTAGAAGGTGTCCTATTCTATTGTGTATGTATTCGATTCAATTCGATTATTGAGTGTGTATGGGTTCAGTGCCTCTTCCCCGGAGAGCCCTAAAACCAATTTTTTACATGGCTCAAGGTGCAATATATTCTTTTCAATCTGTACAGCTCGCGTGGGAAGTCTCTCTGGGGATTCCCATCTCCTTCCTATGGGAGGGTGGTGGGATGTAAAAATGTGAACAATTTTTACCCCCGGCTGTGTAGACTGGGATACATACTGTTGGTGCTTCCTTCTTTTCTATTAAAAAAGAGTTGGAGTTAGGAAGTGTCACACCCCTCTTGTCGTTCCCCTGGGCGCCTTGGGGATTCAATGACAGGTCTAAATAGCCTGTTCATTGATGTGGGTGTGTCCCGACGCACGTATAGTGCTAGCTCGCTGTAAACAGGCGACTGACTGGCACGCCTTGGTTGCTTGAGGTTAAAACTGCGTTTTTATAAAGCAACTGGGATGGAGGTTTTTCCTCTTCCGACGATCACATCCCACGACCTGGGTTGGTTATCGACGGATTCTCGTTCATGTCTGGGGGATGATGACGGAATGGATCTGAACATATGTAGAGGGGTCTCACGCCCTGGGGGTGGGCCACCGGGCGCGGTTCGCCCGAACGTCTGGGTGGTGCCTTCTTTTCATGTTAAGATCAACACGCATATCTGCCCTTTCTCCTGGAGTAGGCATGTCGGCGTGGTTAGGGCACGGGACTGGTTCTGGTCACGCTGGTCCGGATCAGTTGAACCCGTTGTCCGCCGGGGATGCAGATCTGCTGTTCTGGTACCCTGAGGGACTTGGGCTTTTTTCAGGGGGAAAAATGCCAGGTCGGTCCGGGTGTCACAGGGTTAAGCGCTATGGAGACCCTGGTTGGGTACATTTTTTAATCAGCACTGTCGTAATGGCTTACGGCCCTGCCAACCTGTACACGCTCGATCTCGTCGGATCTCGGCCGCTACACAGGTTGGTCCTGGTTAGTACTTGGTTGGGAGACCGCCTGGGAATACCTAGTACGGTGTGCTTGGGGCTGGTTCTCCATTCTTTTTCGCTCTTCTCTCACGCATGGCGAAGAGGGGCCTGTTGGGGTGGTCTTTGACCTCCTCTGGTGACCCTGTGCTTCCCGTATCGCCAGGCCCGGTCCGAAGTAATGTTTCGTCGACCCGTAGGCCTGGGTTAACCCTTTTTTGAAAACTGAAACACTTGTACTGCGGTATAGCCGTTGTATACCCGCAGGTGTGTTTTGGAGTTTTTTCTTGAGGGGTTATAGGAACAACCACCGCATTGGGTAACACCAAGGTGGTTGATTCCCTGGTGTGTTGGAGCAGTGTCAACTCCCGGGTTCACCGGTTGAGGGTGCCCCTGCACGTTCATGACGTCTGCCAATCGTGTCAGCCTTCTCTGCCTCAACCCCTCTGGGTGGGGTTTTTTAAATGGAGGCTTGGTCATGCAACAACGCCAGCATACGCCCCTTCCGCCGGGGCGGCTGTGTTCAGCTGTCCCCTCTGGCGCGTCTCGTCCGCAGTCTCCAGGCTAGGGTTAACAGCCTGTTGCCTGGTTTTTCCCCGGTGCGCTGCCTGCTTCCGTTGGTTAACCTTTTTTGTGTGCTTACGGCCATGCTGACTGCCTGTTCTGCAGGGTCAGTGTGCCAGGCGGTGTACTATTGGGGAGACAGGGCCCGCTCGGCTGAGGGGCCTTTGTCCGAATACGCTGGCGATGTGGGGGGCGGGGTCACTAAGTGCCCACCTGGTGGGGTCGTGATGCTGGCATCATGGACTTCTCCGGGCCCCCGTTCCAGGGGGTCCAGTCCCTTTGGTGGGTCTGGGTCTTCCTTCGCGCTCCGCTGCTACGGCCTTGCCACGGGGTTGGGTTTGCCCTTGACCCAGTGATTCTGGGGGCAGTAACGAGGTTGTTTCCTCTGTTCGTTCCCGGGTGGCATGCGGGTTGTGCGTGTGTGTAGTCGTGGGGTCAAGCCACGGTCTGCTCACCCTGTGCGTTGAGTTGCTTGAGTGCCTCTTCGCACGGTCGGGTCCGTCGCCCTCCCGTGAAGCCACCAATAGGGGGGGTGCCCTCCATTAGGGTGGGTCGGGGAGGCTCGGCCCTCCCTGATCTGATGGCTGTGGGGGGCCTCAGCGGGGTGTATTTGTCGAGCTTCTAGCTCCCGCTCAGCTCCTATTATGCATAGAGACGCAGAGCGGGAGCTAGAGTGATACAGAACGTTAGGTTATGACTATAACCAAGTTCTGTTAACACTAGTGGACGCTCTGCGTCTAGACGCCGCTGCGGCCCTTGATTTTTCATTGTGGTGAAATTTGTTGGGAAGGAGATGAGTGTGTGGCACCACCCCTGCTTATATAGGTAAGCGGATGGGGGTGTAGCCAGATGAATGCTGGCATTTAAAGGTACATTTTGAAATTTATTCAGTGTATATATGCTGAAGCGAGATATATGCATAGAGACGCAGAGCGTCCACTAGTGTTAACAGAACTTGGTTATAGTCATAACCTAACGTTAAGCTAGTTAAACCTTGGGGACAGAGAACAAAAGAAAATCAGAGGAAGTTGAACAGAAACACCAGGAAGGTTATTTCTGATAACGCACAAACTGGTGTATAACGTCCTTTTACATTTACATTTAGTTTCAATGTTTTCTGAGAATGACTATAAACATTCAATGTTCAGGTCAAGAAAGTTTCCATCTCCTGCCTTCACCTCCACTTCTCACTCGCTCCTGCAGCAACCCACGGAGGCGCTGCCTTGTTACCACAGTCAAGGACCATGATGGTGGCTTGTGCACTCAGATGAAAGCAGGTCAACATCTATAGGTTTGTTACTCTTACTACTCACCCAGCCTTCATCCACCAACGCCCTGCATTCAGTGTTTTTCATAATCATCATGCTTTTGCAGTACATTCACAGAATCAGCAGAGATTGAAATTCAGTGACTCAAATCTGAAGCATTTTTATTGACAAAGAAACATGTGGCTCGTTCCACAGAGGATGAATCTGTACTAGCCACACAGAGTTACACACATGACATTCACTGATGGATGGTTACTATTGTGCACCCACTCGCATGCTGGAATGTGAGGTGACTCGCACAAAAATAAAATGGTATGTATCGAAACAAAATCTTTTATTCAGTTTTAATTTCTCATAAATGGGTGTCAATCTTTCATACTGTACCACAGTATTGTCGGAGTCATGTCTACAGACAGTCTTAACACTCCTTGAATTGATGAAATTCCTTCTACACAACCTGTTATTTTGGTTTAAAATCACAAGTATTTATTTGTTGTTTGTTATAGCACATCATTTCATTATGGAAAATCAGAATACTCTATATACAAATCATCATTGTTCATAGATCAAAACGACACTCATTCTGAATTAAAATGATTTGTTTTACAATTTGGATTGTAACTTGTATCGTTTTGACATTTTCAATAAATAGCATACCATTTATTGTGATACTATAAATGTAATATATGGTTGGGTCTACAGTATATTCAACTCATTTGTGTGATGGTAGTTTCTAAAACAATGATACAATGGTGTTATAAACACATCGACAATTAAAACACTTAATCTGTACATTGTATATTTTGTGTTATCCACTATATGTACAGTTGCCAGTACTTTTCACAGCACCTTATTTTGACATGCCTTTTGCCATCAACAACATTCTTAGAGGTAAAACATCCTCTACCCATTCAGCATGAGACTGCATCATTCTTTCCCATAAGCTTGCTTCAGCCGTCGTTGAATCCATCCACCCAACCTCTGCGCCATAACTTTTACCTGCACGTACAGACATGGAAATCATATTATTTGTTGTTGACTAAAGTGAGTGTCATAGTGCCTGCCGCCTCTATGGTTCCGTGATAATGTTCTCTGTGGCTGTAGACTCTGGTGAAAATTAAGAATAGCTACAATAATTTTATTTGCAGCATGAAAATCCTTGCCTACAATTCCTTTGTGCTTGCTGAAACCAGGAAACCATCATTAAACAGTTTAAAACAAGGTTCAAACCCCATCAACCAAAACCTCACTATTAGGACCCACCGTGACACAGGTGTCACATGTACTTTACATGTTCTGGACATTTCCATATAAAGCTTTATCCTTGATTTTACCTCATGAAGTCCCAAAGGGACACCAGTGGAACATCTTGGTGGGGTCATGTGACAGATCATGTGATGTTGTGCTCCCATAAACCACCTTTCCACAATGCTGACTGATGGTGGTGACTAAATGACAGAAGTAGCTAGCATTCAAAAGCTAGATTCTTGTTGCTAAAAGGTAAGATTTGCCCATTTAAGAATTATAATGCTTACATAACATGTTCTTTATTATATATAACCTGCTGTGAACACATTTCTTGAATAAAATGATAAAGAAAACAATTGATAAATATCGCTGTGACACATACGTCACACTGGGCATATCACCTTAAAATGTTCATGAAAATTTGATGTGACATATATGTCACAATACGAACAATTATTATGATCTGCTCAGTTAATTTGTCTGATTCAATGATATTTAGTTCATATATTTTATATTGTTCAAATGTTCAAAGTATATTAAAACAAATATCAGTCATATTTCAATGTAGTACCCTGTAGTGCCATGTAGTAGTACCCTGTAGTGCCATGTAGTACCCTGTAGTACCATGTAGTACCCTGTAGTGCCATGTAGTACCCTGTAGCAGCGTTTCCGTTAGCCGGTAATTACCGGTATTTGACCGGCAAAATCTGTTGAAGTCCGACATATTTAATCTCTCCGGTCTTAATGTCCGGTGAAAATAATTCCCTGAGTCTAAGCACAATTTGATTATTTGAATTGTATTAAAATAGGCTAAAATTAAATAGCCTATGCGATGAACGAAACAATCATTACATTTGTTTCATCGTTGCTTCTAATAATGACAACGACGTTGTCAGCGAGAGCTTAGTGCTGGGTGTGCGAACTTTTGTGAAGCTGCAGAGCCGGAGCAGCAGCAGCACAATGCAGTACTCCAATTCAGCCATTTTCAATTCAATGTTGGGTGGGGGGCGCTGCTGTGCGGTCCCCAGAAATAAGTCATTGGGAGGTGGAGAGAGAGAGAGTCGTCACGCAAACCCACGATAATGTTGCCGTCTCTCTCTGCCAAATTTCTCAGTTCTTCGCTTGATATAATTAATACAAATGTCCAATATAACGGAATTCGTTAGCTCATAAAAATGTGATTATAACAGACTGTTGTTTATTAATGTCGGGCGACTGCCCACAGACACCTATTTGATTTAAAGTCGGCAGCAGCACGAGTCTCGGGACTTATTTTATTTGGAATATAATGACTTTATATGCAAAAGTAGCCTAGTTTTAAGTAAAAATATTATAAATCTACATGCCTTGATGATGTCATTCTTTTGTTTTGTTGTCATTCTTTTGCCTATCAATTGTTTTTAAGCTCAATAAACTCTGACCGGAATTTCTCTCATTTGACCGGTAGATTTTGGACACTGAGGCCGGCAACAATTTTTTCTAACGGAAACCCTGCCCTGTAGTGCCATGTAGTGCCATGTAGTACCCTGTAGTGCCATGTAGTACCCTGTAGTGCCATGTAGTACCATGTAGTACCATGCAGTACCATGTAGTACCCTGTAGTATCATGTAGTACCATGTAGTGCCATGTAGTGCCATGTAGTGTCATGTAGGGCCATGTAGTACCCTGTAGTGCCATGTAGTACCCTGTAGTGCCATGTAGTACCCTGTAGTGCCATGTAGTACCATGTAGTACCCTGTAGTGCCACGTAGTACCCTGTAGTGCCATGTAGTACCCTGTAGTACCCTGTAGTGCCATGTAGTACCCTGGCCTGTAGTACCCTGTAGTACCATGTAGTACCCTGTAGTGCCATGTAGTACCCTGTAGTGCCATGTAGTACCCTGTAGTACCATGTAGTGCCATGTAGTACCATGTAGTATCCTGTAGTGCCATGTAGTGCCATGTAGTACCATGTAGTGCCATGCAGTACCATGTAGTACCCTGTAGTACCATGTAGTATCCTGTAGTACCATGTAGTGCCATGTAGTGCCATGTAGTACCATGCAGTACCATGTAGTACCCTGTAGTACCATGTAGTGCCATGTAGTGCCATGTAGTGTCATGTAGGGCCATGTAGTACCCTGTAGTACCATGTAGTATCCTGTAGTGCCATGTAGTGCCATGTAGTACCATGTAGTGTCATGTAGTACCATGTAGTACCCTGTAGTACCCTGTAGTACCATGTAGTGCCATGTAGTACCATGTAGTACCATGTAGTACCATGCAGTATCATGTAGTACCATGTAGTGCCATGTAGTGTCATGTAGTACCATGTAGTACCATGTAGTACCCTGTAGTATCATGTAGTACCATGTAGTGCCATGTAGTGTCATGTAGTACCATGTAGTACCATGTAGTACCCTGTAGTATCATGTAGTACCATGTAGTGCCATGTAGTGTCATGTAGGGCCATGTAGTACCCTGTAGTGCCATGTAGTACCCTGTAGTGCCATGTAGTACCATGTAGTACCCTGTAGTGCCATGTAGTGCCATGTAGTGTCATGTAGGGCCATGTAGTACCCTGTAGTGCCATGTAGTACCCTGTAGTGCCATGTAGTACCCTGTAGTGCCATGTAGTACCATGTAGTACCCTGTAGTGCCACGTAGTACCACGTAGTACCCTGTAGTGCCATGTAGTACCCTGTAGTACCATGTAGTACCCTGTAGTGCCATGTAGTACCCTGGCCTGTAGTACCCTGTAGTACCATGTAGTGCCATGTAGTACCCTGTAGTGCCATGTAGTACCCTGTAGTACCCTGTAGTACCATGTAGTGCCATGTAGTGCCATGTAGTACCATGTAGTATCCTGTAGTGCCATGTAGTGCCATGTAGTACCATGTAGTGCCATGTAGTGCCATGCAGTACCATGTAGTACCCTGTAGTACCATGTAGTATCCTGTAGTACCATGTAGTGCCATGTAGTACCATGTAGTACCATGTAGTACCATGCAGTACCATGTAGTACCCTGTAGTATCATGTAGTACCATGTAGTGCCATGTAGTGCCATGTAGTGTCATGTAGGGCCATGTAGTACCCTGTAGTGCCATGTAGTACCCTGTAGTGCCATGTAGTACCCTGTAGTGCCATGTAGTACCATGTAGTACCATGTAGTGCCATGTAGTGCCATGTAGTGTCATGTAGGGCCATGTAGTACCCTGTAGTGCCATGTAGTACCCTGTAGTACCATGTAGTACCAATTTTGAACAATTTTGGGTTCAAAAACACGTTGGGCCTACAACAATACTAACTCAATATTGTTAAGCATGCCCAGGGCACATGCCATGCTGCTTTTGTTTGATTGTTTTAATATCAGCACAAAGTCTAAACTTGCCAACGAGGATACTAATGACCCGAGACGTTTAGCTGCTAGAGCAGGGCAGTCTTGTGATTAGAGGTGCAGATCAGCAGGCTAATGGGAAGGTCACCGGTTCAATCCTCAGGATCGCCAAGACCCTGAGAGAGGTCTCTGGAGGAATGACAGAATGGAAAACATGAAATTCATCATGTGGACCATGGAGCACCTGCTCTGCACTGAATCTGAGACCAACTGACCTGGCAGGGACTGTGAACTGGTGATGTCCTCACCATGTGGTCTGTGGACCATGGAGCACCTGCTCTGCACTGAATCTGAGACCAACTGACCTGGCAGGGACTGTGAACTGGTGATGTCCTCACCATGTGGTCTGTGGACCATGGAGCACCTGCTCTGCACTGAATCTGAGACCAACTGACCTGGCAGGGACTGTGAACTGGTGATGTCCTCACCATGTGGTCTGTGGACCATGGAGCACCTGCTCTGCACTGAATCTGAGACCAACTGACCTGGCAGGGACTGTGAACTGGTGATGTCCTCACCATGTGGTCTGTGGACCATGGAGCACCTGCTCTGCACTGAATCTGAGACCAACTGACCTGGCAGTGTTGGGACTGTAAACTGGTGATGTCCTCACCAGTAGGCGGCCACCGATTTTTGGCAACATTTTACATTTCTTATTATATCTCGACAGTAATCGATAGTACAAAAAAAGAAAATGATTCGACACTGAAATTAAAAAAGCTGTCATTCCAGTACGGGGTAGGAGCTAAAACAACGACATCCAATCAAACTAACAACCAAGTCAATGCTTTGAACGAGCGAGCTGTCTATCAAACCCAGTGACACGTGCGCTTGTTATGCGCATAACAGTTGCACGTGTACACAAAGGCCTGCTGTAGTGCTAACACATACTGTACTGCTGCTGCCTGCTAGCTACCTAGCGGGGCATGACTTTGAAGGTATCCTGATGCATTTTGATTGGGAAGGGCGTTGTTGATTTTATAAAAAAAAATTATAAAAAATTACATAACATATAACAACACATACCAGAACACAATAATAAATAAAGAATAAATGAAGGAGTAAATCAAATAAATATAATAATAATTAACAGATCAACAGACAATAACAAATTATTTCTAAATTATGCCCAAATGACACAGCCACCTATTGCTCCTTTTAGGATTCAACGCCACTTGTGTGCTCTTGAGTAATACATTTCAACACTCGGACACCAACACTGACCGACATGTCATACACAAGAAAAAAGGGGTCCAAGACACTTTATTAGTAGAGTTAAAAACAACCCAGACAATTTATCCCAGTGCAGTGAAGTGTGTGGTGGTAAATATTGGAGGTTGATGGCAAACAAAGTCACACAAGTATAGAAAATATATAATATAGTATTTATTGTCATATTTCTAGCCAAATGAAAACCCTGCCGAAGTGAAATATTGCTTTAAAGCTCCAATGTACACATGTTATGCATGGCAAACTGCTTCTCAATCTCAATACACAAAGTACAGTATGAGCCACAAAGTACCACTGCAGTAAAATGTTGTATTGGACATGATATAGGAAAAGTCACTATTTTCTTTTGTTAGTCATCTTAGTAAAGCTGAATGTGATATATAAAAATGAAAATGTAATTGGTTAACTGATTAAGGTATTTGATCCTTACATTTGAATGAAGAATGTTAAAAATCGTAACTTCTTGGACTTTCTTGTTTTATAGTTATTAGTAAGTCCAACGTTAAATGCAAAAATACATTATTTTATAAAGACAGTGGCTGATTAGGTCTTGGTTAAGCCTAGTTCTGTATCACTCTAGCTCCCGCTCTGCGTCTCTATGCATATATCTCGCTTCAGCATATATACACTGAATACATTTCAAAATGTACCTTTAAATGCCAGCATTCATCTGGCCACACCCCCATCCGCTTACTTATATAAGCAGGGGTGGTGCCACACACTCATCTCCTTCTCAAATTTCAACACAAGCAACGTGTTGCTCATATGCCCACTTGACGTGGAGAAAAATATTGGTTGACAATGTTTACGAGGAAAGGAAGAACAAGGAGATACGTTGACATCATATCTTTATTTTCTCTCTCACTATTTTCGAGAAAATACGGTGATATTGTCTTCGTCACTGGAGTGTCTGGAAGATGGTGATCATTCTAAAATCCTCCACCGGTTTTCGTATTGGGAGCACGCCGCTGCATGCCTCTCAACTGCAGTTCCTTGCTGTGTTGGTTGGGGTGAAACCTTTCAGGGCACAGCTGAACTGTAGGACGCGCCGCTGTTGTGAGAAGCGGTGGGTTTCAGGTTGGGTGAGTACTGTTTGCTTGCGGCTCCACTTGTCTGTTAGTGCTATGGGGGCTAACTGACAATGTTTACGAACACCGGCCCCAGTTTAAGGTCTTTTGGTTCAGCCTCTTGGGCAGCAGCGGAAGACCTTGATCTGAAGCCCATTATAGTTTGACTAGTGGGCCGCGACCATTAACACTGGTGATCCCTGTGTTTTCTGGACGAGTGGATATCTCTCTGTCACCGTGTTAAGGCCCCATCTCTCATATCCAAATGAGAGTATTCCCTCACGAGGAGATATGGGCATAGATGTTCAATAGCAGAAGATCTGTGTTCACGTCAGCTACAGACCATTTGGGTATTGGGCTGGCTCCGTCGGGTGTTGGTAAAATCACCGTTGTAAAACTGTGTTAACATCTTGTTTCTCTTTTCTCTTAAAAAGTGAGGAGGGTTTCAGAACGGCGGCCTCTCTGGGTGAGTGTTATATCATTGTGTACAAGTTCAGGTGATAGCTGCTTAGCTTACGTGCTAGTGGTGGCCTACTGTTAGCCAGTCAGCTGTTAGCTTCGGCGCTAGCCTGCTGTGATCACTAGGGGCCTACTAGGTTAGGCTAGGAAAAGTTAGCTTGCTGCTATCGGCCTAGGCCCAGCGCGGGGCGGCACCTCGCGCGCCGCCGCGGTTCCCGACTCCCCTCTCCCTCACGGGGAGAGGCGGGGGGGATTCGAAGCTTCCCTCTGGTCGCGCGCGCCGTTCGCTCGGCGTCTCGCGGGCAGGGGCGGTAGCGTCCGACGGTTAGGGCGGCCGTTAGCTTAATGCTACTCTGTTGAACGTGCTTTGATTATAACATGTTTTACAGTCTTGACTACGACGTCATCTTTGACAGAGGATGTTCGTCGAACCTGCCCTGGGCCAGGACAGCAAAGCCTGCGTCAACAAAGGGGACCGTAGCGACGGGTTGGAGCGGCGACGCTGCCCAGATCGACAACAACAGGACGGCTATGTTTTCTACGGTGCCTTGAGACTGCACTTCGTTGATCTACGCTCCGGGTAGGATAGGTTTGGCCAGACCTTATACACGTCTTCTGGCTTTACCTTCTAAATGTTTTGTAAATAACGATGTTTTCCAAAAACAAGTGTTGCTGCAATACATTTAGGATACGACGCGAGTTATGTGGGAATTGTCTTGTTACTGGTAATTAGCTTCTCCGTGCAAATCGGGTTGTTGTTACAGATGTGAAAATGATCTGGTTGTTGTGTGAGAAACATCATGTGTGTTTATATGTACCGTGTACTCACAACTAAGGGGGTTAACTAACCTATGAAGCTATGCTTAGTGACAAATGAGTAAAGAATGGTTCTTTTCTCAGCCTGTAATGACAATAAACAGTGTGTTCACATATTAACAGGTTTTCCTGTTTTAACTGGCCGTATTAAGGGTAAAGTAGGAGGATTGGGTTTTTCCCCCCGGTTCCCTGGGGACTTCTTCATCCTCCTATCAGAGTGGACATGTTGTTGCACTACATTGTGTCAATGTGTGGTAGGGATACGATGTAACCCTTAGCTTGATTGCTGAGGTTGTGCTAAATCTGCTGGAGAACCTTTATTTTCCTAAAAGAAAAGATTGTTGGTCGCTTTCGTGTGTGCTTAGCAAGGCCTGTGGCCGATACTAATAGAGAATTATGTATTCTCTCATTATGAAAAACGGCGTTCCTCTGTAGAGTGTTTTTGCCATTTTTTGTAGGTGATGATGGGTTGTGTGTGTCATGTGACCTACAACTGGGTTGGACTGGCCACAGAAGCACATGTGTAAGTTTGGACCGGGGCTCTTAGAGAGCCCTCTCTATTCTGTGTTTTTTCCTTAGTAAAAATCAGATAGCAGGTTAGCTCATGCGCTGTGTGAAGCTGTCAAACGCTTCATAGAGCTGACTATGACTGTGTCATACTCTCTTTTTGTCATTACATCGTATCATGGGTGTGGGGTCGTAAAGGGGTGAACTGGTAACCTTTCCTCTCCCCCTTTTTTCTGTTGGTCAGGGGTACACCCCCTGTCCTTCAAGGTTCCTGTCACGTTGCGGTTCGGCACGTTACGGGGTGAGGGGGGGGGGGAGGGAGTTTCCTGGTCCCACGGCCTGGAATATTGGGCGTGTGCACCGCAGAAATTCCCCCGCCATAGAGTACGTCACCGTGCACGTCTGTTGGTAGGACTTCCGTGTGCTGTTCAGGTCCATGTGATGGATCTGTTTTCGGGGGGTGGTCAGGGCTCCTCCTCACCAAGCGCCTATTCGGGCCTTCTGTGAGTTCGGACTCCTCCTTCCATGTGAGGGAGCCTCCTTCAGAGTACAGAGCCTCCTCCTCAGATTGTCAAGGTGAGTGGACCCTCTAGAAGGTGTCCTATTCTATTGTGTATGTATTCGATTCAATTCGATTATTGAGTGTGTATGGGTTCAGTGCCTCTTCCCCGGAGAGCCCTAAAACCAATTTTTTACATGGCTCAAGGTGCAATATATTCTTTTCAATCTGTACAGCTCGCGTGGGAAGTCTCTCTGGGGATTCCCGTCTCCTTCCTATGGGAGGGTGGTGGGATGTAAAAATGTGAAAAAAAATTTACCCCCGGCTGTGTAGACTGGGATACATACTGTTGGTGCTTCCTTCTTTTCTATTAAAAAAGAGTTGGAGTTAGGAAGTGTCACACCCCTCTTGTCGTTCCCCTGGGCGCCTTGGGGATTCAATGACAGGTCTAAATAGCCTGTTCATTGATGTGGGTGTGTCCCGACGCACGTATAGTGCTAGCTCGCTGTAAACAGGCGACTGACTGGCACGCCTTGGTTGCTTGAGGTTAAAACGGCGTTTTTATAAAGCAACTGGGATGGAGGTTTTTCCTCTTCCGACGACCACATCCCACGACCTGGGTTGGTTATCGACGGATTCTCGTTCATGTCTGGGGGATGATGACGGAATGGATCTGAACATATGTAGAGGGGTCTCACGCCCTGGGGGTGGGCCACCGGGCGCGGTTCGCCCGAACGTCTGGGTGGCGCCTTCTTTTCATGTTAAGATCAACACGCATATCTGCCCTTTCTCCTGGAGTAGGCATGTCGGCGTGGTTAGGGCACGGGACTGGTTCTGGTCACGCTGGTCCGGATCAGTTGAACCCGTTGTCCGCCGGGGATGCAGATCTGCTGTTCTGGTACCCTGAGGGACTTGGGCTTTTTTCAGGGGGAAAAATGCCAGGTCGGTCCGGGTGTCACAGGGTTAAGCGCTATGGAGACCCTGGTTGGGTACATTTTTTAATCAGCACTGTCGTAATGGCTTACGGCCCTGCCAACCTGTACACGCTCGATCTCGTCGGATCTCGGCCGCTACACAGGTTGGTCCTGGTTAGTACTTGGTTGGGAGACCGCCTGGGAATACCTAGTACGGTGTGCTTGGGGCTGGTTCTCCATTCTTTTTCGCTCTTCTCTCACGCATGGCGAAGAGGGGCCTGTTGGGGTGGTCTTTGACCTCCTCTGGTGACCCTGTGCTTCCCGTATCGCCAGGCCCGGTCCGAAGTAATGTTTCGTCGACCCGTAGGCCTGGGTTAACCCTTTTTTGAAAACTGAAACACTTGTACTGCGGTATAGCCGTTGTATACCCGCAGGTGTGTTTTGGAGTTTTTTCTTGAGGGGTTATAGGAACAACCACCGCATTGGGTAACACCAAGGTGGTTGATTCCCTGGTGTGTTGGAGCAGTGTCAACTCCCGGGTTCACCGGTTGAGGGTGCCCCTGCACGTTCATGACGTCTGCCAATCGTGTCAACCTTCTCTGCCTCAACCCCTCTGGGTGGGGTTTTTTAAATGGAGGCTTGGTCATGCAACAACGCCAGCATACGCCCCTTCCGCCGGAGCGGCTGTGTTCAGCTGTCCCCTCTGGCGCCTGTCTCGTCCGCAGTCTCCAGGCTAGGGTTAACAGCCTGTTGCCTGGTTTTTCCCCGGTGCGCTGCCTGCTTCCGTTGGTTAACCTTTTTTGTGTGCTTACGGCCATGCTGACTGCCTGTTCTGCAGGGTCAGTGTGCCAGGCGGTGTACTATTGGGGGGACAGGGCCCGCTCGGCTGAGGGGCCTTTGTCCGAATACGCTGGCGATGTGGGGGGCGGGGTCACTAAGTGCCCACCTGGTGGGGTCTTGATGCTGGCATCATGGACTTCTCCGGGCCCCCGTTCCAGGGGGTCCAGTCCCTTTGGTGGGTCTGGGTCTTCCTTCGCACTCCGCTGCTACGGCCTTGCCACGGGGTTGGGTTTGCCCTTGACCCCGTGATTCTGGGGGCAGTAACGAGGTTGTTTCCTCCGTTCGTTCCCGGGTGGCATGCGGGTTGTGCGTGTGTGTAGTCGTGGGGTCAAGCCACGGTCTGCTCACCCTGTGCGTTGAGTTGCTTGAGTGCCTCTTCGCACGGTCGGGTTTGTCGCCCTCCCGTGAAGCCACCAATAGGGGGGGTGCCCTCCATTAGGGTGGGTCGGGGGGGCTCGGCCCTCCCTGATCTGATGGCTGTGGGGGGCCTCAGCGGGGTGTATTTGTCGAGCATATAGACGCAGAGCGGGAGCTAGAGTGATACAGAACGTTAGGTTATGACTATAACCAAGTTCTGTTAACACTAGTGGACGCACTGCGTCTAGACGCCGCTGCGGCCCTTGATTTTTCATTGTGGTGAAATTTGTTGGGAAGGAGATGAGTGTGTGGCACCACCCCTGCTTATATAGGTAAGCGGATGGGGGTGTGGCCAGATGAATGCTGGCATTTAAAGGTACATTTTGAAATTTATTCAGTGTATATATGCTGAAGCGAGATATATGCATAGAGACGCAGAGCGTCCACTAGTGTTAACAGAACTTGGTTATAGTCATAACCTAACATTAAGCTAGTTAAACCTTGCGGACAGAGAACAAAAAAATTCAGAGGAAGTTGAACAGAAACACCAGGAAGGTTATTTCTGATAACGCACAAACTGGTGTATAACGTCCTTTTACATTTACATTTAGTTTCAATGTTTTGTGAGAATGACTATAAACATTCAATGTTCAGGTCAAGAAAGTTTCCATCTCCTGCCTTCACCTCCACTTCTCACTCGCTCCTGCAGCAACCCACGGAGGCGCTGCCTTGTTACCACAGTCAAGGACCATGATGGTGGCTTGTGCACTCAGATGAAAGCAGGTCAACATCTATAGGTTTGTTACTCTTACTACTCACCCAGCCTTCATCCACCAACGCCCTGCATTCAGTGTTTTTCATAATCATCATGCTTTTGCAGTACATTCACAGAATCAGCAGAGATTGAAATTCAGTGACTCAAATCTGAAGCATTTTTATTGACAAAGAAACATGTGGCTCGTTCCACAGAGGATGAATCTGTACTAGCCACACAGAGTTACACACATGACATTCACTGATGGATGGTTACTATTGTGCACCCACTCGCATGCTGGAATGTGAGGTGACTCGCACAAAAATAAAATAGTATGTATCGAAACAAAATCTTTTATTGAGTTTTAATTTCTCATAAATGGGTGTCAATCTTTCATACTGTACCACAGTATTGTCGGAGTCATGTCTACAGACAGTCTTAACACTCCTTGAATTGATGAAATTCCTTCTACACAACCTGTTATTTTGGTTTAAAATCACAAGTATTTATTTGTTGTTTGTTATAGCACATAATTTCATTATGGAAAATCAGAATACTCTATATACAAATCATCATTGTTCATAGATCAAAACGACACTCATTCTGAATTAAAATGATTTGTTTTACAATTTGGATTGTAACTTGTATCGTTTTGACATTTTCAATAAATAGCATACCATTTATTGTGATACTATAAATATATGGTTGGGTCTACAGTATATTCAACTCATTTGTGTGATGGTAGTTTCTAAAAAAAATGATACAATGGTGTTATAAACACATCGACAATTAAAACACTTAATCTGTACATTGTATATTTTGTGTTATCCACTATATGTACAGTTGCCAGTACTTTTCACAGCACCTTATTTTGACATGCCTTTTGCCATCAACAACATTCTTAGAGGTAAAACATCCTCTACCCATTCAGCATGAGACTGCATCATTCTTTCCCATAAGCTTGCTTCAGCCGTCGTTGAATCCATCCACCCAACCTCTGCGCCATAACTTTTACCTGCACGTACAGACATGGAAATCATATTATTTGTTGTTGACTAAAGTGAGTGTCATAGTGCCTGCCGCCTCTATGGTTCCGTGATAATGTTCTCTGTGGCTGTAGACTCTGGTGAAAATTAAGAATAGCTACAATAATTTTATTTGCAGCATGAAAATCCTTGCCTACAATTCCTTTGTGCTTGCTGAAACCAGGAAACCATCATTAAACAGTTTAAAACAAGGTTCAAACCCCATCAACCAAAACCTCACTATTAGGACCCACCGTGACACAGGTGTCACATGTACTTTACATGTTCTGGACATTTCCATATAAAGCTTTATCCTTGATTTTACCTCATGAAGTCCCAAAGGGACACCAGTGGAACATCTTGGTGGGGTCATGTGACATATCATGTGATGTTGTGCTCCCATAAACCACCTTTCCACAATGCTGACTGATGGTGGTGACTAAATGACAGAAGTAGCTAGCATTCAAAAGCTAGATTCTTGTTGCTAAAAGGTAAGATTTGCCCATTTAAGAATTATAATGCTTACATAACATGTTCTTTATTATATATAACCTGTTGTGAACACATTTCTTGAATAAAATGATAAAGAAAACAATTGATAAAAATCGCTGTGACACATACGTCACACTGGGCATATCACCTTAAAATGTTCATGAAAATTTGATGTGACATATATGTCACAATACGAACAATTATTATGATCTGCTCAGTTAATTTGTCTGATTCAATGATATTTAGTTCATATATTTTATATTGTTCAAATGTTCAAAGTATATTAAAACAAATATCAGTCATATTTCAATGTAGTACCCTGTAGTGCCATGTAGTAGTACCCTGTAGTGCCATGTAGTACCCTGTAGTGCCATGTAGTACCCTGTAGCAGCATTTACGTTAGCCGGTAATTACCGGTATTTGACCGGCAAAATCTGTTGAAGTCCGACATATTTAATCTCTCCGGTCTTAATGTCCGGTGAAAATAATTCCCTGAGTCTAAGCACAATTTGATTATTTGAATTGTATTAAAATAGGCTAAAATTAAATAGCCTATGCGATGAACGAAACAATCATTACATTTGTTTCATCGTTGCTTCTAATAATGACAACGACGTTGTCAGCGAGAGCTTAGTGCTGGGTGTGCGAACTTTTGTGAAGCTGCAGAGCCGGAGCAGCAGCAGCACAATGCAGTACTCCAGCAGTACTCCAATTCAGCCATTTTCAATTCAATGTTGGGTGGGGGGCGCTGCTGTGCGGTCCCCAGAAATAAGTCATTGGGAGGTGGAGAGAGAGAGAGTCGTCACGCAAACCCACGATAATGTTGCCGTCTCTCTCTGCCAAATTTCTCAGTTCTTCGCTTGATATAATTAATACAAATGTCCAATATAACGGAATTCGTTAGCTCATAAAAATGTGATTATAACAGACTGTTGTTTATTAATGTCGGGCGACTGCCCACAGACACCTATTTGATTTAAAGTCGGCAGCAGCACGAGTCTCGGGACTTATTTTATTTGGAATATAATGACTTTATATGCAAAAGTAGCCTAGTTTTAAGTAAAAATATTATAAATCTACATGCCTTGATGATGTCATTCTTTTGTTTTGTTGTCATTCTTTTGCCTATCAATTGTTTTTAAGCTCAATAAACTCTGACCGGAATTTCTCTCATTTGACCGGTAGATTTTGGACACTGAGGCCGGCAACAATTTTTTCTAACGGAAACCCTGCCCTGTAGTGCCATGTAGTGCCATGTAGTACCCTGTAGTGCCATGTAGTACCCTGTAGTGCCATGTAGTACCCTGTAGTGCCATGTAGTACCATGTAGTACCCTGTAGTGCCATGTAGTACCCTGTAGTGCCATGTAGTGTCATGTAGTGCACTACATAGGAATTAGGAATACGTTTAATGATTAACGCCCAATGTGACATATATGTAACATTTCAGATCTTTGCCATTAGGGGGCGCTATTTTGAAAATAAATTCAGAAATGTGTTCTTTGTAGTCTATTTAGTCAGTCTTATGCCCCTCATAATTTTCCTTGAAGGAGAAATGGGTGTGGGTTCTAATGGGTTAATTTTGTAATACATCTACATATCTGCAAAGAGATCTGAGAACTGCGGGTTTCTATGCTGCATGGTGAACGTGTTGCAACTAATATTAGATGGTAAACCAGAGGCTATGACCATAGACAACATTCTTCCAGAACTACTGACAGGACGGGCACTGTGGAGCGCTATTGGGTTCAAAAGGACTGAATGAATGCGGGAGAGATTGCATGCTCCCATGGAGCCTGCATAGCCAGTATGCCTTGCTGTATCTGGATCTTTTGCAAAACGGATATTTTCAGGCTCCGTTTAAAAAAATATCCTTGTCCACACGGCAGGGGAAAAAGAAAAGAAAAAAAAACTCCATCCAGACGCAAATACATAAACGCATATAAATTGCTCCAACAAGCATGCCGGGCCAGTAAGTGGTGATAAGCGATATCTCAAATACCATAGCGGTAACGAGCTGACGATGTGTTTCTCTATAGGTCATTCAAACTGTATCCTTTTATATATGACTGACGGCACCACACATGTGAACAGTAACAATGCAATTGTTGTAATTATTATACCTAATGTAGTGAGTCTTCTTGAAGCGGATTCAGCTTTTTTTGCTCCGATTTGACATCACTTTAAAACCCATTGTGCACAGTAGAATTGTCAAAGAGTAAGTGCTTTTGCCCCTTTTCATTTGTAACTTCATCCTTCATCTTTCAATATCTTATTTAACATTACTGTATGATATAAATAAGTGTGTACTAAAAGACGGAGCTGTTCATGCGTAATTGCGTATGAATGTCTGTGTCCACGGGCAAGCTATATTCACGTAAATCACATATTCAAATGATTCCTGTAATTCCTGTACAGTAACTATTCAACTAATAATGTTAAGTTATTAGGTCATCCTGGGACCACTCACGCGTGATGCCAACATCCTCAACTATCCCGCAACATCCGAGTGCATCAGGTGGAGTAGATATACAGAACTGTTACATCCAGACATTTATGATATACAAGATATACAAATATACAGTACTGCTTAAGAGGCAGAGATCAATAAAAGAAAATATATACATTCGAGGGGGAAGAAACTGTACATGCTATTTCTGTCTGTTATTTCAGCATCAGGCGCTGTCCATCTTATTACCTGCATGCGCTTCAAGGCTACGGGCGCCTATTGCCATAGAACAACAGTCTGAGCATGCGTAGTGAGCTGTGGCGTCATCGTTTATCTAGACTACCGGTATGCGTTTACAGTGGCTACACGGATCCACTGAACCGATATTTTGGAAAATCTTCACTTTAAAATGCGTTTTCGAAAATCTCTGTTTATGTTTCTGAAAACACCGTTGACGTGTGGATGAAAGGCCCAAACGTGGAAGAAAATGTGCATTTTGCAAAAGATCTGGATTCGTGTGGACATAGCCTAAACCTGCCATCCTCACACATACTGAGGAGTTCTGTCATGACAATGGGTCTCATTCCCGAACATTTTCCAAAGAGTTCTCTTGGAAGACTTATCTTGTGGCTCAAACGATCACACCTGTTATATCTGCGTTGGGGAATGGCACCATGTCTCAAACGCGCGTCCCCGTTCAGGTCATTTGCATACAAAACAACGCCTCCAGAGCTCCAACTAATGATGCAGCAGTGTGAAAATGGACGAGAAATGGACGAGAAAGAGTCTTGCAACCCATCAAAATTAGATTAGATTAATGTATTGGCATCATATATAGTACAGCTCGTGGTACACCTGCCGCAGCATGCGCACACACACACACACATCGGCTCAGCTTCTTCCCCCAGGCCATCAGAGCCCTGAACACTGAACTCTCCACACACAAGCACACATGAGCACACGCACAACACACTCACTGTACACGCTCACACACTAGCAGCCACTTTAACATGAGCAGGCACACACTCATGCTGCACACGCCCACACTTATGGCCACCAAGAAGGGTCACTTTAAAAATAGTATAGTATAACCGGAGATTGTATAAATTAGCATGTACAGAAAGACACTACCAAAGGACCCAGTATGTCCTCCATGCTCTGTAAATAACTTATGTACATATACCGATATGCCCTAACATGTTACTTGTTTATTGCACAATGTTACTTGTTTATTGCACAATGTTGATTCTATTATATGTTATTTGCACATCGTTGCGGGCAAGACCACCCGCATTTCATTGTATACTTGTATGCCGTGACAAATAAATCTCTTGACTTGACTTGACACACGCGTGCGCACGCGCAGTACTGTATAGCCTACGGCGTAATGAATGAACGCAGTATAGGCTTATTATTCCATTAATGACTTGTTTCATTAGGATTTAGTAGATACTATATACAGTATATGCTCTGCCCTACTGTACGTAGGGCAGAGCATATATATAGTATCTACTAAATCCTAATGAAACAAGTAACTAGAATAATATAAGCCTACTGTTCATTCATTAGACACATAGGCCATACTGGCGCACACAAGACTTGTTATGGAATATTAATGCAGTCTATTTCCACGCGATTAGCTTTAGTTCTTATTTATTTATTTATCCACTGTCATTTGCAGTGTTGGTGTACTAGGCTACATAGTGTATTTCAATATCTGTTTTATTGATTAATGATACATTTGAAGGAATGCAAGTTATAGCTATATCAAACAAATGTCTGTCCCATTGTACCAATTCATGTTGGCTATAACCTGCATTCTTTCAAATGTATAATTAATCAATAAAACCGATATGTAACAAATAAGAAATACAAATTCCACAGAAGGCATTAAATAATAATTATTTTCAATAATTTCACAATAATTAATTGCATAATTGTGTTTGAATATCTGAGTAATTAAAGTAATTATACATTTGTCTAAAATAGCTGGTTCAGATATGCGTAATTGCGTAATTTCTTATCGTACAAATATTGTCATATTTATTTTAATTATGATTAAGTAATTAATTCCAAGGAGGCCTGTAGCGTTGACATGAAGGAATCACTATGAGAACACAGTCTGTCAAGTTAATAACATTTTCAATTAGTCAATCAATCATAAGTGTGCTCCTCAGCACTCTTAAATTCTGCTCTCAGCCACGGTCAAATCCGATCCCAGGAAAATGTGGGGAATTGCGCTACTAGCGCTAATATGTCTTAAATGGGCAGAAATCTGCCTAAGAGGAATTTTTTTGTTGTGAATCCGTTCGGGAATGAGACCCAATGTCCCATCTGCTCTGGCTTGTACCATCTTGCCACCTCTTTTCAGTGGGTGTACAATAAATGGAAACATGCATGTAAATAAAAAGCCAAATAATGAACACACTAGCCTGTGATGAAAAAAAATTATTCCAGTTAGTTGTTAGTGTGTATGTTGCATAGAAACCTTGCAATGGATGGCCTATCTTATTTTTAACATTATTATTTACTAATAAAAACTATTTAAATTAAAGTGTGTTATATTTCACATAGCTCTGCTCAGCGTCTATTACACATGCTTCACGTCAGTACTTGTGCACTGAATAAAAACTCAAATGTACCTTTACATACCAACATCTGTCTGGCCACACCCCTATCCGCCACCTATATAAGCAGGGGTGTGGCCATACACTCACCTCCTGGTATACAGGCACTTTCACCTCAAGGAAGTGCCTGTATACCAATCACTCAAGTTAGGTTGTTTAGACTGAAGAAAGGAGAACAGCAAGGAGATACGTTGACGTTATATCTTTATTTTCTCTCTCACTATTTTCGAGAAAATACAGTGATAATGTCTTCGTCACTGGGGTGTCTGGAAGATGATGATCATTCTGACCTCCACCGGCTTTTTCATATTAGGGGCTCGCGGCGCTGGTCTAATCCCCACCTGCAGTCCTCCAAAGCTGTGGCTGGATAGGTATTGAACCTCCGGTTCTACAGCTGGACTGTACAGGAGGCGTCGGCTGTTTGTGAGAAACTGGCTGCCTCTGGGCTGGGTGAGTGATGTTTTGCTATGCGGGCGCCGGTTGTATTGCTAATGCTATGGGGGTTAGCTGCACAATTTTACGAAGGCCGGCCCCAGATTGGGGTCCTTTGTTCGGCCTCTTAGGCGACGGACGGAGGATCCTGGTTTGAAGCCCATGATGGTCAAACTAGTGGGCCGCGACCGAGATCTGGTTTAAACCCGGGGTTTCTGGACGCGCGGATTCTTCTCTGTCCCGTGTAGGCCCCATCTTTCAAATGAATGAAAGATTAAACCCTAAACACAAGGAAAAGTGGGTCTGGATCTTCGTTATCGGAAGTTCCATGCTCAAGTCGGCTGCAGCCCATACGGGAATTGTGCCGACTCCGCTGTATGTCTGTTAAATCACTGTTGAAAACTGTGTTGACATTTCTTTTTCTCTTCTCTCTTATTATGTTCTTGTGTACAGTGCAGGTGATAGCTGCTTAGCTTGCGTGCTAGTTGTGTGGCCTACCTGTTAGCCAGTTAGCTGTTAGCCACGGCGTTAGCTCGTTGCGTTCACTAGGCTAGGAACGTTAGCTTGTTGCTATCAGTCGGGAGTTGGCTGTTATCTTAATGCTACACTGTTGAACGTTACTGTGAGAATAACAAGCCTTAACACTCTGACTACGACGTCATCTTTAACAGAGGATGTTAGTCGACCCTACACCGGGTGCCCTGCCAGCGAGGACTTCGTCAACATGGAGAATGTAGCGGCTGGGTGGCGCGGCGGGCATTGCCCTCGTCACCAATGCAGGAGACGCCGGGTTCGACTTCGGCTGTCCCCGTTAACCAGTGTTTGCAGTCCTCTCAGCCTGCGCTCAGGGTGTAGGTAGGAGTCCTGCTGGACTTAACACTTCTTCTTTCCTTCCCTTCTAAATGTTTTGTAATAACGATGTTTTCCAAAATGTATGTTGCTGCAATACATTGAGGATACGACGCGTGTTGTGCGTGAATTGTCTTGTCACTGGTATAGGTTCTCTCTACCTAAAAAATCGGCGTTGTTTTTTACGTGAGTAAAAATGAACTGGTTTAGTTGTGATGAGAACATGTGTGTTCATGTAACGTTAGTAACGTGGTTGAGCTCACAACTAAGTGGGTTGTTTACCCTGCAAAGCTATGCTTAGTGACATGTGATCGAGGAGTAAGTCCTTCTCTCAGCCTGTGATGACAATAAACAGGTAGCGTGTTCACATATTAACAGGGCAGTACCTGTTCAACCTGGTCGTATCAAGGGTAAGGTGGGAAGGGGTGACCCCCCCGGTTTCCCTGGGGCTTCCCCCCTCCTCTCAAACATGTTTTGTTTACAATATATTGTGTCACTATGTTTGTGGGGATACGGTGTAACCTTCAGCTTAAGCTGCTGGGGTTGTGCTCCTGCTTGAGAAAACGATTTTTTTCCTAGGGAAAAGATTGTTTTGGTCGCTGTCATGTGTGCTTAGCAAGGCCTGTGGTCAATACATAATCGAGGACTCATGTCTTCTCTCGTTATGAAAAACGGCGTTCCTCTTACGGTAGTGAGAGTGTACTTTGCCTTTTTTTGTGATGAAGGGTTGTGTGTGTCGTTAAGATCTACAACTGGTTTAGGTTTTGGCCCACAGAAGCACATGTGTAAGTCTGGTACCGGGGCTCTTAAAGGGGCCCTCTCTGGTCTGTGTTTTTTCGTTGTAAAAATCAGATGGCTGTTTTCTCTGGGTCTGTGTTTTTCCTTTGTAAAAATCAGATAGCAGGTTTCGCACATGAGTCTATGTGAAGTTAAACGCTTCATGTAGCATGCTATGACTGGTGTCATGGCTCTACTTTGTCATTACATCGTATCAGGGGTGAGGGGTCGTAAAGGGGTGAACTGGTAAACCTTCCTCCCCTTTTCTGATTGGTCAGGGGTTAAAACACCCTGTCCTTCGGGCTTCCTGTCCCGTTGCTGGATCAGCACGTTACAGGGTAGGGGGGGGGGTTCCTGGTCCCACGCCATGAAAGATTGGGCGTGTGGACCGCGGAAATCCCCCCCCCCCATAGAGTACGCCACTGGGCACGTTTCTATTGGTAAGACTTCCGTGGGTTATTCAGGTTCCATGTTATGGACCTCTGTTACAGGGAGTTTCAGAGCCTCCTCCTCAGGGAGTTCAGAGCCTCCTCCTCAGGGAGTTTCAGAGCCTCCTGTGAGTTCAGACCCTCCCTCCCAGTGAGGGAGCCTCCTCAGAGTGTCAGAGCCTCCTCCTCAGATTGTCAAGGTGAGTAGAACTTAAAAACTGTTGTATGTTTACAATATGTCTTTTCAATCTATTGCTCACGTGGGAAGTCTCTCTGGGGGTCCCTGTCCTCTCCTTTTTGGAGTAGGTGGACGGGGTATTGTTTAGGGTTTTTCTGACTCCTCGCCTTACAGGTCTGTTGAGTCATGGGTTTCCCCCCGTCATAGGGGTACGTCGCTCACCGTCCCCTCTTATGAAGTGTGGTTGACGGGGTGGTGTTTCCCTCAGCCGCGTCGCATGGGACCCATGTCCGTATTATTTTTTATTTTTTCTGTAAAAAAATTAAAAATTAAAAAAGCGTCTTCTTGTCGTTCTCCCAGGCGGCTTGGAGGAACGGTATCTGGTGTCTTGTTAGACTATCCATTGGTGTGTTTTGGGTCTCGATGTGTACATAGTGCTGGCCCTGGGTGTTTCTGATAGGAATCACCCATGAGGCTTGCGCGCCTTGGTTGCTCATCATTAAAACAGCGTTTTTAATGGGGCAACTGGGATGGAGTTTGTCTCTTCCGAGCGCCAGTTTACCAGGTTTGTCTCGACGAATTCTCGTTCATATCTGGGGGATGTTAACAGAATAGATCAAAGCATAGGTAGAGGGGTCTCACGCCCTTGGGGTGGGCCACTGAGCGCGGTACGAACGGGACCGTCTGGGTGGCGCCCTCTATAATGTTTTGGATCGACACACGTACCTACCCCCCTCCTAGAGTTGGGGATGTCGGCGTGATTAGGGCACGGGACTGTTTCTGGTCACGCCGGTCCAGGTCAGTTAACCCATTGTCCGCCGGGGACGCAGATCTGCTGTTCTGGTACCCTGAGGGACTTGTGCTCGGCCCGGGTGTCACAGGGTTTGGCGTTATGGAGATGTTCGTGGTTGTGTTACTACGTATTACCCCTCACTGTTGCTTGGTCCATGTTGTGTTGTACCTTGAGCTGCGCTAAGGGGGCCTGGTCCTTCTCCATTCTTTTCGCCCTTCTCTTCTCCTACTTACGCATGGCTGAGAGGGGGCTGTTGAGGTGGTTCTTATGGAACTCCTCTGGCATCCCTGTGTACGTCCCGGTCCGCCGGGCCCGGTCCGAAGTTGTTTACGTCGACCCGTAGGCCTGGGATAACCCCTTTTTGAAAACTAAAACACTTGTACTGCGGTATAGCCAGTGTATACCCGCAGGTGTGTTTGAGTTTTTTCCTGAGGGGTTATAGGAACAAGCACCTCATGTTGAACCAAGAGGGTGGTTGATTCCCTGGTGTGTTGGAGCAGAGTCAACTCCCGGGTTACCCGTTTGAGTGTGCCCCTGCACGTTCATGACGTCTGCCAATCGTTTCAGCCTTCTCTGCCTCTGCCCCTCTAGAGCGTCTGGGTTTTTTTGTGGAGGCTTTGACATGGTGCTCAACAATGCCAGCATACGCCCCTTCCGCCGGGGTGCTGTTTTCAGTTGACCCCTTTGGCGCCTGTCTCGTCCGCAGTGCTCCAGGCTCGGGTCAAGTGCCTGCTGCCTGGATTGAGGGATCGGCCTCTTCTGGAGGTCGTCTCCCCGGTGCGCTGCCTGCTCCCGCTGTAGTGTAGCCTCTTAAGTGCTTCGAGTTACAGCCATGCTGACTGCCTGAGTATGCCAGGGTCAGTGAGCCAGGCGGCGTGCTATTGGGGGGAAGGGCCTGCTCTTGGATGGGCCCTGTCCGAATACGCTGGCGATGTGGGGGGCGGTGTCACTAGTGACCGCCTGGTGAGGTCTCGATGCTGTGGCATCATTGGCCTTTCCGGGCCCCCTTTTTCCGGGGGGATCCAGTCCCTTCTGGGTCTGGGTCTTCCTTCGCGCTCCGCTGCTACGGCCTTGCCATGGGGTTGAGCTTTGCTCTTGACCCCGTGATTTTGGGGGTGATAACGAGGGTTGTTCCTTCCGTTCGTTCCCTGGTGGCATGCGGGTTGTGCGTGTGTGTAGTCGTGGGTACCTACCCCACGGTCTGCTCACCCTGTGCGTTAAGTTGCTTGAGTTCCTCTTCGCGCAGTCGGATCCGTCTCCCTCCCGTCCTCCAATAGGGAGGGTTCCCTCCAATAGGGAGGGTCGGGGGGCTCGGGTCCTCCCCGGTTCTGATGGTTGTGGGGTGCCTCAGTGGGGTACATTTGTCGGGCGTAAGCTCTGCTCAGCTCCTGTTGTGCAATAGACGCTGAGCAGAGCTATGTGAAATATAACATAGTGACTCTCAGCGTCTGGACGCCACTGCGGCCCTTGATCTTGCCTTGTGGTGAAAGATTGAGAAGGAGGTGAGTGTATGGCCACACCCCTGCTTATATAGGTGGCGGATAGGGGTGTGGCCAGACAGATGTTGGTATGTAAAGGTACATTTGAGAGTTTTTATTCAGTGCACAAGTAGTGACGTGAAGCATGTGCAATAGACGCTGAGCGTCACTATGTTCATATAATATAACTATGGTTATATACATAACCGTACATTTTACTTTCATATTGCCATAGCCTACTTGGTAACCATTTTATAAAAGCAATAGCTCACTCCAGGCCATGGCATATGGTTATTATATCACAGCTAAGGGGCAGTCAGCTCTCTGCTTCGCGCCGTGTGATATAATAACCATATTCCACGGCCTGAAGTGAGCTATTGCTTAAGTACGCTCCGTGGGGGCATGTAGTCTCTCTGAAAGGACTGAAAGAAAAATGTCAGACGTACTGTATGAAAAGGTCTACCACTGTCAAATGGGGAAAGTAATTCAATCTATGTATTGAATAAAAAAGAGGTTATGAATAGAAAAACTATTTTAAATCTAATCGTGGCACCAATAATTGAAATTCAATGGAATTGTGAGATTCCCGAATTGCTGCACCTCTATTTTTACTAAAAGGTGTGTAAGAGCTGCGGTTGTGCACAGGACCCAGAGTTTCTTGCTATGCCCCTGCATATCCATGTTAAACATTCTACATGCAGTAGCTTTAAACAAATAATAGCTATGCCCCTGGATATATATGTTAAACATGCAATAGGTTTAAACAAATCATAGAAAATAATATGATTCTTACCTGTTCCTAGCCCGAGTCTAAGACCACCAATATAATGGTTTTGCAGTCTGTCATGGTCCCAGACTGTGATCTCAACGCATGCCTCTCTGAGGTCCTCTGGGCGGAAGCCATCATACACCATGGTGTGGTTAAACATGGGGTTGGCTGTCCTCTTCACCACTCGAGTCTTCCGTCTGCTTCCTCTGCTCTTATCAGGAAGCACGGTACTACAAAATGGTATGCACAGTAGTAAGGTGTTCAAGTTAAAGGATGCAATATCAGAATTAGTAGTAGTATAGACAAACAGGCACACACTTAGAGCCCTTTTTATAGGTTTCCGGGGCGAAATCAGAACAATATTTGAATTACATAATATGTTTAGAATTTATTTCAACAGATCTTAGAATTTTTTTTGAAAGTTCTTTTTTCGTTTTTTTAAGACCTAACCAGAAAGAAGCCAGCAAAGGTACAAAACGTATGTTATAATTAGGGTTGCACCGATTCGGATACTGACGATTTAGATACCGGTATTGAAGAATTTCCCCGATTCCCATACCAACAACCATGTGTAACATGCCAGACATCAAAGCAAAGTAACTTAATTTGCTGCATTCATTTTTACAAATAGCAGCATTCATTATATTTCAAGAATTTCTGTCCAAAACGATGGTTTAACTCTATACTGTTCAGTAAAATCAATGGATGGGACCAGTATTCTGTATGGGCAATACTGAAAGGTTTAGGACTTGGAATCTGTAGTGGCAGTGAAAAAGTGGTATCCGTACACCCCTAGCTATAATCTTCTATACTATGTACTGTAAGAAAACGTAATATACTATATACACAATCCTACCATTTCACAAATGGATCAATAATCACTCCTCTGACAGGTGGAAGGTTCTTACAGTCTTTCACCCAGATCTGCACCTCACCAGTCTCATCCACCTTAGAGGCTCTCTTATCTGTTGGTAGAGGAAGGTTAACTTAAAGGAATGCACCAATATTATGGGAAATGCACTTACTGTCTTCTCCACAGTCAGACAAGAAGATAGATACCAATTTCCTCTCATTTGTGCTAAGCTAGGCTAGCTTGCAGCCGAATAGCTTTCTACTGAACGCACAGAGAGGAAATTGGTATCTATCTTCTTGTCTGACTCTGGAGAATACGGGAAGCACATTTCCCATAATGTTAGCGTGTTCCTTTAAGTAGTTATAACAAAACAGGGAGGTGAGAGATGCAGGTGATATAAGAGTAATCAACGTACTTTGGGCCATCTGTGGTAGGAATCGTAGGGCTAGTCTCATCTCTCCTCCCTTGTCCACTGACCCAGGGCGTGTAGGAGGTGGTGCCGAGGCCTAAGGGAGGTGTAAGAGGTCAGTTATTATTGTCTCACCAACACACTTATCAAACATTAACTCATTCCCCGCCAACAACGAGTATACTCGTTATTTGATCGTTTTTCCTTCAATATTTGTATTCATTATTCATCCAGGGACCATAGGGAATGAGTCTGAGATCGCCAAAGTGCAATACCGGCCGCATCCAGCTAGACAGCGAGCACCCTTTGTAACCTTGTATCTTGGCCTGTGTAACGGCCAAATGTCTCCGGTCTCACTTTTCCTTGTTGGCCGAGTGGAGCGGTTCTCCCGGTTCCATTGAAGCGCGTCAAATATCCCCAATCCATATGTTGTGGTGGGTTATGCCGTGGACCAAATGGACATCGGATGTACCAGATGGCGATCAAACAATTGGAATATTATTTTTGGAATACTCCCGATCACAGGTAAATGTCTGACGTACATTTTTGCTTGATCCTGCAATGCTTTTATACCGATCGGCAATGTTCCCTTTAACGTGCGCCCGCGCACATGGCAAAACGCTCCCGTGCACATCTGAAATCTGTCGCGCACAGAAACGTTTGTGTAAAATATGCATGTAGTTAAATTGAATACTACGGTACCCTGTTGCGTGTGACGTTACCAAGAGAAGCCCCGCTTTCAGTGCCTTGTGGGCGTCGCTACTGCGCTCACACAGACACACACAACAGAGCAGGAAGCGGACAGATCCGACCAGCATTGCTGGCTCCTCACAATGCAAACGCGAAAATGTACATTATGAACTGCAGAGAAAATTCCCAATTTATCGTCCCGGTCGAGACTAATTGGAAGCGGAGTGCAACGCGTGCAAAGCTTGACCATATGTTTCTGTGTCTAATAAAGGTGCTGGCGATCTCAAAGCTCACATGGACACAGAAAAACATTACAAACAAAGCAGTGCGAGGCGAGAGTTTGATGGCAAAGTTGACCGAATTGATTGAAGAATGCAGCTATACAGAGAGAAAGAAAATAATTGAAAACTATTTTGATGCCTCAAAATGATGTTTTGGTTTGATAAGATGCTTATGATACAATCATTCTAAGGATTATGTGTGTAATAAATTAGTTTAGTACACCAATTGCAACAAATCTGAAACTGCACTTTTGAATTAGTAACTTTGTGAGGTTTACATTACATTGAAAAGATACAAAGATATATTTTTTAAAGCTGGATTTTCTAATACAGAAGAGGTATTATTTAGAACATTACTTCATATTTTTCTTCTTATTTATTTTGTCCAGTAAGACTTGAAAATATATATTATTTTGTCATAGGTTGATTTAGTTATTTTCTTGAGATTTGTCAGATAGATTACTTTAGGCATAATACAGCATGTTGAGTAACTTTGGTTATAGAGAGATATTATTTTGTTTTATTACATGGCGTTTTCACATTCGCCGAAATGCTTGCTTGTGATTGGTCAATAGCCCCCCGACTGCGGTCATTATTTTTCAATAATGACCGCAGATTTTTCAATAATGACCGCAGAGCGCAGCTGTTCGCAATCAAGCCCACTGACACACTGTTTCAGTGCAATTAGACACTGCCGTGCCGGCGATGACAGGGGGCGGAGCGACGAGCGGAACCAGAACACAGCGGAGCCAGAACACAGAGGCTGCCCGCGATAATAATAATCACTTTATTTGGGCTGACAGAGCCACAGAACAACTGCGATTTGTCAAATGAATTAGGTATATTGTTAGTAAGTTAGCCATGTAATAAGCGGGATAATGTATAGCGCTGCACTGACAGCGGAGCCAGAGGCTGCCCGCGATAATAATAATCACTTTATTTGGGCTGACAGAGCCACAGAACAACTGCGATTTGTCAAATGAATTAGGTATATTGTTAGTAAGTTAGCCATGTAATAAGCGGGATAATGTATAGCCTACTCGGTCATTGTCGCAAAATAATTGACCTTCACTACGTTTAAAACACCTCGGCGAGGCGCCTCGGTATTTTAAACTCCGTGTCGGTCAATTATTTTGCGACAATGACCTCGTAGACATACATTATCCCTTACATATAAAATATAAACAATAATTTTATATCCATACAGAGGAGGCATACTTTAAATATATTATAATGATAAGGCAGCTTTGAGTAAACTTCAAGTATCATTAAGTATCTTGAGGCTCAAGGCAGAGTGTCCTCTTTAAAAAAAAAATCACAATATGGTCACCCTTGAAGTTGCATTATAATTCACTTAATAAAATAATGATGAGTCAGCCTCCTAAAAAGACAAACACGACTCACACCGCCGCCGCCAAAGTAAGGACTTTGCTCTGTATCGTCAATCAATGGTAAAATAAATATTTGATTAAGGAATATAATATGCCTTTTTGTATTATTTCTGTGTATCAGCTAAATGTATAGATTTTTATGTTAGACATTGAGGGAAATTAAGATTCTCAGATCTTTTACAAACCGCCGCTTATCAACTAACCGGTTAATCGGCAGGTGACGTATGTTGCTGAGTAGTTGCTGATGTCTGCTCAGGACGGAAAAAAATTTGAGGGAACATTGCAGATCGGGCTGATAAGCGTTTTTAGTGTTCAATACGAATGCCGTTACTGACAATCAAATTATCAGAAACGACCCCCCCCTTTCATGCATTAATGATGAAACATAATACCTATATGACATGGATGTGATTTGGGAATAGTAGCGTGTACAGGCAAGAAACAGCAACGTCTATAGTAGAATTGATGTATGTAAGGGATAATGAATGAATGAATGAATGAATGAATGAATGAATGAATGAATGAATGAATGAATGAATGAATGAATGAATGAATGAATGAATGAATGAATGAATGAAAACTTTATTTAACAGATTGCAGAATGGGTACAATACAGTACGGCTCAATACATACAATTGTTAAGAGGATGCAGACCTGAGAAAGACGTTTGTCTTGTTTCCATCAGGGTCCCCCATTTTCAATTCATATAGACATTTATGACATACACAACATACATGACATTTATGACATTTATTTACGAGGTCATTGTCGCAAAATAATTGACCGACACAGAGTTTAAAATACAGAGCGGCCTCGGCGAGGTGTTTTAAACGTCAGTGAAGGTAAATTATTTTGCGATGATGACCGAGTATAGCTATACATTATCCCGCTTATTACATGGCTAACTTACTAACAATATACCTAATTCATTTTACAAAATCGACAAGACGAGATGAAATGCAGACGCAGTTGTTCTGTGGCTCTGTCAGCCCAAATAAAGTGATTATTATTATCACCGGCAGCCCGGCAGGTGTGTCTAATTGCATTGAAACAGTGTGTGTCAGTGGGGCCATTGCCGCTGTCGGGGGCTATTGACCAATCACAATCAAGCATTTCGGCAAATGTTAAAACGCCATGTAATAAAAGGCTATAACTCAGCATTTCGGGAATTACCCCAGACCGCTCTAAAACGTACAGTTATTCTATAACCATAGTTATATGAGTATAGCGAGCGCTCTGCTCTTAGTGGAACTATCCCTTTATCCAGTCTAATAATGAATCATTTTCTCCACATGCACACACCCATCCGCCTGGCCCATCCGCTCCTCTACATAAGCGGGGTCGTGGCCACACCATCAGCTCCTTCCCAAGTCTTTCACCACCGAAGGCGAAGACCACGGGGTCCCCAGTGAGTCAGAGCAGAGCGCTCGCTATACTCATAACTATGGTTATAGAATAACCGTACGTTATATATCGTATAGCTTACGCTCTGCTCTTAGTGGAACACAGGAGCTGAGTAGAGCGGAAGCTCGACAGATGTACCCGCTGAGGCCCCCCACAACCATCAGAACCGGGGAGGACCCGAGCCCCCTGGACCCCCCTAGTGGAGGACGGGAGGGAATCGGATCAGACTGTGCGAAGAGGGTTTAGCACCTCAAAACGCACAGGGCGAGCAGACCGTGGGACTTACCTTCACTCAGAAGGACCCGCGACCACTCTAGCGCGCATCCCACATGCCACCAGGGAACGGACGGGAAGCAAAAACACCTCCGTCACAGCCCCCAACATCACGGGGTCGATGGTCAAGAACCCAACCCCGTGGCAAGGCCGTAGCAGCGGAGCGCGGAGGAGGTCCCAGCCCTAGGACAACCTGAGGGCCAGGACCCCCCGAAAACGAGGCCGCAGCATCGGGGCCCCACCAGACGGTCACTGGTGACATCACCCCCCACATCGCCAGCATATCGGACAGGGCCCAAACAAGAGCAGACCCTTCCCCCCCTGGCACGCCGCTCTGAAGCACTCTAGCTTACCGCACCTGGTATTCCCAGGGGGTCTCCCATCCAAGAACTAACCAGGGCCGAACCTGCTTCGTTTCCGAGATCTGACGAGATCGGGCGTGTCCAGGTTGGCATGGCCGTAAGCCCCAAGAGGCTACCCCCCCACAATACTGTGGGGCCAGACGGCGCGCCGGGGAGACAACCCCCAAGGGGGTTGATCCCTCAATCCAGGCCCTCCAGCGGGGTCGAGGTACAAAGGAGAGGCTGACACAATTGGCAGACGTCATGAAAGATGCGGGGGCATACTCTCGGGCAGACGGGGTCAAGCCCGGCCTCAACCCGAGAGTCGACTCTGCTACCAACACACCGGAGAACCAACCACCTCCCTATGTTTAGTTTAACAGGAGGCGGTTGTTCCCTTAACCCACCAAGAAAATGTAGAAACATAACTGCGCGTATACACAGGCTATACAAGCAGTACAAGTGTTTCAGTTTTCAAAGGGTTAACCCAGGCCAACAGGTCGACGAGAACGAGTCCGGACCTGGGCCTGGCGGACCGGGACCTACACAGGGATGCCGAGAGGGGCTGACAGCAACCACCCCGACAGCCCCCTCCCATCCCCACCCAGCAGGGGGAGGGAGGGAGGGGTGAAACAATGGAGAAGGACCAGGCCCCCTAACACAGTGCAAGGTACAACACAGTATGGACCAAGCATGTCACTGTTATGGGCAACTCGTAGTGGCATACATATGACACACATCCACGACATCAATCCCCGCGAAGCCCGGACCGACCCGGCATTTTCCCCCCGGAAAAGCACAAAGTCCTTCGGGGTACCAGAACAGCAGATCTGCGCCCCGGCGGACAACGGGTTAACTGACCTGGTCCGGCGCGACCAGAACCAGTCCTGCGTCCTAGTCACGCCGCCATCCCCAGCCCTAAGAGGGGGGTAGGTACACGTGTCGATCTAAAACATCACAGAGGGCGCCACCAAGATGGACAGTATGTGAATGCGCTGCTCCTGGTGGCCCACCTCATGGGCGTGAGACCCCTCTGCCAATGTAATGATCTACTCCGTCATCTCCCCCCGGAGATGCACGTGAGTCATCGAGTCTAACCTAGTGCACTGGCGCTTGGTAGAGATAAAAATCTTCTTCCCAGTCGCCCGCATAAAAAACGCTGTTTCCATGATTTGGGCAACCAAGGCGCGCCGGCCCATAACGTGGTTCCACATTGGAAGCACCCAGGGCCAGCGCTATATGCACGTCAAGAACCCGAAACACATCAATGGTGAATTCTAATAAGAAACACCAGACAACGTTCCCTCCATGCTGTCTGGGACGAGCAGCAGGAAGCCGGCCAATAAGACACAGACACGGGTCTTATATGACACGTCTGAGGGCAACCCCGTCAATTCTGCTCTTTACATAAGAGGGGAAGACATAAGTTCCCCCAGAGAGACCTCTACGAGAGTAACAATTGAAAAAGATACATGTAATAATAATTGGGCCAAGTGACCAACGGCCCAATACACACTGTAATAGAAAGCAGAGCAGAAAACGAACAGTTTTCGAATGCATCGCATCATCCAACTTTGACAATGACAGCGGTCTGCAGCACAGAGCCTGTAACCTCACGGATGTCTCATGGCCAATAGGAAAACGCGCCCAGTGACATATTCCATGGCCGGGGGGAAATCCCGTGACCCACCCATCCTAACATGGAGTGGAACCAGGGAACCCCCCCTTCCCCCTCCCTGTGATGCGCTGACCCCTCAGCCGACAGGGAGACTGACAGGCAGGAGGTCCCACCTCCCGGCCAATCAGTAAAGGGGGGGAGGGATTTATTAGTCCACCACTTATGACCCCTCACCCCTGATACGATGCAACAACAAAGCAGAGCCATGACACCAGTCGTAGCGCGCTACATGAAAGCGCATTATACCTGTTAGGGTAACACCTTCACATCCTGCACACCAGCCACAGACGATAACCTTGTTTGTGCAAGAACTGGCTTTATACACGGCTCCAGGCTCATGTGCGAACTTGCCACCTGAATTTTTACACCTTTACCCTTTGGAAAAACACAGACCAAAGAGAGGAGGCAAAGGCCTTGGTACAAGAGCTACACATGTAAACTTCTGTAGGCCAACACCTAACCCAGTTGTGGACTCAATGAACAGTTAGCTTCTACCGGCTATCTAGCCACCAGCTAACGCAGTAGCAAGCTAAGCGGCTACTACTGAAGCTGTATAACGTGAGCATAGCGATACAGGCCAACACTTCTGACAGCCGCTGTCTTTTCCTCTTTTTATCCAAAAGAAAAACGGGAAAAAAGGCAACACACGTCCCTCTCATAGAACGGTGTTTACCAGACACAGCGACATCAGCAGTAAGCCCCGTTGTACGCAGGCTGCAGCCGACTTGAGCTCGGAGATATTCTCATAATGAAACACCAAGCTTGCATCCTCGTGCCGGGTGTTTTCGTCCTGAAAAACGGGGCCAGCGCGGTGGCAGAGGCTATCCGTTTCCCAGAGACCCGGGAATTGAACCGCAGACTCTGAATCACGGCCCCAGGAAAACAAACCTACGACTTCACTGAGGAGGAGCACTGTGTTATCGTGGGGCATCAAACTAGAACCCCCTCCACGCCGCTATGAGGGGCAACGAAGGGATTCTAGCCTGGAGCCGACCTTACGCAAGCTGCACAGCTGTCTCCTCACAACTGCACACCTGAGGCCCGCGTCGCAAAAATATCACCCGCCCAGGGAGACGTCAGCTCTCACACAGCCGACCGCCTCCCGAGGCATAGTATCCAGCTGCAGAGTCGGAGACAATGCCGGCAGGGATTGCTCAGCGACGCGCGCCCCAATGCGAAAGCGCCGGTGGAGGTCAGAATGATCATCATCTTCTAGACTCTCCGGTGGTGAAGACATTATCGCTTTACTTTCTCGAAAAATAGTGAGAGAGAGAACAAAGATACAATGTCAACGCAGCTCCTTTTCTCTTCTTTTCTTTTCCAACAAACTACTTTGGCACTAAACTTTAAAGTGGTGTATACTTTCGGTGGTGAAAGTAGGGAAGGAGCTGATTGTGTGGCCACGACCCCGCTTATATAGGAGCGGATGTGGGTGTGGCCAGGCGGAGGTAAAGGTGTGTACATGTGGAGAACGTTTTTCATTGTTAGAATGGATAAAGGGATAGTTCCAATAGAGCAGAGCGTAAAGCTATACGATCTATAACCGCTAAGCGTGGTGCTGAAAGTGTTAACACTTTGAGTGCCAACGACGAGATTTCTCGTTAGTGCATGCCACCCGTTGAGACGAGAGATCTAGTTTTTGATAGTTTTTTTTTTTTATTATTGATTTCCATTCATATTTCATCAATCTAGCCTCCTGTTACCACTGGGACTCTGTCTGAGCTCCATTGGGAAAATACCGCCCCCTATCGTCTCTCCGTGTGTGTGCACCCCTTTGGATTGGATTGAATGAAACGCATGAAAAAAAAATCCTGCTTCCACATTTTACTTCTCAGGCATGTAACTCGAGCCGATCGGATTCATTGTGGACCATCAGAACAGCGTGGAATCGGTGTTTCGACCACCCAGCGTTGGATCAATAAACGCGATCGATATTTGGAATGGCGATCAGGAATTGGAATAATCTTTTTGGAGAACATCTGATCTGAGGTAAGGAATCTATTTGACCAGTATTGGGATAATCAGAGCTTTTTTCACCTATATATCAACGTGGGCCCTATGTGTGTGTCTGCGTGTGTGTGTGTGCTGATCAGGAAATGGATAATCTTATTTTCAGCCCGCTTCTATAGCATGCATAAGTACACATAATACTATCGATAATCTAGTGTTTATTTGAAAACGATTCATAAATAGGCCGAAAAATTACTGTTTTTTGTGTATTCCAGTATATTCCAGTAAAGGGCGATTATCACAGAATCTTCTGAAATTTTCTGGAACTTTCATAAAATGAGCGTTTTTCAAAATGGTATAAAACGGAAATTAACCGATTAAAAAACAATCCGTTTCGACAATGTTGACTGCTATTTTATACTTGCTATACTTATTTTATACTTATCTATTTTTGTCTAGCACAGTCTCTGGAGCGTAACAGAAAGAAGCATTTTGTATAAAAGTATTCTGTACTTCTGTATGACAACTAATAAAGAAACTTGAACTTGAAAACAAGTCATTGATAAGTGACGGCCATATTATACACATAGCCATAATTTAAGATATAGTTTATGCGTTCGCAAATAAGAGAGCTCCATCATTGAAGTGGGCGTTGGCACGCAACAGGGTTCCGGGGCACCGGACCCGTGGCACGGAAAGTGTTAATGTAAATCCAATATTGATATGGTAAAAACATTGGGGCTTTTAATAATAAATTACAAATGCTGACACATTACCCTTGCATTTAAGGCGTAGTCATCAATTTGTGTGTTGCTGAAGTTCCATTCTGACAAATCCAGATCCACCTCTCCAAGGAAGCTGTTCCGTCCAAAGTTATCATTATGCCACACAGAGATGTTCAGTTTCTGAGATTTCAATGACTCCATTTCGATTTTAAACTACAAACAGAAAAAAAGAACAGTCAAACAAAACCTAAAAAAAAGTATACAAAACGTGGAAAAGTACTTTTCTAAAGATTAGCCTGATGTATGTGGAAATATTACCCTGATGATTTCATTGTAGATGGGATTCAGAGTTCTTTTTTTAACACTGGTTTTTCTCTTTCCCAACTTTGTTTTGTCGGGAAGAAAGTAACATTTCACATACCTGAAAATATAAATACAAAAATTATAATCATACCATAGTTCACAATATTGATTGATTGATGATTATACGCTGGGAAAGTCATGCCTCTTTTTGACGTAACCCCCTGAAAATGTTTTTGTTTGTGTCTACTCATTAGCATTGTGGCTAACGCAACGGAGCCCCACATTAGCTTACACTCTAGCAAAAGAACACGATCAGTAATCTAACGGCAAATAACATCTGGCTAATGCACACAATACAATTGCTTACATAGCAGTTGGGTTAACAATGAAACCATAAAGAAGCAGTTTGTGAAAGTGAAATAAGGTTTATAGAAGTGCATCGTATTTGGACATCCCGTTGTGCTGTGATAGAGACAGCAGTTTCTCCGATAAGTCAAAGGTTTTGTCGAGAGCATTGATAAACCTTTATCTTTATTGAAATTATGACAGAAGATGGGTGTATTGTACTGTAAGTGAAGTAACATTTTGCATTGATAAAGTCAGTATAGCCACGACCAGCACATTTAAACTGAAACAAAGCTTAGTCAAGTGCAATGCTGTGAGGCAATACAAAGGACTACTGGGAAGCGCGGCCATGATGACTTTCCCAGCGTATTGCTGAAACCACCTGCTACAACTCGGGTCAATTCCAACACCTACGGATCTGAGCGGTTCTTCTTGGGTTCAGCCACGGCCAGGTCCCGACAGTGAACAACAAAGATGTGGAACTCTCCCAGCTTCTGGACGTAGTTCATGGCAAACTGGACGGTGCCCTGGACTTCAATCCCCTCAACCTCAGCAGGGATGCTCATCACACTGCCGCTCACCTTCACACGCGTGACATGAAGAATAAGTTGAGAAAACACACATCCTATTTGATCACGTCACCGTAAAGTCTTTGGTTAAAATGATGATAAAAATTAGGGATGTTCGATATTGGCTCTTTTACCGATATACCGATATTGTCCAACTCTTAATTTCCAATACCGATATCAACCGATACCGATATATGCGGGGTTCCTCCCCCAAAAAAACAGAATAATTTCAGGTAATTAACATTACATATCTCTTGTCGTGGAATTAAAACAACATTATGCATACTTTTGACAATAAATAAAATAAGAATTTGTTCTTACTGTACTTGCTTGCCTGGGTAAATAAATGTAAAAAAATATATATATATATTTTGAAAACGGATACCGATAATTTTCCGATATTACATTTTAATGCCAATATCGGTAGGCCGATAATATCGGACATCCCTAATAAAAATGTATTCTCAAACTGCGATAAAGATAAATGTCTATAGTGTAGTACTTGTGTAGATCTATCTCATGGCAAATATACAATATAAAATGTCTTAACCCTTTCACTACCACACTACCAAAGGATTAACCCTTTCACTGCGACAATACAGAAGGTTAACCTTTTCACTGCCACAGGACAAAGGTGTCATAATCACGGTAAGAGCCTTCTTCACTCCTCCTCATCCTCTCCCACATTCACCAGCCTCACACCTTCTTCACTCCTCCTCATCCTCTCCCACATTCACAACGGAAGCCTCACACCCATATATGGGCAGCACCCCTTCAGACTCTGTCAAGCTCCTCACTCCACACCGCTGTACCTCATCCCCTGATTCACACGCTGCCAGGAACCTCACTCGACACAGCTGTACCTCATCCCCTGATCAGCAAGACACTACATCTACCGGCAGATTCTGACCAGACCTCGTCGTGGTGTTATTCTAGTTACCTAGGTACGACGACTCAGCCTGAAGCCCTGCTAACCTGCTCTTGTGATTATTCCTTGCCCTAATCTTGTTTCTCTTGTGCCCAGGACCTCCGCTCCAGTGCACCTCCCTGCCTGGACATCTCGTGCTGCACAAGGAGTGCTCCTGCTCTCTCTCAACACAGACCTGTGTCTTCTGCCCACAGCTGCACTGGGAGTGCACCTGTCCTCATCCCCCCAAGAAACATTCCCAATACCTGTCTGTTGCACATTCCTACCTGTTCAACTGTCTGCTTGGGGAATATTATTAAAACACCCTAAAACGCTCCATTCTCTCTTCTCCTGTGTTCAGCTATTGGGCTCTGCCTAAACCCATTCTCACAAAAGGGTTAACCCTTTCACAACCACACTACAGAAGGTTAACCTTTCACTACCACACTATAGACGGTTAACCCTTTCTCCGCCGGAAACGGCTTACGTGTTTCAAGTTCATGCGAATTCTGCCAGATCACGGTGTACGACGTTATTCTGATCATATTTCATATCTTCGCCATGGTATTCATATTTCCATCACGAAGGCTGGTCTGATGCTGTCTGAGCCAGCACAACTCTGCAACGCTTCAATACTGCCACCTGGTGGCTGATCGGCGAGTTGCAACCGGAAGTGGATCTCGTGATCCCGGTGCGTCTCCCTATTCCGTCCGGCCACTCGTATATCGTCGCGGGACTCAATACACACTGTGGATATGGATCGTTGCCATAACTCAATAAACAACATGATTTGGGCATGTATTCGTATTATACAAACCGGAAATAGATCGCCTCGATCCCCATCACATAACTGGGATCTGTTTGCTCCAGTATCATCGCCCAAGGCTAAGAGGAGGATGCCGTGAGTTTCAGCGTGAGTGTTTATCATTATCGATACAAACTGCTCTGATCAATATATCACCCATACTACATAAATCATTTAACGTCGATCACGGAATTATAAACGACCCCCCCCCCCCGTTCACCCGCGCATGATCAGTCATAACGTTTAGGACCATGTACAGTTGACATTTTTAATATAGAGTGCATCGGTATCAAGCGGCATTTGATAATCTAATATATGCATTTATGTCTATATCTCACGTTCTAGGAAATACTGCAGAAAACGATAAAAACATATTTATACTAGTAAAACATTCCTACATCCTGAACGATAGATAATCATGTTGAATGGGCCATAGTAATGTCAATTTAGCAATACAATTAAAAAAGTTATAGCCCTGCAAAGAAGGTGAACATCTCCATAGACTTACAGTGCTGACAGAGATCAAACATCGATGGATATAAGCGTGGCAGTTAATGTGTTAACGGTAGTGAAAGGGTTAAACCAATGAATACTTTTCTCAACTTTTACTTCAGCAGAATTTTGACTTCTTAAGCCCTGAACAGCAACTTGAAACATACTGACTACAAATGAATATTCTATCAAGATAGCGGTGCATGGACATACAGAGGACATGGAGGCCATGCCAGAAGACAAGCTTGTGTTGGAGAGGAGGGAGCTGCCAGTGTTCCTCCTCCCCCATCTCGTTCTGTGGAATTCTTCCAAAGTGCCATCGTCGCTGTCCCCCTGTAGACAGTGTGTGAGAGGATCAGCACGTGTGACTTGAAGGTTCAATCACATACTACACTACACAATATACTATCAGGGTTAGGATTGACATATCTCAAGCTCCCTCCCACACTTTGATTGTCTGAGGGAAGCAACAGATCAGGGAAAAGAGGGCAGGGCTTGAGATAGGTCAATTCACTTTGAATTGATTCAGGAAGTACATTTTCCTTCAAATTCTACTGAAAAACTTTGGCAGGAATAAGTTGGATCTAATATTATTGAGAATAAATTAGAATGAATGATCATCGGCAAGTAAAAAGTACATTTCTGTTTACATTTTGAATTTATTGAATTGAAAGTGAATTGATCCAAACCCTGCTACACGTCATATCCACATACTCGGCTGAGTGAACTCACGGTATCACGGGGGGGGGGCAGAGAAACCAGTTACTGAATGTATTTTGGGATTTTAAGTTGTTTAAGATATTGTCTTTTTTCCTTTCCCTTGTGCACCCCTAGTCGCTTTTTCTACTTTTTTGAAATATTTTGAGTGTGTGTGTGAGCACAGCGGTGTCTGTGTTTATTATTATTTCATGAAATTGGGTAAATATCTTAATTTTACATATATGTTCATTGTGTGAAAAGCTTATAACATGAAACACTCTAGAAATAGTAGTTACAGATTTAGTGACTTGTTTACCCCTAGTTACTTTTTCTACTCCCATCCACTTCAACGTTAAAACGGCATTTTTAAGCATTTTTAAATCTGCTCTTATTCGTTCAATTCTCTCTATATCTTGCCATCCTTTGCATATTCCACGAGATAAGGACCTTGTAATTGCCGGGATGTGCTGTTACCGATGTAAAACTCATGGTGGCGTCATCCCTCCACAGATAACTTTGCCACAAGTCAGGGGGAGGTGAGTTAGGCTGAAGCGGGCTGCCGGTCATTGAAACTCGGCACACAGGTTTTGTGGTGGTGGGGGGGGGGGGACTCGGGGAGCGAGTGGATTTTCAAGACAGAACCAGAGGCGAACCGGACCGCGCAGTCCACAGCGCGCCACACGCCGAAAAACAAGACCCCCATAGCCGGCACGCGCCAACGAGGAAGGGTCCTGAACGGATCAGGTCTGGTTCTTGTTTCACCAGCGAGCCGAGCCCAATATTCCTCCCGCAGCAGCACATCGAAGCGCCCGGAGCATATGCAGGTCAGTTGAGCACTTAGTAAAGTTTCGCCTCAACGCCGTTTCTGGCCGAACTAGTCATCGAATCTTTAATATTTTTTTTGATTCGTATTCAGAGGTAATTCGTCGAGATATTTCTAATTGGTATTTATCAAAAAATAAATATTAGAAATATGGTCAAACAACATTTATCCGTTTTTTTCGAACCGCTGAGCGCTTAGTAACGTTCGCCTCAACGCCGTTTCTGGCCGAACTAGTCATCGAATCTTTAATATTTTTTTTTATTCGTATTCAGAGGTAATTCGTCGAGATATTTCTAATTGGTATTTATCAAAAATAAATATTAGAAATATGGTCAAAAACAACATTTATCCGTTTCTTTTGAACCGCCTGCAGTGAGTTGACCACTTGGTAAAGTTTCGCCTCAACGCCGTTTCTGGCCGAACTAGTCATCGAATCTTTAATATTTTTTTTGATTCGTATTCAGAGGTAATTCGTCGAGATATTTCTAATTGGTATTTATCAAAAATAAATATTAGAAATATGGTCAAAAACAACATTTATCCGTTTTTTTCGATGAAAAACTCCGGATACAGGTTTTGTGGTGGTGGGGGGGGGGACTCGGGGAGCGAGTGGATTTTCAAGACAGAACCTTCGCCTCAACGCCGTTTCTGGCCGAACTAGTCATCGAATCTTTAATATTTTTTTTGATTCGTATTCAGAGGTAATTCGTCGAGATATTTCTAATTGGTATTTATCAAAAATAAATATTAGAAATATGGTCAAAAACAACATTTATCCGTCTTTTTCGATGAAAAAACATTTTTTTTCAATAAAAACTGACGTGGTATCAAACAAACACTAATTTAAGTGGTTAAAATTCGAAAATATGTGTACTTTTTTACAGATATCTTGAGAATAGGCTATGAATGTTAAACATGGGTAAACAATTTTTTTTTAAATAGTAAACAGTTAAAATTATATGGCTTTAAACATGATGTATCTTTTCCTCTCCCTTAAGCCCAGTGAGCTCCCTCATCGTTAGGCATAATTATATTAAAAGTTCTTTCAAATGCTTAAATAAATTAACTGATTCAGAAACTACAGTACATACAGAGTATACAGAATAATGTGCAGCAAACAGTTGGCTACCATTTACCTCTTCCAGATGAAAATCAGGTACTGACACACTCTTATTTTTCATCTGTTCTGGGTCTGATAGGGGGGAGGCTGGTCGTGGCAAAGCTGAAGCTGGAATAAAGATAAGGCACTTGATCTCTCATAATGACTTGTGTCTGGTATTCCTACACCATAGTAACACATTTCTAATAACCATCCTGTTAAAAGTTAACAAATCATAAACAACCAACAATCTGTTTGATCAAGTGTTGGGGAAGTATGTCAATTATTACGGTAATATTAGTAACTATACTAAATTATTAGTAAATTGCGTAATTAGTTAACAAAATATTTATTGTAATCAATTGTACATCTTCACATGCAGTTTTTTTTATCTTTTGCTTTTATTGTCTGGTATATTTTATGTTTTTAAGTAGTAGAAATTACAGTAATTTTGAAAATTAAGCCTTACTATAACATGTTGTACCATATAACATGCAACATTACTATACATTTCACAAACAAAGTGATATCTCAATTCAGTTGGTTTAACACATACCATCATCCACACTTATATTCACTGGTCCGCTCTGGTCATTTTTATCTCCTTCTTCTACAAATAATTACAAATAATTACAAATAATTACAAATTCTATAATTACAATAACCGAGACCCCCACAGTGTGGCTTTCTGCAGACCAGGTGAATAAACAGCTGAACAAAATACACGCAGGCAAGGCCGCGGCTCCCGAAGCGCGTTAGCCCAAGGGTACTCAAAGCCTGTGCCTCTTAGATGTGTGATGTGCTCCAGGACCAGCACGTATTCAATATGAGCCTGACGCTTGAAACGCACCAGGGGCACGTGCCGAGTCCGACTTCAGAGCGGGCGGAAGTACACGGAGGAAGGCACATTTACATTGCAACAGCTGTAAATGCCTAGTAGTCTATATGTGAAGTCAGTCCCCGTTTGAATATTTTTTTAAGATTTCCAATTCCAGTGTACTATTGTCCATTTTGCATGTATAACCCGTTATCTCATTAATTAGAATGTTAGAATAAATTTTAGAATGATGAAATCAGTGCGACTGTACTCCTGCTAAAATATAGTATGGTTTATTTGTATTGGGAAAGATACAGACACATTAGCTGGTTGAACAACATCTACAGTATATGTGTGGTAATGATGCAGATATTGAGGGTATTTCTGTGAAAATGCACGTGGCGCACGCCTCTGAATCCAACCGAAGCTTCCAGCCCGCGAGTCGCCCGCCTGCTCGCGACCGGTGTAAACATGGGACCGTTAACATGGGAGCGAAAGTGAACGCCCGTCTGCCTCACGCCTGCGTTCAGTGCGTTTCAAGCGTGAGGCTGCAGAAAGTCCAGACACTGTGGAAAACCTCCTGTGTGGTCCCTGTCCCTAAGTGCTCATGTCTCAGCATGTCCAAGGACTACAGGCCGGTGAAGACCATGGAGAAGTTGGTCCTGGAGCAACTCCGCCCGGCGATCAAACCCCACCTCGACCCACTCGAGTTTGCCTACCAGCCCCAACTGGGGGTAGACGATGCCGTCATCTACCTGCTGAACAGAGCCTACACTCACCTAGACAAGCCTGCAAGCACTGAGTTTTTTTGTTACTTCTCCAGTGCTTTCGATACCATACGGCAGGGCTATTCAACTGGCGGCCCGCGGGCCAGATCCGGCCCGCGGGATGATTCTGACCGGCCCGCCAAAGATTACATGATAATTTTTTTTTTTTTTTTTTAATAATTTTTTTTTTTTTTTTTTTTACTTTTTTTTTCATGTCAACGTTAACACGCACAATTGAGCCAAACGTCACTCAATTAATGACATATTTCATTGATAAATTGAGGGAAAACTTTGCAAGTCGATTTGATGAATTTGACATGTCCAGAGAATTGATGCATTTTGTGAGCAACCCATTTGCCAATGTAGCTGCTATTTCCACAAAAGGACAAGAGTTCCTTGCATCACTTCACATTGATGAAGGTCTCCTGCAACTTGAAATAATTGACATGCAAGCATCATCTGCTCTGAAGCAGGCACTTGAGAATGAATCCACCACAACATTTTGGATAAAGTGTATTCATGTCAAGACATTCCCCAAAATAAAAACGCTGGCAATATCTGTGCTAACAATGTTTGGCTCAACATACACCTGTGAATCCAGTTTCTCTCACATGAATGGCATTAAAACAAGCAACGTGCCTCCTTGACAAATGAGCATTTGCATCACTGTTTGCGGGTAGCCCTCACTTCCTATGAACCCTCTTTCTCTGCCATTGCCCAGTCAAAGAAGTGCAATCTCTCTCATTAGATGTGTGTATGTAGGCTAGGCCTGTCTGCCCCCCACCCCCCTGATGTTTGAGAGTTAAGAGTGGACAATAAGTGCTAATAAGATGCTGTGATTTGCTGTTGTTGCACAGACATGAAGCACTTTTTCATAAGCTCAGCTGCACTATAAATGTGTTTTTTTGTTCAAGTGTCAATGTTAGAATGTTCAGATGCACATCATGCACTTGTTTGTTTTTTATTTTATTTTTATATTGAAATGTTGAGGAGGAGATGTTGCAGTTGTTGCACAGTCATAAATGAAGCACTTTTTGCAGGAGATGTTGCAGATGTGGCACATAAATTAAGCACTTTTTTTGAAAAGTATACTACTTTTGCAATGTAGTTAAATAAAAGTTGTGAAAATGTGGTTGCGTGTTGTGTCAAGTGTACATATATTCATAGCACGGGGAGGCGCCGTGGCAGTCCGGCCCCTGGCCCCTTGGGTTTCTGACAATGTGGCCCCCTGAACAATTTAGTTGAATAGCCCTGCCATACGGCCTCGAGTCATCATGACCTGCCACAAGCAAAAAATAAATCAGCCCTGGAAAATACACTGTATGAATCACAAGCCAATTCAATAAATTATTTTATTTTCTATACTTAAGTAAGTAAGTAAAAGAAGTAAAAGAAACGATAGGTTATGTATATAACCTAGTTATATGAGTACTGGCTGAGCGTCCCGCTCTTAAGCCTATTGAGATACCCCTCATCTCCTGTACCTACTGTACTCCACCACGAAAACAACTTGTACACCCACACCTGACCGGGTCCCGCCTCTATGGAGGCGTAGCCTATAAGACCATGGCCATGGTCACCAACACACCCTTCCTCGCCAAAATCCCGTTCCAGTAAAAGATCCCTCAAAAGGGAACTCAGGGCCGCTTAAGAGCGGGACGCTCAGCCAGTACTCATATAACCAGGTTATATACATAACCTATCGTTATATATTCGTATCTGGCTTATCGCGTCCCGCTCTTAAGCCTATTGATATATGGGTTAGAGCGGACGCGAGACCCGACAGATGTACCCCCTGAGGACCCGTAAGCCCACATCAAGGGGTTCGGGGAGCCCTGTCACCCCATCCTTCCTAATGAAGGGGGGGCGCAGTCAACTCCACCTGAGTGCGAGCAAGAGGGAACTAGAACCCCTTGAACACACAGCACAGGCGGAACCACGTGTGACCTAACACACTGTGGCCCATACCCACACACTCCTGCTACCCTACCAAAGGACGGGAAGCAGGAAAGGCCACAGACCCCAGAACCGCCTGGGAGACAGAACCCCCGGTCATGTCCATGAGGTAAAACCTTACAAAGGGGCCCGGGGAGGACCATGATCCTCCACCGAAGCCCCACCCAGGAGAGCGGCAGAGGCAGCCACCCCATGAGTGGAGTGCGCCCTGACGCCCCCAGGGGGATCCTGCCCAGCCAACGTGTAGCAGAGGGCAATGCCCTCGCACAACCAATGGGACAGGCGTTGTTCGATAGTGCCTTACCGGCATGAGAACCACCGCGACAGACAAAAAGCTGAACGGTGACCCCGAGGTCCTGAGTACGGCTGAGGTAATTCCCAAAGTCGAGCGCCAAGCAGGAAACGCTTCACAAGAGGGTGGCTGAACAAGACATCCCCTCAAATCCCTCATGATAGGAGGATATAGCTGCTGCATATACCCTCACCGTCGAAGCCGACAGTCTATCAAGGAGAGACTGGAGGTAACTAAGGACAGCATCCAGGGGGCAGGAGACTGGGTCCCGGCCCCCCGCCTTACACCACACTTGGAACATACGTCATCTGCCCGCGTAAAGCGCGACAGTGGAGGGAGCATGCGCATTCCGGATGGTAACACCATCAGCATCAAGAACCTGCGCCCCTCAACGTACCCGTCCCAACAACTGACCTAACAGATGTATGGGGAAGAATCCCAGGCGGCACGGCATCGGTCCCAGACCTGCCTGGCTATGTCCGGACGTAATCCCCACCCGTCAGGATGAGGACCGCCCGCGACAGTACACCTGTACCCACATTCTCCCTGCCGGGGATGTGGGGAGCCCTCAGGCCGCGCAGATGGAGGACGCCCATAGCCAGCCGCCCGCCGCCTGGTGCAGACGGGGGGAGCGTACTCCTCCCTGTCTGTCGATATACGACACTGACGTCGTATTGTCCGTCCTGATCAACACCGTTTGAGGACCAGAAGGACCGATTTCAATACCAACACATTGAACGTAGCGCAGACCGGGCAGCATGGTTTGCCAGCTGCCCCCTACTGAGTTGGCCCGACACGTCACCAGCGAGGGAGGCGTCGGTGAAAAACGTGACGTGAGACAGCGCCGTAACCGTCCTAGGACGGAACCTCCCGAGCGTGTTGACAACACGCTCTGAGAGGGATGCCCATAGCCCTCTAACCGTTGACTGGGAAGAGGAATACTCTACTTCCAGTCTATAGCAAACCCCAGGCTGGTAGGGACCTGCCTGGTACGAGACCTGACGATCCACCTTGACCGCGAAGGACCAGAACGTCGTCAGGGCAGAATATACTCCGTAACCCCTGACGACGCAGAGGCCCCAGTGCGGCCTCCACGCACTTGGTGAAGATGCGGGGAGCCAGAGAAAACCGAACGGCAGCCTCTGGTACTCATACGCTAACCCTGCAAAGGAAGCGTAGGTAAGCCCTAGGATGGAAGATCGGAGATGCGCATACGCATCCTACAGGTCTATGGAGGAGAACCAGACCCCCACCTGACAGTGTCCAACAGGTAGGAGACGATCCAAAAAATGCTGAACCTTCCCATGGGACAGGTCAAATCAAATCAAATTTATTTATAGGGCCCGACAACACACGTTAATGTCCCCATGGGCCGTACAGGTCTTCTTTAAACAAGTCAAGAAGACAACATAACAATAAGTCAAGAACAGAACAAGAACACCATAAGGTCCAAATTTTTTTTAGATGAATGCAAATAAATGAAAGAATGCAAGCACTCCCAGACATACCCCACGCGAAGGTAAGGAAAAACTCACTAAAACCTAACAATAGGGAAAAAAGCTCCACAGGCAGTGTGGAGGAGAGAAACCTTAGAAGGGCCATTCAAGGGGGGATCTCCCTTCTTAGATGTTGGTGATAGTAGTGTTGCAGACGGACAGTTGGTAAGCATGCACTCATGTGTGTGGTGAAACACAGATGAGTGCATGCAATAGCAACTGTAAATTTTGAAAAATTAAAGATAGAGCTAATAGCGATAGCAACTGAACATTTTGAAAGATTAAAGATAGAGTTGATAGCGGATCTATTTGAGGCACAGGGGCGGCGCAAAGAGGGTCACGTCCTCCCCGTCTTAGTCACGGGACATTCAACACTCCGGTCGTTGCTCAGGGACAGCCGGAGACAGGGAGATAGGGGGTGGCGCAGAGAGGGTCGCGAACTCCCCGACATCATCGCGGGACATCCGGCACTCCGGTCACCACTACGAGACCTCCGGAGACAGGGGGGCCTGGGTCTGACACCCCCCCCCTCCCGATTTCTCAGGCACCAGAGAACACCGGGAGGAGAACGCCACGACGATGGCTTGCTTCGTCCACAGAGATTGGATCTCGTTGACCAGAGCTGTCACTGCTGGAGACCCTGACAATAGGGTCTGTACCAAACCCTAAAACGGGTGGGGTTGTGTAAACACAAGTCCCCGCCTCAGCGTTCTCTCCATCCACCTCGACATATGGTACTGCCGTAGTCATATGTGATGACACTCCCAACGCACCCGCCGCCATGTGGCGCAGGTCCGCCAGGAACTGTAGATAGTTGGCCCGGTCCCACCCGCTGTGCGTAGCCAACCCTGGAACCGTGCGAGCAGAGCGTTCCGTGTTGGGACATCTGACCCTGACACCACCCATGAGGCAATCGCACCCAAGGGGGGACCCCGACAGAAAGGGCCGGTTTGATACGGGGGGCTTTCTAGGTGAAAAAAGCCCCCCCACTGAACACCCCTCCAGAACATGCTGAGGAGTTGTTCTGCAGCCGGACATGCAAGGTGTAAGGACCCCATGGGTTCCTACACACCGTAGCCCTGCAGTGATATTACTACCACCCAAATCACGCGTGCCTGCGAGACCACTGCCAATCTTTCAGGAGTGGGAGGCACCAACATGATACCTGGCCTGGCGAAGGCGAGGCCGGGGAAGCCCGCACTGTGTGCCTCAAAAGGTTTCGAGCCCCCCTGCTGACAACACTTATAGTTGACAGACGTAACACCAGGCTCAACCAACACAGCTTATGGTGTGGGAGCCGCTTGACAGCACAACATTCTCACGGACAGACCCAGGCTCAGCCATCAACTGGGTGTCAGCCCCTGTCCCCATGAGAAGCGAAAAGTGGGGCCGCCCGCGCTTCAACGAAGGCACGCGGCCCGCAGCCAAAGGAAACAATCAGAGCCCACTTTTTCCGCTGGTGTTGGGGAAGGGAGTGATCGGAGAGCGGGCTGCTCGCGGCATCTACTGTATGATCATAATACCAGTGTGATTTACAACTCATTGACAATGGTCCTCATTCTCGAACGGACATACGTAAAAGTTACCAAGGAATTCCTTCGTAACTCGATTTACGTACTTATTCGGCATTCTCGAAAGGCTTCGTATTGTACATTTTTTGTAGGATTTACGAACTCGAAAAGGTCGGACAGACCGGTGTGCGCCCGTGTTTTCAACAGCTTTCTCTGGGACAAGTCATTGGGGATTGCTGATACTACAGACATCCGTGGAATGAAATAATTATAATGATAATTAATATGACAATATTTGTATCATTAATAATTACGTTTTGCATTTATAGTCCTGACTCAATGAGGCACCATGAGCATTACACACACACACTGCAAACTAAATATATATAAAGTAAACCGATCGCCACGGATATAGCTACTGTATAGTGGAATATACTGTATTAATATGCCATAAAACTGTCTTCTTCTCTATGATATTATTTATTGTTGGTTTGATGTATTTCTATTGCTAAACTAAATAAATACGTGGAGAAGAGGCAGCCTCAGCGCACAGCACGCACACACACGTACTGTATACATGCGAAATGAATCGGTCCAGCAAAGTAGGCTTCTATTATTCTAATAACTTGTTTTATTAGGTATTATAGTAGTAAGCCCTACTGTAGAACACGACATATTAGCATGACATCTCATTTAATAATGTCAATACTGATGACTGCGCAATTGGCTCTTGACAAGCGCTCCGTCGTTCAGTTTCGCCACACATTTATTTATTTATGGAGCATTTATTTATCCACTCTGGTTGGATGTTGTATTGTACTTGCTGTATAATAACAATACATTTGAATCGAATAAAAAATTTTGATCAGTCGCAAATCGCTTCCGCGCTACCTGTTGAATGGATCAACATGGTGCAGTACAATGCCGAACCTCTCAAGCTGTTTTGCATACGCCACTTGCCGTTTTGCACATGCCTCATTTTCCTTATAAGGAGCTGGCGGGGCGTGTATGTATGCAAATGCAATGAACAAGAATGCACATTGCCGTTTAACACATTCGGGGCCAGACCCGAGATTTCTCTGGTTTTCTATCGTTATTTCTTTTATTCGATATTCCCATTCATAATCCGAGGAAGCCTGTGTTATCATTGGGAATGAGTCTGAGATCGCAAACGTCCAATACACTGCTGAACACTCCTTCTCCAACACGTCTGTTATTATGTTGTCTGCTTTTACTCTGTCTGATCTCCCTCTACCACCTATTACTTTTAATATAGAAGTCATGATTTCTGATAGGGATCATTACCCAACACATTGGCATACTGTAAATCACTCCAACTTAATATCGGTCACTTTACAGTCTTCTATTTCTTTATCACGTGAGTCAGATTCCACACCACTTTCTCTAAATAATCCACATACCTTTAAAGAAAGGAAAGGGTTGGGATTGATTCACCTGAACATTAGAAGTCTCCTTCAGCACCAGAAGTTGGACCATCTTAGAATACTGGTAGCACAGGCTGATCCAGATATATTGGTCATATCTGAGTCCTGGTTGAAGAAATCTGATTCTGACTCCACAATAGATCTACATGATTTTAATGTGTTTAGAATTGATAGGGTAGGTAGGGGTGGTGGGGTAGTTATTTATGTTAAATCTTGTTTTTCGGCTTCTGTTGTTTATGCTGTCACTATCCCAATGTGTTCTGAAGTACTTGTTTTAAAGGTCGAGTTGGGGATCAACAACAGACCCCCTTCTGCTGATGCTAGCTCTTTAGACAGATTAGCTGAGCTTCTTTCACAATATATTGACTCTGAGGTGATTGTCATGGGTGATTTTAATATTGACTGGTTGAGTGGTGCTGCAAAGCACCTTAAAGAAGTCAGTGGTAACCTCAGTCTTTCCCAGTTAATTACTGAGCCCACCAGACCAAACCTTAAAAATGACTCTAGGTCTACCCTTATTGATCTGATTTTTGTGAATAAATATGACAGGATCTCAGCTTGTGGGGTTTTTGACTTAGGCATAAGTGACCATTGCCCCACAGTCTGTGTAAGAAGCACGAGACTGCCAAAAACAAGATCTCACACAGTTTTAAGGAGGAATTTTAAATCTTTTAATAACGAATCATTTTTAGATGATCTTGTTCTTTCTGATACTTATTGTAACACTGAAATTGATGTTCAGTTAGCCCTGGACTCCTTTGTAAATACATTTAACTTATTAGTTGACAAACATGCTCCTTTTAAAAAAGTCCGCATTAAAGATAGAGTAATACCCTGGTTTTCTCAGGAATTGTCAACCCCAACTAAAGACAGAAATGTTGCATGGTCTCGGGCAAGGCGTTCTGGAGACCCTCAACATTGGCTTTCTTTTAGGCAAATTAGGAACAAATGTACTGCATTAGTAAGAAAATCTAAAACTGATTACTATCTGGAGTTGGTTACAAACTCATACTCTAATCCGGCAAAATTTTGGAGTGCGGTGAAGGTGAACAAAATAAAATCATCTAATTCTTTACCCTCTCATATTAAAGTTGAAAACTGTGTGATCTCTGAGCAGACTGAAATTTGTGTTGCCTTCAATAGGCATTTTGCAGAGGCTGGTAATTTATTTAACAGTCAGCTGTATTTGATGCTTTGCAATCAATCGATGCAAAGTGTTCTACAGGTGAGGATAACTTAGAGTCTTTTTTTATTAAGTTGGCTGCTCCAGTTATCGCTGAACAGATTACTTATATTTTGAATCTCTCTATCTCATCAGGTAGATTTCCTCTAGTTTGGAAATCTGCACGGGTGATTCCTTTACATAAGGGAGGTGATAGGGATAACTTAGATAATTATCGTCCTATCTCCAGGCTACCTTGCTTAGCTAAAGTCCTGGAAACACTAGTAAGTAAACAACAAAAATTTTACCTTTCAACTAACTCCATACTTAGCTCTCAACAATCTGGTTTTAGAGCCAAACATAGTACAACATCAGCCATCACTTTGGTTACAAATGACATTATTTCAGCATTAGATAAGAAGAAACATTGTGCTGCCCTCTTTGTTGACTTATCAAAAGCATTTGATACAGTTGATCACTACTTACTTCTAAAGAAACTATCTAACATTGGGTTGGATGATAATGCCTGTGTCTGGTTTCAGGATTATCTATCTTCTAGGCGGCAGTGTGTGAAGTTAGGTCAAGCACAATCTGAATTCTTGGCCATGACTAAAGGTGTGCCACAAGGTTCAGTTTTGGGTCCTGTCCTTTTTACAATTTATATTAATGATATTGTTTCTTCTTTGTATGGATGTCATGCCCATCTGTATGCCGATGACACAATTGTGTACTGTATTGCAGACTCTGTACAGCTGGCCTTTGAGAAATTGCAACTTTCCTTTTATGCTCTACAGGATGCCCTTACTATTCTTAAATTGGTTCTTAATGCTAGTAAGACAAAGTTTATGTTATTTTCAAGAGCAAGGAATATTAACCTTGATGATGTGAGGATATCTACTGTCAGTGGCTCTTGTATAGAGAGAGTCACTGAGTATAAATATCTTGGCCTGTGGCTTGACGAGAAATTAACATTTAAGTTCCATGTGGAAAATCTTGCCACTAAACTGCGACAGAAAATTGGTTTCCTGTACAGAAACAGATCCAATTTTCCTCTATTTAGTAGAAAAAGAATTGTGGAATCAGTCTTCTTATCAGTTTTGGACTATGGTGATGTAATTTATAGGCATGCTGCGGCATCAACTCTTAAACCTCTGGATTCTGCATATCACTCAGCTCTCAGATTTATAACTGGTGACAGATATGATACTCACCATTGTGTCCTGTATGATATAAATCTGTTGGTATGACGTTTTTTGCAAGATATTTACAAAGGCATTTACGGACAGGTTCGAGAATGAGGACCAATGTCTCTACAATAAATGTTGTAAGGCCACAAAACACAATTAGAAGCTTAAATGCAGGCGCAGAAGAAGAAAGATAGAATAAGCAGTATTTGAATATCTCAAATTGGAGGAATTTGCATACCAATTCTATTCACTATACTTTAATTGAATGTGTTAACTATGAAACCCAACAATACATCAAACCCTTCTTGCATGATGATCCCCATGATCTGGTTGACATGATTTGCCTCAACAATCAAAGTTGAATAATTGAAAGTTCCATTTCTAAATGAAATCCAGAAGCAACATGGGTGATGAGAGAATTCAAAATCTCACTGGCTGAACTTGCCCGAGATAGAGAACAAGCCCTGGATAATTTGTTTGATCAAGTGTTGGGGAAGTATTTGTAAGTGATTATGGTAATATTAGTAATTATACTAAATTATTAATAAATTATGTAATTTGTTAAAAGATTTGTAAATAATCATTTGTAATCAATTATCAATTTTCACATGCAGTTTTTTTTATCTTTTGCTTTTATTGTCTGGTATATTTTATGGGTTTTTTAAGTAGTAGAAATTACAGTATTAAAAAAAAAATGAAGCCTTACTATAACATGTACCATATGACATGCAACTTTACTATACATTTCACAAACAAAGTGATATCTCAACTCAGTTGGTTTAACACATACCATCATCCACACTTAGATCCACTGGTCCGCTCTGGTCATTTGTATCTCCTTCTTCTACTAAAAAGAGAAATTAGTTAATTAGTTGGAGCGTTCTCAAGAACCACTCATCCAATCGACTTTACACTCGACACTGCACTTCCTTGGCTCCTCAGCAATAGTGTGAAGTTGGTCAGACTATCAGGCAGCAGTTTGATCCCACCCCCTACCACAAACACTGTAGACCAGGGGTCTCAAACTCGCGGCCCGCGGGCCAATTGCGGCCCGCTGGATGATATTTTGCGGCCCCCTACTTGACATCAAAGTTTAATTTTTTTTTTTTTTTTTTTTATATATATTTTTTTATGTTGTGGGACTTGTACAGAACTTTGTTCAACTTTGTCAGTGCTGTAAAGTTTAAACCTTTTTACATCTTAGACAAACAAAACACTTTGCTTTCATGAAATATTGTAAGCAGTCATTTGAGGCTTTATAAAAGCAGCACAATGAACACAAATCTGTCAGTGCAGAGTCCGACTTTAACAAACAGCATTGCTTGTTGTATAGTAAGGGCATTTTATCAGATATTTGACCGATCTGCAAACTAAATCCTTACCAATCAATTTCTTCACTAATGTGTTTGTAAAGATGTGTAGTAAGATGTATTAAAAAGTTGAAGTTCAAATCCTGTATGTTTTTTCGTAACAACTGCTCAAAGTTGAGGTACTGAATACCGATTTTCGAAAAATCTAAAATGTTCTGTTTGGCCTTGGGTAACTTGTGAGGGGTCAAACTACGTTTTTTTCATGATTCTGAGTTGATTGCAATCATTTATTTTTCACTAAAATCATTCCTTTGTGGAAAAACGGCCACGCCCACCTTGCCCGCTCTGCCCCCCCCCCCACCCCCCCACAATGCCTTTCCACTGCTAGCATAACCATTTTTGATTATTTTACTATTTGCCCTTTTAGGACTTATTGTTTAGTGGTAATTGCTAGTTGGTTGGCATTCAGAGTGAGGAAGTTTAGAGTTAACATGCTGAAGCCATTTGCAACCTTCATTTGATCATGGACAGACTTCTTTTTACGCCTGATATGTAAGTATTATCTACATTTTTTACTTAGAATATTTCATGTCACTACTCCGGGCGATACACTCTGGGCAGCAGGGTGGGTGATCAAAGCCCAGGATCCTGAGTTCCCAGACTCCAACTGGAATGGCTGGATGAAGAATATCCATGCAGATGATGTCAAGCAGCGCACACAACTTCCTCCCAATCATTGAAGGTCACCCTAATGACCTCAACACCATCTTCACCACTCTCAAAGAGTGCACGCGGCTCTCTGCAGACAGAGTCACTATAGTGACATTCGATCTTCCGATCTGACTGAAGGCTGTGGACATCATAAAACAGACAAATCTACCTATCATTCAGAGGTTGGGTGGATTTCACCTGCTGAAGTCCTACCTTGGATCCATTGGAAACATCATGGAGGATTCTGGACTACTGGAGCTGATCCAGCTGATCTATCCAGGGTGTACGACAGCCAACCACATCTTGGATGGAGGATGTTTTGACAAGGCAATCCGTGCTCACCTCCTCATCGATGCAGCCATCTATCAGCACATCATGAAACATGCCTTCACCTGGTGAAATTAGGACTTTCATGGAGAAGGTAGCTGATGGGAAGAAGGGAGCCAGACACACAGATCCAGTAGTGGCACTGTTTGAACAGCAGTTTGAAGGAACCTTGCTGAAGGATGAAGAACGCCTGCTCTCTGGGTGCAGTACCACTACATGGTAGATGTGATCAACGTCTTCATCAGAACTGAGCGGCTTGCAGATCACAAGAGCCACCTGTGCTGCATTGTTAGCAGGATGCTGGACATCTTTGCGGCTGCAGGGCATCAGCAATATGCCAAGGGTGCACGGCTGTACTGTCAACTGAAGCAACTCGAAACTTTACCTGCTTACAAGGAGACATTTGAAAGTTTCACTGCCCTTGGAAACCACGTCGTCCGTTACTCCAGCCATGATTGGTCTGGCACCTGGTGTGACATCTGTATGGAGCAGACATTGATGAAGGCAGCCAAGTCAGAAGGTGGACTGAGCAGAGGGAGGATGAGACACAGTGATTCTGGTCACAAGTGCTGGGTGCACCCTCAGTCACTTCTCCAATGTCAACCAGCACATGGACGAAAGTGTCAAGAAACATGCTCCGCTCCACAGAGACCTTGGCAAAACACAGATGAAGAGAGATGCTGAAGCAATTGAACTTGCCCTCCAATGGTTTGAGGAGAACAACCCATTCGACCCCGATCGAGACAAGGAGTTGCTTGTGTCTTTCTCAACAGGATTCAGGAGCACAGGATATCACCCAGTCAATGCTGAGAGAGCAGCAGAAATAGGGAGAGAGATGCAGATCAAGCTGGATGGACAGTCAGTGACATCAACCATGGAAGTTAAGTCAAAGGTACAAGCCCTGTCATCACTCAGAAATATTCCCAAGATCAACGAGAAGAAAATACACCTTGACTCACTCAAGTTGTTCAACTGACTGATCATTTTTGCCCAACGGGATATGACAGTTGAGGAGTATGAGCTGACTCCCTTTCCATTGTCCCTCTTCAGCAATAAAGATCAGAAAATGAACAATGCGAACAAGGCAGGCTTTTCCAAGACTAGCCTGAAGGAGTTAACTGATCCGCTTGACCTCACTAACCAATCCTGCTCCACTCTTGTAGTTGATGGCGGATGGCTTCTCTGACAAGGTCAGACTTGGCAGGAGATTGCCAACAGTTACTTGAGCTATGTACAGTGTCTTGGCCGCCGCTCTCAGAAGATCATTGTGGTCTTTGATGGCTACAACCGATCACCAAAAGATCATGACTAAGAATTCATGCTGTGATCTCCAGATTCAACCGGATATGATAGACTGGACAAGAGCAACGTTTCTGGACAACACCAATAACAAGAGTGAGATAATCCACCTCCTCTCTTCAACATTCAGAAAACATAACATCACAGTGGAGCAGTGTGACAATGATGCTGACACTTCGATTGTGAGAGAGGCATTGGCCACTGCTACATATGACTGTTGAGGTTAGTAGAATTTGTGTAGGTAGCCTATTTTATTTTTTATAAACTGCAATTACTTTGGAAACAAAAGTATTCACTCTCGAGTATTCAAACTTGAATAGTTGTATCTGGTTTTGTATAGTGCAACACGCTTTGCATATCTTGTTCTATTTTCAGGTGCGGGCAGATGTGCTGGTGATGCTAGTACACCATATTCCAAGCACCAACCATCCACTCTTCTTCACAACATCAAAGGGCTCTTATGATGTTAGAAGGATCCGCGAAGCTCTCTCTGAAAGAAAGAGATGCTACCTGCTCTTTTGTCACACCTTCACTAGTTGTGATACAGTGTCTGCAATAGCTGGCTATGGAAAAACAACCTTATAAGGTAATAATAATAATGAATAATAAATATTATTTTTTCTATTTCACTTTATATTTGAAACAAATCTCAAAGTGCATTTTCTTTGCAGGTTCTGTGCAGGGGACATTGATGAACACATGGACATCTTCCTTGACACACAAGCTACTAAGGATGCAGTGATACAGGCTGGTACTACCATCTTCCAGTACATTTACCATCATGCACCAGGTATTGCTTTGGGTGAAATTCGACACAACATGTTCTCACGGAAGGCAACGGCAGGGCTGAACAAACCAGAAACTCTACCTCCAACAGAGGGTGCAGCTGCACAGCATTCTCGCCGTGCCTATCTCCAAACCCAGGACTGGATCCTTCTGCAGAGTATGTCTCTGAACCCCAGTGACTATGGATGGACATTAGGTGTACATGGCTATGAGCCAGTCCCAACACTAGACCCCATGGCTCCTGAGGAGCTACTGCAGTTCACAAGCTGCAACTGTAACAAAGATTGCAGCAACCGGCGGTGCAGCTGCAAGAGGAATGGCGTTAAGTGCATCTCAGCATGTGGAGTCTGTAAAGGAATTTCATGCAATAATTGTGGTCATGATGGTGGTGAGTCTGGAGAAGACTCAAAGATTGACTCCTGAAGTGATCAGCACTTGTAACTACAAATAAAGCTACTTTCGAATTTAAATATAAGAGTGGGCGTGGCCTTTTTTCAACCAAGGAATGATTTTAGTGAAAAATACATGATTGCAATAAACTCAGAATCATAAAAAAAAAACCTAGTTTGACCCCTCACAAGTTACCCAAGGCCAAACAGAAATTTTTAGATTTTTCGAAAATCGGTATTCGGTACCTCAACTTTGAGCAGTTATTACGAAAAAACATACAGGATTTGAACTTCAACTTTTTAATACATCTTACTACACACCTTTACAAACACATTAGTGAAGAAATTGATTGGTAAGGATTTAGTTTGCAGATTTTCATATGTTTCCCTTACTATGTAGTTAACAAAGAGAGGCAGAGTTGATTTTGCAAAAAAAATAAAAATCATATATATATTTTTTTTTTTTATAATCGAATTATCTTTTCATATTCGAATCCCATGCCCATCGAACAAAGCTGCGAAGCTTCGAAGTATTTAAGACAGCCCTAGTGCGGCCCGCGCGCAACTTTTTGCCGAGTCGTTACGCGAGTTGGAAGTTTTATTTATTTTATCACTTGTAGGCTACCATAGTGCAGGCTCATGACAGCAACGTTATGTTAGTGACTTGGTTGAAATGTGATTCCGGAGTGATACCAAGTAAAGTGGAAGGAAAATATATCCTGTCATCCAGTGCATATGGGAGGCATCCTCAAAATTCTCCACTATCTCCTCTGCAAGCACTGCTCCACTGTCTGCGTCTGTCTACTCTGGTCCAATCACATTCAGCGTCCCGTCAGCATCCCCCCCCCCACCCACAGTCTGTGAATCAGAGGCAGAGTATGGCGGGTCTTCACGGAATGCGTGTCGTCTCTTTCAACGGTTCGAGCCAGAGCGAGAGTTGACAGCGCATCTACAGGTAGTCTAATCTGCAGGTACTGTAGCTAGTAACCTCGTTCCCAGTTTTATCTCCGTGAGATAAATGTAGCTAGTAGCCTAGTTTCGCCAGCAGGCAGCTAGTAGAAAAATGTGGCATGTTCAAAGATGGCCAGTAAAAGAAAAGTCGACAGTGAAAATCGCTGCAATTCAAAGGTGAATGGACTGAAAAATATGCGTGCATCCTCCCAGCACCAAACCAATGTGGCTAATATGCCAAGAAACGGTAGCTCTTGTGAAGAGTGGCAATTTGAAACGCCACAACGAAATAAAACAGTTATTTTGATGCAACCTTTCCTCAAAATTCAGTGCTAAGAACCACAAAAATGAATGGAATGAAATCATCATATCAAGCTGCAAGCAGAATTATTGTTAAATCTATGTCACAACGAGAAAAAGCAACAAAGTCCTCACTGAGTGGCATGGGTTTTGGCTAACACAAGAAGCCATTCTCTGATGCATACAGTACATAATAAAATAATGTATGACTGAAGTGATGGAGACCATGTTTGAAGGCAAACAAAAGCAAATCCCCCTCAGATAGCACAGTAACCAGAATAACTGAAATACTGGCTGGTGATTTGATTAAACAGCTTTGTGATAGAATAAAAAAAAATTCACAGTGCATTTCCCATAGCTGTGGATGAGTCCACTGACACCACTGAGAAGCCTATGTTCTGAAGAACCGTTCATGTTCTGAAGAACTGTTCATGTTCTGAAATGTTATTGCTAAAGATTGAGAAGATTGGATCAGTTGTACTTTTTATTTTAATACTTGAAACCCCTTTTTTGTGGAATATTTGATGCGGCCCAGCCTCACCCAGACTCTACCTCCAGCGGCATTATATGTCTACTCTGTGCCTACTCTGTGGTACAGGATGGGTTGGTGTTGACCACGCTCTTAACACCTTCTTTTAGTCCATCTTCTATAATTATTGCAAATGATAGGTGATGCTCTTTTTTAAAGCACCAACACCTCATCTTGTGAACTGCGTTCATTTTAAGCCAACGGAGAGCTCTTTTAATTTCTTCTCTGTTTGAGGCTACCGACGTAAACAATAGGGTTATTTTACCTGTTGGCCGTGAAGTAAGGTTGTCCAGACTTTTGGATGAGGACTTAGCCTTTGAAGATAATCGCCTGACGAGCCTCGAGTCATCATGACCTGCCACAAGCAAAAAATAAATCAGCCCTGGAAAATACACTGTATGAATCACAAGCCAATTCAATAAATTATTTTATTTTCTATACTTAAGTAAGTAAAAGAAGTAAAAGAATGTCTTATTCTGATCAAACTTCACATGTGTTTAATGCTTGGTAAATTATGTCTTTGAGAAGTAGAAAATATGTATGTATACTAAGACAACATTATCAGCATCTTGACACTAACTATATTCTTGATGTAGTTTGAATAATACTATAACACAATTAGAAGCTTAAATGCAGGCGCAAAAGAAGAAAGATAGAATAAGCGGTATTTGAATATCTCAAATTGGAGGAATTTGCATACCAATTCTATTCACTATACTTTAATTTAATGTGTTAACTATGAAACCCAACAATACATTAAACCCTTCTTGCATGATGATCCCCATTATCTGGTTGACATGATTTGCCTCAACAATCAAAGTTGAATAATTAGAAATCCAGAAGCAACATGGGTGATGAGAGAATTCAAAATCTCACTGGCTGAACTTGCCCGAGATAGAGAACAAGCCCTGGATAATCTGTTTGATCAAGTGTTGGGGAAGTATTTGTAAGTGATTATGGTAATATTAGTAATTATACTAAATTATTAATAAATTATGTAATTTGTTAAAAGATTTGTAAATAATCATTTGTAATCAATTATCACATGCAATTTTTTTTATCTTTTGCTTTTATTATCTGGTATATTTTATGGGTTTTTTAAGTAGTAGAAATTACAGTATTTAAAAAAATGAAGCCTTACTATATAACATGTACCATATGACATGCAACTTTACTATACATTTCACAAACAAAGTGATATCTCAACTCAGTTGGTTTAACATATACCATCATCCACACTTAGATCCACTGGTCCGCTCTGGTCATTTTTATCTCCTTCTTCTACTAAAAAGATAAATTAGTTAATTAGTTGGAGCGTTCTCAAGAACCACTCATCCAATCGACTTTACACTCGACACTGCACTTCCTTGGCTCCTCAGCAATAGTGTGAAGTTGGTCAGACTATCAGGCAGCAGTTTGATCCCACCCCCTACCACAAACACTGTAGACCAGGGGTCTCAAACTCGCGGCCCGCGGGCCAATTGCGGCCCGCTGGATGATATTTTGCGGCCCCCTACTTGACATCAAAGTTTAATTTTTATTTTTTTTATATATATTTTTTTATGTTGTGGGACTTGTACAGCACTTTGTTCAACTTTGTCAGTGCTGTAAAGTTTAAACCTTTTTACATCTTAGACAAACAAAACACTTTGCTTTCATGAAATATTGTAAGCAGTCATTTGAGGCTTTATAAAAGCAGCACAATGAACACAAATCTGTCAGTGCCGAGTCCGACTTCATCTTAAATAACAAACAGCATTGCTTGTTGTAGTTAACAAAGAGAGGCAGAGTTGATTTTGCAAAAAAAATAAAAATAAAAATCATATATATATAATATATATATTTTTTTTATAATCGAATTATCTTTTCATATTCGAATCCCATGCCCATCGAACAAAGCTGCGAAGCTTCGAAGTATTTAAGACAGCCCTAGTGCGGCCCGCGCGCAACTTTTTGCAGAGTCGTTACGCGAGTTGGAAGTTTTATTTATTTTATCACTTGTAGGCTACCATAGTGCAGGCTCATGACAGCAACGTTATGTTAGTGACTTGGTTAAAATGTGATTCCGGAGTGATACCAAGTAAAGTGGAAGGAAAATATATCCTGTCATCCAGTGCATATGGGAGGCATCCTCAAAATTCTCCGCTATCTCCTCTGCAAGCACTGCTCCACTGTCTGCGTCTGTCTACTCTGGTCCAATCACATTCAGCGTCCCGTCAGCATCCCCCCCCCCACCCACAGTCTGTGAATCAGAGGCAGAGTATGGCGGGTCTTCACGGAATGCGTGTCGTCTCTTTCAACGGTTCGAGCCAGAGCGAGAGTTGACAGCGCATCTACAGGTAGTCTAATCTGCAGGTACTGTAGCTAGTAACCTCGTTCCCAGTTTTATCTCCGTGAGATAAATGTAGCTAGTAGCCTAGTTTCGCCAGCAGGCAGCTAGTAGAAAAATGTGGCATGTTCAAAGATGGCCAGTAAAAGAAAAGTCAACAGTGAAAATCGCTGCAATTCAAAGGTGAATGGACTGAAAAATATGCGTGCATCCTCCCAGCACCAAACCAATGTGGCTAATATGCCAAGAAACGGTAGCTCTTGTGAAGAGTGGCAATTTGAAACGCCACAATGAAATAAAACAGTTATTTTGATGCAACCTTTCCTCAAAATTCAGTGCTAAGAACCACAAAAATGAATGGAATGAAATCATCATATCAAGCTGCAAGCAGAATTATTGTTAAATCTATGTCACAACGAGAAAAAGCAACAAAGTCCTCACTCAGTGGCATGGGTTTTGGCTAACACAAGAAGCCATTATCTGATGCATACAGTACATAATAAAATAATGTATGACTGAAGTGATGGAGACCATGTTTGAAGGCAAACAAAAGCAAATCCCCCTCAGATAGCACAGCAACCAGAATAACTGAAATACTGGCTGGTGATTTGATTAAACAGCTTTGTGATAGAATAAAAAAAAATGCAGTGCGTTTCCCATAGCTGTGGATGAGTCCACTGACACCACTGAGAAGCCTATGTTCTGAAGAACCGTTCATGTTCTGAAGAACTGTTCATGTTCTGAAATGTTATTGCTAAAGATTGAGAAGATTGGATCAGTTGTACTTTTTATTTTAATACTTGAAACCCCTTTTTTGTGGAATATTTGATGCGGCCCAGCCTCACCCAGACTCTACCTCCAGCGGCCCCCAGGTAAATTGAGTTTGAGACCCCTGCTGTAGACAAAACACACACACTTCGACACTGTACTGCCTTGGGTCCTCAGCAATCGGATGAAGGATGAAGGATGAAGGCTTCTTAAATTATTCTAAGGACAGACAGACACACAAATGTGCAAGTCCGTGACAGGGATTCCTCCTTTATACAGTAGATGTGGCTCATACCAGACGCTTGTTAATTATCAGTGAGAATTACCCTAAATGCGGGAGATTAACAGGAGAAATGATAAGTGATCATTACAGGCCAAACTGAGTGTTGGCAGGTATGGCATTATATGTAATAGCCTACTCTGTGGTACAGGATGGGTTGGTGTTGACCACGCTCTTAACACCTTCTTTTAGTCCATCTTCTATAATTATTGCAAATGATAGGTGATGCTCTTTTTTAAAGCACCAACACCTCATCTTGTGAACTGCGTTCATTTTAAGCCAACGGAGAGCTCTTTTAATTTCTTCTCCGTTTGAGGCTACCGACGTAAACAATAGGGTTATTTTACCTGTTGGCTGTGAAGTAAGGTTGTCCAGACTTTTGGATGAGGACTTAGCCTTTGAAGATAATCGCCTGACGAGCCTCGAGTCATCATGACCTGCCACAAGCAAAAAATAAAATCAGCCCTGGAAAATACACTGTATGAATCACAAGCCAATTCAATAAATTATTTTATTTTCTATACTTAAGTAAGTAAAAGAAGTAAAAGAATGTCTTATTCTGATCAAACTTCACAGGTGTTTAATGCTTGGTAAATTATGTCTTTGAGAAGTAGAAAATATGTATGTATACTAAGACACCATTATCAGCATCTTGACACTAACTATATTCTTGATGTAGTTTGAATAATACTATAACACAATTAGAAGCTTAAATGCAGGCGCAGAAGAAGAAAGATAGAATAAGCGGTATTTGAATATCTCAAATTGGAGGAATTTGCATACCAATTCTATTCACTATACTTTCATTTAATGTGTTAACTATGAAACCCAACAATACATCAAACCCTTCTTGCATGATGATCCCCATTATCTGGTTGACATGATTTGCCTCAACAATCAAAGTTGAATAATTAGAAATCCAGAAACAACATGGGTGATGAGAGAATTCAAAATCTCACTGGCTGAACTTGCCCGAGATAGAGAACAAGCCCTGGATAATCTGTTTGATCAAGTGTTGGGGAAGTATTTGTAAGTGATTATGGTAATATTAGTAATTATACTAAATTATTAATAAATTATGTAATTTGTTAAAAGATTTGTAAATAATCATTTGTAATCAATTATCACATGCAATTTTTTTATCTTTTGCTTTTATTGTCTGGTATATTTTATGGGTTTTTTAAGTAGTAGAAATTACAGTATTTAAAAAAATGAAGCCTTACTATATAACATGTACCATATGACATGCAACTTTACTATACATTTCACAAACAAAGTGATATCTCAACTCAGTTGGTTTAACATATACCATCATCCACACTTAGATCCACTGGTCCGCTCTGGTCATTTTTATCTCCTTCTTCTACTAAAAAGAGAAATTAGTTAATTAGTTGGAGCGTTCTCAAGAACCACTCATCCAATCGAATTTACACTCGACACTGCACTTCCTTGGCTCCTCAGCAATAGTGTGAAGTTGGTCAGACTATCAGGCAGCAGTTTGATCCCACCCCCTACCACAAACACTGTAGACAAAACACACACACTTTGACACTGTACTGCCTTGGGTCCTCAGCAATCGGATGAAGGCTGAAGGATGAAGGCTTCTTAAATTATTCTAAGGACAGACAGACACACAAATGTGCAAGTCCGTGACAGGGATTCCCCCTTTATACAGTAGATGTGGCTCATACCAGACGCTTGTTAATTATCAGTGAGAATTACCCTAAATGCGGGAGATTAACAGGAGAAATGATAAGTGATCATTACAGGCCAAACTGAGTGTTGGCAGGTATGGCATTATAATGTAATAGCCTACTCTGTGGTACAGGATGGGTTGGTGTTGACCACGCTCTTAACACCTTCTTTTAGTCCATCTTCTATAATTATTGCAAATGATAGGTGATGCTCTTTTTTAAAGCACCAGCACCTCATCTTGTGAACTGCTTTCATTTTAAGCCAACGGAGAGCTCTTTTAATTTCTTCTCTGTTTGAGGCTACCGACGTAAACAATAGGGTTATTTTACCTGTTGGCTGTGAAGTAAGGTTGTCCAGACTTTTGGATGAGGACTTAGCCTTTGAAGATAATCGCCTGACGAGGCTCGAGTCATCATGACCTGCCACAAGCAAAACAAAATCAGCTCTGGAAAATACACTGAAATTGTATGATTCACGAGCCATTTAGAAACTATCTATGTTTTCATTTTCTATACTTGTAAAGGGGAAAAGAAACAGCAATGTCTTATTTAGCTTGTATGCTTATTTTGTATGTATGTATACTAAGACAACATTAACAGAATATTAACACTGCCATTATTACAAACTACACAACTAATGCATCAAGAGTTTACCTGATTTTGGCCACTTGAAAAACTACATTTAGCCATTATTGACATGTTGGGTTAATAAAAACATCTACTGTATGATCATACTACTGGTGTGATTTACAACCCATTCACATTGGTTACAATGTCTCTACAATTAATTGTGTAAGGCCACAAAACACAATTAGAAGCTTAAATCAGAAAATGCAGGTGTAGAAGAAGAAAGATAGAATAAGCAGTATTTGAATATCTCAAATTGGAGGAATTTGCATACCAATTCTCGGATTCACTATCTTTTAATCTAATGTTAATGTGTTAACTATGAAACCCAACAACACATCAAACCCTTCTTGCATGATGATCCCCATGATCTGGTTGATATGATTTGCCTCAACAATCAAAGTTGAAAGATTGAAAGTTCCATTTATAAATTAAATCTAGAAGCAACATGGGTGATGAGAGGATTCCAAATCTCACTGGCTGAACTTGCCCGAGATAGAGAACAAGCCCTGGATGTATCATCGTCATGGCTGAAGCCGCTGTCACTATTTTGCACAAGCCAAGTACTGATCCTAGAGTGCCTCTCCTCGTTGGCACTCTTGATCTGGGGCTCATCATAGACCTTTAGAGGACTTTGTGGTCCATGGCCTGCATCAAGCTGTGAAGCCGGAGGTGAGAGGTTTGCACTGGACTTGTCAGCAACTTTTCCTTGGTGAAAGGGAGGTAGATGTGTCTTGTCAGGTTCCCCCAGGTAGTGCCGATAGTCTTGAGGAATGAAAGATCTCGCAACACGGGTAAAAGTCCCTGACTTCTTTAATGGCTCTGGTTGTTTTTGTTCATCAAAGTCTCTTTTTGTAGGCTGTTGTCCAATATGAACAGATTCAGTGGAATGGGTTGGACTGCACTGCTTTGCTTCATGTGAAGGACTTTTTCTCCGTCTAGCGACTGGTGTTGGCCTATCCGGTTGTTTTTCATGCTCCTTAGTTGGTTGGGCAATGTCTATTGGAAAAGTTTTCAAAGGAGAACCTTCCCGCCTGGATCCACTGGGATAGGAGGATTCTCTGGGTAAGGCCTTAGGGTGGCAGGTCTTGGATGGACTTCTTCTGAGTTCATCATCTGATGAGTCTCTTGACCTTGGAGTATGTAATCTAGACGGGGATTCCAGGGGACTAGGAGGCCTTTGTTGGGACAAGGCTGATGTTTCAGTCTCGAGTAGGTACTGCTGATATTGTGTTTCCACATCACTAGCACAGCCGTAACTCCTGGTTTGTAATTTGTCTGAACTCTGATTGACAAAGCCCTTCTCACTTGCATGCATGCCCTTTGTGGTTGGGACAACATTGATAGACTTCGTACCAAATAAAGAGGTTTGTACCTCTTCTCCAACCTTCTCCCCACTACTTCCGGATGCTCTCAGTTCAGAGTGAGAGGTGGCTATTTTTTGATTGAGGTTTATAGGAGATTTGACTGAACTTGAATGTGTTGGACTCCTTGTGGCCTCTTTTACTCTTCCAAGAATGGTCCTAGGTTCAGGGTATCCTTTCTCCCAGAAGGACCTAAGGTCATTTATCACGGTGGACTTGCTTTCCTGTGGACTGGACAGCCTGGGAAGTGGAACTGGGATATCCCTCTGTTGCTCTGAGGTGTCACAAGGTAGAGAGGCAGGTAAGGGATTGGTGACATTTTCCAGTGGTTGGAGAATCTGAGAATCCATGTCATCCGCCACTTCGCAGATAAGGATGGGACTAGCTCTATATGTACCTTCTTCTTTTGATAGATTCAATGGTGATGAAACCTCCTCATTTGACTGAATATTTTGAGGGCCATGCATGGCTTCCATCTCTTCCTGAGGAATGTCCTCATGCCTTGCCTGGTCATTAGCACCTTGTTGGACAGATTCCTCTTGAGCAAAGTGTGGTTCTAAATCTGAAGTGATTAAGGTAATGTTTTTTTGGAGCTTCCCCTCTTCCTTATATGGGATCTGCAATTTAGGACTCTTCTCTTTAGCCTCACCTCTACTGAACATTCCAAGCAGCTTTTTTCGAAGCGTTGGAGAAACAGCACGAGGTGGAGACTTTGAGTGGGCACCACTTGATGGCTTGGAATCTGAGGCAGCCTCAACAGCAATCTCAAGCTTGTCACTGGGTTTCTTGGGAAGCATTGACTTGTCACTGGGTTGCCTGGGCAGCTTTGGCTTGTCACTGAATCCCAGGCCCCAAATGAACCAACCTCTGGCCTTAGCCTGAAAGTGACCATCCTCTTCAGTCCCTGTGTCCAAGTCAACAGGCTTACCTGACCCTTGCTTGGCCAAAAGGGGGTTGGCCACTTGAGGGCTGAGGAGCTCAGTGCTGTGATTCTCAGATTGATCTGCAAAGGAAGTAAACACCACTTAATAAACATTCATGTTTATCATATCACTAGCATCAATGAATGGAAACCCATGTAGGATATTTTTCTTAATATACCATTGTGAAATTAATTGTATACACCCATGGGATGCTTCCTATCTGCATTTTTCCTTATTTCCTTCCCTGTTTGGCTTTGATGTGTAACTAGTTTTTTTCTTAGATTTGGAAGGAATTAACGTTTACAGTAAATTGCACAAAATGAAAGCAAAGCAGATCACTGGGTCTCTGTACCAGCACCTCTTTTCTTGCTAGAACTTTTCATCACACCTAATTTCACAATGATACATTTATGAGAGAATCCACATGTAACATTGAGATAAACAGAACTCATCAAACTGACTTTTGACAAAATGAAAAGGGCCACTTTATTCTTATTTTTCGTATATAGTATTTTCTAGTTGCATCATAATTAATATTAGGAGGATAAAAATGACAAGACAAAATAGCAGGTCCTTTCTTTTTGTCCAGAACCAGTCTATCAGTAATACAATCTTAATCATCAATATTTCAAAGAAATGTCGAAGTACCCATAATGCCAAAGCAGAGACAATTTGAGTTGACCCATTTCCATCAGCAATCATGCATACATACCGGTATGTAACCCACATACTCCATTTGTGAGACATGCACAGACAAGCAGCTTAATAATGAAAAAGAACAATTAGTTGAAGGATAATTTTGGGGTAATTTTACTACCTAGTTTGAGCAAAGAGTTTACAAAATGAAATCAGTAAATACAATTATGTTTGATTCATCAAAATTGGCTTAGATATTAAAATTATTAGTTTCTTGCTTGTTAGTTAATGTGTTTCATTGGTTGGTTGGTTGATTGTTTGTTTGCTAGACTGATTGGACTACGGTATTCTTACCACCAGGCACCAGGAGCAGGCCAGCATCTTGGTTTTGCGAGTCAGCGGTGGTTTCCTCCTCCACAGGGGGAGTGACACAATCCACGTCCAGCAAACTGTGCTCTCCCAGCTCCTCCCCGGTGTTCCTGCCAACCGCAGAGGAGAACCTCACCTGTCTCCTGTCTGGGCTGCTCCCAGCAGGAACGTCCATGCTCACTGGACCCTGAGGAGGCGACCAGCAAGAGAGGGAGTCGGCGGAGCTAGAGCTGGACATGCGCTTGAGGATCCCCCGTGGAGCGGAGTTAGCCTCTCTATCTGCCGGGCCGTCGACCTCAGGCGGAGAGTCCTGGGATGTACGAGTGGCTGTTCTCCTTCTTGTTACAGGTGTTTGCACGGATGTATCCCGCGTGACTGGGCTATTCTCAGGAGAGTCTCGTTTTAGGTCAGTAGCGTGACAAATGTGGCTATCGGATGATGGTAGAGTCTCTGAAATAACAAGAACAATCCCACATAGATGAGCATAGGCAGATGAAGAGCACAGCCACAAGTAGTCTTTTTATCACCAGTTTCTGCCTACACATTATAACCTGATCCGGTGTCTGTTAACTCATTGAGCGCCACGCTGTTTTCCCATCTTTACTCAATGGCGTCAGCGTTATTGACAATTTCCACAATGTTTGCGGACCCATCGTGTGTTCTGTATTATAGCTATGGAGACAATAGTATGGCTCATTTGACAGACACCGTTTATAGTCCAACATTGACAAACCAGTTTGTTTCTACATACTTTTGTTTGTGCGCTATTCCACTCTAAACATCGCCCCATTTCAAAATAATCCAGTCTCGTTTTCTAGATAGTGAGATATGACGTGTTATATGCATATGCGCATATCGTTCGGGTTGCTCACCTGAAACCTATATTATTTCCAAATCAAAAAGGTATATACCATATATAGATGTTTCTTCATTTATTGTTGGTTTGATTTATTCCTATTGCTAGAACTAAATAAATGCACGGAGAAACGGCCTAGTGAGGCAGCCTCAGTGCACAAGCTTTTATTTTTTTTATTATGTTTTTGGTAGATTTTAATTTGTTTGTACTACCGGGCAGTCCGGTAGAGAGAGAGAGAGAGATGAAGAACGGGAGACAGAGCGGGGGGAAGACATTCGGCAAAGGATGCCGGGTCCGGGAATCGAACCCGGGTCGGCCGCTTCGCGACGCAGCGCGTTACATGGGTCGCCACTTGGGTGCCCGGCCAATTCCATTATTCGAATGACTTGTTTTATTAGGTATTACAGTAGTAAGTCCTACTGTAGAACATGACATATTAGCATGACATCTCATTTAGTAATGTCAATACTGAACGACGATTGGCTCTTGACAAGCGTGTTCAGTATTGACATTACTAAATGAGATGTCTGGGTTTCATCACCTGTGCATTGTATGGTACTATTGTTACTATTGTATGTTACTACTTTTGCACGGCCCTCACCGTTTTGCACACGCCTCCTTCGCCTTATAAGGAGCTGGCGGGGCGTGTATGCAAATTCAGGTGTATGACCATCTGTTGACCATCAGATCCTGCTTGAGAAGCTCAAAGCCTGTGGGATGGACGATGGGTCGGTGAGATGGTTCAGGTCGTACTTGACTGGGAGGACCCAGGTTGTGAACATAAATGGTGTCGCATCTTCATATAATGAAATAACATGTGGGGTGCCGCAAGGCAGCATCCTTGCTCCAGTGCTATTTTCACTATATGTTAATGACATGGTGTCTGCAGTATCCTGCAGACTCCTACTGTATGCTGACGACTCAGCACTTCTGGTGTCTGGAGACGACACGGCAGAAATACAAGCCGGTCTCAGTAGGGAGCTGGAAAGCCTTCACAAATGGTTAGTTGACAACAGATTATCTATTCACCTTGGAAAAACTGAGTCAATTCTATTCAGCTCAAAACATAAATTAAAGGAATGTTCCCGACTTGAGATAAGCTGTAATGGCTTCAGTGTCGAGTCTAGAGACTGTGTTAAATACCTAGGTGCAGACCTCGACCAAACACTCTCAGGGAAAACAATGGCCCTGAAGGTGATCAAAAAAGTTAACACAAGGGTGAAATTTTTGCACAGAAAAAAGAGGTTCTTATCACTGGAAACTATGAAACTGCTTGCCAACTGCATGATCATCAGCCAATATGACTATGCAAGTACGTACTGGTATAGTGGTGTTACAGTGGAATGTAAACACAGGCTACAAACCAGCCAAAATAAGACCATACGATTGGTCCTAAATCTGCCACCTCGAACCCATATTGAGCCATGTCACTTCAATGAGGTGGGATGGCTCCCTGTGGAGCAGAGGGTCTCCTTTCTGAAACTGGGACATATGTATAAAATGTTAAATGGATCTGCCCCCAGATATTTATGCTCTCGTATTGTCCTGCGTGGCCAGGTCCACGGACGACAGTTACGGTCTGGACAGCTCTCAGTTTATGAGCCTAGAAAGGGTTCCTATTCACAGAATGGCTTTCTGTCTACAGCCTGCCGGCTGTGGAACTCTCTGCCCAGGGCCATCCAAAACGCCCCCACTATTGCTGTCTTCAAGAGGGGTGTGAAGCGACATCTGCAACAATAGGTTGCAGAGGGTGCTTGGCCACCACTCTTGAAGAACAGGAACATGACATGCTGTAATGAGGCTCTTAGAAAATTGTGTTGTCTATTTTATCTACTTGTTGTATCTATTTTATCTTAACTCTTTCTTTGTGATTTATTGTATTTTTCTTGGGACCATGTTGGAAACAAGTCGACAGACTTTCACATGTTATCCTTGTACCCCTTGTTTTTATACTATTGTATAAATTGTATGTACTAAATAAAAATCAAATCAAATCAAATCATGAGAACGTGCTTTGCAGTTAAAGAATGAGTGACGTATTTCATTCATGGGAACCCAGCTGCGAAGGTTTTGGCCACTTACGGAGACCGTTTACGGAGGATTTTTGTAAATAAATGTACCAAGATATTTACAAACATGTTCGAGAATGAGGACCATTGTGTGTAAAGTACTTAAGACATTTTATGGCTCACTGTACTAACACAGATAAATACTTAATTCAATATGCAATATGGATATTAGGTGACCAACTGTACATTATGTTGACATAAACTGCCTCCATTTGCTTCTGTCGTTTCATTATTATTATATAATTTTAGTAGCATTGGTAAAATATTATTTTGTATTTACAAAGCCATACTGGGTCAACTACCTGTATATCTGTGTGATCTTCTGTCACTCACCACAGCTCCACTGTGATGCTGGCTGCTCTACCAGGTGCCCAGGATCTGCTCAGAACTTGGTAGAGCAGTGTTTTCCTATTCTGTGCCCTGGTCATGTAATAACCTTCAGAACATGCTACAGCTTAATGAGTTTGTCTCCCTGGTAGAGTTTAAAAATGGTGTAACTGAAGAGTGCAATTGCTGTTCATAAACTGGATTTTGTATTATGTATCTGTTTTTAACATGCTCTATTTTATATGTTGTAACTTTGTAATGGTGCGCTATCTTGGCCAGGTCTCGGAGTCGAACCCGGTGTCTCTTGCGTTAGTGACGCACTTTTACTGCTGGATTGTGTATCACATGGAGTGTTTCTCTTTTTATTTGCCGTGCTGTCGTTGAGATGTTTTGTTGTTTGTTTGTCTTTGTTGCTTGTTGGTGAAGCTGCAAATATGAATTGCCCCACGCGGGATCAATAAAGTTGTCTGAATCTGAATCTGAATGTCCGCTGCGCCATCCAGCCGCCCCACAAAAATATTTTTATCTCAAGGGACTTTCTGGTTAGATAAAGGTTAAATAAATAAATATTTCCTTCTTCAAAACAGCTCCAGCTAGATATTTCCAGCAGACCCTAGTTAGTCATGCACTACAGATTAAACCTTTGGAATGTATTTCTATGTAATCCCCTGGCTAGTCTGACAGCCTCATGTATTTGGATATCCCTTCACTTTGACTACTCTGGGATAAAATCCTGACTGGTCCCAGCTCATTGGTCCGTTTCAGAGTGAATATATTGAGAGCACGTGCTGTACTCTGAAATACTGGCACGGAAGTAAAAGTACTGGAGTTCTGGTTACAAGGATTTGATTAGCTTGTGTTACAAAATACTGTGTATACTAAATACATCTATGTATGCTTATCCAGTGCAATAGCTTGTGCAATACTGACATGTTGTGCAAAAGGGCAACGTGCTAATCTATTACAGCACTGAGCACCAGTCACTTTAACACCTAGGGCCCTCATTTATCAACGTTGCGTACGCACAGATATGTGCGTAACCCGTGCGTACGATCATTTCTAAGCAAAGTGTGGGACTTATCAATTTGAACTTGTGCTTGACTTTGTGCGTATATTTACGCACAGCTCAGGGCATTGCTACCTGGCGCCCTGCGGTAGAATATTATACTGCAGACTGACGGCATATGCTCTCATCAGTTTCATGCATTAGTTTCAACGCGGAAATAAGCTTTCGTTAATTAGTTTGACTGACGTGTTCTGTATGACCCCCGTAATTCATTATAGTTAATTGTAAAATAGCAACAGTAGTGTAATTATGGTCAAAACCCTATAAATAGCATTTGGAATAATAGGTATTTCCTTCTGAATGAATGCAGCATGGTTTATATATAGCGTTATCGGAATATACGAGGTGTACCGACTGCGCTCCGCGTAACTCAACTCGTTATTATTTTGCGCATAGATTGCAGAAATACGGGAACGTTTTGATTATATTTAAAAGGCTTTGCCATTGTTAAACGAAACAAGTGGAATTTCAAAGCTGTAAGCAGAATACAACTACAAGTCATATGAACACGGTATAGTGTTCTTCCCCCTTCCTACTGTATAAGAAAGAATTAAAAACGCATTGCAACGAGAACAGAGGTTATTTGTTGAGTTTCTGTGTATACAAAACCCTTGCAATAAATGTGTCTTAAATGAATGAAAAGCATACATGCTCTGGATACAGGTAGCATATATCGTGTGGGTGATATGACTTGTATTCTGCTTACAGAATTCCACGTATTTAGTTTTACAATGTCAAAGCCTTTTAATATAAATCAAAATGTTCCCGTATTTCTGCAATCTATGCACAAAATAATAACGAGTTGAGTTCTAACAAAGAACGTATTACATGCTGGGTAGGCTGATAGAGTAAACTATGATATGAATATGAATATGATATAACGTATACTGGTCCGTCCGCGAGGATAGCGAGGAGTCGGATAGCCATTAAATGCCATTTGAGAATATAGGCTATAGGCTAATGCAAAGCGATGGCCTATAGCCTATACATATTATTTAATGTTTTCATAAGCGTACAGATACAACAGCTAGATTAATGATCAAGTTAGTTTACTGTATGCAGGCTTCGCAGGGCTGTGCCATGTGTTATTATATATGCGCAAGTTACTGTTGCATAATGTAGGCTATGGCTGCTATTATAATTAGGGATGTCCCATATTATCGGCCTACCGATATTATCGGCCGATATCGGCATTAAAATGTGATATCGGAAAATATCGGTTTTAAATTTTTTATTTATTTTTTTACATTTCTATAGAAATTATGTCCGATATTATCGGCCGATATCGGCATTAAAATGTGATATCGGTTGATATCGGTATCGGAAATTAAGAGTTGGACAATATCGGTATATCGGTATCGGTAAAAAAGCCAATATCGAGCATCCCTAATTATAATTCATATAGGCTACCATATACCGACAACAAAATAGATGCCTCTACAAATCATATTATACCCGGTAGCCAATCGAACTAAACGAATAAAGGCATTCATATTCCAGCATGGTTATAATGACACACCAACGCCAAACAGTGGTTAACGGTCTTTATTAGTATTTTGAGCTGTCCAGGCAGAATTGCAGCAATGGTCTTAGGGAGTCGTTGATATCTGACATCACCGTGTACAAGTCCGCCAGCCTTTTATTTATCCCATAACACGGGTTGTGTCTTCTTGGTCGACAGCGCGTCCGTGAACAATCTCGCTCGTGGAGTTTCTCATAGTTCGCTCGGGTCAGTCCATTATTTCACATCCCATGGGGGGTGTTTCATCACCATATATGGATAATCATGCACGAGCATTGACGGTAGAACAAAGAGGTATTTATCAACACGGAGTGTGCGTAGGACCCGTGTACGCACGGTTGATAAATCCCAATATTTCTGTTTGTACACACATTCTAAATTCTGTGCTTACGTACGAAAATAGAACACTTTCTAAGAATTGTTGATAAAGGTACCTAAAGCACTTTAAACTTATGGTCTTCCTATTTTCCCGGTTTGTCTCGCCACATCGCACACATTGTGTTGTCATTGTCTGTTTCATCTATTGTCTGTTTTTTATGGTTGTGAAGTTTGTGTAGTTTAGTAACTTGTACTGTTGTCTGTTCTAGTGGTTATGAAGTTTATGTACATTTGTAATTTGTCTAATCTGTTAACATCAACCTGCAAAGTTAGATGGAAATTAGCCTCTGGCTAAATGTGTAATTAATATGTACTGTCCCTATTTCAAATAAATACAATTACAATAAAAATAATATATATGTAAGGCGGCTGGGTGGTGCAGCGGACATTGCGCTCGTCACCAACGCAAGAGACACCGGTCTCGAATACCATTATTCACACACTCCACAATGTTCTTTGAAAACTGCCAAATAAGGAATGAATTGGAACAGAATTGTAGTTGCAATTTGCAGTGTGGTAAAATGGAACATAAATATGACTTTATACATATTACTTCTTTTACACTATAACCTACCTAAGCTATATGTCATCACCTATAGTACAAGGTGTAACAAAGTAGTGAAAGACATGTTACAAATGGTCAGATGCATGCATTCCTTAGAAATGACAAACTACATGCTGGTAACTGCCATGCAACAGCTGTTCATGCCAGCGTTCTCCCAACACCTGCAGCAGCCCATGGATTTCAATCAGATTAGTTTAACCAACTTACATTGGTTTGCAAAGAAAATGCTTTGACTGTTTGTCCGTCAGGTTGTCCACTCCATTAAAAACACAACACATCATTTGTTACAAGAAATCATGATTAAGCGGCTGGGTGGCGCAGCGGACATTGCGCTCGTCACCAACGCAAGAGACACCGGTCTCGAATCCGGCTGTCAGTGTTGCCTCCGGCTTGGGCCGGCCATCATACTGACTCAATTGGCAGAGTCAGCGGGAGGGAAGTCGATGGGTGGTAATCTGGTCGATGTAAACAGCGACTCCTACAGGTCGGTTGGGGGACGCCTGCACAGCAAAGACAGGAGATGGCGGGGGCAGTGTGAGCCTCCCACACGTTACACCTGGCCAATGAGAGTCCGCGCTGGCAGGTGAAAAATAAGTGGCTGGCTGCCTCCACATGTATCGGAGGGGACATGTGATGCGCTTCTACCCTCCCTACGACCGGCCAGTGGGGGGCACATGCGAGCAACGATCAGGACAGGGGAGGGAGAATTGGCACGAGAGGAAATTGGGATGGGAGAAAAATCACAGAAAAAGGAGAAAAAGTAGTAAAAAAAAAGAAATCATGATTAAATAAGCCACTCACTGTAATAATGAAATGCAAAATCTTATGATTGTTAATGATAAATCTACAAACCTAAAGCTAATCAATACCCATTATAGCTTAATCAGATGTGCTGGTGGTGGAACTAAAACTGTTATTCTAGCCCTCTCACAAGATATCAATAACCTTTTGAAAAACTAAATAAAATCTTGTTCCTTTTCATTGTATTATTATTTATTTGCATTTATTCTAATGTTATATACAGTAGTAGTTCTCAAAGCAAATAAACACTTACTGCCCAGGTAAATACAATAGCCTTAAATCCGTAAACCTTTTCTCATGTGGCCTAAGACTGTTGCAGTGTCTCTGATCTTATGTCCAGATAATGTCTTATACCGCCGGGAAACTTACCCTCGCCAGGTGTCTTGGTTTGTTCCTCTGGTTCATTGACTGACTGGCCGTTCTCCTCATCTGAGGTGTCCAAAGTGGGAGTTGCGAGGAGTTCACTGTTGAATGGATTCTGTCTTTGCTACAGCAAAAGAAGAAAAAAATGCATGTACAATTTAAATCATACCGATACATGAGCTCACAGTTACTAGGAATATATACACTTGCAAGCCAGGTTCATTATAAAGTGATTTAAACTTTCGTTGGACTTTTTTGGGGATTAGCAAAACTATACATTTTTGGAAAGGGAATTGTATAAGGAATCATCAAATCCATGTTTACATTTGCCCAGATGTCTATAAGGCGGCCATATTGGAATTTCCAAAATGGCCACCGTAAAATGTAGGTTTTGTAATATCTCGGCTTCTAAATGAGCTAGAATATTGATTTGAACTTCTAAACCTACATTTTCAGGATCAAGGAATCCAATGGTGGTAGTTACAAAGCTTCTACATTTTACATTAACCCTTCGATGCATGAGTGGGTCGAAAATTACTGTAGTCAGGTTCACTATATACTTTCGTCAGATTTTCTTGGGGATTTGCAATACTATACATTTTTGGAAAGGATATTGTATAAGGATTCAGAAAATCCATGTTTCCATTTGCCCGGGTGAATTTTCAAAATGGCCGCCGAAAATGTAGGTTTTGTAATATTTCGGCTTCTAAATGAGCTAGAACATTGATTTGAACGGCTAAACCCACATTTTCAGGGTCAATGAATCCAATGGTGCCAACAAAAACGAGGTAGAACTCACCAAAGTGCATGTTAACATAACTTTTATTGAGGACTTAACAGATAATTGACATTAACTGATTGGCAACTGACATCAACTTCAGTATCATGACCACAGAAACGAAGTAACCTTCTTCATTAGACTATTATGTGATAGATTATGTGAATGTATACACATCTATACACCATCATCACCATCATCATCACTTTCATCCATCACGGCATAGGAATCATCATCATTCTGGCACTGGCTACTGCACATGTACGTCTTTAGCTCTGCAGGAACATCTTCCAGAAGAACAGTTCGTTTTACATCTGCATTGGACCATCTCAATGATGGCCTTCGGGGCTGGGAGGACCTCTGTGGTTGTTGGCTTCATGCCATCTGAATCTTTGAAGTACCCATTGTGCAGGGGGTCCAGCTGCGGATCTTGCAGAGCAATGGCTGCCTGTGCCCATACCCTGGTTTGTACATGGACCCTCAAGATATGCTGCTTCAGAGCTCCATGTGTTGGAGGGAGCTTGTCACTCTCTGCCCTGTGTTTACAGAAGAGATGCCATCGCAATTCAGGGATTGTCTTGATGTTGATACCCTTGGGTGAGTAGGCTGCACATACAAAGGAAGCCAGTGTGGACAGCATTCCTTCTGTCACTTCTGCTTCATCCAAAAGCATCTGAAAACCATTGATAATGTCTTCATCTGCTTTGAGATAGATCTGCAGCCAGGTTGCCTTGCCTATACGGGAGAACCTCCCTGTGTTGTCGGCCCCAGTGAATGCATGGAAAGCTGGCAAAGCCTTTGCTCTTTCTTTTCCTAGAGCGCGCCACAGTGGTTCAATCTGCACAACACCAGAGGCCATCGAAATCAATGTGTTCTTCAGCAAGAGATCATAGTTTGCTGTGACTAGCACTAGAACGTCTGTATCTGGTGAGAAGAACATCAACTGTGCATCAGCTGGGTTCCGGTGTGTTGCCAGCACAGCTTGGTGGATCAGCAGTGTGTCTGCTTCTTCATGGTTATTTCCTTCAAAGAGTAGGTCTTTGTTGCTCCTAGTGTGCCCAGAAGCTGACGTGATGATCAGCTTGGAGGATCCCCTGTTGTATTCTAGCATTTTGGCTGCAAGATAGTCAGTCAGATCGGCCTTTGTTTGGTCATGAAAGAGGAACCTGCTCAGTGGGATGTGTTTGATGTTGGTGTCATCTCTGACTTGGTATTGGATAGCTTTTCCTTGTCTTCGTTTATCTCTGGTTGCGCTATTCAGAGAATCTGTCCTGTATGTGTCAAATACAAGGATTATTTCATCATAATCTCGTGTTAGTGACATCAGTCTGTCATTGAAGCAGCCACTCAGATCCTTGACTGTCACTACAGTGGCTAGTTTTGTGCTCAGCCTCTGCACAAGCACCATGCCATGCACCAGTGCTATCTTTCGAATTGGCTGATCAGTAGATGTGGGGTCTGTGAATCCTGTATCCATTGCATCCTGGTGGGTAGTACTTCGAGCTTGAGGAAGCTGAGGATCTTCATGGGGCATATCTTCTCTTGTCAATTTCTCAAGGAGATGGATTAACTTGGACTTGTCATAGCATGGCAGGATTGTTCCATCAGGAGCAAACAATGCCCTTGGTGTCAGAGTGAATTCATAGTTTCCTATGGCCTCTTTCTGGTTGATGTCTCGGTTTGACCTGGCAAGTACCATCAGCCTTGCAAACAGGTCCTTGGTCTCCTTCAAATCCACAGTATTGTCTCTGAGTTTCACTGTAATCTTCTTGTTCCCAGACAGGAACATCTTATTGTTCTCTTTTTTTACAGGGCTTTTTTTTTTTACAGAGGCTGACATCTCCATTGATCCGCTCTGACACACAACTTCATACAACTTCTGGCCAGTGACATCAGCATTCAAGATATGTGGTACATACTCACCTGGGATGTAGGCGTGCGTGATTACATTGTGCAGCCTGTCACCTTCAGTAGTAAAGGGGTTTCCATGACTGAGTATGGCTGCCTTGATCTTGTCGATTGTACCATGTGCCCTCTTGACTGCACTTGGCCCAAGCTCATGGTGCTGCGTGGTTCTGTCAGCTTCCATGTCAAATTGACTCTTGAACTCTTTTTTCGACAGATGTGAAAGTTCTGGTGTGACCAAGAAAAATCTCTGCCTGGCATTGGCATTGTTAGAGATGCCAATAATACCAGAGCGAATCTTCATCAGCTTGTTCAGATGTTCGCATGCGTGGTCTGCCCCAACAGACACAAAGGGAATGACACTCTTGGTAACTGATATATTACCTGCCCGTAGTTCCTCCCAGGTCTGAGGGTGATTGAGCCTCAAGTCATGCATGTCTGCAATGTATCTTGGCCAGAGTCTTTTGTACTTGATGCGATCCATTGCAAAGAACAGCTTGCTCAGTGCTTCTCCAGCCTGCAGATGGAGTTCAAGGTCAGCATTCCGAGTTGCTGCTACGAAGAACAGGATTGTTTCCACCCGATGTAGGTAGCTCATCATGGCCTTGAACATTGCATGCCTGGATTTTTGTTCCTCCCATTCTTGGAATGCTGTGATGAATTCAGCAGTGGTCAAGGCTTCCATGAGGGTGCTGTTGACTTGCTTCACAGATTCAGCCTTGATGTCTATACCTACCGAGCAGGCAGCTTCTACTCCCTCTGTTGTCTTCAGGCACACACGTTTCAGTTGTGGGTTGTCCTTGAAGAATTCCTCTAGAGCCATTTCATAGAGTGCTACATATGAGTAGATGTGGGCATGGAGAGCTCGCTTGTAGTGTGTGCATTTCAGGATTTGCCTTGTTGTGGCAGGACCATACACATCTGCTTCCATCCAGGCATCATCTATACCCGAATTCTCCATGGAGGCACCAAGAGCTCTGAGGGCAGCCATGACGACATGCAGCTCACCCAGTCTGGGAACAACCATCTGTTTCAGGTCAGGTCTGGCATCTAGGAGCTGCACCACCTTCTCATAGAGGGCCATGTCAAAGGTAATGACTGTGGGGTGATCTTCCCCAACTGCCAACTTCCTCAGCTGATTCGCCTGCATGATCACAGTCAACAGAGTTGACCACTCGTGGGCCACCTCTGGCAATAGTGGCAGGGCTCCAACCTGTGTCAAGGGAAGGCTTTCAGACAACAGTGAGTTGTATCCTGCCGAGCCTGGAATCTTGCTGGACGTTTCTCCTGCTTTCATTCTGGATAATGCAGATGCAACAACCCATCCTAGGTGTGTCAGCTGATAGGACTCTGAGATCCCCTTGCTGATGGCAAACTGTTCTGACCTCTTAGCATGCTGGGGTTTTGGCTTGTCACAGTGAAGTATGTCTACATGGTAGGGAGGCTATGTTTTGTCCACAACAAATATTAGGAGAATATCTGAAGAGAAGTCTGAAGAACAAGGCCATTGCTATAGGGTGTGGCCTTGCACCTTTGAGGGCGGGGCTCACATCAGATTATAATTGTATTGGCCTTTTGTATTGGCCTTTTGCTGAATTTATAGATATTTTACATGTATATATGATAATGATTTATTATAGACTATTTGATGAAAGATAATAAAATCTATTTGTTTTTGTATACTTAAAAAGAAATCATGCATTTTGCAATTCTCCCAGTAATTTTCGACCCACTCATGCATCGAAGGGTTAATGTAAAATGTAGAAGCTTTGCAACTACCACCATTGGATTCCGTGATCCTGAAAATGTAGGTTTAGAAGTTCAAATCAATGTTCTAGCTCATTTAGAAGCCGAGATATTACAAAACCTACATTTTACGGTGCCCATTTTGGAAATTCCAATATGGCCGCCTTATAGACATCTGGGCAAATGTAAACATGGATTTTCTGATTCCTTATACAATTCCCTTTCCAAAAATGTATAGTATTGCAAATCCCCAAGAAAATCTGACGAAAGTATATAGTGAACCTGACTATAAGCACAGCATGAGACACTAATGCAAAGCAAGTTTTCAAACAAGGAAATAGTAATAATATGCAGTGGATTCCTCCTACCTTTGTGGGTGACTGTGAAACTGGTTGAAACATCTGTTGTGTCTCTTCATGTGGATTGCAGTTTTTATCCCTATTAGAATAAATAACGCATGTATGAGGATTATTAAGATTATTAAATAATAGAGCCTGACCGATATAGATAAAAAGATTCAGATATCGATACACTATCAGCTGATATTTGCACACATGTTTAGCAAGGATCCTTAAAGTGTGGTTATCAAGGAGACATAACAAAGATATGTTACAGTTGAACAAACTTGATTATAGTATACATAAATATTACTTATTAGAAAATAATAAATAATATTTGTAATGCATGGACATCTGCATAGGAATAACATAAACTGGGCATGGCTGTAAAGAGAGGAGAGACTCATTCAGCCCATTTTCATTCGGATATCTAGAGGTGAGAGGTCAAGCAACCCCTTTGCAATATCTACCCCTTTGCCGGTGAGGTAGCATGGAATAGCTCTATGGGGATCTATGAATTCCTCAAGATTTCTAGTTTAATATGATATAAATCTTCGCGCTAGCTTAAGAAATGAGCCTGCCAGAGCCCATAAAGGATGGCTAATCAACCAGCGGGATATCAGTAACATACACGCCGACACATATACAGTATATCATTTATACACCAATAATGGATGATAACATCGGTTAACCAGTATCAATCAGGCTCTAATTAAATAAGACTAAATGTCTACATATGGTGTACCACTTCACTTCACTCACTTCTACACACAGGTCATGGCTATAATAATGTTCTGTTGTGTGCTTTCACTGCAAGTGGATGTGAAAGGTGGCCAAAATCTAATCGAATGTGTTTCAATACAAATACTGACAAGCACAGGGTACTTTTAAGAAGATAATACTCAGGCAAGCCAACATTTTATTCAAAACATAAGCCTGTATACATTTGTTTGCAACTGAAACTAGTTTGTGTAGACTAACTAGCCTATTTTGAAGCAGAAATGTGTATGAAGCCCGAGGTATGACCATTCCTCACACGCAGTGGAAAACATGTGAGAGCCGACCTTCCAAGGAGATTAGTCAGAATCTAGGGGCCTAAGTATCTATTTACTCGTTGTTCCGACTCCCCTCGAAAGCAACCATGCCTATAGTAATCTGCTCTTATGCTTAACCCTACACATTCACAGCATGTGACAGTTCTCCTCGTAAGATCAGACAGATCAAAATATTTTCTTATTTTTTTCCTCTAAAGAAATTATTATAAAAAGTGGCAGCATTTTATCTTTATAACATATAACGTTAATCAGGGAAGTTATGCGTTTATGTTATATACAAAACTAAATTATATGCAGTACATATTTTTGTCTTGTAATTAGTCATTTGTGCCAAGCTTTGTTTCTGCACTGTATTAATTTGATCTTTATTTAACATTTACATGTAGAGTACATAGATTGTGCTTACATGAATGAAGAAAGCAAAATGTTATTTGTCGTATGTTCTGTTTTATCACATTTCTCCTTTTAACATAATGTAAACAATGGGCCTCGTTCACCAATACTCTTATATTTTTCTTATATTTTTTCTTAACACATTCGGGGCCAACCACGTATATATACGTGTTTCGGCACCATGCGGGCCAACCACGTATATATACGTGGTAAGGTTGTTTTGGCTTTTATTCCATTGTAATATCCTACTCAATGTCACAGAGCGGCACTGCAGATTTACCCTACTCTTGGAATTCGGAAAAGTGGATTACCGGCCAGATCCTCGTAGGGGCGCTGTCTCGATAATGCAGTGTTCCCCGTTACAGACATGTTTAAAAAAAAAAAAAAAAAAAAATTAATGTAATGGACTTTTCTGTTAGCCTAAAGCTATGCGTGTAGCCGATAGCCTAGAATAGTTTTTGGGACGCTGAATTCAGTGTGCAGTAAAGGAATATAGCATCAGCCAATGGACATATGGATCTACCAGATGGCGATCGATAACTGGGAAATCCTTTTTGCAGTCCAACCGGCCACAGGTAAGAGCGATTTGACGTCAATTTCAGCCTGATCGGGCCTTGCTTTGATAGCCAACCACCCGGTCAGCGAATGAGGCTACTGAGGCTAATGCCGTTATTGGTAATCAATAATCAGAAACAACGTCCCCCGCCCCCCCCCCCCCCCCTTTCATGCATTCATGGTGGACCATGATACCGACAATATGCATTTTGAGTTTTAACTCTAGCTTGTCTATAGCCGAAATTCGATTTAACGTTATTAGCTTAGCACCCTATACCTCGCGTTCCAGGAAATACCTCAGAACATTCTGCTATAACGTTCATATTCAAGACGCTATAAAATGGGAACGTATTGATGAAAAAATTATTTATTTAAAGCATATTGAAGGGACGGTTTATACAATTGACAATGAGAATGGACAGATAGCAATAATATAAAGTATAGATTTAGCTCTACAAACAGCCTCACGCACAATGAAAGGTTGTTATGATATCCTGGCCGTATAGAGTGGGCCCTGTCTAATCCCAATGGCCCCGAATGTGTTAACTGTCTGTTAACACATTGAGTGCCACGCCCCTTCCGGGAAGTGACCTGGCCTTGCCGACCATTAAACCCATGTAAACGTAGTTGTAGTTTGTAGAGCTAAACCTATATTTTATAGTATAGCTATGGGTCTAATAACGCTGTCGAGTCTCAGTGACTTGCTTCTGGTCAACGTGCAAAAAACTAGGGCTGACCTTCGAATTTTTTTTGGAATTCAAAGCTTCGGGGCAGAGATTCGATTTTAATTAGAAGCTTCAAGATAAAAAAATATAATAATAAAAAATTTAAAAATACATTTAAAAATGTTTTATGTTGTGGGACTTGTACAGCACTTTGTTCAACTTTGTCAGTGCTGTAAAGTTTAAACCTTTTAAAATCTTAGACAAACAAAACACTTTGCTTTCATGAAATATTGTAAGCCGTCATTTGAGGCTTTATAAAAGCAGCACAATGAACACAAATCTGTCAGTGCCGAGTCCGACCTCATCTTAAATAACGAACAGCATTGCTTGTTGTAGTTAACAAAGAGAGGCAGAGTTAATTTAGCAAAAAAAAAAAAAAAAATCATATTATTATTATTTATTTATTTATTTTTATAATCATGAATCATATTCAAATCCCATGCCCATCGAACGAAGCTTCGAAGTATTTAAGACAGCCCTACAAAAAACAGATAATTTTTTCATCTGTACATTTCCGTTTTACACCGTTTTGAATATGAATATAGTTTGGGTGCTTCTGAGTCATTCCAGGGAAAAGACGCGAAAACTGCGTTTGTGTAATTCAATAAACACGTAATTTTTCGCCTGATTATCGGATCTTCCTGAAATCAACGCTAGATCATAATTATTATCCTTCCTTGTGCACGCATGAAATTGTATTTAGACCCCCCCCCCCCCCCTCCTACCCAACGGCAAACAGCCACACATACAGACACAGAGACAGCGTTGATCGGCGTAGAAATAAATATCAGATCAACGCAAGCTTTCATATAATGTCCTTACCTGGTCTCTGGTGTAATGCAAAAAAAAATAATCCAAATATCTGATCGCCATTCCAGTTAACCACAGCGATCCTGTCTCCGACGTTGTTGGGCATTGCACTTCAACGGGCGGGCGGGGTCAGTAGTCAAAACCATCCCTACAAGCTTGTGTTTAGGACCCGCCCCCACGCCGCAGCTCGGTAGAGAAAAGAAACCAACCCGTTTCTAACGGGGTGCATTACTGGCCGAAGGCGTTAGAGGGCGGTATAAGACCGTCTGCCAGCTCAGACACATTCAGTACAGTATGCACAAGGTGCCCCGCTGAATTATGAATGGCAATAGTGAATAAAAGAAATACCGTGAGAAAAACGTAGATCTACGTTTCCGGCACTCAGCGATCGGGCGACAGAAACGTAGTTCTACGTTTTCGGCAACCAATGTGTTAAGAGAAAAATAAGAAAAGCCACCGCCGTATTCATCAACCCGTTCAGCGCACACACACACGTACTGTATACGTGCTAATCGTTCCAGCAAAGTAGGCATCTATTATTCTAATGACTTGTTTTATTATATATTATAGTAGTAAGTCCTACTGTAGAACATGACATATTAGCATGACATCTCATTTAGTAATGTCAATACTGAACACCGATTGGCTCTTGACAAGCGCGCAGTCGTTCAGTATTGACATTACTAAATGAGATGTCTGGGTTTCATCACCTGTGCATTGTATGTTACTATTGCACTTCACTGTTACATTTGCACTCTGGTTGGATGGTGTATTGGAATTGTGCTGTATAATGACAATACATTTGAATCTAATCTCATTTTGAGATCAATCGCTTCCACGCTACCTGGTGAATGGGTCATTGGGTCAGCATGGTGCAGATGCAATGCCGACCCTCTGCCGTTTTGTCGTTCAGTATTGACATTACTAAATGAGATGTCATGCTAATATGTCATTTTCTTATCTAGGTAAGAGTTTCTTATCTGGGTAAGAGTGCTCTCGACCACTCTTAAAATTTGGTATTGCCTAAGAGAAAGCTAAAATAAGAAAACATTGCTGAATCCCAGGTAAGAACAAAATAAGAAAAAATGCTAGTTAACTCAATCAGTGCCAGCTATTAGACTGGGCCTGCTGTAGTTAGGCCAGCTTTCCATTACAACTTTTCCCTGTGCGTCACGTTGTTTGTAGAGCTAAATCTATATTTTATATTATAGCTATGTATCCAATATCATTGTCAATTGACAGTAAGAACCTTCCGTTCAAGATGCATAAAAGAAATATTTTTTTTCATCAATACGTTCCCGTTTTATACCGTGGTGAATATGAGTGTTATATCGGAATGATCTGGGATCATTCATTCAAGGCTATTTATAAGGCGCTAAGCTAATAACGTTAAATCCATTAGCGTTTCGTCCCTACACATGACAGTTAAAAATCCAAATGCATATGATCGGTATTATGTTCCATCATGAATGCATGAAAGAGGGGGGCGGGGGAAGTCGTTTCTGATTAATTGATTGCCAATAACGGCATTCGTTATTACTAGTGCTGTCAGGCGATAATTTTCTTTTATCTATCTACAGGATTTGTAATTAATTAATCTAATTAATCACATTTTAATCGCATAACCATTTTAGGCCTGATATTTTATATTCTTCTATAATCATATTTCAAATTGCATGTGTCTGGATGGCAGAATTCAGTACTAATCTACAAAACCTTCTGTTTAATCATCTTCCCTTTATTCATTTGCTTAGATCTTTTAGTCTGGTCAATTTTAGCATGGTGTTAATGGGTAAAATGTGAGTAACAAATTGTAAAGCGCTTTGGATAAAAGTGCTATATAAATGCAGCCATTTACCATTTACCATTTAAAAAATAATAATAATAATAAAAATTTTCTTTTTTTTTTATTAATTTTGAGTTAATTTTCATAACGCGATAATTTGTTGTGTAATTAATTAATCTAATTAACGCGATAAACTGACAGCCCTAGTTATTACCACAACATAGGCTGATCTGGGGGATGGCTATTAAATCCTTGCACGATCAAGCTGAAATTGACGTCAAATTGTTCTTACCTTTGGCCGGTTGGATTCCAAAAAGAATTTTCCAATTATTTGATCGCCATCTGGTAGATCATATGTCCATTGGCCCATGCCATAATCCTTTACTGCATAATGAATTTGGCATCCCAAAGAGTATTCCATGCGATCGAGTGAAGCCCTCGCTTCAGACTAACAAAAAAGTCCGCCCAGAGCGTAAACAGTGTGACACCAGGTCTGCAACAGGGGTTACTGCATTCTCGAGACAGCTCCACTACCAGGATCTGGCCGGTACTGCACCTTCGGACTCCCAATATGCCTTTGCCAGCCAAAATACAGCTCTGTGACAGTGAATAGGATATTTAAAAAAAAATTAAAAAATTAAAATTACATGGCTGGCACCCAGCGGTTGTCGGGCAAACACAAATATTATGTGGATGGCCCTGAATGAGTTAAGAACAAAATAAGAGGAAATCTGTTCTTATATATCGCTTCGTGAATGAGGCCCAATGTCCCCTTTTAGCTCGTGTTAAAGGTCCCATATTGTGAAAAACTCACTTTTCAGTGCACATACATTTTGGTCTCTGATGGACCTATTAACAATCAAACTGTGAAATAGATTTAGCATGCAGCCCTTATTCAGAAACTGTGCCTTTAAACGAATTCCGTCTTTATGTGATGAGAAGGCTCATTGCAATGCATGGTCCTGACTCGTGTGTGTACATGTGAAAAACGTGCGTGTACAAAATGACAGCTTGCTCATAAACCTTGAAACTAAAATATGTTTCTACAATGCCTAGTTTGACAGTTTGATCTGAATTTAATTTGACGGTACAGGCTCGTACAGCATTGCTATGCATTGTATGATAACTATCCTATTTTGTCAAGGCAATCAAGGTGGCTCACTTGTTACAGACACAAAAACACCCCGTTGAGAACAGGACTCAAACACAGGGCTATAGAGGCTGCTAGAATGCATAATCTGTGAGTGGGTTTTTTTTCCAGCAAAAACCTTCAAAGACATGTTTAGGAGACCACAAAGACTTATTTAACTTAAATAGGCCCTGAAAAGGACTACAATATGTGACCTTTAAGCCCTAGGATTCCACATGGCATTAAGAAGCTGTGGCATGTTCTAGACACATGCACACTTCCTTGAGTAAACCAGTTACCAGTGAGCCAATAATAGAGTTCAAAGAGGAACAAGAAGAGGAACTGAACGGGCAAATATTTCTTACATTGCAGTATGTTGAACTGATGGAAAGGTAAAGAAGTGTGGTTTAAATCGCCAGATAAGTGGTTCCAAACAGAGAGTGAGATCCACTACTGTGTGTGGTTTCAGTAGCCATGGTGCTTGCCTGTGTGTGCTGCACTCTCAGAGAGAGACTTACAATAAAATTGTAAGCTGTTTATTTTGTTAATGCTCAATGGTACTCGTGAAGGAGGACATATTTAGTTTGTTATGGTTTGTTTTGTTTGTTATTTTACTGTCCTTTTATATGATGAAATAATAATAAATGTACTATGTACTAATGATGTGTATTTCTGTAGATTTATTTTGGTTAGATAATGTGTTTTAGGAAAGACACTTTCTAACCTCTTCTTTCTTTTCACTCTCCATCTTATTGTATCAATCTATGAATATGCTCAATCTGTTTTGCTTTGTATTGTTTTAGTTTATTACAATTTTTGTATTCTTATTTTACAAATCTATCTTAATCTACCTCCTGTTAGAATGCAATGTGCAAATGTCATTTAATTTGATATAGATATTTTTTTTTATAATACATCCACAGAGCTTTTAGAAAGGTGTGGAATAATGGATGTCATCAAACTCTCTCAAACGCAACAGCAACAAAACAGAGCTCATGGTTGTGGCTTCCAAGGCACTGCTCAGGAAGGTTGGGGATCTAGTCCTCACCATCGATGGCTGCTCCATTCTCCCCTCCTCAGAAGTCCACAACCTAGGTGTCATTCTGGACTCCACACTCTCATTTATCCCCCACATCAAATATGTCACTAAATCAGCCTTTTTTCACATCAAGAACATTTCAAGACTCCGGCCCTCACTTACAGACTCTGTGGCTGAGACCCTCATCCATGCCTTCATCACCTCCCGTTTGGACTATTGTAATGGAGTCCTATCCGGGGTGACCCACAAAGCCCTGGATAGGCTCCAGTATGTTCAGAACTCTGCCGCCAGGGTTCTCACCCACACCAATCACCCCCACCCTCATACACCTTCACTGGCTTCCCATAAAATCTTGTGTCACCTTCAAAATCCTCCTGCTCACATAAATCCCTACACACCACTGCCCCTCAATACCTATCTGACACACCTACACCCCCTCCCGGAATCTCCGCTCCTCTGACACAGGCTTACTCACCATCCCACAAGCCAGGTTGCGGACCATTGGGGACAGGGTTTTTAGTGTTGCCTGGTCTACAAGATACACTATACGACTAAGGTACCCATGTACATGTCAAAATACTTCCCAAAGGTCAGTGAATACCACGACCACAACACCAGAGGAAGCTCAACAAATCATGTTAAACCCAGATTCGGCTCAAACAAGGGACTGAACACGTTTTGCAATTATGCCACATCAATGTGGAACGCCCTACCCAAATCTGTAAAGGAATGTGAATCCCTACCCACATTCAAAACCGCTCTAAACGGGCACCTACGGGAGGCTGCAATTCGTAACTGGCCACCGTAAATGTCCAAACCCCCCCACCCCCTCCTAATAGACAGTCTCCTCCCCACCGTATGTATATTCTCTCCCCACCGTATGTATATTTCTCTCCCACCCACCCACCACCCCCTCCTAATGTACAGTCTCCTCCCCACCGTATGTATATATTCTCTCCCCACCGTATGTATATTTCTCTCCCACCCACCCCCTCCTAATGTACAGTCGCCTCCCCATCATATGTATATACTCTGTCAGGATCTATGGGTAACAGTACTGTATATTTGCATATCATATATGTCACAAATGTAACAGTACTATATACCTGTATGTCATGTATGTCCCTATGCCATAAATGTCATGATGTCATGTATGTTGTGTATGTCATAAATGTCACTATGAATTGAAAATGGGGGACCCTGATGTAAACAAGACAAACGTCTTTCTCTGGTCTGCATCCCCTTAACAATTGTATGTATTGAGCCGTACTGTATTGTACCCATTCTGCAATCTGTTAAATAAAGTTTTCATTCATTCATTCATTCATTGCTGCGCCCACCCTTTGGAACTCCCTCCCCATGGACATCCAAAATGCAAACTCTCTCACCCACTTTAAAAACCTGCTGAAAACCCACCTCTTCACCCAGGCATATGGTCTCTGATGCTCCTTAGCATGCTGTTCATTCAGTTTGTTACATTTTGTTTTATTGTTCTGTTCCGTTTGCTCCGTTTTGTTTTTGTAATTTGTTTCTCCATTATCCCTCTCCCCCTTCCCCCTTTTTTGTAAAGCACCTTGGTTATGTGAAAGGCGCTATATAAATCCAAGCCATTATTATTATAAAAGTATTGCTTTAAATGTATCATTTAAAACATTTAGGTGTGTCCAAAATTAATGTTGTTTACATGTTGCCCTAATAATAACAATGAAAAAAGAGTTCATAAAGAAAAGTGAAAAAAGGTGAAAGCTTTTTTTTTTTTGATCCACTTTTTCTCCCATTTTTCTATATTTTTCTCCCATCCCAATTTCGTATCATCCAATTCAACCCTCCCCTGTCACGAACGCTGTTTCTTGCCTCCCACAAGCCGGCTGCAATGTGGACTAAGTCATACATAGCACAAGTCCCCTCCGGTACTTGAGGTAACAGCAGTCGCATCTTTTCACCTGCGCAGCTCGATCTTTCAGTGTCGAGGAGTAACGCGTGGGAGGCTCACGCTGCCCCCGACACTTCCTGATTCTACTGCGCAGGCGCACCAACCGACTTGTAGGAGTCGCTTGTTCACAACGTTCGATCCCCACCCTTCAGTTTTCCCTCCCCGTAATACGGCCAATGTGTATTACTGCGGACGACCAGCTAAACTGAAAACAATGTGGAGAGCTGGATTCGAACACGCGAATCCTAGCGTCTCCACACTGGTGGCGAGTGCCTTGCCCACTACACCACCTAGCCGCCCTAAAAAAGGTGAAAGCTTTATTGTAGGCGAATAAAATTTTGGGGGGTAAATACAGAATGTTTTGTTTATGTGAAATGGGAGTTTGTAAAACAGTGCAGATTTTGTATTGCTAATTGTTGTGTTGTGCAGTGACTACATGTAGTGTCTTGTAGTGTGGGCTGGGTGCACGACACTGAAATAAAATAAAATCTATCGAAATCAGTCAATCATCAATTACCAGTTACTTGCAGAATTTCAAGGATTTCATTGTGGAAACGTTTCAGTTTAGCGATTTTCACAACTTTGCAGTGACTGTATGCACTCCCCTGGTACAAGGAATAATAGTCATTGGAACATTCATTATGTGGCCATAGCAATGCGGCCAATGAGCTATGATCCCAGCCAGTGGCTTAGAAACAGAAAACACTACTGTAGCTTATTTGTAATGAGCCAAATTCTCACACCAGTGGTTCTCAGACTTTTTACACCAAGTACCACGTGAGAACGTAGCTGGCTCTCCAAGTACCACCATATGGCCGACGTTAAAATACAGTCTATTCAGCTATGCACAGTTCACGCAGGAGGCAAATGTATTCCTAATACCATTATTTATTGTTAACTTTTGTCAGACACAGCCACAATGTACAAAGGAGTAGCACTAGAACTAGCAAACTCTTCCACACAACTCATACAATGCAAGGGGCATTGAGAACATAATAACTAACATTCTCACATAGCAAGTGAGAAAATTAAGAACAACTGTATTTCAGAAAATGTACTTAATTCTCTCTCTCTCTCTCTCTCTCTCTCTCTCTCTCTCTCTCTCTCACACACAGCAAGCAATTGTCCTTCATTCTCACTCACACACACACACACACACACACACACACACACACACACACACACACACACGTTGTTGTCCATTGACTAGGGCTGCAACTAATGACTAATTTGGTAGTCGACTAATCTGCCGATTATTTTTTCGATTAGTCGACTAATCGAAAACCAATGTAAACAACAACAAAAAAAACAAAAAAAAGGATTTTTTTTTTTTTTTTTTTTTTTTATTACCTATCTTTGTGAAAGTGGCTTCTCAGCTCTGGTCCAGCTGAAGACAGAGCAGAGGAACAGATAGGACATTGAGCATGACCTCAGAGTTGCTTGTCTACCATCACCCCAGACTTTGAGACTCTTGTCAGGACCAAACAACAACATCATAACATGATGATCCCATAGCAAATTAAAATAATGACTCATGAAACATTTGATTTTGGATCTTTAAGCCACTTTAAATGAAAATGTATTTGAATAACAATACAGCAATCACTCATAACAAGATAAATAAATTAAATAATACAAATTAAAGTGGAAGTGTACTTTAAATAACTTTTGTTTGCCGTGTGTGAGAGGAGTCCGTGTGTGTGTGTATGTGTGTGTGTCTTACTCTGATCGCTGTGTGAGTGAGAGGAGTGTGTGTACTGTGTAATTTGTGTGTGTGTCTTACTCTGATCGCTGTGTGAGTGAGAGGTGTGTACTGTGTAATTTGTGTATGTGTGTGTGTCTTACTCTGATCGCTGTGTGTGAGTGAGAGGAGTGTGAATGTGTGTGTGTCTTACTCTGATCGCTGTGTGTGAGAGAGAGGAGTGTGAATGTGTGTGTGTCTTACTCTGATCGCTGTGTGTGAGTGAGAGGAGTGTGTATGTGTGTGTCTTACTCTGATCGCTGTGTGTGAGTGAGAGGAGTGTGTATGTGTGTGTCTTACTCTGATCGCTGTGTGTGAGTGAGAGGAGTGTGTATGTGTGTGTCTTACTCTGATCGCTGTGTGTGAGTGAGAGGAGTGCGTGTGTAATGTATTGTGTGTCTAGTCTGATCATCATCTCCTGCAGGGGAACAATGTTTTCAATGTCCAAAATTTGCTATGGGATCATCATGTTATGATGTTGTCTGGAACCCTGAGAAGCCAAATAATAAATTATTTTTTATTTTTTATTTTTCTTAATGACTAATCGACGCAACAATTTCTCGTCAACGATTTTTTCTAATCGACGTCGTCGATTATGTCGACTAATCGTTGCAGCCCTACCATTGACAACTCACATAAGCAGGGCTGGACTGGGGAAATAATTCAGGCTGGGAAATATAGTGTGAAATATAGCCCCAGTCAGGCCACTTTCTAAGTGGGGGTCCCCCACCAGGAATTATTTTGTTACAAAGACTTAATTTCCTGCATTTTACCCTTTAAATGCCAGTGTTTGTGATGGGCATCACAAATGATTGTAAAAAAAAAAATAGAAAAAAACACATATTCAATACATTTTCTAATTGTAACCCTTTAAATGCCAGTTTGTGTGATGGCATCACAAATTATTGTAAAACAAAAAAAAAAACACAAAAAGTTAAATATTTTCAATATATCAAATGCAAAGTAAATTTTTCTGGGGGGGATTATTACAGGCTAGGCATGTGTCAATGATTAGCAACAACACAGATTGATGGATTTTTTGTAATGTCAGATTTAACAACAACTATTTTCAGAAAAGTGGGAGTATTTCATTTTTTATCTGACATTACAAAAATTCTAAAAATAAAAATAGTTATGATCACGGCTGAAGTTGAATAAAAGATTTATGACTGTTTAGACTGCATTACTCTCTGTCACATTGATCTCCTGGTTGTTCCCTACTTAGGTTATCTAACTATCGCGCCACAACAACTAGAAACACTGGCCTGGCCTGCTTCAAAGTTCAGTGGCCTGACTGCACAAAAAATATATAAAAAAAAAGTATATATATATATATATATATATATATATATATATTTTTTTTTTTTTTTTTTTTTTAATAAAAAAATGTCAAGTACCACCAGCAGTACCACTAGTGGTACGCGTACCACAGTTTGAGAACCACTGAACTAGACAAACCGAATTCTCACAAACTACAAGCTAAGCAGTGTAGAAACACTGGAAGTGTCACCTTCTGAGCTGGACGTGTGGCTCCTCTATGAGTCCCGAGAGCTCAGGGGGGACGTGCACATCCTGGTTGCTGCTGCTGACAAAGCTGGGTCTTTCAGGCCTCCGCTGGGCCTGCTCCACTGGGACACACAAGCAATTTTTTCTTTTAAATATATAACAAACAAAAAAAGAAGAATAACAAATCATTAAACATTTTATCTTGCGATAGCCTATTATTAGTCATATATTTGACAGCCTGATAATACATTTAGAAACTCAGTCTACATGATTTTTGCAGATGTTTGCAGATGACGCCACTCTGGTTGGGTCTCATGTTAGGGCTACATATGACTTCACAATGGGGCAAATGTTTAAACGATAACAGAAATACTAAATGTTAAGGAAAATATCATAAGAAAAATGTATGTGCTGACATCACTGCGATGTAGGCTACTCCTATGGCAATCTGCGCATGCGCATGGGGAGTAGGTGCTGAAAAAGTGACTATAGCTCGGCCGAGAAAGTTACGATCGACTACGCCTGAGTCACTGTCTTGTGCTGCTGGGACGAAAATGCTTGTTTGGTCGCAGCTTTCGTTACACAGTAGCGTGAGTTGGTTGGGCTTGACGTGCCGAGACAGCTTGTACACAACCCGAAACCTGTCTGGCCTCACGTGGTATGAGGCTGCAATCCATTACCTGGAAGACAATAGGTCAGGGGAGGGGACTAACAAACCAACTCCAAAACACCAGAAGCCAGAAATGGTGGAAGGTTGGGCTTGGGGCCAGCGACCCCATCCTGTAAAAACCCCATTGCTACAAAAACGTCAACAAAGAAAAACCAAGAATCTCCGGCCCTGAGAGAGGATGGACCTCAGGTAGGAAGTATGACGCAGTGTGGTGAAAGCCGGAAACATCCGGAAGCTACCCTGCCGACCACCATTCTCTCAAGCAGGGCGTGAAGTCAGTCCTACTCTATGGCGCTGAGACCTGGAGGACCACTGTCACCACAACCAATAAACTACAAGTTTTCATAAACACCTGTCTGCGCCGAATCCTCCAGATTCGCTGGCCTAACACCATCAGCAACAAAGACCTGTGGCAACAAACACAACAACAGCCAGCAGAGAAAGACATTCTCCAACGGCGTTGGAGATGGATTGGCCATACACTCCGTAAACCATCCCTGAGCATCACAAGACAATCTCTCAGGTGGAACCCCCAAGGGAAAAGAAAGAGAGGCCGACCACGAAACACCTGGCTCAGAGACTTGGAAGATTCTGCCAATAAGATGGGACACACCTGGGGCCAGCTGGAGAGGTTGGCTCAGGATCGGGATGCTTGGAGAACCCTTGTTGACGGCGTATGCCCCAAACGGGGTAAAAGGCGTAAGTAAGTAACGCCTGAGTCAGGAGACTCAGGCGTATAAAAGTATATTGGATCATGTCTCCAGCACCCCCACAGCCGTAGCTACAACCACTTACATCAAGGCTCTCATCCACATTCATTCATTTTCTCCCCCCACTCTCTCTCCCATGAGCTCAATGTAACGTGGATGTGCAGTGGTCTATGCCCTCGGATGGGAAGAGAACAACAAAGCCCAGGATGCTCTGAGGAGCTCACTGCATCTCAACCAACTCTGCTCCCATTGCTTTAGAGGCTGGGAGGTTCACCTATGTGACCTACCACAGACGGTTAACCGTCTGTAGTGTGGTTGTGAAAGGCTTAACAATTTGTTGTGTGGCAGTGAAAGGGTTAACCTTCTGTATCGTCGTCTTACACAAAACTTACACAAATCCAATTAAACAGCAATACTTGCACAAGAGAAAGGAGAGCAGGGTGTGCAGGGCAGGTCCATGTGTGTGTGTGTGTGTGTGTGTGTACTGAAGTTATGTGCAGCAGGTTGGGATAATACGAGGTCTGCAGTTATCAATAATGCACAAGGCGATGGTTAATCACCCCACGAGGCAAAGCCTTCTAACTTCATATAGTCTCTCACTCTATTCTCCAAGTGGTTCCCAGGACAATGCTAACACCATCATGATGCATAACATCAGGGCACTTATCTCAAACTAAATAAACATGGCCTCTCAAAACACCAAACGTTCTTTCCTAGCTCAATCTTAATGGAAAAAAAGGATATTCACGCAAAATAATGACTTTGCCTTCAGCTAAATCTATCCGATAGCAGTGCTATCAGAGTATTGTAATACTGAGTCCATCAGCTAGGCTGCTTGCTAAAATCAGCTGATGTGATGTCATTATTGTTATTGCGCTGCGCATCTCAATCATTGGTCGTTGGACTCAGGAAGCTTTTCTTACACATATTGAAAGCAAATGTATTACTCAAAGCATAAGCAATGTAATGTATTACCACCTGCGCAATCTGAGCATGTGCCGTACCCATTAACCCCCATTGGGTGGCTTACTGGTGACTGAGCCTCCAATATATTAGCATTGCCTCCATCAAGGAACTGCATGATGGTACAAGTCAAGACCAACACCACACCACAACAGACCAAAATCACACCTCCTTCCTAAGGGCTGCCAGCCCCTCCTCCGCCTCCCAAATTCCATAACTGATCCACACATATGCCCTGCTGCTATGATCTGTGTAGATTGTGTTATACTGTATATGTAGAGTGATATATATCATATACTGTATCATACCTGTATGTCTCTATGCACTGCATGTGAGCTCCTGTTGTCCTTCTACAAAGTGCTGTGAAAGTTGCTGTTGCGTCTCTGCACCTGCCTGTACATTCACTGTACTTTGTCATAGCTGCGAGTCTGACCTTCACTCACTCACTCACTCACAGACACAGACAGACAGACAGACAGACAGACAGACAGACAGACAGACAGACAGACAGACAGACAGACAGAGGTCGGATCCAGTGGACTCACAGATAGTCATTGGTTTCCGTGTCTGTCTCATGGAGGCGATGACGATGTCAGAGCCATGGATGCGGTCACGGTGGCGCCGGGACTTGGCCTTGTAGAACCATTCTCCACTCATGTACCTCAACTTACGCTTGTCACTCACGCTCCTCTGTAGGGTCCTGGGTGCAGACATATGTCATAACAGTCATATTTGGTCACTGCTGGAAGTAGAACTCATGCCAAAAAGGGGAATACCACTTATTTTAACAGTTCACGTGTTGTTCCTGGCTTGATAATCAAGACTGAATTGCATTCTCCATAGACAATGAATGGGGGCTATGACTTCATCGGACCATAAATCTGAACCAGAATTAAAACCTAAGGAGCGGTCCTTGATTTTACATCTCGATGACCATCACCAATGGGCAGGTTATCTTTAAGAGAGAGTGGTGTGTGTTCACAAATAGTGACTGAACTGTCCCGGGGCACAGGAAGAACATAGTAAATTATTATCAGTGCAGCAGACATAGAGAAATGATAGAGATAATAGAGGGGGGGGGGCAGGTACACACAGATAAATACATAGGGGATTGGCTAAATATTTGATGACAATTGGTTGCCATGGGGAGTAACTATGGACACTGTTGTCCAACCCTAGTCAGAGTAGACCTTGTGTCAACTTCTATTCTATTGCTCTAAAACATCAACGCCATTGCTACGTCGTTCCTAACTTGCTATAATGTTGAGTTCCCAAAACGTCTAATCATGCCGTTGTGGCCGTACACCTGAAAGGGTTAATGCAACTTCATCACGTGGAACTACGGAAAGAGGTGAACTCACTTGACCCTTTCCTCGTCAACTTTCCTCAGTTCAGCGTCTCTCTTCAGGACAGTGAGGATCTGCTCCTGCTCCTTCTCCGTCAGGAAGCCGAGGTCAATCATGGCGATCACTCTTCTTGGCAGTCCAACACACCAGGGTCTCGTTCTGAGGGTGACCACTGGTTTCCACAGGCTTGGTGATTGGTGATTTTTGCCTGGTTCCAAATGATTCTCTTGAGGGGGCGTCTCATACACCCATGTGGAGGGGGCGCTCTCAATTTGTGTTTAATGAATTCACACTTTTGGAACTTGGAGCTAGTTTTGTATATCCCCCATGGTTCATTGGAGGTGGAATCCTTAGTTACCACCTGAAAGTAAGAGCACCACAAACAGAGAAAATCATTGTGAAAACGTTTTTTTTTTCTCTTTGAAATTATTTTCATGGAAACAAAGATATTTAGCAAATATTGGATTATTACAGATATATTCATATCGAAGGTTATCCTATAACCCTAGTTATATGATTAGCGTAGCTGTCTGCTAATGAAATATAACAGTGTGGCTTGGTGTAGCGTGTAGGCTTTCTACCCAAACCAATATTACATACTTTTTGTAAAAGCAAAAGGTCATCAACTGTATCAAATGCTTTTAACAGATCCACAAAAAGGGCAGCACATTGTTTCTTTTTATCTATTGCAGATACCAGGCTATATCCTTATAACTAATGTAACAGCTGAAATTGTGCTGTGGATGATTAGCTCTAAATGCAGATTGGTGTGGACTTAAGGAACTGTTTGAGTGATTTCATCACCTCAAAAGCCCTGTTTTTCAGAAAATCCGATCTGCTTAGAAAAAGAAAATGTCTAATTTTGTATACATTTTTTTACATGGTAAATAATACACAGGTCACAACATGTTTAAAGGAACGTTTTGGAGTTGTATTTGGAGTGTTGGGAACTAAGCTACACTGGCACACTTACTACCCATGAATGATGCTAAGCTATGCTAACGGTGCGGCTATTCGCTAAGCCTAATGCATGCACAGGGAAGAAAAGGGTATGTATCTGCTTGTCTAACTCCAGGGTAGATGGCAAATAAGCTAATTTCCCAAAAAGTTGGCGTGTTCCTTTAAAAACTGAGTGACTTGAAGGAAAACACTAGAGTTGGTTGTTTACCAAAGATTTCAAGATTTCTGCTAAGCAGGGTAGTTTGGAGATTGGGCGGTAATCATTTAAATCCTCTCTATCACTACCTAGTACCTACATGTAAAGGAATCACATGGGAAATCTGCCCATTGAGATAGAAACATTAAATAAATGCGTTAATTGCTCTGTAATAATTGACAATTTTAGAAAAAGATAATCCAAATTCATCCTCTCCAGTTGAATGCTATCAATGGCTTGTAGCCTAATGCTTTGAGTATACTGAACAAAAATAGGGCGGCTACGTGGCGTAGTGGGCAAGGTGCTCGCCACGAAATCTGGAGACGCTGGGCTCGCCTGTTCGAGCCCAGTGCTCCACATTTGCTTTCAGTTTAGCTGGTCGTCCGTACTAATACACATTGGCCGTATTAGGGGGTGGGAAACTGATGGGTGGGGATCGGGCGTTGTGGACAGCAACTCCTACAGGTCGGTTGGTGCGCCTGCGCAGTGGAATCAGGAAGTGTCGGGGGCAGCGTGAGCCTCCCACGCGTTACTCCTCACCACTGAGAGATCGAGCTGCGCAGGTGAAAAGATGCGACTGCTGTTACCTCAAGTACCGGAGGGGACTTGTGCTATGTATGACTTAGTCCACATTGCAGCCGGCTTGTGGGAGGCAAGAAACAGCGTTCGTGACAGGGGAGGGTTGAATTGGATGATACGAAATTGGGATGGGAGAAAATATAGAAAATATTTGGATCAAAAAAAAAAGAGTATACTGAACAAAAATATAAACGCAACACTTCTGTTTTTGCTCCAATTTTTCACGAGTTGAAATCAAAGATCCAAGATTTTTTTCTATGTGTACACACACAAAAGGCATATATCTCTCAAAATGTGTTCACAAACTTGTTTAAATCTGTGTTAGTGAGCACTTCTCCTTCGCCAAGATAATGTTCATTTCTCTACAATAAGCCATCTCCCAATTTGTTTCCAAGAGTTTGGCAGTATATAGTCAAGTCAAGTCAAGAGTTTTATTTGTCACGGCATACAAGTATACAGTGAAATGCGGGGGGTCTTTGCCCGCAACGATTGTGCATAATACAATAATACAATAGTAAGAATCCAATAGGATGAGAATGCGACATTTGTGCAATAGTACAAGTAATAAGAGTAAGACATATCAGGTATATGTACATGGTTTTTACAAAAGCATGGCAAGACATGCTAGGTCCTGTGATAGTGCAATACACTGTTAGCTACGGATGAGGCACTGGGTCATTATGTACACTGCTATACAATGCTATATTATACAATCTCAAGTTATACTATGCGTCCTTATGCTAGCTTTCTATCCATCTATTTACTATACAAGAACCACTCCCATTCTTGTTTTTAAAGTGACCTTTCATTGTGTAAAAGTGACCATAAGTGTGAGTGTGTGCAGCATGAGTGTGTGTGTTCATGTTAAAGTGACTGCTAGTGTGTGAGCGTGTACAGTGTGTGTGTTGTGTGTGTGCTCATGTGTGCTTGTGTGTGGAGAGTTCAGTGTTCAAGACTCTGATGGCCTGGGGGAAGAAGCTGAGCCGAAGTCTCTCTGTCCTAGTTGCTGGTGTTCGCAGGCGTTTGCCTGACCGCAGCAGCTTGAACAGGCTGTTGTTGGGGTGGTGAGGGTCTTTCATTATTTTGCAGGCTCTGGATTTGCGCCTCTTGTTATATAGGACCTGCAGGGGTGGTAGTGCAATACCCGTAGTACGCTCAGCTGAGCGTACCACTTTCTGTAGGGCCTTCTTGTCCTGTGCCGTGCTGTTTCCATACCAGGCAGTGATGTTTCCAGTCAAGATGCTCTCTACAGCTCCGGAGTAGAATGACTGGAGTATCTTCCCCGATACTCTGAACTTCCTTAACTGTCTCAGGTGGTAGAGGCGCTGCTTCGCCTTTTTCACGACTGAATCTATGTGTGTTGTCCATGTCAGATCCTCTGAGATGTGGACCCCCAGGTACTTGAAGCTGCTCACCCTGTCCACGGTAGCCCCGTTTATCCTCAGTGGTGTGTGTATCCCCTGCTGTGTTCTCCTAAAATCCACGATCAGCTTCTTGGTTTTACCAATGTTCAGGAGCAGGCTGTTGTCCTGGCACCAGCGTTCCAGTACCTCAACCTCCTCCCGGTAGGCCTTCTCGTCGTTGTCAGAGATAAGCCCCACCACCACTGTGTCGTCCGCAAACTTCACTATGGAGTTGGAGCTGAACTTGGCCACACAGTCATGTGTGTATAGTGAATACAGCAGGGGGCTCAGGACACAGCCCTGGGGGGACCCGATACTCAAGGTGATGGTGTTGGAGGTCTGACCCCCCACCCTGACCGCCTGGGGCCTTTCACTCAGAAAGTCCAGTATCCAGGCGCTCAGAGCGGAGCTCAGACCCAGCTCGATCAGCTTGTCCACCAGTCTGGTGGGGATTATGGTGTTAAACGCTGAGCTATAGTCAATGAACAAGAGTCTCACATAGCCCCCCTTCTAGATGAGAGAGGGTGCTGTGCAGTACTTGGGAGACCGCATCATCAGTGGACCTGTTTGGCCTGTATGCAAATTGCATAGGGTCCATATCACTGGGGAGGGAGGCACAAATGTAATCCTTAACCAGCCTCTCAAAACATTTCATGGCCACAGGTGAGTGCCACCGGTCTGTAGTCATTGAGACCTGTTGGGGAGGATTTCTTTGGTACCGGTATTATAGTAGACACCTTGAAACAGGCAGGGACGCGTGAATACTTTCGGCAACCAACATGCCCTTCCGCGTTGCTCTGATTGGCCGATCGCGCGCATGCGCATGAGCCGCGACAAGCTCCTCAGAGGCAGGAATACTAAGCGATGAATTGAAAATGGGGGACCCTGATGTAAACAAGACGAAAGTCTTTCTCTGGTCTGCATCCCCTTAACAATTGTATGTATTGAGCTGTAGGGGAGAGTGGGGTGAGTAGTGCCAAGGGGCATGTAGTTCCACCCCTGTTATCTAGAAAACCATAGAAGAAGTTGGTCATGTGACAACATATTTTTGAAGAGGCATCCATTTCACTCAACCTGCAGAGAAGGGAGACACCTGGCTTGAGAGGTAAGCACATTTAAGTTCAAAAAACAGTTTTTTGCCCTCCAAAGTAAAATTTGTATGATCAAGGTTTTTTTATTGCTGTGTTTGAACAATTATAGACAACTTTGAAAACAGTTCACACATGTTTTAGTGCTTTAGTAAGCTACACCATGAGTCTATACAGTTAGCATGATGCTAGCTCAAAACAGCTGGGGGATGCATTTTTTTTCAAAATGGTAGGCTTGGGGTGATTTGTGCCAAAGGGCCTGGGTTAAGTTGTGCCAGATATTCTCTTTGTTAAGTTGCCCCAACTTATTTTATTAACTATATATATATTACTTTATTGTGTTTTATTGTTATTGTACATTGCATTCTTGCATTTGATCACTAAAACTATGTGATATTCTTAATTTTAGACCAAAATCCATTATGCCACGCAGATATACAAACGGAAGACAGACAGGGTTTCAACTCCTCTTGAGAAGTTGGAAAGAGCAGTGAAAGAGGTGCAACAGGGGAAGACTATACGTCAGGTTGGAAAGGAGATGAATATCTGCAGGATGCTTTTACCGCTTTTGAGATTAAAATGATCTGTTTTACGTAAAATTATCAATGGCACAATTTACCCCAGTGTATTCTCTCTAATGTCACAACTTACCCCGCACCGGAGGCAAATTGTGCCACAAAACCACTTTTTTTTCTAAAGCTATATTTCTGTAACAGTTTATTTAAGATCCAAAGTGATTTTCCCCAGGGATGCACAACATCCTAAACTATATGTACATATTTTAGTTGGGGGCATTACTGTAATCCCCTTGCTTTAAAGGCACTTTAATTAAGTAAAAAGTGGCACTACTCACCCCACTCTCCCCTACTGTACTGTACCCATTCTGCAATCTGTTAATAAAGTTTTCAATCAATCAATCAAAAGCTCCCCCTTAACGCAATTTATACAAATGGAAGTATTGATTACGCCGTAACGAATCATTAAAAAAATATACCGTTACTGGAATATGTTGTGCCTTTACACATATGTTGGATTATGTAATTGGTTTGTCATGACAAACCAATAAAAAATCGCGATTTACCCGGTGGCTACAACAACACACAGTACCTACATGCATCATTGTTTACAATGAACGGTGGGGCTAATCTAAAGGACTGGACACGGACGCGTTAAACAGCAATCAATTAATTTAATATAACAGTCCGGTTCTGTGTTTGTTTGTGTCTGTAGATTGTTGGTGAACAACTAACTTTAGGTTAGTTTAACGCGTCCGTGTCCAGTCCTTTAGATTAGCCCCACCGTTCATTGTAAACAATGATACATGTAGTCACTGTGTGTTGTTGTAGCCACCGGGTAAATCGCGATTTATTATTGGTTTGTCATGACAAACCAATTACATAATCCAACATATGTGTAAAGGCACACCATATTCCAGTTAACGGTATATTTTTTTAATGATTTGTTACGGCGTAATCAATACTTCCATTTGTATAAATTGCGTTAAGGGGGAGCTTAGTATTCCTGCCTCTGAGGAGCGCGTCGCGGCTCATGCGCGCGCTCGGCCAATCAGAGCAACGCGGAAGGGCATGTTGGTTGCCGAAAGTATTCACGCGGCAGGGACCACGGACTCCGCCAGGGATAGATTAAATATGGTGGTGAACACTGGGGCTAGCTGGTTAGCACAGAACTTAAGTATCCGTCCTGTTATCCCATCTGGGCCAGCAGCCTTCCTGGTGTTCACCTGCATTTACTCTTCTCACACTGTGTTCCATCAATGAGAGAGAGTGCCCCCGCCCCCCCGTGGATGCCCCCCCCCCCTCCACGACGGCCGGTGCGTCAGTGACGTCGTTAGCCGGTGAGCTAGCGTCGCTATCGTTTGCCCCAAACCGAGCGTAAAAGGAGTTGAGCTGGTCCGCGAGAGAGGCGTCGGCACTCCCCATTGAGGGGGCGCAGACTTTGTAGTCAGTTATCGTCCGTAGCCCTTGCCATAAGCCTCTTGTGTCATTCTGTGCCATTTGTGCCTCCATCTTATCAGCGTATGTCTTCTTTGCAAGTTTTACAACTTTGCGCAGAGTATAGACTGTAGTCTTGTACTCCTCCATGTTTCCTGTCGCTCTGCCCAGGTTGTAAGCAGTGGTGCGAGTTTTCAGAGCTGCTCTGATAGTACTGTCAACCCACGGTTTCTGGTTCGGGAACACCCTCACCTTCTTTGTGGGGACAATACTATCAGCTAATGTTGCTATGAAGCTAACAACAGTATCTGCGAACTTGCTGACGTCACTGGCGCTTCCCTGGAACATTCCCCAGTAGTGTTGTCACGATACTGGAATTTCGACTTCGATACGATACCTTGAAAAGTATCGATATTTTGATACCTTTTCGATACCAATTTTTTTTTTAAATAATAATAATAATATATATATATATATATATATATTTTTTTTAAACAAATTTAGCTTTTGTTGCTGGTTGATTCTCCTCAGCTTCTCTCTGGTACTATAAGAGAAGATAAATATAACACTTTTAAAACCCTTTGTTTATCTTTAGATCAGACATTTAAAAATAACTAAATTATCTAATCTAAATCAAACCCCTCTTAAAAACAAAAACCTGTTTAACCTAGCCATCTATAAAACATCATGCTAAAATACATAGCAAACATGTATGCAATAGTGCTGCTGCTTTTTATTTGGTTAAAACAACTACAACAATTTTCATGACGGCGAGAGCGAGAAAGCGAGAGAGCGAGAGAGATTTCTACTCGGAGCATTTATTAACGTTACATTTTCAACAAGATTACTGCTAATTAAACACTTCATGGAAACGGGGTAACGTTATGTCGAGTTCATACGTGTACTAGTGTAGTATGAATGAACTCTACTTAACGTTACTCCGTTTCCATGAAGTAATTATAAAGGTGGCCAGCTAGCTAGCATAAGCTAATGGAGGAACGACTAGCTAACGTTAGCTAATAGCTGTATCGTTGGCACTGCTCTGTAACAACGCTTGCAAATGGGCTTTAGCTTTTCCTTTGTCGTTTACTTAAAACCCGAAGTACTTCCAAACAGCACTTCTGCTGTTTTCTTTATCCACAAGCACAAGTTGCGGAGGCTCTGCAGAGCTAAAATCTTTGTTTACAAACTGAAGACAGGTCTGCGAGGGGGAGGGCTGCAGCGGAGGAGGAGGAGGGGCAAGCGTGCTCTGCAACAGCGTGCGTCTGTCTGTCAACAACTTGCGGTAGAACACTGCGAGCAAGCCAGAGCTCGATACTGCAGAAAGTATCGATATTTCGGGAAATGAGTATTGAAACCGTTTTAAATATTCAGAATCTATATGTATCGATTTTTCGATATTTTTGACAACACTACTCCCCAGTCGGCGTCCTCGAGGGCGTCCTGAAGCGTGATCTCTGATTCGTCGGACCACCATTTTACCTCACGTGACACGACAGCGTCACATGATCTCTGCCTGTAAGCCGGATAGAGGAAAATCGAGTCGTGATCCGACGTGCTTGTAGCCCCCGCTAATGGCGGAGGCGGTACTGCCTTGTAGCCGGCTCTGAACAGGGTGTCGCAATGATCCAGCGTGTTTCCTCCCCTGGTGGAGCAGGTGATGTGCTGAAAAAAGGACGGCATCACTTTCTTCAGATTCGCCTGGTTGAAGTCGCCGGCAATGACCATGGCTGCTGCGTCCGGATGTTTAATCTGGTGGATGTTGAGATGCCCCTGTAGCTCCGCCAGGGCCCCGACGGTGTTCGCTTGGGGAGGGATATACACCGCCGTCATGATAATGGCGGTGAATTCTCGGGTGAGATGAAATGGTCGACATTGAATGGAAAGATGTTCTAGATCCGGGGAGCATGAGCTGGAGAGTATCTTAATCTCCTTTGGGCTAGTCCAGCCGTTGTTGGTAAGGAGACAGACCCCTCCAGAGCTCTTCCCGGAGGCTTCTGTACGGTCCGCTCGGAAGACGGTGAAGGGCAATTCCAGCGTTATGGATGTTACATTCAGAGAGAAAATTGGAAACTTAACTTAACATTGACAAGGCATCGATTTGAATTGGAAGTATAATTTATACATTTTAGTTACACTTATTGAGATAAAGATGAGCCTGCAGTAAAAAATTATTTAACTTTTGGATTTTGAGATAGGTGACAAAATACACAGCGTTATGGATGTTACGGAAATTGACAAGCTTTTCGTACTCACTGAACACATGATGAAAACTCTGTGAATATCTTTTTCAAAGAATAACATGTTTACTATCACTTTGTAGGGAAGGGTTTGAGGTACCCAAAAAGCACATTCAGGAAAACCTGGCATGAATCACAAAAAAGTGCCGTTATGGATGATACGTTTTTGCGTTATGGATGTCACACGTCTGAAATAGACAAAAAACACTTATCAAAAATAGGGCTTTACCCACATGTGTTTGACTTCGGTGGACCATTTTGAGGGTCAAACCAGTCTGGATTCATGTTGTAGTCTGAAAAAATGCCAGGAAATGCTGAGAGAATTGTTGAATATATATAGAACACAAATGTTCTAGAATGTACTATTATGACATCATACTGTGACAGAGGTGCCCAAACATAGCTGTTGACGAGGTGACACCTGAGGAGATCAAGAGCTTCAGTGAGAAACAGGAGCTGGAGGCCAAGTGGGCAGATGTCCCCACCCTTCATGGCACACAGGGAGTGCATCACATCGAGGTTGTATCATGGGGGAAGATCAAACACAAGATGTACTCCACCGCTGATACATCATACCATCACACTTTTCTCTCCTCCTCTGAATTGGCCAGACCACCTGTCTCCTCTGACAAGACCACCTCTCTCTTGTCAACAGCCAGACCCCCAGCTGTCTCGTGCACACAAGCCAGTAGTCACATTGAAGAGGCCAGACGTCCACCACCTGTATCCTCTGACAAGGTCGACTGTCACCCACCTACCATCAAGACAGGGGATTGTCTCCTCGTTGAGTTTGAGACAACAAACAAAACGAACAGGCAATTTGTAGGATTGGTCACCCAGCAAGACAACACAGGGGCTGAAATTCAATTTCTCCGAAAAAATGACAAATCAGGCCTGGTCTTTGCACTTCCAACCAAAGAGGACAAGTCCTGGGTCAGTTTTGATCAGATTCGTGAACACCTCAATCATGGATAACAGAGGGAGATACCATTTCTCTGAACCAGTCCAGGCAGAGTGAATTGAACTTGATTTTTTATAACTTTCTTTTTTATGGCGAGGTTGACATTTTCATGGAATTGCTCCAAAACTCATTTTCTGATTTAACAGATATTAATATTGCTGTTCTGGCCAATACCGATATTTACCGATGTCGATATCTCTGTATAGAAAACACTTTTTTATGTTAATCAAATAAAGAGCTATTTTCAAAAAACGTTGTAATTTATTTTCAGAAATGACTGATATTACCAGAGAGAGAGAGAGAGAGCGAGAGACGCGCACCGATTGACAGCGATATGAACTTTCTTTGTGACTTAACAACACACATTCGCAATGTAACGTCCGTCACCGTAACGTGCATAACACTTGTAAAGAATACAAAAAATAAGACCAGAATGACTAATTGTTGCTAATATGTCATCTTTATAAAAGTTAGCTTTGCTTAGGAAGTTTGGTTGACATTGCATTCCAGATGCATGTTTTATGACAACTTTTCCTGGAAAACGTTATGGACGTTACATTGGCTGTCCCATAAAGGGGCATTATAAAAGCATGCTTCACCTGCCAATGGAAAGACACAAAGTACATAATTGATTCACATATTGATACAACAGCCCTTCATGACCAAAGGTGAGGTTAGAAAAATATCTGTTGATTTATTATTTTGCCATTCAGAAAGTCATACAATTAGGTTAATCGAAAAATAAATGTTTACATCATTGTGTCTCCTTCTGTAATGTGGAAAAACATGCATTCTCATAAATATTACGATCAAATCTATTTTGTACTTCAAAATATAGACCTTGATGATACATTTTAAATTGGTTTGGTTATGATCATGTTATTTTAAAATGTTCATGGTGAGGTTGACATTTTCATGGAATTGCCCTGAAGGAGTCTGAAGGAGAGACGCTGTGATCCGGAGTCGCTGGTTTCAGGCTTTCAGCCATGTCTCCGTGAAGCACATGATGTTACAGTCTCTCACCTCTCGCTGGAATCGAACCCTCGCCCGTAGATCATCCATCTTGTTCTCCAACGAACGTACATTTGCCAGAAAAATAGATGGGATCGCTGGACGGTAAGCAGAACTTTTTAGCATTATTCTGATTCCGCTCCTCCTTCCCCTGTGTTTCTTCTTTGTCCTGCCACCTTCTTTGTCTTTGTCTTTGTCCCGCCTGATCTCCGATGGCCAATCTTGGCATAAAGTAGGGGTGCACCGATATATCGGTCGGGTATCGGTATCGGCCGATAAGTGCCTTGTTGACTGCCATCGGCCTATCGGCCGATAAGCTCTAATGTGCCGATGGCAGTAGCCGATAAATATCCATCAATTTGTGTCGCGTCAATCTGGCCCACACGTTCAAACGTTGAAAAAAGTTTCAGTCAAGCGACCTGCACAACGCCGCCCCCACACACACACACTACTGCATCAAAGTTACTTATGATTAACAAAGGCATTCGTTTTGTGGCATTAACGTTATATAGTTACACGTTCAATAGCATCAGCATATTATTTACCCGAGTCGAACATAGCAAGCATTACTCATTCATATCTCTCACTTCCTTTGCTCAGAGAGCCCGTACTGAATGTACCCATTCTGCAATCTGTTAATAAAGTTTTCAATCAGACAAATGTATAGAAAAGCTTTTATTATAACATTCGTTGTTAAACTCGCTCTTAAACTCTTAAAACTCATACACTTTTGTCTTTTTAGTCAAGTTAGTCTGTTGAAGATGAAAGCCAGTGGGTATTGTATGACTCAGACTTCAGCAATAATCATGAGCATTATAAAATATATAAAAAACACACATGGCATGATGGAATACCATAAACATATTTCTTGATGTTTCCTTTTTTAAGTAAGTAAAGAGGCCTATGTTGATATCGGTGAGCACAATTTGTAACACAAAAAGAGAGACGTGTAGCCTATTTATTTATTTAAAATTGTATTTATTCATTTTATTATTATTATTTTATTTGTTGCCATGCCTAAAATAATAGTCAAGCATAGGGCTAACACATTTTCATAAACAATAATATCATTTTTTGTTATATGGTTATAATAAAAGCTTTTCTATACATTTGTCTGATTGATTGAAAACTTTATTAACAGATTGCAGAATGGGTACAATACAGTACAGCTCAATACAACAACAGTGCTAAGACTGGAGGATGAAGACCAGAAAAAGACTTTCTGCTTTTTTACATAAGGGTCCTCCATTTTCAATTCATCAAAACATTTAGAGACATACAAATATACAGTAGTTTCATAAAAATATATAATTTACTTGTTTTTTTTTCTCACAAATATCGGTATCTGTATCGGCCGATTGTGTTAGTTTGTCACGATGGGGTTAGGTAGAATGCAATAATACAGAAAGGGAAGGAATGGAGGAGGCAGAGGCGAGGAGTGAAGCTTGGAGAATGATGTTTACTGTAGAATCCAGTGCAATACAAGGAAAATACAGAAACTAAATAACAAACTTCACAATACAAAACAACAAACACTAAGACTTACTAGAGGGAGAACGGTGTGACACGACGTGGAGGAACAGGGGGTAACTGGAGGAATGTCGCCACAACGAAGGGGAGACAGACAGACACCTAATTAGCAATTAAGAACACCTGGCCAACACAGAATCACAAACAACACCTAGACAATAAGCAAAGCACAACTAAACACAACTAAACACAAAAGCAACTCCTAACAACCCAAAACAGTGTATGACATCACACCAGGGAAGGGAAAGACAATGACAGTACACACCATGACACCACATTAATCAAACTATTAATTATAGTTAACACAGTAGTCAGGATGTCCAGTGTACTGGAGCGCACCGATTGTTTGTCACCACTAGAGGGTGGTAGGGCGCCAATGTCAGGCCGAGGGCCAATGTCAGATAGAGGGCATTGCCCAAAGTTAGGTGGAGGGTACTGCCCAGTGTTACCATCCTGCCCAGTCCAGCCAGGACCGGGCCTAGGATCCTGACATTAGTTGAACAATCGGTATCGGCCGCAAATTTTCATATCGGTGCATCCCTAGTATAAAGTGTCGCTAGACTCCTCTTTAAGTCCGGAGTTTAGGTCTATAAGTGACTGTCGGTCGTATGACGTCCCAGCCAGTGTTGTTTTCATAAAAAAGGTACTAAAAATAAACATAATAACTAAAAGTACGCACAATCTTCGCGGAGCAAAACCGACGGCGACTGACCTGGGTCGCGCCATCATCATGAGTAGTATAGTACATCAAACCGACCTCACAATGAATTTGGAGACTGCTTATTATATAGAGCAGCGTATCCCAAACTTAGGGTTGCGACCCAAAATGGGCCGCGGACCTGTTTTTATTGGGTCGCCAATAAAAATTAATTAATTAAAAAATATATATTCCAAATATTTTTTTTTTATAAAAAAAAAAAGCTTTATATGTGTTGATTCAGTTTGGCACCACATACTTATGTGAATCTGGGTTTTCTACTCTAGCATACCGGAAAAACAAATACAGAAACAGACTAAATGCTCAGCATGACCTCAGAATAGCACTTTCAAAAACCAAGTCCAGAATAGATCCGCTGGTTGAAAACTTCAACCAGCCACATACCTCTCATTAGATTTCATTGTGCCATAGATGAAATATTATACCCCTTCTAGCATGATGTCAGGTCAGTAGAATTTTTAAATATGTCAGTACAAATTAATCAGAATGTTGCTCAATGTTGGGGTTTAAGGTTGAGGGACGGAGGGACGGAGGGAGGGGTAAGAAATGGAGAGTTGAAAAAGGGGTGAGAAATAGAAAGGAGAGTAGAACATGTTTGTTCATTTAAAAGTGTTGCAAAATTGTATGTACATATGTTATGAGGTGGTGAGATACTTAACATTACACTCTGATTATTGCTGTGATGTACTTTTATAATTAAATAAATACATTTCATATACATTTGAAATCCATGGTTTGTTGTGTTCTTTATCAGTAGTTTATAAATGTATGTTATGGCAATTCATGATGTATTTTTGTAAGTTTGGGTCCCGGGGAAACACAGAATTTCTCTTTTGGGTCTCGAGCTGAAAAGGTTTGGGAACCCCTGATATAGAGAAATGAACATTCAATTCACGGGCAACTGCTCCCTCAAAACTTGTGACATCTGTGGCATCGTGCCGTGTGATAAAACTGCACATTTTAGAGTGGCCTTTTAGTGTGACCAGTCTGAGGCACACAGTCTGTGCAATAATCATGTTGTCTGATCAGCATCTTGGTATGCCACACCTGGATGGATTATCTCGGCAAAGGAGAAGTGCGCACTAACAGATTTGAACAAGTTTGTGAACACATTTTGAGAGAAATAGGCCCTTTGTGTACAAAGTCTTAGATCTTGGATTTCAACTTGTGAAAAATTGGAGCAAAAAGAAAAGTATTGCGTTTATATTTCTGTTCAGTGTACATAGAGAAGGGTTGAAAGGTGAACTGAAAAGCCTGGTCAGCATCAGCTAAATGTTTGTTGAAGACTAGACAAATTTAAAATACAAATGAATTCTGTTCAAAAATCATGTAACGTCATATGTGTAGGTAGGGAAATAATGGTAAGTTCAAAGATTAAAGTAGATCGGCTATTGCGTCAATGGAACCTAGATCAGCAGATGGGGATCTGTAAACCCATACCACAACCAAACACTGATGTAAGCTCCAACTGAACCCTCAAAGCAAGATATTTAAAACATCTTGGTCTGGTGATGACATTACAGAGAAACCAGATTCAACACAAATAACCACCCCTCCTCCCCTTCCAACTCTGTCCACTCTATACAAGTTGTAGCCCATTAAAACCACGTCAGTGTCATTGAAAAGCCAGGATTTTCCTTTTCTATATTCGTAAAAGGTAAATGGGTTGAGTGGAGAGTTTGGAGTAGGAGCAGGAGGAGTTGTAGAAGACTGTAGGGCAGTGGTCACCAACCTGTCGATCGCGATCGACTGGTCGATCTTTGAGACTTTCCCTGTAGATATTTCCCGGATTTTTTCCCTGAGAGTCCACATTACAGTTCTACTTTTGTTTTGATGTGAAAAGTGATGCTGCACTTAGCACTGACTGCACTTAGCACTGACTGAGAAAGTACACATTACAGTTCTACTTTATAAAATGCTAATTGTAAATGTTTGTCAATGTTAATAAAATGAGAAAGTCCACATTACAGTTCTACTTTTGTTTTGATGTGAAAAGTGATGCTGCACTTAGCACTGACTGCACTTAGCACTGACTGAGAAAGTACACATTACAGTTCTACTTTATAAAATGCTAATTGTAAATATGTTTGTCAATGTTAATAATATGAGAGTCCACATTACAGTTCTACTTTTGTTTTGATGTGAAAAGTGATGCTGCATAAGATGACTGCACTTAGCACTGACTGAGAAAGTACATATTACAGTTCTACTTTGACGTTTTAATGTTGGACCAAAGCATTGCATGTAATTAGAATACAGGCAAATAAAAGTCATTTATTTTAAAGTACAATCTTGGCTGTCTTTTTCTCTCAACGCTTCAATAGGTAGATCTTGCCTTCACAAAAAGAAAAAGTGGGCTTAAAAAGGTTGGTGACCACTGCTGTAGGGGGATTGTAGTTCAATTAGAAACAGTAACAGTATGATTTGAAGTAGGATATTTAGCAGTAATTCTAGTAGGAATGATGGAAAAAGTAGTACATTGTTGTCTCAAAGGCAGTAGTGCAAACCGTTACTAAATTACCAGGACTCCTATAGTAACCACTGTGAGGTTGCGTTTTTTAGGCCTATCGTACAGTGCTACATGTGTATTTTAGGGCCGAGCCCAAACGTTCGAACCTTCGTTCGTTCTAAAAAAAATCTGAATTTTTTATTAAAAAAATACCTAAAAAAAAATATATATATATATACCTATATATAAGAAAAAAATGTATTTCTTTTTCCTATTAATTCTGTTTAAATCAATGGGGTTTTTCTTCACAGTTGCAGATAAAGATTAGGCTACACTAATATTATAGTATTAAAAGCAACCGAGTTATATTCATTAAAGAAAGTTGATTTAATTGATTTAGTTGGGCTGGGGCTTCTCCCTGGGCTGGGTCTGGGGCTGGAAAGTTGATTTAATAAAAAAGAAAAGACTTTTCTAAGATTAATTAATAATCACTTTATTCAAATTGAGGATTTAGTTTGAGGATATTTATAAAAAATAAAATATAATTTTTTTTAATTAAAAACGAAGGTTCGAACGTTCGTTCGAAAAACCCTGACGAAGTTCGAATCCCAAAAACAGGCTTCGGGGACAGCCTTAGTGTATTTTAGAGCCAAGAGTGTCGGTCATTAAAGCGGATCGGACCCACCCTACATCATGCCCAAAGCACACTGCATGACTTCAGGTCAAGGTCCATGTTCCTCGAGAGAACGAGAGAGCCTGCCCTGTTTGGATTATGTATCACAGCAAGTGACCACCACAGTGCACTACAGTACAGGTTAACTAGCATCTGCTTAGCAAAATATATTACTTATAGGCCTACAACACGTAAATATATTACTTATGGCTAACATAACGTACATTATGTAATTTTTTCCTTTGATCGATTAGTACTTTATTTACATGTTGCCTGGCCACAAGCGGTACCGTCTCTGTGTTTTCACTACATCTCCCATGAGCCTCTTTGCTCTGTTGCCTCTGTGTATTTAAAAAAAATTGTTTACATGCAGACTTTTTACAGAGTGAATTCCTGGTTTGTTGGTGGTTGAGGTGGCTGCATTATTTGTTTTCCAAAAATATATGCTGCATTCTGCACATCTCATTTGTTCAAGACTTAGGCTACTTTGCGAAAAGGTTGACTAAGCCTGTCTCACCAGACCATTTGAGGCCAGAGCAGCGAAGGTGAGTGCCGGCGGTCTCAATCTGCTCGGTACACACTGCAGAACTTGATTTAATTATTATTATTAGAAAAAAGGCACATTGTCGCTTTAAGGAAAGTCACCTGTGCTTTACATCTGAGGAATGCTTGCATGTTACAACAGCATCCAGCTGGTGTGGCTTGTGGTCCCTCCCTCTTTCTCTAGCATTTGGTTCAGTCAAACACTGAGATTGTAATACGTTTTTCAATACTAAGGCCATGTCAGGTTGGGAGGGGGAAGTACAGTACTTTAGAGGAATGTTGCCTGTCCCGTTTTCACCAAGGGATGTTTTTTACCATGGAAGATACACAAGGATTTAGGCTATTTCCTCCTTGTTGAGCACTGCTTTGTCAGAAAAGAGAAAGAGAAATGATTCCCTGGTTGACAAGAAGTGTCTCACTCCCTGGCCAACTGTTCCACACAGGGTTATTGTCAGCAAGGTTATATGAATGAGGTTGTATGTGTTTGTATAATGTGACACAGTGTAGCAACAATTCAAACTCATGATTTCCTGATTCCTAATCGGCACTTCTTACTGTACTACAAAGAGTGAGACAGTACAATATGGAGCACTGAATCAATATTAGCCTACATTCAGGTACATTACAATTAGCCATAGAAATCGGTAGATCCGGGCGGCTGGGTAGCGCAGCGGACTAAGCGCCTGCCTATCACCGCAGAGACACTGGTATCGAATCCAGCTGTCAGCGGTACCTCCGGCTTGGTCGGTCGTCCATACTAACCAATTGGCAGTGTTAGCGGGTGGGAAGCCGGCGGGGTGTGTATCCTGGTCGTTGTAAACAGCGACTCCTACAGGTTTGTCAGGGCGCCTGTTCAGCGAGGGAGGGAACTGGGGGAAGTAGTGTGAGCCTCCCACACGTTGCGCTCCCCCAGCCTCCCTCTCCTGTTCCTCCTCCAGTGGCCAGCATCTCTCTCCTGTTCCTCCTCCAGTGGCCAGCTTCTCTCTGCTGTTCCTCCTCCAGTGGCCAGCATCTCTCTCCTGTTCCTCCTCCAGTGGCCAGCATCTCTCTCCTGTTCCTCCTCCAGTGGCCAGCATCTCTCTCCTGTGTTTTGCTATCCTTTTTTTGGACTCCGATTTCACCTGTTCACCTGTACACAAACCCGTCCGATACCACTTTTTTTGCCACGTTAATATTGCACTTTACTGTTACATTTGTACTCTGGTTAGATGCCAAACTTATTTTTGTTGCAATGTACTTGTGCTGTATAATGACAATACATTTTAATCTAATCAAATAAAACTTTGATCAGTTGCAAATTGTATGGTCCTTGCATGCCCTATATAAGGAGCCGGCGGGGCGTTTCTGTATGCAAATACTGGAGTACAAGAACGCGCTTTCAGTTTAATAATGAGTGACGTGCTTCATTCAGCGGAGTGCAGCTGAGAACACTTTGGCCACACATTCAGGCAGTGATCTTTCGGAATTTGTTCTTACAAACTACTTACAAAGATAAGTTATGAAGATAGTTACGTACACTTTCGATCATGAGGTCCATTGTGTATACTGTCCAATTATGCATTTTATGTTACATACACAGCATATGCCATTGTAGTGTTTGTGTAGTGTTTTGTAAGTCTATGTGGGCTGGGCACATTGGGTGCATGACAATTTAATTAAAAAGAATTGTATCAATACATTTTATTGTTTTTACCAAATAGGATGAAAACGTATTTGTGCTCTTGGTTTGCTCACAAACTTTCTAAAACGAGCCTACCGGAAATCTGTTCACTGCTACTGCACACTTCACTGTGCTTTCTGCTGTGGACTTGTATTGCTTGACAACAGAGACATTGGACGTCACAAACACCAATGTGACAACGTGTGGGCTTAAAGGAGAAGTTAGAATGGAACAGCAGAATAGCAGGCAAAAGAATAACCTCTTGGTTAAGCCAAACTGAGACTCTTGAAAGGGTCATTAATGGACACAAGGGTAAGTTCAGGATTGTTCACCGGCTATTTCCTACTTATCAATGATGGTTGGTAAAGTAATGTATCGGCATAATCCATGTTGTTCTAAATACTGGATACCCACAGCTCCAGTAAGCCACAAAACACATGTAAAGTAATACTATAGGGCCATGTTTCACTCTACAAAATCTGCTGCTGAAACCTACTCCACAGTGCACCTGTTTTTGAGTATGATTAAGTGCTTTTTACAGTGGCTCCACTTGTGTTGTTTGTGGCTAATGGAGGAGGAGCTGGGTATCCAGTTATGAAGCACAGCATCGATGAGCAGGAAATTAGGCTGGGGGTCCAAAAATTCCAAACGTACCCTACCTGGATTCCATCCTCGAGGCAAATCTTTCCTATGACAAAATGGCAACCAATGTAATCAAAAAAGTCAACCAACGAACAAGATTCTTGTACCGGATCTTCTCTCTGGTAAACAAGAATACCTTAAAGACTCCAACAGGAGTACTCATTCAAGGGTACCTGCCCATTTTGACAACCTAGGATGGCTTAGAGTAGACGACATTGTACAGCAACTTGCAATGGGCCTGGGCCCTCATTTATCAAGTTTTCTTAGAAAACCTTCTATTTCCACACGTAAGCACAGAATTTAGAATGTGTGCACGCACAAAAAAAACGGGATTTATCACACGTGCGTACACAGGTCCTACGCACAGTTGTCTTGATAAATATCACCTTGCTCCTAAGCTGGAGCTTGTGCACTGTTTTAAGTATTTGCATACCAGAACCGCCCCGATTAACCATATACGGTAATGGAACACCCCCATGAAATGTGGAAAAGTGGACTAAGCCGAGGGAAGCGTGTTGTACACGGTGATGTCGGATATTATATCTATTAACTTCCTAAAAGACCATTGCTGCCTGGACACCGCAAACACTAATAAAGACCATTAACCACTGTTTTGCCGTTGCCCGTTGGTGTCATTAATGCATGCTGGAATAAGAACGCCTTTCTTCATTTATTTTTAATATTAACACTTTGAGTGCCACTCACGAGATATCTCGGGTTTTTAATAGTGACGTTGAATGCCACTCACGAGATTTCTCGGATTTTTTTTTTTTTTAGCGATCTGAAAAATTATTGCATCACCCGAGCCTACCCGAGTATAGCCGAGCGGCGCCGGCGATCACTGTGGAAAAAAGCGCCCCCTGTCGTCTCCCAGATGACATAAGTGATTTTGGAATGGACTCAATGAAAATGAATGGGGAAAAAAATCCGGTACTCCACATTTTCCAGTTCACTGATCCAGCCGGGGTTACCACAGTTCATTCTGGAACCTCAGATCCCCGCTGATCATGGAGTTCTACAGTATCGCGTTGGATCCATACACGTATCGATCTTTTCGAATGGTGATCAGGAATTGGAATATACCAGTTGGATACCATCTGATGTCAGGTAAGGACTCTATGTTATCAGTGTTAGGATAATCAGAGTAAGTTTGATGAAGATATAGGCTGTTTTGTGAAATGTCTTCTTTCGGTTTCACTGTAAAAGTCTGAGAGGAAATCAACGAGGCGATTATCCGTGCACGGCCGTAATGTGCTTGCGTGCACGTATAATATTGATCATCTAGCGTTTATTTGAAAACGATTCATAAAAAGGCCGACGAATATCAACGTTGTGGAATATTCCACTAAAAGACGATTTTCATAGAATGCTCCAGAATGAGCTGTTTTTTATATCAAAACGGGGGCTTTTCTAACTGCTCTGAAACGGAAACGACGCGATAAAAAAACAATCTGCCTTGACAGCACTGACTGGAAAATAGTCTTTGATAATGAGATGGGCAGATTAGACACATAGCCATAATTTAAAACATAGATTAGGCGATATTAACGTTAACATTGGCGCCGATGGTGGCATTCAGCCGGTAAAAAGGAAAACCAGGCGTGGCGCTCAAAGTGTTAATATTAATAATTATTATAATACAATAAAAGACAGCTCCGTCTTTTAATACACATATATTGTACAGTAACGTCAAATAAATACTACAGTCCCCGCTGAAATAAAGGTTCTGCACGCACATACCAGCAGTGATCTACAGCATAAAAGATAGCCACTTTATAATACTATTCTGAGTAGATAATTCATCTGTATCGCAACAGAGTCACGGATCTGGTCGGGGCAAGTAGCATTATGTCGGGAAAATCTTTATGAAATAAACAAATGTGAATTAAAGAATTTAAAAACAAAGTTTAGCATATTAAATCGTTTTATAAGCTTTCTGAGTAGATAATTCATCTGTATCGCAACAGAGTCACGGATCTGGTCGGGGCAGGTAGCATTATGTCGGGAAAATCTTTATGAAATAAACAAATGTGAATTACAGAATTTAAAACGAAGTTTAGCATATTAAATCGCTTTATAAGCTTATAGCTTTTTTCGTGCTGATTTGAGAAGGGTCCAGCTGCAGAGCCGGAGAGCAACTCTCAGGGCCAAGATAGCACTTATACTATTTTGAGAGAGACAGCAGAGAGACAGACAGCAGAGAGACAGACAGACAGACAGACAGACACTGTTCCACAGTGTGTGTGTGTGTGTGTGTGTGTGCGTGCGTGTGACTACTAGTCTAATAGTAGAGACTCAGACCCCCCCCCCCCCCCCTCTGGACCACCTCCTAGTAGAGACTTCTCTAGGAAGAAGACGAAGATGAGGATTAAGGCGAGACACTGCAGGTGAATAGGCAAATATACTTTTGTTGATTTTGAGATTTTGTTATATTTTGCTTCCTAAACATGTCTTCTATGAAACTAGTGACAATAAAACGTCAATAACACACATTTAGTTGTTTATTTTACTTCATTTTGCCTTATTGCATCCATAAATGTCCACATATTTAATGGGGAAGTGCCTCATTTGCATATATAAACATCAATTTCAGAAAACTTGTCTCTACTAGGAGGTGGTCCAGAGGGGGGGGGGGGGGGGGGGGGTCTCTACTGGGAGGTGGTCCAGAGGGGGGGGGGGGGTCTCTCTACTAGGAGACTAGTGGTCACACACACACACACACACACACACACACACTGTGGAACAGTGTCTATCTGTCTGTCTGTCTGTCTCTCTGCTGTCTGTCTCTCCGGCTCTGCAGCTGGACCTTCTCAAATAAGCACGGAAAAGCTTTTAAGCTTATAGCTCCAATTTGGGTCCCAAATTGCGGTACAAATGAAGGAGGTGTCTCGGGTAGTGGACTCTAGTTAATATTATGTTCTCTCTGCAATTAGACTGCCCCTCATTCATTCATTCATCCCTATCTGATGCTATCTCTGAAAACAGTTCCTGCGAGCGCAGTCAGTGCACCCGATAACGCTATATATATAAACCTGCATTCATTCGGAGAGAAATACCTATTCCACATGCTATTTAGGGTTTGACAATCATTTCACTAATATCGCTATTTCACAATGAACTATAATGAATTACGGGGGTCATACAGAACACGTCAGTCAAGCTTATTTCCGCGTTGAAACTAATGCATGCAACTGATCTATGCCGTCCGTCTGCAGTCCCCATATTCTACCACAGGGCGTCAGCTAAGCATGCTCTGGGCTGTGAGCAGACATACGCACAAAGTCAAGTTCATGTTCAAATTGATAAATCCCACACTTTGCTTAGAAATGGTCGTACGCACGGGTTAAGCACATATCCGTGCGTACGTCACGTTGATAAATGAGGGCCCTGGTCTACAAGATACACACTACCACTAAGATACCCATGTACATGTCAAAATACTTCCCAAAGGTCAGTGAATTCCACAACCACAACACCAGAGGGAGTTCCACAAATCATGTTCAACCCAGATTCGGCTCAAACAAGGGACTAAAACACATTTCGCAATTATGCCACAACAATGTGGAACGCCCTACCCACAGCCGTAAAATAATGTGAATCCCATTCCCTACCCTCCTTTAAAACCGCTCTCGATGTAAATTAGGAACAGTAACGGTCCTAAAATGCTTCCTTGTGGAACACCGCAGCTCACTGGGAGGGGGGGGGGGGGGCGTTGGAAGGGGTGTACCGTTTACTAGGGGTGGTGGAAAAAATCGATACGTAGTAGTATCGCGATACTTTGCGTGGCAATACTGTATCGATACAGGGACGCCAAGTATCCATATTTAATTATTCATAAATAAAAAAAATTATAAAAATGTATAAGGAAGTTGCATTGTTCATTTCAATACCTGTAATAGTACAGTAGTCCACACACACACACATGTGCATTCAGTTAAGTTGGAATATGACTAATACAAACAGTTCAGTTTGTCAGGTACATGCAAAAGACAAATACCATGTTCTGCAATACAAATTATTGAAGTGAGATGAACAGACAGAACTTTATTTTATTAGATAAAACATGTTGACAAAGTTTTACTTTGCAGTTGAAAAAAGGTAATAAATTAAATTTGATAAAAAAAAATTATAATAATAATAATAATTCCGCAATACTCAGCTATCGTATCGTGACGCAAGTATCGCGATAGTATCGTATCGTGAGGTCTCTGGCGATTCCCACCCCTACCGTTTACCTCCACCATCTGTTCTCTCCCCTCCAGGTAGGATTGCATTCAGCTCACTGATGTACTATCAAAACTAATTGCTTTTAGCTTGTCAATCAGAATGGAGTGATTGACAGTGTCGAAGGCCTTTTGGAGGTCCAGCATGACCATGCCACAGTATTTGCCTGTGTCCACCTCTTGTTTGATGTGGTCGTTCGAATATAGAAGGCATGTGTCAGTGGAGTGGGATGTTCTGAAGCCAGATTGGAATTCGTAAATTAGATTTTTGCTAGATGCTAGATTTTCTTTTTAATGAGCACATCCATCACCTCCAAGTTGGTGAAGAAACGGTCCATGTTGTGCTCATTAAAGCACTGTCATGTGCTTGTCACATGACAACAAACCCGAAAGAAAATGTGATGACCAACCCCAACTGGAATGTCTTGCTAGTATCAATCAAGGCTAACCATCTAAAAATGTGTTAGTTAGCCAACAACAATCTTAACTATAGCTTTCCCTTCACACGTTTTAAGGGTAACAATTGTTTCATTATAAACCAATTGTGTAAAAGCCTATAGAAGAAAAATACTGAGGAGGTGAATATTTACAATTCCACATGAAAAACACAAAATGTCCTCTCACCTAAAGTTCAGCTGTCTTACTCCAAAGAAGACTATGTAGGTGAGCGCTGATCCCAATTCTGGACATTCCCATACCAAAATATGGGAGAAAGCCTTTTGGTAGTGAAATATAATGAATGCGACAACCTACCCGTGTGACAACCATCCCGTTCTCCCCTACCCATTTTCAATCAACCAAACCTTTCCGAGATTATCATGGTCATTCCCTTCAGTACGTAGTACATGGCTTTCATACATGTCATGTACCCATGTACATGTCAAAATACTTCCCAAAGGTCAGTGAATACCACGACACCAGAGGGAGCTCCACAAATCATGTTAAACCCATATTCGGCTCAAACAAGGGACTAAACACGTTTTGCAATTATGCCACATCAATGTGGAACGCCCTACCCACAGCTGTAAAGAAATGTGAATCACTACCCACTTTTAAAACCACTCTCAAGGAGCACCTATGGGAGACTGCAATTCGAAACTGGCCCCTGTAAATGTCCTAACCCAACCCCCTCCAATGTACAGTAAATGTCCTAACCCAGTAATACACGAGACCCTCTTCTTGGAACCAAGTAAGGTTTCGTCGATAATCCAATGTACAGTTACCCCCACCACGCATACCCACCCCACCCACCCAACCACCTCAAATGGGGGACCCTGATGTAAACAAGACGAAAGTCTTTCTCTGGTCTGCATCCCCTTAACAATTGTGTGTATTGAGCTGTACTGTACCCATTCTGCAATCTGTTAATAAGATTTTCAATCAATCAATCAATCAATCGGACAATGTTGTCCTGAGAAGGAACATTATTTGAGGTGACTGACAGCAGCGCACGAGACTCAAAAAGGTTTAATAATGTTCATCATAATTGCCACAGGAATGTCAAATCAACACTGATTCCCATCATAATTTTTATATCTAGCTATGTAGCATATATTAGGACATTTTTACTGGTATTTCAGATGGTAGCCGATCTGCAATTTAATCAAGATGTAACATCCACTTATTTCCCTGAACCAAACACAAAATTAACTTCCATATGAGGACACACCTAGTTAAACGAAAATCTGAAGTTATTGAAAACCGCTGACCACAAAGGTTGTGTGTTTTATCAGAATGAAACTCAAATATAGCGGTTCACAAGATTCAATCATAACTTTAGTGAGAAAGAAAGCTGGGATCATCTCGCTAAATGGTCGGAAAATCAATTCGAAATGTAAATAACAGTAGCAGGGTATTTATGATGACATAACCTAAAACACTACTCTGCTGTAAAAGTAAGGTATTGATGTTAACTAGTTTTAGAACCCCAAAACGTTCAATTCGAAAACGGTACTCACCTAAACCTAAACCCACTGTCCGCTGCGCGCTGCCCCGTGACGAGAACTGTCGACTCAAAACATTGGAGCGGCTCTGAGTCCGAGGCGTGTTCTCGCGCTGTTTGATCGCCAGTGGGCGCGACTCGAGGCGATGCCAGTCAAGGGGCGCGACCACACTAAATATACATAATTGATGCCCAATCAAGGACCAGTCCTTGTGCCCAAAGAGGAAGTAAACTCAGATATAGTCATATATCGTTGAAATATTGAAAAAAAAAAATATATATATATATATATATATAATTTTTGTACCTGATAAATAACGCGATAATATATATTTTTTATTTTTTATTTAACCTTTATTTATCCAGGCAAGCAATTAAGAACAGCAGCCTGTCCAAAAAGCAAAGTCCTTTTGTGGGAAGGGGGGGTGGGAGGCTGTAACAAAAACAAGGGTATGTACATGCATACAAGTAAATGAAATACAAAATGACAGTAGCAATAGTATACAAGGACAACAATAAATAAGGGAGAGAATGAAAGGGAGAGAGGGAAAAAGAGAAAGGAAGAGTGAGAACCAGAGGGAGAGAGAGAACCAGAGGGAGAGAGAGAGAAGAAAGGGGGAGAGGGAGGGAGGTATAGGTGACGGGGCTAAGGGGGAGGAGAGAATAGTCTGAGGGCTATGTCCCCCTTGACATAATTGAATAAGTAATATTATATCCATTGTCCCCTCCCCCCTATCTTTCCTATAGTATACTTAGAACTGCAAATGATATGGTATTCCCAGACTTGGAATACCAATGGATTCCAATTGTTTTATTGCTGGCTGTGTTTTGTCTGCTTATGATTATGTCTTGTTGTGCATCACCGTGTCTTGTCTGATAATGCGTAGGTCTTGTTGTCCATAACTGTCTCGTCTGATCATGCTTAGGTCTTGTATACAACTGTCTCGTCTGATAATGCTTGTGTCTTGTTGTCTATAATTGTCTTGTCTGCTAATGTGTATGTCTTGTTGACAACTGTGTCTTGTCTCAATGCTTATGTCTTGTTTATAACCGTCTTGCTTGCTAATGCTTACTGTATGTCTTGTTGTATATAACTGTCTTGTCTGCTAATGCATAGGTCTAATCTATAATTGTGTCTTACCTGCTAATGCTTATGTCTTGTATAGAACTGTGTCTTGCCTGCTAATGCTTGCTTGCGTCTTGTATAACTGTCTTGTCTGCTAATGCATGTCTTGTCTATAATTGTGTCTTACCTGCTATTGCTCGTCTTGTAAGCATGTATATAACTGTCTTGTCTGCTAATGCTTGTCTTGTTGTATATAACTGTGTCTTGTCTGCTAATGCATATGTCTTGTCTATAAGTGTGTCTTACCTGCTAATGCTTATTTCTTGTAGATGTGTCTTGCCTGCTAATGTGTCTTCTTGTATACAATTGTGTAATATTGGCTAATTGCTTGTGTTTTGTTATGAACAATTGTCTGCTTCTTGTGTGCCTTACTGTGCCAACTATTTTACTTACAGTATTTTATATACTTTACTTTTATTGTCTTTTAATTGTCTTTTAAATGCTGTTATGTCTTCCTGCATCGAATGGCTAAACACCTGGCCAGGTTTAAACAGTTGAAAATGTGCCTTTTGACTAACATTGGCACATTTACAGAATGTTCATTGTCCCTGTAAAGTAAATAAAATAATTTCACTTCAGTTTGTTCAATTTATTCACTGTGTCCATGGAAACAATGATGATCACAGTCATAATGGTATGGTTTCCGTACAGAGAAAAGATAGTCGGTTTACTTTTCTGATAACTACAGTACATCATTGCATAACTGATAAATGTTCTGACAAGCAAAATATTTGTGTAATTGTGATGCTAGCTATGTATAGGGCTTGGGAAGCAGACATCAATATCTTGGGCAAGCCGCCATACGTAGAGGATCATTCCCATAGAGAGACGAAGTCCCTCCCCTTCCGCTGTCTCTCATGTGACCTTATTTTGGAAAAATGTATGGTAGTCAACTGTGAGACAAATCATTTTGATTCATTGAGCCATGAATTACAGATATGATGTTTCTCAATTTAAAAGATAATTATGCAAGTCAAGAAAGTTGATTAGCTAACTTTATTGATATCTTTTGATGCTGTAATCTAACCTTAGCTACACTTAGCTGACAATTACACTTGGACAAACAAATGGACAAACATCATAATGTGTAATGCATGGCACAATTCCAATGGGATTCAAATCGAATTGATTTGTAAAGCCCGAAATCACAAGGTAATGCCCCCATGGGCTGTACAAGTCTTCTTAAACAAGTCAACAAGAAACATCACAATAAATCAAGAACAAAAATCCACCATAAAATCCAAATATGCGACACTCCCAGACATTCCCCAACGGAAAAATACTTTACATGTAAATATATGTTCTTATGCACAAACTCAATGGTGATCGGCCATTTTGCCAGGTCAAAACTAATGCATATATGAATACATTTACTGTGAATGTTCTAAATGCACAAATTCAATGGTGATCGGCCATTGTGCCAGGTCAAAACTAATGCACTTTGCATGTTGTAATGCAGTCGTGGAGCTCTAAGATGGCTTTTGAATTGATTGAAAACTTTATTAACAGAATGGGTACAATACAGTACAGCTCAATACACACAATTGTATTTGCAAATACAGTACTGTTTGTGATACAGAAAAGAGTATACATTTGACGTAAAAACTGTACATTGGGGGAGGTTGGGTAGGTGGGGTGGGGTTGGGTGGGTGGGGGGGGCTGTACATTGGAGGTGGTTGGGGGGGTTGGGTAGGAGGGGTGGGTGGGGAACACTGTACAACTGTACAAGCAAAACTGTACATTGGAATATTGACAAAACCATACTTGGTAATTTACTGTACATTGGAGGGGGTTGGGCTACGACATTTACAGGGGCCAGTTTTGAATTGCAGTCTCCCGTAGGTGTTCTTTGAGAGTGGTTTTGAAAGTGGGTAGTGATTCACATTCCTTTACAGCTTTGAGTAGGGCGTTCCACATTGATGTGGCATAATTGCAAAACGTGTTTAGTCCCTTGTTTGAGCCGAATCTGGGTTTAACATGATTTGTGGAGCTCCCTCTGGTGTTGTGATTGTGGTATTCACTGACCTTTGGGAAGTATTTTGACATGTACATGGGTACCTTGGTCGTGTAGTGTATCTTGTAGACCAGGCCCATTGCAAGTTGCTGTACTCTGTCGTCTACTCTAAGCCATCCTAGGTTGTCAAAGTGGGCAGGGGTGAGGTGGGTTCTAGGAGTAAGGTCAAGCAGTAGTCTGAACAGTTTGTTTTGAGATGTTTGTAATTTTGTTTTTAGTGCCTTTGAGGTGCTTTGGTACCATGAGGTGAAAGCATAGTCATAGTACCCTTGAATGAGTGCTCCTGCCAGAGTCTTCAGGGTATTCTTGTTTACCAGATAGGAGATCTGGTACAAGAATCAAGTTCGTTGGTTGACTTTTTTTTATTACATTGGATGCCATTTTGTCACAGGAAAGATTAGCCTCTAGGATGGAGCCCAGGATAGGTAATTTCATCTTTCATTGTGACAATATTGTCACCCACTGTAACTGAGAAGCCGTCGGTCTTGCTGAGTTTGTTATTTGAACCGGCTGGCTGGAATATATGAATACATGTTCTAAATGCACAAATTCAATGGTGATCGGCCATTGTGCCAGGTCAAAACTAATGCACTTTGCATGTTGTAACGCAGTCGTGGAGCTCTAAGATGTCTGGCTGGAATATATGAATAAATGCACAAATTCAATGGTGATCGGCCATTGTGCCAGGTCAAAACGAATGCACTTTACATGTAAATATGTGTGTTCTGATGCACAAACTCAATGCTGCTTTATCTGAAGTAAAGACATTTTTTCCACTTCATCAAGTTTCAAGTGTGTTTATTATATACAGAATACATTATAATGCAATGCTTTTTTATAACTTGTGCGTCTTAGATTAGAATATACAGAATACATTATAATGCAATGCAAAAATGTCAGAATACTTGTCATACTACCTGTCATGTATGGACGACTCTACACCATGGAACACAGGTAAATGTGCAGCACAAACACAGCTGAGTATATGGGTTGAGCCCATGAGGAACTTGCTAAATGTAATTCAAACAGCTAACAGTACAGGAATGGTTCTATATTGTATACTGTCAAAAAACGAGTTCTGTCGTTTTTGCTAATTTCTGTCGTTTTTGCTAATTTCTATATTGTATATATATATTTCTATATTGTATATATTGCATATATATGCAATATATACAATATAGAAATGAGCAAATAACGACAAAACCACCTAGTGTTTATGATTTATGAAATGCAGTAAAGATATTATATAGAGATATTTTGATTGATTACGTTATATGCCTATATATATATGAGCTATATATGCAGTAAGTGTGTGGCATTGAGGCTATATGCAGTAAGTGTGGAAAAAGAAATACAGGCATATAACGTAATCAAATCAAAATTTCCCTATATATCTTTACTGCATTTCATGAATGATAAACAACACTAGGTGATGTGTTTTACCCTATGAACTTGGAATAATGCGTCTCAGACGAGCAAATATCATGATTTGCGCATGCTGCAGAAAACTCCTCATATCTCGGTTTCCAGGAAATGCGCCTCGATTTTGGCCAATGTTTACCTTTTTAGCGTGGAATTGTGAACGAACGAAGGCATGTAGAAACAACGTTAATATTAATATAAACGGAGAACAGGGTAGGACCCAAGATTGAGCCCTTTAGTGATGGCAAGTGGCTCATACAGGATATTCTCCGTCTTGACCTGTTGGATCCGGTTAGTAAGGTAGCTGGCAAACCAGTTGCAGCAGGTCGGGGATACACCAATGCTGGAGAGCATACCCAGAAGGGTCTTGTGGTCAACTGAATCAAATGCCTTGGCCAAGTCTATAAAGCTGGCAACACAGACCTGCCTGTTGTCCAGGTCAGTGATGATGTCGTCAAGGACCTTAAGGGTGGCTGTGATGCATCCATGGCCAGAACGGAACCCAGATTGAAGATCGGACAGAATATGATGTGTTGAGGAAATTATCCAGTTGCTTAAGGACCATCTTCTCAAGAACTTTAGCCAAGCATGGCAAGATGGAAATAGGCCGGTAGCAGTTGGGGTCAGAGCTAGAGACGCCCTTGAAGAGGGGGAAGATTAGAGCTGATTTCCAGTCAAAGGGGAAGACAGAGAGTTGAATGGACAGATTGAATAATTGTGATAGGGTCAGCTAAAAGATGAGCGGCTGCTTTAAGAAATTGGAATCAAGCCCATCAAAGCCAGACTTATTTGGATCCAGTCTGGAAAGTTCTTCCCAAAACTCAGGAATTGAGAACAGATTGAAGGAAAAGCCATTGGTAATGGAAGGGGAGGACAGAGTGTGTGGTGGGATGCTATGAGGGTCAGAAGAAGAGAAGGCTAGTGTGGAGCTTACAAAGTGTTGATTAAATAGAGAAACCATGAGAGAGACTTGTCGGTAATGACAACAGTGACAACAGAGTCTGCCCAGCATATTGCTGGCCAATGTACAATCAATAGACAATAAACTGGACGACATCAGAGCAAGGATTCAATTCCAAAGAGACGTTAGAGACGTTAGAGACGTTAGAGACTGTAACGTTCTCTGCTTCATCGAGACGTGGTTGATGCTGGACGTCCTAGACCACGCCATTCAACCGGCCGATCACTTCTTCATTCACCGCAAGGATCGAACAGCAGAATCCGGAAAACAGCGTGGAGGTGGAATAGCCTTCATGTTGAACAACAATTGGAGCGATCCAGGCAACGTGAAGGAGCTTTCGAACCACTGCTCCCCCAACCTGGAGTATATATCCATCAAGTGCCGGCCTTTCTTTCTCCCGAGAGAGTTAACGTCGATCATCTTGATTGGAGTGTATATTCCACCACAAGCAAACACAGGCGATGCGCTGTCCAAACTCCATGACGAGGTAAATAGAATCCAAGCAGCTAATATTGATGCTGCTATTGTGGTTGCAAGTGATTTCAATAGCGCCAACCTGAGAAGAGTATTGCCAGACTTCTACCAGCATGTGACTTGTAACACCAGAGGCGGTAAAAAAGGCGGGGGCTGCTGATGGAGACTCAGTGTTCAGGGTAACAGAACATGAGGTGAGGAGGACCTTTAAGAAAGTGAATATCAGGAAGGCAGCAGGACCGGACGGCATCCCCGGCCACGTCCTAAAAGTCTGTGCCAACCAACTGGGCCCGGTATTCACTGACATATTTAACCTGTCCTTGGAACAGGCTGTCATCCCCACCTGTCTGAAGAAGTCCACTATTATCCCTGTACCCAAAAAATCCAAGCCTGCTTGCCTCAACGACTACCGCCCTGTAGCTCTCACCTCCATAGCCATGAAGTGCTTTGAGAAGCTAGTAAAGGGCTACATCTGCTCCTCCCTCCCCATCAACCTGGACCCCATGCAATTTGCATACCGCCCCAACAGGTCCACGGAGGACGCCATAGCCCATGTGCTGCACACAGCAGCATCACACCTGGACAAGAGGCAGGAGAACTATGTGAGAATGCTGTTCATCGACTACAGCTCAGCATTCAATACCATAGTCCCCTCCAAACTCATAGCCAAGCTCAGGGACCTGGGCTTGAACTATGACCTCTGCCAGTGGGTCTTGGACTTCCTGACGGGCAGACCCCAGGTGGTGAGAGCAGGCAACTGCACCTCCTCATCCATCACTCTCAACATAGGGGCCCCCCAGGGCTGTGTTCTGAGTCCCGTCCTCTACTCCCTGTACACACATGACTGTGTGGCACAGCGGAACAACAACACAATCATCAAATTTGTTGACGACACAGTAGTGGTGGGCCTGATCTCTGCAAACGACGAGAGGGCCTACCTGGAAGAGGTCAAGGTCCTAGTGGGATGGTGTCAAGAGAACAGCCTCTCCCTGAACGTCAGCAAAACAAAGGAGATGATTGTGGACTTTAGGAGGTCGGGGGTCAGGGACTACAGCCCCCTCAGCATCGACGGGGCACCGGTTGAGAGAGTGAACAGTTTTAAGTACCACGGAGTCCACATATCCGAGGACTTGACATGGACCACACACATTGACAGTGTTGTGAAGAAGGCACGGCAACGCCTCTACTTCCTCAGGCGCCTAAGGAAGTTCCAAGTCAGTCAGAAGATCCTTAAGAACTTCTACTCATGTACAATAGAGAGCATCCTGACTGGCAATATCACCTCCTGGTTTGGGAATAGCACCGCACAAGACCGTAGCAGACTACAGAGAGTGGCCCGTTCTTCAGCTCAATGCTTCCGTTACCTCCTCCAGAGGGCTACTGGAAAAGATTACAAACCTCCACATACAAATTTATTTGGAATAACAAACCACCTCGCATAAAAAGATCCACCGCACAGAGAAATAAAGCAGACGGTGGCATGGCAGTCCCAGATTTTTTACAATATTTTAAGGCCTTCACATTAAGACCAGTGAAGATATGGTTTGACCCCCAGGCTTTGGTATCTTGGAGAGAATTAGAAGAAAACATGGTAGCCCCACAGAGACTGGAAGACATAGCACACACTAAACTTTCAATCAAGCATTGTGAGCGAGAATTTGGCCCAATAATTACCCATGCAATCAGAACATGGCGGGAAACACAAAAGAAATATCCTAACCCTCAAGAATGGCATAATCACACTCCCATATTCAATAACAATGCACTCTTAATGGGAAAACGACCTATAAGATTCCCTATATGGGAAGAGAAAGGCATACACTCATTAGGGGATATTTTTAATAACAAGGGCCTCTGTAGTTATGTCGAAATATGCATAAAGTTTAACCTCACCGAGTCCACATGGCTTTTTTACATACAGTTACGACTTTGTATGAGATCTCACGGTGTTCCATTACTCGTACCAATTGAACACCACAGATACCACAAATTTTTCTATGAAAGAGATACATTGGGAGGTTTTGTATCAAGTTTTTATTATCAATTACTAACGTCCTCGTATGAAACCCTTCAAATAGACACTGTCTGGAGGAGGGATATACCAGACCTGGAATATGACTTTGATTGGCAAGGAACCTGGGCAAATGTCCGACTTACATCAAGGAACCCGGATCATCAACAAATCAATCTGAACTATATTCACAGGACATACTTGACTCCTATAAGGCTGTGCAAAATGGGGCTTATACAAGACTCCAAATGCTCCCAATGTACAAATGGGGACGAAGGAACATTTATGCACATGTATTGGGACTGCCCACCAGTTAAGGCATTCTGGAAAGATGTGTCCCAACAATTATCAACACTCGTATTTTGGAATATACCTGTACACCCCGCGGTATTACTATTGAATGATTTTTTGAGTTTGCAGTGAATCCACAACTAAAAAGATTGGTTTTATCGGGTATCACAGTAGCTAAAAAACTGATCGCATCACGTTGGTTTCAACCGGAAAAAATGTGCCGAAAAGTGTGGTTTCTTACATATCTTGATGTGATATATCAAGAAATATCTACAGCAAGAATTCTGGGGCTCAATGAATCCAAAATGTCAATGTGGTTAGAAGTGGTGGAGAGAATAAAAGCTAGCTTATAATGGTGGTGTCTGGTTAGGAGTGAGGGATAATGGAGGTACTATCCAAGAGGGGGTCTGGGAGGGGGGGGTTTGAGCTGGAGCATATGTGTGTAGGGTTTTAGAAAATAGGTATTAGGGGTATATTATATACTAACATTTATATAATTGTAATTTCGCTGGATATACACTGTATACGGCTAAAATGTTATTATAGACTATTTTTGTTTTATCCTGTTTCTGTACTTGCATATATTATAACCACCTTTACTGAAAGTTTCATTATGCATTGTGTGTTGAGTACTGACTTTTAATAATTTTTTGTTTTGCAATAATAAAAAAAATATAAAAAAAAAAAAGAGAGTGGCCCGTTCAGCCGAACGCACAATTGGAGGGGGGCTTCCCACTCTCCAGAACATTTACAACAAGCGGTGCATGGGTAAAGCTAAGAGAATGATCAAAGACTCCAGCCACCCAAACAACTGTCTCTTTGAACAGCTGCGGTCAGGCAAGCGATACCGGAGTCTCATGGCAAGCACAGAAAGACTCAGAAGAAGCTTCTATCCCCAGGCCATCAGGATGCTCAACAAACAATAACACTATGTAACAACCGGGGCGGCTACGTGGCGCAGTGGGCAAGGCGCTCGCAACGAATGCTGGAGACTAGGCTCGAACAGGATGCCTCCTGTTCGAGCCCCGCTCTCCACATTGCTTTCAGTTTAGCTAGTCGTCCACAGTAATACACATTGGCCGTATTACGGGGAGGGAAACTGAATGTAACACTATGTAACAACCATCAAATGCACTCACAGCACACACATCCACACGCACACACTCACTTTAAACAAACAACTCACTGCAGCACCCACTTTACACACTTTTAGAACACCTAAACACACTTTATATTTATTGGTAAAGAATTTTCACTACAACCCATACCTCATTACACCTTACTGTAAATTGTACCTAAATTGTACCTCATCCAATTTCTCCTTTGCCCTATATATTATATTGTATATTAGTATATTGTATGGTAACTCAGTTACTTCTACTCTGCATTGAACATTGTACATATGTACATACTGAACACTTGTGTCTACGTACGTGACTTCTATTTTATACTGCTATACTTATTTTATTTTATACTCATCTATTTTTGTCTAGCACAGTCTCTGGAGCGTAACAGAAAGAAGCATTTTGTATAAAAGTATTCTGTACTTCTGTATGACAACTAATAAAGAAACTTGAACTTGAGTGTCAAAAATCATGGATGGAGAGGCTAGGAGGAGGCTAGGAGAAGAGAGTTTGTTTTCCATGGACTTGACTGTGGTCCAACATTTCTTTGCATCAGTGCCACACGTTGTACTGTAAGTTTCTCCTTAGGACACATTTTGGCTGTCCTGATGACCTGGGTACATTTGTTCCTGCATTGCCTGAAGGCAAGCCAATCAGCTGGAGGCTTAGAGGTACAAGCTTTTCACCAGAGTGTTCTTTCGACGTACAAGCTCAGCCAAGTCATGAGAAAACCAGGGGCTAAGGCGATTCTTGGTCCGGTATAATTTCAGACGGGCGTGTTTATCAATGATAAGGCCAAAAGTGTTCCTTAAAGTAAGACCAAGCATCCTCAATGGAGGTGAATAAGTTGAGTCTCTCCCAGTCTGCAGCAGCAGTGTCATTGAGAAAGGCCTGCATGTCAAGCTTCTTCACACAGCGCTTGGTCACGAGTACTGGGGGTAGTAAAGATGGGTAGTTACAATAAGAATGTTGGTTGGTATGCATAAAAAAAATTGTTTATTATTTTTTTTTTTTTCATCTACAAATCTGTCAAATTTGAATTTTTCCACATGCAAGGATTATGCAATGTTTTCAGGAAATAACTCATTCAGCATGGATGGAAGCATAAAAATCAACTGACAAGGTTTTGGTGGACTAAGACCAAAACCAACTGAGTAATGGACTAATTGACTTTGAGGGGACAGCCCAAGTAGGTAATGGATAGAGATTTGGGGGGACTTTCAGAAGTGTTGCCTACAGTATAACTAAAAGCATAAAAAATAGAAGTGATGACAACAGATACAAGTAAGAATAGATAACTTAACTAAATGTACAAGGCCTAGTTATATCACAGGTTATCGGGTGATATTATTTACATTTACATTTTGTCATTTAGCTGACGCTTTTATCCAAGTTTTGTACAACAAGACAGCAGGAAGGGTACAACTATCAGCTGAGTAACAATGTTCATCAAAGTGTTGAGTGCTATAGTGTTGGTTAGTATATTAGGACAAGTGCATGACAGTAAGGTTAGTTAATGTAACACTGAACGGCACAGGAAGTCCTTCATTCCAACAGCCATCAGACTTTACAATGCATCACTGTGCCTCACTGCATCACTGGCACAGGGTGACAGTTACCATCTTCCTGGACTTTTACTTTTAAAAACAACACTGTTCAATATTACACTTACTGTAGACTTCTGTATATTTTATTCTATTCTTAGGCAATTTGTTTTGTTATTCTTGACTTTGTTCCGTCTAAATGTCTAATGTGAGCGATTTGTAGTGTAAAATTTCCCGCTGGATGATTAAAGTATTTCTATTCTATTGTAACTTGTTTTATTTCAAGGAGCACACTATTGCAGGGCGGCTGATTGGCGCAGTGGGCAAGGCGCGCCTCTAACGCAGGAGTCGCTGGGTTCGAGCCCAGCTCTCGGCGTTGCTACCGGCTGGCCGGTCGTTCATACTAAACACAATTGGCAAGTGTTAGAGGGTGGGATAGCCGGTGGGTGGGGATTTGACGTTGTGGACAGCGACTCCTACAGGTCGGTTTGGTGACGCCGGTGCGACGGAAGCAGGAAATAGCGAGGGCAGCGTGAGCCTCCCACGTGTTACTCCTCGCCATTGAGAGCTCGAGCTGCTGCGGTGAAAAGATGCGACAGGCTGCCTCCTCGTGTACCGGAGGGGACACGTGATGCAAGGCTTCTGTCCTCACTACAACCGACCTGTGGGAGGCATAGTCTAACAACGATCAAGACAGGGGAGGGAAGAATTGGATACACGAAATTGGGATGGGAGAAAAAATGGGGAGAAAAGGTGGATAAAAAAACGAGTTTTATTTAGAGGACTATATATCAGCCAGTAATCACCTCATCACCTGTGGTTCCGTGAAGTTTGTGCGTTGTGTTTATCTCTTTCTGATCGTAGTGACTGATACCCTCTCTCCTTCCCCGTTGGTACATTTGTCTCAAAAAGAATTAACGAGACACTGGAAACAGGATACCTCTCCTGGATGTTGACGTTTATTCTCATAAACATACTCTGTAAGATGGAAAACAGTTCCGAAATGTCCTTGAAAAAGTCTTAATTCATTATTCTAATGGTGTCTCTCTATCAGCCCGGTGGTTGTCGCGGCCTAGTGTTATCCAAAAAGCTTTCCCCATTAGCCGAAGCTAGCTCGTGGCAACCGGAGGGTGGGGCCACGTGTCAGATTCCCTTGCCCCACCCTCTAGCTCCTGTCTCTGTCTACATGTCCACGCTTCGTTTTTTAGTCCGAGTCAAACCAGAAGAACTCCCAGCTATAAACTATAGTCCTTAGCAACGGCTGACCGCCCATAGCAACGACTTCTGTTGATAGTAAATCCCATCCCTAGCCGACCCACTATCTTTGTTGATGCGGCTGGCTGCTACTCCCCCATCTCTAGCACTCTGCCTGCTCTGCTTATGGAGAGTTCTAACAATATGTCTTCCCCGTCTGCTCCCCAGCATAAAGCCTGAGTGTCAGAGGAGATGTTTGCGGTCATTGACAGATATTTACATTATGTACACATTGAAAAACATGGCTATTCTATCAACTATTGTAACTAGTTTTATCTCAATGACCACACTATTGCAACTAGTTTTATTTCAAGGACCACACTATTGCAACATTTTATTTCAAGGACCACACTATTGCAACTAGTTTTATTTCAAGTCACTATTGCAACTAGTTTTGCGACATGGCTCCTTATTTGATATTCTGTTGGGCTAGAAGATGCAACATACTTTCTCCAGGCACCCGTTGTGAAACACATTGATGTTGTCCATGTCTCCTTCTACCACTCGCCAGCATTCTGAGCCATACATCAGGACATACTGTATATCAGGACACTGTATAGACAAGTGGTATTTATATATTGGCATTCAATATTGATTGGCATTTAAACAAACATATTGACAAATTATTCTAGAATATCGCTGCTGTTGGGCGATGTCCTTGTATCTCCACAAGAGTCAACTTCAGGAATTTTCAGATTGAATCCATGTATTTTATACACTGGGTTTGGATGGTTTTCATGGTATTTATGATCACAGCATGTGTTCACAGCATAGAGAACGGTGTGAACTTTCAATTCTAGTAAAATACAGAAAATTACCTAAATTGAAGATTCAATGTTTTTGCTTGCCAGCAGTGAACACAAAAGGACCTCTGTAACTGCAAGTCAGCTCAACAACCTTTCAGCTCACTGAGGTTGACACTTCAGACACCACGAGGAAGTTGTTTTCTGATGATTCACCACTGCTATTGGCTAACGCCGTTTCTGAAAATGAGTCTTAAAAACCTCATAACCTGAAGATAGTCATCACATTTGACTGAAGATGTTTTCTTCTTCCTTTTTATACACCGTATTAAGACACAATATAGAGCAACCTTTCAGGGGGGCCAGAATGTGGGACCTATAAACACATCTATCCAATAGCATTGTGAGGCTGAACAACAGGACCGATTGACTGTGTAAATGTAAATGTGCTAAAAAAATTTAGAAAACGTTTTTATTTTTAAACAGAATTTACCATTTAAATATTATTTTTGTTGCTAAAAGCTAAGTGATGTTGTAATTTTGCAAAAGAGGGTCTTACAGGGTTTTCTGATCAAACTAAAGCCTACGGCAGTAGTGAATCATAAAGTAAAAAAAAATCAGTAATGGTAAATATTATGAAAAAATAAGTCTTGATTTTTATATTATGACAAGAATGACTCTGAACCCATATGTCAAAAAGAGTTGTATGGTCCTTTAAGTACAGCATAAGGTACAATACGGGAGATGCAAGCAGAAAAGCACAGTAGCCGAAAATTATCATGGTTGCAGTATAACCCATTATAATGGATTCTAACATCAGTCACCGACAAACCTCCTGTGACTTGCAGTAATGTGGAAAAGAGCTTTAGATATACAGAGTATAAAACAAGGCAAAGGAGCAGTGGGCAGACTGGTCCTAGCATTGATTGATTGATTGAATACTTTATTTTGACACAATCGTAGGACAAACATTTGAAAAACAAACAATAACTGTCAACATGCTGGTCAAAAATGGATAAAACACAATAAAGCCAAGGCTTGTTTCCATTGTGGTCCATACATGGAACATAAAAGGCACAAAAACACGAATGGACATGTACACTACACCATAAAAATAAGTACAATAACACCTAACCTGAAAATTCATACAGTCAACTAATGTTAAAAGAAAATCCGCAAACCCTTAAAAGCAACTCATGATAAAGAGAGATAAAAGCCAAGTTATGATAAAAGAGATAAAAACCATATTAAGACCAATTTGAGTTGCTGCTGAGCCATGTTTTTAGGGCAGATTTAAATCCGAGAGGAGAGTTCAGGAGTTTAGCAGACTAGCATCCTATCTGACGTAGGCTAGGGCCCTGAGGAAAAGGCTAATGATTAATCTCAGTTTCAGCTTTCTTCTCCCACACTGCAAAATATAGATGTACTGTATGGCAACAAGCCAGGAGTGCAAGTTGATAATTCTCACCATCTAGTTTAGTTACGAGTTGTAACAAGTTATATTCACAGGCAAAACCAAAACCAAGCAGTCTCTGGAAACTACTTTCAACGAGATAGACAGACAAGGCATAGACAAGAGGACAGCCGAGCTGATGAGAAGTGACAGCTTGCTATTGAGGTAAAAATAAGATGTAGTGTGTCTGTATTCTCTCTACACCTTATTGTAGCTCTACTTTGATAACTTTACGTGTTTGATCTATTCTATACAGTACTTTGGTTCTCTGGTTTTCTAAGTATGAGTTTTATTTAGCTGCGAGGAGAATTCGGCCGAGTTGGCCCTTCTGTCCGTGCTTTGGTTAGTCAGTCAAAAAACTTAAATTGCGTGTAATCAAATAAGGATAGGAAGAGCAGATGGATGCAGGGTTGACTGTGTTGTGGAGCGTGGGCCCCTGTGGCAGGAGGCACTGAGCAGGGAAAGATCAGTTGCAGCTACTGTACTCATTGAAGGCTTTCTTGGTAAATGGTGCATTTATATAATGCTTTTATCCAAAACGCTTTACAATTTGTTCCTCACATTCACACCAACGGCGGAGGCAAGGTGCCAACCTGCTCATCAGGAGCAGTTAGGGGTTAAGTGTCTCGCTCATCGGGAGCAGTTAGGGGTTAAGTGTCTCGCTCATCGGGAGCAGTTAGGGGTTAAGTGTCTCGCTCATCGGGAGCAGTTAGGGGTTAAGTGTCTCGCTCAGAGACAGAGCCAGCTAAAGGTAAGGAAGATTTGTCCCTGACCATGTCCAGATATCTGGCTCGCCCAGTAAACATTCCCAATTGAAAATCTAAATCACATGTATCGCCTAGTTCAATAGGCAGTGAATAGACATTCATACGAACCAAGTTCATTACTTTTAGAATGAGTTATTAGTGCTTTTCACCACACACTGGTTACATTGTAGGAAGGAGTCTCTACTTGTTCTTCAGTTTCCCTAAATTGGAATTTTTGCATTGTTAGCATTCCACTTTGAAACCATTACCATTACCAGACGACCGCTCTACCTCCTGAGCCACTGTCGCCCCCATCACGGTCACTAAATCTACATCACTGTCAAAATTAGGTAGTGGCGGCATACAAGTTAGAGAAGCGGGCTTGTGACCAGACGGTCGCCGGTTTTATCCCCCCAAAATTGGGCGGGGGGAAGTAACCGCTCTCCCTTCCCTCAATACCCACTGTTGAAGTGCCTTTGAGCAAGGCACTTGACCCTCCCCAACTGCACCAGTGGAAGTGCTTTGTGCCCAACAGCAGAAGACTGTTGCACTTTCACTAATCACGAGAAAAAAAAAATCTCCCAAATGTCACAATCAGTTTTTTATCGTCAAATCCATAGTAAATTGAAGCAAGCAAATCAAGCAACTTGAGAAACCAGTTTTCAATAACCTGAGAAAAGCTGACAACACGGATGACTTTGTTTTACTTGTTGTTGGCAAAGACCATTACTTATTACTATAATATAATATGTCACAACAATGCGTTTGCTAGTGGTCTGCAGACAGATTATTATTTTTAAATGGCATTCAGATAAACTAAATAAAATGCATGTGAAGTGTAAGATGTGGAGATGGAACATGAATTTAATCTATATGATTTGATGTATTGATGTCATGCTTCAATTGAAGCCCAGCCCATATGCACTCATAAGACACTTTTCCTTTTGAGCAAACAATGAGCAAATATACAACTAAACTAAACAACCAAAATACAAACAAGGCATCTATAATACAACATAAGACAAGAGCCAGAGCCAGGAATGGATAAATGAAAACAAAAACATGAGCCGAGATTGCCTTCTATCCCTTCTATCTATACATTCTGTGTTATTATGTCAAGAGTCTGGAGGAGAACCTACAGCACCATGAGCCAACTCTATGAACAGCACAGACCTGAAAATACCCAGGTGCAACGTCTCCGTACAGGGCTGCTGCATCATGTCACTGTAGCATAAGGACTAAGATCACTTTTGTATGCTCGGTTGAATATTACAGTAACAAAGTACTGATCTAGGATGAAGGACTGTTTGGCTTTCCAGATGTTCCTACAAGCTGGTGAAGGTAATTTATTCAGTGATCCTACATCAGCACTTGTACAACACAAGCACTAGCTCACACCCTTGTCTGTTAGATTTCAACCTCTCTCAGGTGTTTGGGGGAGGGGGAGTAGACAAAATCAGAATGGCGGAAAATCTAATATGGCGTTCATGGGTCCTTATGGCAAATTTGTTCTCTGCAAGTAGCCACATTTCTGGAAATAATTTGTGTGACTGTATGACAAATGTATCAGGAGATCAATTGAACATTTAAAGTTTGTCTTGATGGCTGCGCTCAGGGGCGTAGCTGGGGGGGGGGGGGGTAGCTTAGCATGATTCCAAGGGCCTAGCACTGGGGGGGGCCCCCAAATATATATTTTTTTTTACTAGACATCACTCAGGTGTATTATTGATGCTCTCATTGATACTATGTTTGTTTCTGAAGTGTGTGTGTGTGTATGTGTGTGTGTGTGTGTGTGTGAGATATATATAGAGAGAGAGGGGGGGCTTTGGTAGACTATTGCATTGGTCCATTCATTGAAGATGAACGCAATGCGACATCCTTTACTAGGCTCACCCACCAACAGTGCAGGTGCTGAACTGCTGATCCGAATGTATAGGTAAAAAGCATATTATGCGTTTTCATCAATAAAAAAATTGCCAAAAAAATTCCGCTCGCGTGCTTACACGCGCTCGCATTCACTGGGGGCCTACAAATACATTCTTTCATGGGGCCCAGAATCTGGAGCTACACCCCTGGCTGCGCTAGAGGAAAGGTCATGGGGTCACCAAAATCAATAGGGTTCTTCCTCCAGAGGTCCTGAATGTGCACTGCAAATCTGAAGAGATTCAAATGAAAGTGATCACATTCACACACAGGGTGTGCCACGGCGGCAGTCAGGGGGTGAATGATTATCAGATGAGGTCATCTGAAAATGTTTTTTTACATGGCCATTTCTTATTCAGAGTATTGTCTTAATATTAGAGTATTACACTGCAATGGACATTTATTTTTTTACTAGCAGTGGGGGCAAACTACAGCTGTAGGGGTCAATTATACGTACATTGAAAACATTCAGGCTTTATAGTCGACTTCATTCTATTCTACTATTATTTCATGCTGACAAATAGTGACTTTGTCCACAGCAATGTTTTCCTTGCCGAGGCCGGTGAACTTGAGCCAAGTGACACAATACTATAGGTTTTTCAAGAACCTAACATCAGGTCAACCAGAGAGAGCTGTAGGAGGGGATGTAGATGATACCGAGGCCAGCGTGACGCTCAGAGAAGAGAAGAGCTGTGGGCAAAAAGCTAGAGTTAAATGGCCTAGAGGGCAAATGAAAGGAAGGAATGGGAGACTGTTAAAGGAAAACTCCAACATTTTGGGAAATTAGTTTCATCTTCCCTGGAGTTAGACAAGAAGATACATACCTTTTTTGTCTCTGTGCGTGCATTTAGCTTTGGGAACAGTCGCTCCGTTAGCGTAGCTTAGCTTCATCACTGGAAGTGGGGGAGATCCGGAGCTTCATCACTGGAAGTGGGGGAGATCCGGAGCCTGACGTTCCCTTACACTGTATACAGTCACGAAATACACTCCAAATACAACTCCAAAACGTTCATGTAAACATGTTGTGACCTGTGTATTCACCACATGGAGAAATAAAAAATAATTGAATTAGACAATTACGTTTTATAAGCAAATATACTCTGAACTATTTTTTGCCTAACCACTCAGTGATTTCAACGTGTCGTCGTGATTGTTGACATTCTCATTCATTCAAAGGATCCGAACCGATTGAAGTTTATGGATACCATGACTTAAAATCCTCTTACCTCCCCAATTTAGAAAACAGTAATCCAATGGCTGGTATTGATAATATACTACTAACTACTGGACGCTCTGAGCTAACCGGAGCTAACACAGAACAGGATGGTAAAGCATATAATGACTTCCTTTCTGGGTTTTTCAAAATAAAAGTGCGACGTTTATAGCAGCGGAAAACATTTATTTTGTACATTATCTAATGTTAACACGAACCTAAAATAACTTTAGGTTAGTAAAGTTGTAACGTTAGTTTAGGTTCGTGTTAACGTTCGATAATGTACAAAATAAACGTTTTCCACATGTTTACATGGACGTTTGGGAGTTGTATTTGGAGTGTATTTCGTGACTGTATGCAGTGTAAGGGAACGTCAGGCTCCGGATCTCCCCCACTTCCAGTGATGAAGCTCCGGATCTCCCCCACTTCCAGTGATGAAGCTAAGCTATGCTAACGGAGCGACTGTTCCCAAAGCTAAATGCACGCACAGAGACAAAAAAAGGTATGTATCTTCTTGTCTAACTCCAGGGAAGATGTTAAATAAGCTAATTTCCCAAAATGTTGGAGTTTTCCTTTAACAGGGATTTGAAAATTGTGTTAAAATGGGATTAAAGGAACAGTAGTAAATAAATGAGACATTATTTATGAATATGATGCTGAAAGATTTGGAATCATTGAGAGAAAGAAGGTGGACAGATTGCAGTCAGTTATGTCCAGACTGCAGAAAGAAATAGACATTAGTGAAGGAGAGGAGACAGCTAAGGAAGCAGTGGAGAAAGGTATCAGTAGATGAGAAAGAGGGAATTCATGTTTTGCAGGAAGAGCTAAGAAATCAGTTAGCGGTACTCAGGAGGGCAGAACAACTTAAGAGAAAGAATTAGGAGCGAGTTAGGACAGCATTTTATAGGGATCCATACCGTATTATTACCTTTTTATTTTGACCACTATGAGTAGCATAGATTGGTAAGGGGCTTGGATTTCTTCATTGAACACTTATCCTTAGGGCACACGTATCTTGTGTTTTATTATAAAATCTTTCAAACTCACATTTCACCTCAAAATGGAGTAAATTACATCACATTTAATAATTTAGTGTTGTGGATTTCTCCATTCAAAACTCTACTATCTTCTCATTATAGTGTATCTGCCCCCCCCCCCCCCCAGACTAGATATGTGGGATTCTATATATGAGTGTTTCCTCCTTCAATCAATCAATTCGAACTCTATCCTCACAAATAAACAATTACTGATTCACCACTGCACATGGATTTGTGAAGTTCTGCATTTTTTAGTTCATTGGTTTTGAAAGACCTCATTATGTCAATTCTCCAATTCTCCTCAAATCATAGGTTTTTTTAAACACCTCTCCACAAGGGGGGGCAAGCAAGCCATCCTCAAAGTAGACTCCATTATATACCATGAGAGAAGCAGTGAAGTATAATACTGGCTGGATGAAAAGATACCTCAGTAATACCTCAGAGTGATATGCTGATAGAACTAAGGGGGAAGAGTACACTTTAACATATTAATAAAGTAAAGTTAATGAAAGTGTAAAATATAAAAGATAATGTGATGTTCAGTTGTATTTGATAAAAATACATAGATATTTTATTATGTCCAGATCTTTACTCGAGTCAGTTTACATGTTTTGCTCAATTTACCCCTAGCCTGGGGCAAGTTGAGCAAGATAACCTTTAATTATTTTAAATGTTTTTAAGAAGTCTTATTTTCATACCTGCAGATGCATTTTTATAATTTCAATTTGTAGTAAACATCCTGAAATATGGGTAGATGTACTTACTTCGATGTCTCATTTGTCCTTGCTGAGCCTCTTACCATCTTACCCCACTCTCCCCTATGCTGTATATTTATACTTTTTTGGTACCCGCCCGCCAGCCCAGTCTTGTGTACAGGAAGGCACTTAGTCACATCCTCCTTTTTAGTAATTTGGTATGTTTCCCTGCTATTCAATGTAGCTCCTGGCCTCAGTCCGCAGATAAAACGATAACGACTAGCACCACCTACTTCCTGCCATTAGTCCAGTGCTTATGATACAGAATACCCTCCTTTTAGAGGTATCTAGTCTATGCTGTGGTCCAGTAATAAGTCTATTATTGGGTTCCATGTAGCACGTTGATATCTTCCAGTTGTAAAAGGGAATACTCAAAGTTTGGGGGGTAAGAACAGACCGATGACAGTATTAGAATAAGTTTGGCTCAATGGATCTCAATGCATCAAAAGAAAGGAAGACACCTGTCGCTACGAGAGCCAACAGGTTCTGTGCCTCAACAAGGCCAAAGGGCTCATTATGTCTCCACAACTTGCATGGAAGCAGTGAATTCTTTAGAGCCTTCAGTCTGTCCACCACATACACAAAGTCTTTCACTGGGGCCTGTTAATGCGCTTTTTGTGCAGTATTATGCTATTATTATTAGTATCATCATATTATTATGAATTCTACTCTTGTAAGAGGCAAGAGTGAAATGTTGTACACAGGAGAGAAGCAGAGCCAGGAATATAGAAATCCCAACACAATCAATCAATGAAACCAAAACACTGACCGTCTTTGACAATGCCGATGTCTGTGGATTCCAGTCGCAGGGATGGAAGTCGGGCATGTCTGGCAGCATCTTCAGCTCAGTGTTCTGCTGGATGGCAGCCAGAGCCGGCTGAAGGTAAGGAAGAACCATCCCTGACCATGTCCAGATATCTGGCTCGCCCAGTATTCCAAAAAAATAAAAATAAAAAAAAATCACATGTACCACCGCCTAGTTCAATAGGCAGTGAATGGACATTCATATGAACCAAGTTCATTACTTTTAGAATGAGTCGTTAGTGCTTTTTGCCACACACTCTTGTTACATTGTAGGAAGGAGTCACTACTTGTTCTTCAGTTTACCTAAATTGGAATCTTTGCATCGTTAGCATTCCACTTTGAAACCATGGGGCACAGGTAGCTGGATGCTTGAAGATAGTTGTGCCCCATGGTTGGATGGAAGGCTAACAATACTAACATTACATTTAATTGAAACTGACAAACATAGAAACAGTTTCCACAGACTGGTGAAGAGCAATAAATAACCAAATAACTTTCAAAATGTCAAAGAATCCTTTCAAGAGTGACACGAGAAGAGATTTGATTCAACAAAAAAGGCTTTGATTAACTTGCGTCAATTAATCCCATCATGAAAGTTAAGGTCTCACACAAACACACCCTTGTTTTTCTCCTGGTGCATCCACACTGAGGGGAAGTGGCAGCATAACAACCAATCTCCTTGTTAGTTTAGCAGACCCCTCGCCAAGCAGGATGCATCTCTTATACAAGGCTCACTTATGTCTGTGCGTGTGCGTCAGAAGACTGAACTGCACCTGGTTAGTCTGGAGCAGAAGCTGCTGCGCGTGGTAGTGGGTCGAGCAAGTCCTGCTGCCTGCTCTCCCCTCAAGAGGATGATGGGGCCACCGAGTTCCCTAAGGACTGGGCCCTCACTGTGCGTAAGTTAACAAGTAGCCTGGACCAGGGAATACACTGCTAAAAAATATTAAGCGTCTCTTAATGCTATGGAATAATACACTGCTACAAATCTGTGTGCCGATTGTAATCTTACATGTTCACATATAAAAAAAAAAAAAAAACGTTGACCCAAGTCATTGTTCACAGTATGTTGTACATTTGGAAAACTATTTTATACAGCTGGATAACAATGTTATGTACAGAGTCCTGTGAAAAGCACCAAAGAAAATAATATGGGCTGCAAGAGTCAAACCCACTGGTTTGATTGGGGGGCGGGGGGGAGAAAGCAGAGCAACACAACTGTGGAAGCTTGCACTTTATTGGAAATCAAGAGTCTATATATAGACTATATAGTCTATATATATATCCATAACAAAAATATAATCTGCAGGGACGATGCAGCAAATATGCTCAAACAATGGATAAGAGTCACTTCCACGCTCGGGCCGTCTTTCACATCTACATCCACCCACTCCTAGTTGGCAGGGTCAGTTTTATATACACAAAGCACCGCTCAACAGTGCTCTATTGTCCTGCACGACTGGACCTCACTGCCACTGAAGGGGGGGGGGGGGGTCATCCCCTCCATAACCAGACTGATATGGATACAGTTTGACCCCACCTCCACCCACCCCCTCTTTTGTTTACAATGCCCCTATTCTCAGTTATGGAAATACGATCCAAGCATGGAAGAGACCCTGCACATTCAGATCGGAAAGAGGGCAGCCAGAAGAATCGTTATAAGAATAAATGGACATGCCAAGCATAAGAAGCACAAATGCAGAGTCCTTTTCCAACGCAATGCTGCCTCGTTCACAAAATGTAGTGCTTTCGCTGATGTGAAAATGTTCCCTTGGATACATTTGATAGTATCAAACTCAACGCTGAATCCCGTATGTTCACATACATACTTGGCGTGACGCTGTTGAGCCACAGAGAAATGTATCAGGCATCATGCGAGTTCAGAGAATATCTAGTGCCCCAATGGTCACCAAAACGTGTAATTAATTTAATCTTTATATTAACTTTTTCATTTTACTCTCAATCACACCCAAAATCCAATTCTACAAATCAATCATACCTATGTAGAAACTTGAAGATCTCCCACAAGGAAGAATTCAATAATGCTAGTTAATTTTCTTTCTTAATGTCATCCTCTCTGTGGGTAATCATAAATAAATACAAACAATACACAAGGAATGTCTACTGCAAATGAAAAACATACAAAAAAGGAAAATAAAAAAACAGAAAACATGGTATAAACAGAAGTTTGCATTTGCCTTTTTTTCCTTCCTAATCTGAAGATGGTTAAATTAGATAATCATGATTGACAATCAAAATCAAGCGATTCTTTCACCCTAACCTGGAGACTTTTTTTTCAAGCAGATCAAGCAGATTGTATGCATGACAATAAACCCAGACTCATTTTCAAAACACAGTAGGCAGTTCAGTCAAAAGATCTCCCTTTGGATGTCAGTTTCTCTCGGTCCACAACACAAGAGGGGTCGAGTGATCCCTGTCCAGGTGGTTTTGATTGGCAGCATACGCTCTCCTTTCCCTCCAACACAACAAGACTAGATGGGCACAATTTTGTCCATTTTGATGCCTCGCCGAGACGGCCAGGCTCCCATCAGGTGGGTTTACTCGACAAGTCCTAATTTGGAGCCTCGATTCTCAGAGAAGGGGCGAGTTCATAGACGGCAAACTGGAGGTCTGCTTAAATATTCTTTCTTTGTTGTGTGGTTCGTCTTTAGGGGGCAAAGACTCACCCGCCGGTTACATAAACTGCATCTGGGAAGATAAAGAGCATAGTTATCACTCGAATAATAATAATACATTATTATTTACATACATTAACATTTTGTAATTTAGCTTTATCCAAAACGACTTACAAGTTCTGTACGACAAGTCATCAGGAAGGGCACAACTCAAATCAGCTGAATAACAATGTTCATCAAAGTGTGAGTGCTACAGTGTAGGTTAGTATATTAGGACAAGTGCATGACAGTAAGGTTAGTTCTTATTATTATAATTTTTTTTTACATAGTTGAATACACAAGAATAGGGTCATTTGATCCAAATCTTGAAATAACAGTTGAGTTTCTCATAGGATCTACCTCTACCCTATTGTAAAGCTTGCATTGCAACCAAAGAGGGTGAAGCCCTACATGGCATTAGTATAACCTGGGGATCTTCGGCCATGACTAACACAAGGGAAAAAGGCAGACATCCAGTACCTGTGCACCAGGGGTGGGGCCAAAGGGGTTGGCCGGCCTCATGACGGGCTGCGTGTACATCATAGTTGGCTGCGTGACCATCATGGATCCCATATGGGGAGGCTGAGAGTAAAACCAAAAGAGACAAGAAACTTGTGTGAATACAAAGTTACAGGATATATGCTTTTCAAAAGCAACAGAGCTGATCATAACTTACCCTCCCAACTATATTGTAATCGAAGACCACCAAAGGAAAGTGGTGGTCATCAATAAGGTGTTAAATGTTTGTTGGGAACATTTTGAGAAATTGTGAGTTTGAGTTGTGATGTGATCTCTGACAGATGTAGCTCTGTCAAAAAAAGGCTATGCAAACAGTGCTGGGATTAGAAACATTGGCCTTTTGCCAATTATCTGAGTGAATATGGCAATGTTGCGTAGTCTGCGCAACCCAAGTATTGTAATGATAAAGTCGACCAAGAAGTCTTTTACATTGAGTCACGCTCGTTTGGCGATCATTTGACTTTTTTCTCCCAACCTCATACTATGTAGTGGAGCGCAGTATTGGTTGGGCATGCTAGCTAGCTGGCTGGCTGGCTGGGTGAGTCTTGCTGTCGTCATGACGTGAAGTGGATGCCTGTGGGCTGCCTGTAAGGGGCAGGGCAGCTAACCTTGAGTGAGTGAATGAATACCTGATGAATGAGTGAATGAATACCTGATGAATGAGTGAATGAATACCTGGATTAAGGAGTGAATAAATGACCGTGAGTTAGTGACAGTTCTACAGTCCCACTTGTAGTCAAAAAGTTTACTTCAGTCTTGTTCTTCTCGTAAACTACATTTATTTGATAAAGTTGCGCCGTTTCAATGGTAACGCATTTGATTCAGCAGAAGAAAATGGCGGAAGAGTGTGGTTAACTACAAATTGAGCCATTAGTGTTTGGTGCACAACTATTGAAATTCCTTGAAGACTTGTATTGCGGAGAACCCAGGAGAGGTGGGTCCGGTGGCGAATGTAGTGCAATTCGGCCAGATGGTGGCGCTATAACAACAAACTTTATGTTTGGTGTATTGCTGAGGACCCATGGGCAGTGTCGAGTGTGAAGTTTGGCCTGTTTTGAGCAGACACGTGCTCCAAACGGGCACTAGTTTCAATAAATGTCAGCAATCCAACCAGTTCACTTCGCCAAATTATCATAGCAAAAGGGGTTCAAATAGAATAGATTTGGCCGACTTTGAGCTATGCTTTTGACCTAATAATTGAATTATAATTATTGAATATCCTTGTTCGCTGATGATGGATGATGTATAATAACACTGAGGAGAAAATGGCCCCCATGCTGCTTACCATGCCATATGCCATCATGCCCGTTGGCGTGGTTGCAGGGAAGGCCATGACAGATGGTGCCTGAGATGACGGGAGAAAAGATGATCATTTACAGAACCAGGGCACAGTGCATCTCCATACAGGGTGTTTTCTCTCCATAAACAAAACTAATGCTCATGGAACATACAATATAACTAAAGGCGTCTCAAATAGAATAATGAAACTATACCGGTAATGATTCACTGATTTGAAAACCCATTAGTTGCTCATTACCAATTAAAATGGCAGTAACTGAAATGAACCTCTAAAAAACTCTTCTGGAAACATAATGAAGATTGCAAAACATATTGACAAAGGTATGACTTTGGCAAACATCTTTTCAAATAGGAAAAGCTGCTATTAATTTCACATTAAAACTCCCATTAGGGAAATCCCTCTCAAAAGAAAAGCCAATTGACAAAGCAGACCTTGTTCGACATGTCTCACTATTTCATTGTCACCTGCTGCTGTTCACCCCTGTTTGAATTAACTATGGCAAGACCCTACGATCATCTGGGAGATAATCCCACAGTCGCATTCAGTCTTCAGCCTGATGAGCAGAATACAAACTAAAGAAAGAGAGAAATAAAGAACACATCACAGACGGAGAGAAAAACAGAGCAGGGGGTTGGAGACAAGAGAGGTGGGGAGGGGAGGGGAGTGTATGACGGGTCCTGAAGGGAGAAGCTGTTGCTGGCAGGTGCGGGAGGCCTCCTTGGTAGAAGAGAAAGACGAGAGAGAGAAGGGAGCCGCTTGCTTCCAGCAGCCCCTGCAGTAACAAACCCAGATCTGTCTCATCTACAGCTCCCTGCAGTAACAAACCCAGATCTGTCTCATCTACAGCTCCCTCGGGAAGGATAGATTTAATTAACTATTCAGTCATTGGAAAGAGACACAACACAACACACACACCACACACACGTAAGTCAGATGCGACGGTGGTGCCAAATTGTAGATTTCATCAGACTCAGAATTATCGACAAGGATTGGAGTTTGTTAAAAGTGCAGCTAACTCGAGGACTCTGGATAATGATTGGATGATGAAGCTTGTGTTTGAGTGGCAGTCGGAGAGCTTGAATGGGGAGATAAGTGTGATTAGTGTGTGTTGAAGTGAGAGGCTTGAAGTGAATGCCTTTTACAGCCTTTATTCTGAGCAGTCATCAGCCTGGACCACAGTCCATCGCCAGTAATCCTCCAGAACATTCAGAACCATTAAGAAGGTCAGCTAGAGGGGAGCTCCCGTAGCTCACCGCGTATCTCGGCGCTATTTCGGCGTCGGGGACAACCGTGCTCGTCACGGATCTGGGGTACACGAGTTCGATTCCCGGACCCGCCGTATTTTCTCAAGAGTGTCTTCCCCTACTCTACATCCCATTCAACCTGTTTCTGTCGGTCATGCTTGACCAGAAAAGCGATAACCGCTAAAAAATTAAGTTAAAAAAAAACAAAAAAAAGCTAGATTGTGATGGAGGTTCTTCTCTGAAGCCCTTCCAACTTGGACATCATTAGAATCACTCCTCCTGACAAACATCAGTTTAATCCGACTTGGCCTTAGCTGGTAAAGCCATTTCTCCAATTTGTCTAGATTAGAGCCGGACAGATACTGGATTTTTGAGGCTAATGCCGATATTTGAGAGTAAAAACATATTGATATATAGCCAATAGTCACACACAATTTTTGCAAGGATCCCTCAGACTCCGACAAAAATGTACAGTATACTGGAGGTGAGATGTTTTACAGTTGAACAAAATGTACTGTGGATATTAGTTATATATACACATATACGTGTGTGTGTGTGTGTGTGTGTGTAGGCCTATGTATGTATGTATGTATGTATGTATGTATGTATGCATGTATCTGTCTAGTATATGACTAAGAAAAGGAACCTATTTGTACTGCATGAAAAACAATTGTCCGGTTTTGAGAGTAATTCTGCATGTGACTACTAGTGTACATTAGCCTGGCTGTAAAGAGGAGTCTTTTGTGGTGCCATTGAGCAAATTTCTCAATCAGATATCTTGGAGAGAAGTCAAGGGACCTTTTGAAAATAGCCATGCCCATGTAAAAAGAAAAATTCCCCCATCAAATTTTTAATCTTGCCAATGAGCTAGCATGACATGGTACTTTTGGTTCCCTCCAGATCTAGTTTCATATGATACCAGTGTATTCATGCTAGCTTAAAATGTGTGCCTGCTAGAGCCCTTTAAAGACAGCTAATCAAATTATGGGATATCAGTAACGTAAATGCTGATAAATAGGTAATAAGCCAATATAGCCAACCGATATATTGGTCGGCCTCTGGTCTGGGTAATATGCATATTGGTTGGGCTCTTGTCTGGATAATATGCATATACTGTAGAATCTGTAATACAGTGTAGATAACACACCTTGTTTATCACATCCAAATGTTGTGTGGTTTGGTAAATTGGCGCTCTGAGCATCCATGCATACTTCAACATGTATGAGTTGTCCAAGTTTGAACTAAACAGCTAACTGTGTGAGTCGAGCCAACTGCCACCCGACAGTGAAAATAACTCCTCCGCAGACTGCAGCCTTTTAATTAACATTCTCGTGGGAGTATATTGCCATAAACATGACTGGCATTATTATTCGACACTTTTTCACACTCTGTCACATCTACCATTTAAACATGTTTGTAAAACTAATTTTTTCTCTCCAAGTTCCACTGGAATGAGTGCTCTTTCCCCCCCCCCCCCCCCCTCTTAAATTGAGTTTCCCACATGCAGAGTGTGCATTGCATCATACGATGGCTCACAGAGAATGAAGGATGGCATACGGAGGGCTATAAGAATAAAAGGAAATCACGATTCAGCCTTGTATCTGTGAAAGACGCCCTAAAATCAGTCTTAGAAGAAGAAGAATTTGGAAGGAGGACCATGAACACTGAACAGTTAGGCTGGAATAAAGCACATGATTTAGCGGGTTAAGTCATTCGACACGAGGACCTTTTGGACTCGTACACAAAATGACATGCTTAATCCAAAGTAATTGCACGTGGTCCAGTCCCGACATGGTCCTCATTTCAAAATGATTGAATGACACAAGGCATTTTTAAGAACATAACTCTCCTGTGGGGAAAGCAGTTCAGCAGAGTGATCCAACACACAGTCATAAGTAGACGCATCATGTTGTGACTGTTATGACACCATTTGTCCCCAGTGGCAGGGTTGCATAGCCTTTACTACTACAAAGGCTTCGAGTAAAGGACACTCCCGACTTTCTCAGTCGAGAAAGCACCGAAAGAGACAAGTCAGGAAAAACAATAGCCATCCAGCCAAAAAAGTCTCTAGTCCCGTAGCACGTGGGACGGAATGGAATAGACTCAAACCCTGCCCTCATTTCTTGATCCTTCAAATCACAACCGTTGCTTTCCTCAGACAAACAAAGCTGGAGGGTAGGGTTTGAGATAAGATAAGATAAGATATTCCTTTATTGATCCCCTTGGGGGAAATTCAGGCATCATAGCAGCAAGGGGGGAGGGGGGGGGGGGTACAGGTAGTAAAAAAACAGTGTAAACAATATAACAAATCAATATAATGAACTCTTTAAGATTAAGAACAATTAAGGTGGGTCCATCGGCCGGGTAAAGGCTAGAGACCATCTCTTAGCATCATAGGAGAGATTGTGTCAGTTATTGCCACCCTGTATTAGTAAAAAGGCTCCCAAGACAAGCCTGTACCGAGCTCTTCTCCAGATTACCTACAATCTGGATTCTATCTACACATGAGCCCAAGCGATGCACACATGGAGAGAAGGCTTGGTTCTGGACTGGACCCCAGGACCAGTCGTCCCATGCTCTGGCTGCAGTGTTAATGTGGCCCGTGGCACAGCATAGACAGTAGTAGTGAGAGTGCTCTCTGTCCAGTGGTCAGACATGAGACAATGTGGAGATGGCAGGTGAATGTGAAGGGGTTAATAACAAACCAGTGCATGCCAGCGTTTGGCCAGAGAGCGGTAAATACTTCAACCATGTGTACGGTAGGGATGGACTTACGTATTGCTGGAAATACAAGCCGTTCTGTATGTATGGCCCCCCAGAGAACAATTACACAATGCAACAGACAGATATTAGAAGAATCATTTGTTAATAAACAAGACAAAAAGATATTAGAAGAATCATTTGTTAATAAACAAGACAAAAAGATACAAGTAATATCACAGGGGTTTGGGACACTTGCTCTACACAGCAGCTTCTCTGCCATTTCATTTATCCCCCATTCAAATTTGGACAGGATATTTTCACAATAGCCCAGCTTGAAAATGACAAGCGACAGACTAGCAGGTTGATACAATTTCCACGTGTAGGTGTGTTGGATTCATTGGATAATATAACATACTGTACCCCATATTGTAAAAAGTTAATTTAAAGGAATATTTCTCTTCATTAGAACACATGTAGCGACTACTGAGTGAATGTCAGACAATAGCAGCCAGGAGACTGGGGATGGTTCCCTGCAGCAGGTCTAGTACGTGGCCTAAAGGTACAGTGTATGTGCTTGAGGTGGTGTGTCCACAGGAGGCCTCAGCTGCTGGCAGCACTTTGAGGGAAGCTCTCTTTTGCTAAACAGTTGAAATATTTCACCTTCTAGTGCTTTTGAGCACTAAAACATGCTCGGCTCTCAACAGTGTCGCGAGCACACACTAGTACGGCTTTTCCATTGAAACAAACAGACAAGAAGCAAGCTCTGAAAAGGCAAGTATTCTATGGACACGCCGCATAATCCATCCATCTCAAACTCCACCCTCTTTTGAGTTTGAGACAGGTCCATAGTGCTAATGTTCTAGTGAAGTGAAATATAATTTTTAAGACCCAGTTCATAATTGCAGTATGGCACCCCATTTTGGAAACAGTTATTTATCCATACTGTATGTTTGTAAACATTGGAGTATAAAAAAAAACACTATTTTGAGTAACGATGGGCTACTAAACATTTCTAAACTTAAAAATACTTTGAGGTGTACAGTCACACCAGTGTGATTGAAATAGACATTCTAACGATGATGTAACACTGGTCACTGAAATAATCTATCGATTTCTAGAATTCCCAAATAGAATTCTGGGTAAAGAAAATAAAGTAAATAACCCCAACCCCCCCTCCCCCCCCCCCCGCCCACACCTCAAAGGGCCAGAACACAGACACTAAAGCATGTGACCCACCACTACTACCATGTAAACAGAGAGAGAGGTGGACGTACCATGCTAGCAGGGTTCCATGTGGTGGAAGGAGCCGTCTTGGGTTGCCAGTTGTTTCCACCCGTCAGCTTCTTCTCACCCGGTTGACTCCAGTGAAGATCACTGCACAGGAAGATTCAAGAGATGTATTAGTCTTGATTGTGCAAAAAATACAAGTAATAGAATAGATAATAAAATAGACATGATAAAAAGTACTAAGATAAAATACAATACAATGCTAAGCTTACGAATTTAAGGTAATGAGTCCTATAAACACTACTATACAATTATGCTATATATAACTATACTAGTAGTTATATTTTTTTAAAGTGACGTTTCCCCCCCCCTAAAGTGACCTGTAGTGTGTTTGTGTGTGAGAGAGTGCAGGATGTGTGGTGTGTGTGTTCATGTGTGGAGAGATCAGTGTTCCGATGGCCTGGGGGAAGAAGCGGAGTCAGAGTCTCTCTGTTCTTGCTGCATGTATGCGGAGGCGCTTGCCTGACGCAGCAGCTTGAACAGGAAGGGGCCGTGTTTGATTGATTGAAAAGTTTATTAACAGATTGCAGAATGGGTACAGTACAGTACAGCTCAATACATACAATTGTTAAGGGGATGCAGACCAGAGAAAGACTTTCGTCTTGTTTACATCAGGGTCCCCCATTTTCAATTAATCATAACATATATGACATACACAACATACACGACATACAGTACTGCTACATCTATACATTTATGACATACCAGATTTGCAATTACAGTACTGTTTGTGATACAAAAAGTGTCCAGAAAAAGAGTGCATATACATTTGACGTAGAAACTGTACATTGGAGGAGGTTGGGTAGGTGGGGTGGGGTTGGGTGGGGGGCTGTACATTGGAGGTGGGGGGGGGGGGGGGGGGGGGGGGTTGGGTAGGGGTGGGGTGGGGGACACTGTACACTGTACATTGGAATACTACTGACAAAGCCATACTTGGTCATTTACTGTTAGGACATTTGTAGGGGCCAGTTTAAGACACATCGTCATGCAGTGTACAGTACAACTACAGTAAAGTCACAGTCAGGGTACAGTACATCTCAATAGCATGCTTACTTCTTCGCTGTGCCGTTGCCGATTCCCAAATCTGGTGTGGAGTAGAAACAAAAGAAAAGTTGTCATAGCAACATAATTTAACACTAAGCTAAGAAGTCAGTGTTAACGTGCATCGTATCACAACTGGTTACACAGTGTTAAAAGAATACATGTTATTCGGCGTCACTGTTAAAACGTATAGTAGTGGTTGCCACTGGCACTTACTGCCAACAAGATTAGCCAATGAGGAGTCCAGGTCATCAGACACCAGCTTGCTAGCGTGTTGGGAGCCGAAGGTCATGCCCTGATTGGGCAAGGAGGAGGAGGAGGCCACTGTGGGTTTGAGGAGGGCACCTAAAACATCGTCTTAAAGAAAGGGGGGCACAAGGAAGGAAAGGGAGGGGAGGGGGGGGGGAAGAATGCGTGACGACGACACAGAACAAACACAACAAGAGACGATACACAACAACCACACAACAAAATACCACAGACAAGAGAGAGAGAGAGAGAGAGAGAGAGAGAGAGAGAGGATGTTACCGGTAAGTGAGTGGGAAAAGCAGGAAGTGGGACTGAAAGAAAACTGATGATGCCGAGATGATGTGGGAGGCGTGTGAGAGAGAGTGAGAGTGTGTGTGCGTGTGTGTGTGTCATGTGTGTGTGTCATGTGTGTGTGTGTGTGTGTGTGTGTGTGTGTGTGAGTGTGTTAAGTCAACTCACCCAGTCATGCATAATGCCATGCAAAAAGCCAGGGTCCCAGAGTGTGTTTAACCCCCGGACATGAGAGAGAGAGAGACACAGTAAACCTCTCGCAAGTGATCAGGAATCAAGTCCAAACAGTAAAGAGTCAAGACAGATTTAATTAATTTCATACGTGTGTGTGTGTGCACTGTGTGGAAAAAAGGAAAAACTCCTAAAGTCTCCTTAATAGTCAAATTCATCAAAATAAGACTCACATTTCCAGTCTAGAATGTTTTCTTAGTATATAACAACTGTATGTACCGTATATACTGTGTACATTGAATAGTACGATTTGCTGATGGAAACTCTTTGGAACGTTACGTCCTACCATTACACAAAATTCACATTCAAATTGTTCCAATATTTACAAGCAATACATTAATTTTTTTTTTTCATTTAAAAAAAGACATGTTTCACCGTCACCAACTCGTAAGTTCTTGTATTAATAGCTCAGGCAATTAACATGTGAGGGAATAAAAAAAGAAATAAACACAAAGCCAGTCTTGCGGCTACAGTGCCCTCAATAGAGCAGAACATTTCTATTATCTAAGGGAAGTGATATTTGTGCACCGACATGACCCTGCTGTTGATATTACTTCCTAAGTCCAAATTCCATTCTGCCTGTAGGGACCTGTGTAAAGGCACTGACCACAAACATGAGACTCTCACCAGGCGACCGCAGGGCTCCAGCTTTATTCTACAGAGCAGCGTACTACAACGGGATGGTCTTGATAGAATAATAACAAAAAGGCTTGTTTGAATAAATAAATAGACTGATGTGCTTGGTGATGAGCATATAGATAGGACACTCATTATGCATGTCCACTTCCACAAGTACTTTGTCTTTCATTGAGACAATAGGAAGGCTGAGAGGAGACGCAGAGTATGCCAGGAACCTTACCCCTGGGATTCAATGACAGGCTAGCAGAGCATTGACCATTATTCACATGGCCAAGCATTAGCAGCCGTGTGAATAATGGTCAATTAAGTGGACTTTACCACCACACCATTCCTTTGCAGAGGTATTTCAAAAACACACCGACAGTTAAGTCACTGTCGAAGGTAAATATGGCAGAGCGCTAACCTTCTCAGCATTGAATGCTCTTTGAGGGCCCTGCACTCATTGTGTCACCATGACACCACCACACCCTTTGTTTTTTTTCTCAAGACTAGGTCACAGACATTTCTGCTCCATTAGACCGCATACAGTATAACAGGAAAGATGGAGGAGAGGGGGGGGGGGTGACGCGTGAAAAAAGGTCATGAGCCGGATTCTAAGCATTGATGTTGCCAGTATGTGGCTTAAAGCCATAGAGCTAGGAGACCCTTCCCCTGTACGTCCTTTTGATTATATCTATAGGATGATACGGTAGCCTCAACAATGAGCCACCAAAGAAGGGGGAGGAGGGCATCCACCATGTTTACACTCGATTTTGTGGCTACATTGTTACATTCTGTTGAGGCATGAATGTTTGTGTGCTCAGGGCATTCATGGTTATTTCTCATTAATTCGAACAGTTAACTCATTCAGCGCCAGTCACAATGATAGTCGGGTTAACTTGCCATTGCTTGAGCGCCAATCACGAGTATAGTCTGGTTTTAATCGTTATTTCTTTTATTGGCGATATCCATTCATTTTCATCCATCCAGCCTGATGTTATCGTTGGGAATGGGTCTGAGCTCGCAAAAGGGCAAATACCGCAGCCTACGCTTTCCAGCGGGTATTGCACCCCATTGGGAATGGTGTAGTTTCTTTTCTGGGACGATCCGAGCCGTGCGGGCGGGGTTTAAATACTCAGATGAGGTAGGCAGATACAACGATGCATTGGAACAGTAACCCCGCCCGCCCGTCATTGTGAAACAGTCGGTAATGTGAGCAGTATTTGGAATGGCGATCAGATAATTGGATTATTTCTTTAGCATTACATCAGATACAAGGTAAGAACACTATATATAAATTTGATCGTTGATCTGATATTTATTTCTACCCCGATCGACGCCGTCTCTGTGTGTGTATGTGTGGCCGTGTCCGTTGGTGGCAGTACCGGTCTAAACCACATTGCATGCTTGCATGAGGAAGGATAATAATGATGATCTAGCATTGATTTGAGGAAGATTCAATAATCAGACAAAAAATTACAACGTGTTTAGTGTATTCCACTAAAACGCTATTATCGCGTCTTTCTCTGGAATTACTCAGAAGCACCCCAAAGTTATACTCATATTAAAAAGGCTATAAAACGGAAATCTACTGATGAAAAAACAATCCGTTTCGTACATGTTGACTGGAAGCAACTCACTGATAATCGACGGGTGTATTAGACCCATAGCTATAATTTATTTATTTAATTTTTTTAACTTTTATTTATAGCATTTTCAGCTTTTTCTGGCCACGCAGGCCAGAGGGTGAAACGGGAGAAGAGGGGAAGACATGCGGCATATGGCCACCGGGTCTGGGAAACGAACGACCGCTTCGCGACTCAACGCGCTATGTGGTGTGCTACTGGAGCGCCCCACCATAGCTATAATTTAAGGACTCGCAAATCTCGCAGTCTTGACTTACAGCGGTGGTGTACTAGCGCCATCTCGTGGATTAAGCGATGGTGCAGAATGAGTTAATGGTCAATCATTTTCAAAAAACTACACACAAAATATGCCTGGTTCAAAGTCAAAGCAACGTTTCCCAAAGCCCAAACAGGCCAACAGGAAGGTGATTTGTACCCCTAACTTTGGCAACAGAGTGCTTAACACTTTCAGTGCTAGCCATGCAGAGCACTAAAGGGCTCCGTATGCCAGCGTCCACTTCAATGATAGAGCTCTCATATTTGCAAACGCATAAACTATGTCTTAAATTATGGCTATGTGTCTAATCTGGCCGTCGCTTATCAATGACTTGTTTGCAGTCAACATTGTCGAAACGGATTTCTTATTTTTTTTTATCGGTTCATTTCCGTTTTATACCATTTTGAAAAACGCTTGTTTTTTTTAAGTTTCAGGAAAATATAAAGATTCTGTGATAATCGCCCTTTACTGGAATATTCTGGAATACAATTATTTTTTGTAATTTTTCTGCCTATTTATGAATAGTTTTCAAATAAACGCTAGATTATCGATAGTATATGTGTACTTATGCACGCTATAGAAGCGAGCTGAAAAATCGATTCTCTCATTTCCTGATCAGCACACACACACGCACACACATAGGGCACACGTTGATATCTCTGTGAAAAAAGTTCTGATTATCCTAAGACTGGTAAAATAGATTCCTTACCTCAGATCAGATGTTCTCCAAAAAGATTATTCCAATTCCTGATCGCCATTCCAAATATCGATCGCGTTTATTGATCCATCGCTGGGTACTGGAAATATGTATTCCACGCTGTTTTGGGGGCTCTGCAATTAATCTGATCCTCTCGGGTGACTTGTCTGAGAAGTAAAATGAGGAAGCTGGATATTCCCTCCCCCCCCCCCCCCATGTGTTTCATGCAATCCATTCCAAAGGGGTGCAGTACAACAGGGAGAGACGATAGGGGGCGGTATTTTCCCAATGGAGCTCAGAGAGAGTTTGCAGCACTAACGTGAGACTAGATTGATGAAATATGAATTCAAATCGCTAATTAAAAAAAAGCGAGATTTATCGTCGCTGGCACTCAACGGTCGGCATGAACTAATGATAAATCTCGTCGCTGGCACTCAAAGTGTTAAGGCTCAATGGCTTACCAAGATGCATGGGAAGTGACTGAGGAAAGCAAGGCATGTGTGTTTGTGTGAGTGGCAGTCTCGTCTGTCTACTGTATGTGAGAGACACTTACCAGTACCAGGAGAGTCCAGGTGGTTGGCATTGACATTGTTGCCAAACACAGAGTCAAAGTCGACATTAAGGCCTCTGTGGCTCTGCGTCTGCTGGGTGGAGGAGTCCGAGAACCCTGGACAGGAAGAGGGGAAAGAGAGGAAGGAGGGGCATCAGCGGCCTGAGAGACAGTTTAAAATGAATCTTAAGTAACCTTAACTGGCTTACCCCAGGCCTACAGAGCGTGGAGAAGGTTCTTTGATCCCTGTCGGCAATCCGAGATAATGAGGAGACTACGCCCCAAAAGATACTGAAAATAAGTTAAAAGGATGCATTCCGGGGCGCCCTCGTGGCGCATACCATAGTGCCTCGCGCACCTACGCGGCCGACCCGGGTTCGATCCCAGCTCCAGTCGTTATTTGTCGCATGTCCTCCCCACCTCTCCTCCCGTTCGCCCTCTCCTCTGTCGGTCCTGCGTGACCAATAAAGCTGTAAAAATGCTAAAAAATTATAAAAAATCAAAATAAAAAAAGGATGCATTCCGACCTGTGCCGACGGGATGGAAACGGAACAGTTCCCGTCTCCTAAGTGGGCGGGAGTTTTACACAAGAGCCAACGAGGTGCGTTGAATGGAACCCGTGTCATCTAGTCTCCTAATGTGGCGGCGTGGAGTGAGCCGGCCAATGCCGTGCCTCGTGTAATCCCACGTGACACAGTGTAGGAAGTGAGCACCAGTTTATTCCTCTCCCCTTTTTTCGAAACGTCTCTGCTATGCCATACATATAGTTCATGATGATTGCTTGAGACGGGATATCAACATGTTCAATGTAATAAAGAATCAAGGCCTTGTGCGACTATAGCTGCTCGGCCTGTGATCCTACCGAGTGCTGTACCTACCTCTGAAGAGACCAGCTACAGCGGGGGACTCAGCTTGGAAGAGAGGGGTGCTGGGGTAAGGGACGGACCCACAAAAGGAGTCTGACACACAGCCAGGAAGAAGAGCAAGAAGGCAAAGAAACAGAGAGAGAGAGAGAGAGGGAGGGAGAAGGTAATGTAGAGAATCATGAATATAAAAAGAGCAACCATAGGAAAGTAACTGTGGAAAGGCTGATTAAGACAAAAGACAGAAGACCTCATTATGGATTGTCAGGGGAGGCGAGCAGAAAGCCAACACTCATCACACGAGCCTAAAATCAAGCACAGGCCAAACTACTGAGGGCAAACAGCGCTCAACAGTACTCCGACTGGAGCAACTGGTGGCAGGCAGGAACGAATTGGCGCAGGTTCACATTCATACTCGTCGGACTGCTTGTTCAGCAAGAGCGCAGGTTGTCAAATGTTCAATATGAATGTCTAGAAAGCATTTGGCCAGTCAGTTCTCCACTCAAGTACCTGTGAGAAAGTGCTCTATCTGCACTGAAGTATCAAGATCAGACGAAGAGGAGCTTGAGCCAATAAAGGGATTGTAATGATCTGGGGGGGAAATGAAAATGCTGATAAAGAAAAAAAAAGGGAATTCATGTAAAAATATATTCATGTAACAATGGGTTTAGCCTTTCAAATACGAAGATAAAAGAGAAAACATGATAAAATATCCTTAATCAAAGAATGTTATAATAAAATAAAACGTTGAGAACACAAGTCTTATCTCATAAAGAAACAAATATTTGAAGTGGACAACATGCCATATCTAAGATAAATTAAAGCAACAGAAATGGCCTAGTACAACAACAGGCTCCAATCCTTCCTACTATTTTAATCCTTAAATCTGGCCCATCTATTAAGAATCAGGCAAGAGCCAATTACTAGTCTATGGCGCAATTTTGAAACCGATGTCGCTACATCAATCAATACAGTAAAAAAGGTAAAGGAAAGACAAACTTTGAAGTGTAATTTATGTGACTTATAAAAGTTAGCATTACACAGAAAATGGTTAAAGCACTAAGATTTTCCATCAAATGAGTAGTCATTCAGTGGCCAAGTCTATATGGTCCTCATTTACGGTACAGCAGCGAGGACCTTGTAGACACAACCACTAAAAGACGTGCTCCCCATCTACACGGTCCTCGTTTCAAATCATGGAAAATCTTAGTCAAGTGCCTCTTTGACACACGGTGAGGGGGGAGATGGAAAAGAGAAAGTGGTCAAGCAGTACCACTGAACATGTCATGAGTGGGCATGATGGCAGAGGACAGGGTGACGGCGTCCGAGGACGCCTCGGGCTGGAGGATGGCATCAACGACAGGGAGTGTGAGGAAAGGGTTTAAGCTCGGAATGGAATCATCCACAGCATCTGCAGAGGTGAAAGGATCTATAGATGGACAGAAGGAGAGGAGGGAAGGACGGGAATATAGGAGGAAAGAGAAGGAAGAGACGGGACAGAAATGACAATCGACAGGATGGTGAACGAGCGTGGGGGGCATGCCTAGTCCTGCGACCAGTCCACACGCAGGGAGATATACGTTCCCGCGTATTGACTAGAATGATGGGATGCACCCTAAAAAACGCTCGTTCAGCACTGGGCCATGACACCACGTATTGCGCACAATTAGCCACTCTGTGATAAAGAGGGAAGCCATTTTGGAACAGTTTTATGATGACAGTCCCTAGCCAATGGATCCACTGACCCAGTGAGGGAGGAAATCATTCTAGCAAATAGATTCACAGACCCAGAGAGGGAGGAAATCATTCTAGCCAATAGATTCACAGACCCAGTGAGGGAGGAAATCACTGTAGCCAATAGATTCACAGACCCAGTGAGGGAGGAAAGCACAGAGTGGGATATGTGGAAACAAGAGATATCATGCAGAGCAAATCAGCTTGGCTCTTATCTAACCTGGTCGTTCACCTGATCATTAGAACTAGTCCACAGGAAGGACTTCTCAGTTCCATCAGAATAGTTGGAGATCATCCAACAGCAAGTGACCTTCAGCACAGAGACCGATCAAAAGAATACATATATAGATCAAAAGTGTATGGGTGTCCATGAAACCTTTGGTGGGCCGTGTGGCGGCTAGAGCAGGGGTCCAAATCATTCACTGTTATACAACGTTTTTGCTTCAGAGGGCTCAAAAGTCAGAATGAAACAGTGCAACGTCTGACGACCAGTTGGTGCTCTCGTTACCTTCGCCTTGCCTAGTGCCTTCATCCAGAATGGCCCTGGATTTTTTTTCCCCCACGGAAAGACAGCAGAGTGCAATACCACCCTAACCAGGTAGGCTAATGTAAGGGCATTAAACACCAAAGATCCTGACCCAGCACGAATGCTCACTGAAGCAGAGAACGAGAGCTGTGCAAGGTGACATGTCTATGTTGCGCTTGGAGAGGAAATTCTATGATTTCTTAAGATGCAACACACAGAAGAGTTTTGCTTATAAGATGACACTAATGGGGAAAAAAGGATCTATATCACTCACTAATTTCTTAATTTTAAATATAGTGACGTCTCAATAATCCTCTAGGGATACTTTCAAGACAAGCCGCATTCTATGCAAAGTGTTATGTTATTTAACTACATTTGAAGCTTTATTGCTGTAATAGTTATTAACAATTATTAACAACTATTAACCATGTGTTTAGTAACACAATACATAGTTAATATAGATTGTAGTTAGTAGAGTAGTATATCCAACTCAACTTTGTTATGTGGGGCGGCGTGGCTCAGGGGTAGAGCGGGTCGTCCAATGATCGAAGGGTTGGTGGTTCGAATCCCGCTCAAGCCCATGTCCATCCCACTGCCGTTGTGTCCTTGGGCAAGACACTTAACCTACTTGCCTCATATGAATGTGTATACATGTGAATGAATGTTGGTGGTGGTTGGAAGGGGCCGTAGGCGTTGATTATTCGCCACGCTTCCGTGAGTCTGCCTCAGGGCAGCTCTGGCTGCAATTGTAGCTTACCACCACCGGTATGACTGTGTATGAACGAATAATGGACTCTGTGAAGCGCGCTATATAAATCCAAGTCATTATTATTATTATTATTATTATTATTATTTACCTTGATGTTTTGAAATCCAGAGATTGAAGTGAAAAGCACACATTACAAAGCATCTGCAATAGAGCTGCCGTGCTCAATACAAGAGCATTACATTTATAATACTTCTGGGTATCTGGTCTATAAAGGCGGGCATCTGGTTGCATCTCTCAGAGCACCATTCTAGTTGATGACATACACTCCTGTGTATTGGTTGGGCGAGACAGTATTCTGTAAACACGTAATTCTCTAAGCACATAATCTACCATGGAACAAGGAATAAAAGTAGCATGTGTATGCCCTGTGTGTGTGTGCGTGTGTGTGTTCTGACAATGTGTACTGAAGTGGTGCCAAGGCGTCTACGCTGGAGCTCTCACCTCCCCACGTGTTGGCAGTGGGCACAGCGGTAGGGACGGGTAGAGTCGGCTGGAAGGCAGGCTGAAGGTCCAGCAGGTCGTTGGCTGCCTTGGAAGTGCTAGAGGTCAGAGGGCAGAGAGGTCATACATCAGTCAGTCAAAAAGACCAACAAACTTCTTCCTCCAAGTTCCAATAAGCCTTTTCCACAGCAGCCATTTTGACTCGTTATAGATGGGTAAACAAATGTGTAACCATAGAATGTAATAGAATATTATTCTGCGTCTATGGTGGGTATTGTTTACCATATCTATGACAAGTCAAAATGGCTGCTGCGCAAAGGGTCCATCTAGGACACCATTTCAGGTGAGTTTTGAGAACTGAACATACTAATGATGATGTCACATGGACACTGGCCAATGAAAGCTATATGCTAGAATTAGAATTCCAAAAACAACCACCACCTGAAAGGGTTAACCTAGAGAGAGTGACCGAGTAGCTAAATTCTCTGATCTTGAATCAGAGGATATAATTATAACCTCTCGTCATTTCCCCACAAGGCTTGGAAAGTCCACAAAGTCCACAAATAAGTGTCTGGTTGAAGACATTTCACAAACACACACTGAAGGGCTACTTGGCATGAAGGTTCTAGCTGTCTGGCTAAGACGTGCTACAGGAGCTTCTGAAACTTTACACACAATCAATAACCCCCGTCCTCCTACCCAGACTGTGGGGCTCCTGGGAGCAGTCCGATGTCTTCTTTACAGTGGGAAGAGGAATGCAGCGGAGCGTTAGGCTGATGCTACATTGATCAGTCACTGAACGGATAGAAATTTGGCGGAAGGTATTACTGTCCGTTTTGTTTATTTTTAAATCAGAACCCAACTTAATCGTGCCATTGCAGAAACAACAGCTTTGCTAATGGTAACGTATCCGTCAGTTCCAAAGGTTCACCCTCTTTTCCGAACCTTTCTGTACTGTCAAAATGGACACAACTCAAGGAGGCTGGGTAGCACAGTGGACTAAACGCTCAACTACCACCGCAGAGACTCTGGGATCTAATCCAGCTGTCAGCGGTACCTCCGGCTCGGTCCGTTGTCCCTACTAACACAATTGGCAGAGTTAGCGGGTGGGAAGTCGGTGGGGTATGTGTCCTGGTCGTTGTAAACTGCGACTCCTACTGGTTGGTCGGGGCGCCTGTTCAGCAGGGAGGGGATCTGGGGGAAATAGTGTGAACCTCCGCACGCGTTACGTTTCCCCAGTGAAACTCCTCGCCGTCAGGTGAAAAGAAGCGGATGTATCGGAGGAGGCATGTGGTAGTTCTACACCCTCCCCAGGCCGACAGTGGGGCAATGCGCGCAACGACCAGGAAGGGAATTGGCATAACGACTAAATTGGGATGGTTGAAAAATACAGAAAGCCCAAAAATAGAACTTTTTTTTCCCGAATCTGGCAGACATACAGTACTGTACACAGCGTCAACCCTGTCCAACAAACGTATAAGTTGGAAAATGTATTAAAAAAAATGTGGACAGATGAACAGTGATCAACGTTGTTTCTAGCAATATACCTCCATGCCACAGCACATTCATTTTTAGGAGAATCACCCCTGTTGAGGTTCTGAATGCCATTAACGACCTCAAAGCCTGCAGTGGCTCTGGCTTAGATGGCGTGGAAAGCAAATTCCTTAAACTTGCTCAGCACATTCTCATGTACCCTCTCTGCGATCTTTTTAATCTGGCTCTTTCTACTCATGACATACCTTCTACCTGGTAGTGGTCACGTATCACTCCACTGCACAAAGCTGGTAATGTACTCGATCCCAACAACTATAGACCCATTTCAATCATTTGTTCAACAGCTAAAGTTTAAAAAAAAATTATTTACAACCAATTGTCCAATTATCTCTCTAAACATAATATTCTATCACCCTCACAATCAGGTTTCCGTTCAAATCATTCTACAACAACTGCTCTATTAAAACTCACCAACAACATATATTCTTCATCTGGCAATAGCGAACTTACTAGTGCAATCTTTATTGACCTATCCAAAGCATTTGACCTGGTGGACCACTATCTTCTTCTAGATAAACTCTATTCTATCGGACTGTCATGTAATGCATTACTCTGGTTCAACTCTTACTTGCACAATAGAAAACAATGTGTTAAAATACAGAGCAGTTTAGCTGATTTAGCAGTGCAGGAACGTGGTGTGCCTCAAGGTTCAACCCTAGGTCCACTACTTTTCTCCATCTTCATTAATGGTCTTCCTTCAATCTTCTCCGACTGTAGTATTCAACTCTATGCAGATGACAGTCATATACTCATCAAAAACTAACTTACTACAAATTCAATCTACATTACAATTTAACTTCAATAAACTTGAAACATGGCTCTCAGCTAATACATTTATTATAACCAAAACTAAAACAAATACAATGCTTTTTGGGACTATTCAGAATGTTAAATCAAAAACTCAAAATCAAGCCTACAATATCTCTTGTCTCGATGGAACTCAACTATTTGAGAGTTGAACACATCAAATATCTCGGTCCCTGGCTCGACTCAGGTCTATCTTTTAAATGTAGTCTATCAGACCGCCCCCAAAACAAACCTACTTCCACTTAACGCAATATACAACAGTTTATGCAGATTTTTCCTCGATTGTCCATATCTGACCCACCACTGTACCCTGTATGAAAATCTCAATCTACCATCTCCCACATCAAGACGACAGCAGCATTGGCTGCAGTTCTTTTTCAAATGTATTCATTTTCAGTACCCACAGTATCTTAAAGAGTATTTGGAACCTTACACTTCCATACATCAACTACGACATTGCTCCCAGGTTTATTTTGAAGTTCCAACTGTGTCTACATCAGTTGGCAAAAAATAATTTAAGTTTAAGGCTCCTTCTGACTGGAACAATCTACCTGTTCATATCCGTTCAATAACATCTTTTCACTTATTTAAAACTGCTCTTTCCTCTCACTTTGAGATGACCTGTTCATGTGTTGACCATTCATCATTATCACAGTTCATTGACGCAATGATAAATAATTATGTGTTGTGTACTGTTGTAGTTATTGTAGTTGTTACTATTGTTTTCTTTTGTTGTTTTGTTTAGTTCTTTGTTTTGTTCGTTTGTCCGATTGATGTTGTTTGAACTGTCTGTAAAATATCTTGTCGTAAATGTATGATTTTGTAATCTGGGACCTCCTTGAAAACGAGATGGTTCATATGTTGGATTTAATCCAGTTAAGTGTTACCAAAGATATTTTGATCAATTGTATTCATATCAAATGAATTTTTTTAAATCCATTCATTATCCCTCCATCACCCCATTTTAACCAACTAATTTTAGTCTGGCTCGTGTCACATGCATAGACCTCACACACTTTTCCATATTTCTACCTTTTATATACATCATGACTACAATCGACTGGTCTGGAAGCACACAAAACAAACGGCATTGCTTGTTCCACGCCACCCTGCTGGGTATAGGGGTGTGTAGTGGTTATTGGTGTTTCCCGCGCGGTCCACCCTCCTTGAAATGGAAATGTATTTCCAATGGACCCATTTCTAAATAGTCTAGTTTAAAACAAATAAAGCATGAACATTGGCATAGTCTGCCTTTCTGTGTGTATTCATCCACAATCTATAGCTCAACATGAAGAAATGAGCAATTAAATCGTAAAAGTAGCAAAATAACGTTTATGTTTTCGTTCACTGAGGAACTACACTTCACGTTGGCGCTGCTGACTGACGTCACCACAGCGTAGACTCCTGGCTGTATTAGGCGAGAGCACTGAACGACAGGCGTTCTACTGGTAAGTGTAGTTATTTTTTAACAACAAATTAAAAACCTTATAACTAACTTTAATTCAACCAAAAATGCTTAATTAAACAATAATGTTAGTGATAGAAGGGAACTAATTTTGTGCAAAAATGGAAAGCTTGCCAATGTTCATGAGGCAGAATTACTACAATAGCCGATAATACATTTTCCCAACGATAAATCCCTATACGGGTGGACCGCGCGGGAAACTAAAGTGACGTCAGACTACACCTCCCTATAGACGCGGTACACTCACCTGTGGGTGGAGCTGGGGGTGGAGAAGAGGTCGATGGCGGGTGCCGAGCTCGATCCGGCGAGCGAGACGTCGTCTGCGGCAGGGCTCTTCAGGTCCTTCAGACGCTGCTCCTACAGGAGGACAGGAGGCCACGGTCACCAGGAGAGAGAACCCACAGCCCCGACACCCACCCGTTTCCATTCATAACCACAGTGGCTCAGGGAGGTAGAGTGGTCGTCTGGTAAATCGGATGGTTCCCGGTTTGATTCCAGCTCCTCCCGGGCGCGTGTAGTCTTTTACCAACGGAGTTGCAGTTCCGCGTTCGGGTTCCGCGTTCTGATTGGCCACTGACGTTTCCCTCTGCGCCAATCGCGTTACGCCTAGTTCTGCCTCTACTATCCTCGAGTTAACGTAATTTATACAAATGGAAGTATTGATTTCGCCGTAACGAATCATTAAAAAATATACCGTTAACTGGAATATGTTAGTTTCTTACACATATGTTGGATTATGTAATTGGTTTGTCATGACAAACCAATAAAAAAATCGCGAATTAACCAGTGGTTATCCTATAGCCCTAGTATGTACATTTCAACAAAGTGGAGCCGCAGGGGACTTCCATAGCATACGCCTTCAAATCCAGCTAGCGTTGATGCTATTCAATGCCATCATACCCAACTGACGTTAATGCCATTCAGAATTTATTAACATAGCTACAACAACACAGTAACGTTAATATAATTACATGCATCATTGTTTACAATGAACGGTGGGGCTAATCGAAAGGACTGGACACGGACAAGTTAAACAGCAATCAATTAACCGGACACACAAGCAGAAGGCGAAGCATCATTTTTACTTCCGCTCGGGGGGTTTCAAAATAAAAGAGCGACGTCTAAAGCACCGGAAATACGTTTATTTTGTACATTATCTAACGTTAACACGAACCTAAACTAACTTTTCCCCCCGACCGGCAGTAAAAATTATGCTTCGCCTTCTGCTTGTGTGTCCGGTTAATTGATTGCTGTTTAACTTGTCCGTGTCCAGTCCTTTCGATTAGCCCCACCAACTCGAGGATAGTAGAGGCAGAACTAGGCGTAACGCGATTGGCGCAGAGAGAAACGTCAGTGGCCAATCAGATCGCGGAACCCGAACGCGGAACTGCAACTCTGTTGGTAAAAGACTACACGCCTCCCGGGCAGCATGTGGAAGTGTCCTTGAGCAAGACACTTAACCCCTAACCGCTCCCGATGAGCAGGTTGGCACCTTGCATGGTCGCCTCCACCGTCGGTGTGTGGATGTGTGTGGATGTGTGTGTGAATGGGTGAATGTGAGGCATAAGTTGTAAAGTGATTTAGATAAAAGCGCTATATATATATATATATATATATATATATATAATATATATAAATGCAGTAGGTTTACAATAATGATTCCAGTATTAGAGCAGCGCCAACACATTCCAAAAGGTTTGTTTTAAATAATACTCCATTGGGATTGCAGTCATTTTCTGATTAAGAAAACAGCACACATGAAACCCAACCTTATTATGTCCTACTGAAACTTCAGTGAAGCACGAAAGAAAACACACCCTACACAGGAAACAATGGGGTAGTAAGGACTGTAGCCAAAATGAGCTAGAACCCCCGCAGACACTTCCTCACTATTACGAAGCTGTTTTTCCCCACCCAGCAGCACAACAAGGTCATTACGCTACATAAGTGGTACATGCTGGCGCGGGACGTTGCGGTGGTCAGGCCTGCAGTGCAGCGCAGTGAGCTGAAAGGAATGTAGGTGAGGGGAGAACGCACACCTTCAGTGCTTTCAGGCGAGCCTGCTCTTCCTCCAGCGCCGCCTGCTTCTCCCGCTCATCAACTCTGGTGAAAGATATGCCGGTGTTGGCCAGAGACGAGACAGCGTTGGAGAGAGTGCTGGCCCTGGAGGGGAGGGAGAGAGAGAGAGAGAGAGAGGGAGGGAGAGAGGTAGAGAGAAGGAAAGAGGTAGAGAGAGAGGGGGGGGGGGAAGAAAAACATGAGTCATTTGAGGTTTCTATGGAGAAATACATGTACATGCTGTTGAGACTAGCGGAAGTGGCACGTACTGTAGGTATTATTTACAACTGGACTTTGATACGACACCCAGGTACAAAAAGAACAAACATAACACGGTTGACCTTTTCTAGAAGTAGCCTATGTGAAATGGACAACATGTAAACAGTGCATAATGTGAACTGAAACCCTGTGGACGAGGTACGTCTGTATGAACTAAATTACATTTTCCCCTTCCATCAATTGAAAAACACCATAGGAAAAGTATGTCTTGAGCTAGTATTAACTCATTGAACGCAAAAGACTAGTATACTCGTTTTTGGCTCCCATGCATTCACCGCCAAAAACGAGTATACCTGTTTAAAAAAAAAAAGTATTATTATTATACTAAACAGTCAGCCGGTCCACTGATGGATACATCTTGATATTTGTCTAGTCTAGTGTGTTCATTAGATGGGTGAAATCCTCTTTCAGTGCCTTCAGTATTTTCTTAGGCAGTTAGCCTCGCTGGTATGCGCACCATTAGCGTTAGCCACGCTTCTAGGCCTCTTTGCTTTTGGAAAGAATGATAAAAAAAAAATATATATATATATATTCTAATATTATTTTGTTTGCATTCGACTAAGAGGTTGGCAGTCAACTATGGCTCCTTTCGATCGATTAGTCGACTATTCGATTAATCGGGGTCAGCCCTAGACCCAACTAACGTTCGGCAATGGCGATCGCCTAGAGCGAACTATTGGAGATTATTATGAAGAGGACAAACGGTGACGATCCATCCATAACATAAGGTGCGTTTTCACCAGACTACGTTGGATTCTAGTATTTTGAAACAGGCTGTTTGATTGAAAAGTTTATTAACAGATTGCAGAATGGGTACAGTACAGCTCAATACATACAATTGTTAAGGGGATGCAGACCAGAGAAAGACTTTCGTCTCGTTTACATTAGAGTTGTTCCGATACCGATACCAGTATCGGAAATGCCGCAGATACTGCCTAAAATGCTGGCATCGGCGAGTACCCTCTAATGTTGCGCTCCGATACCATATGACGTAATTTATCAACAACACTGCGGACGTTGGGCTCTGTAGATATACCCTACTCGCTGAGTGAGCATTATAAAACAAACGTGTGCTTAATCGACCGTGAATTAAAGTGTCAATTGCCATTTGTCATTTTAACAGCAGAGCAGATACTTTCTTAAAATGACATCGTCCCGGCAAAGCGCTGTTGACTGGGAGCTCTGATGTTATTAGCATTAGCTGAACAGCTAACCGAAAGCTAGCATTAACTAACGTTAAAGGTTCAGCCATAACGTTACCTTGGCTAAAGTTGGGGCTATTCATAATCCAGCAATAATGGCTGCAGACCTGCAAGCAAAGTACAGCAAGTTGGCAAAGGAGTATTCCAAGTTAAATCACAATGTCACCAGTAACGTTAAGTCTTTCCATATACCGGTAGCTCATGCTAGCTAACCTAGCTCACGGTAACGTCGTTATTGCACGTCGCGTACACAATTAATGACATGTTGCGGACAGCCATATCGGCGACAATGTTTAGCTTTTAGTGCCAAATGATAAGAGTCTGAGGCGGAGTCTCAAAAGAGAATGTTGAATATTTATTGTGCAAAAATCACAACAACAGAGCCTCTGCTACTAAACGGAGCCTTCTTGTGGAAGCAAGTGCAGCAACGAATAATGTCTGTGTGGAACTAATGTGCCAACAACCTTTCCCTGGGTGAACTCATTGAGATAGTTTTCAATTACTGATACTAATACTAATCTATACAATCACCTGTTGTTGAATAAATACCATTACTTTATAGTCATTACTAAAAAACAGTATATATAAAACAGTAGCTGTATTAAAAAAAAAAAAGGTTTTATAATTTATATAATATTTTTTCAATTTTTTAATTTTTTTAATGTATGCACTGGTATCGGATAAGTATCGGTATCGGCCGATTCGGAATCGGATGGGAAAGTAAAAAATGGTATCGGAACATCTCTAGTTTACATCAGGGTCCCCCATTTTCAATTCATCATAACATATGACATACATGACATACAGATAGACAGTACTGCTACATCTATACATTATGACATCAGATTTGCAAATACAGTACTGTTTGTGATACAAAAAGTGTCCAGAAAAAGTGTATATACATTTGACGTAGAAACTGTACATTGGAGGAGGTTGGGTGGGTGGGGTGGGGTTGGGTGGGTGGGGGCTGTACATTGGAGGTGGGGGGGGTTTGGGTAGGGGGGGACACACACACTGTACACTGTACATTGGAATACTGTCAAAGCCATACTTGGTCATTTACTGTACAACTGGGTTAGGACATTTGTAGGGGCCAGTTCCGAATTGCAGTCTCCAGTAGGTGTTCTTTGAGAGTGTTTTTGAAAGTGGGTAGTGATTCACATTCCTTTACAGCTTTGGGTAGGGCGTTTCACATTGATGTGGCATAATTGCGAAACGTGTTTAGTCCCTTGTTTGAGCCGAATCTGGGTTTAACAGGATTTGTGGAGCTCCCTCTGGTGTTGTGATCGTGGTATTCACTGACCTTTGGGAAGTATTTTGACATGTACATGGGTACCTTGGTCGCGTAGTGTATCTTGTAGACCAGGCCCATTGCAAGTTGCTGTACTCTGTCGTCTACTCTAAGCCATCCTAGGTTGTCAAAGTGGGCAGGGGTGAGGTGGGTTCTAGGAGTCGGGTCAAGCAGTAGTACCACTGTATTGCACATTGTTGCGGGCAAGACCACCCGCATTTCATAGTATACCTGTATGCCGTGACAATTAAAACTCTTGACTTGACTCGAGTCTGACTAGCTTGTTTTGAGATGTTTGTAATTTGTTTTTTAGTGCCTTTGAGGTGCTTTGGTACCATGAGGTGCAAGCATAGTCATAGTACCCTTGAATGAGTGCTCCTGCCAGTCTTCAGGGTATTCTTGTTTACCAGAGAGGAGATCTGGTACAAGAATCGAGTTCGTTGGTTGACTTTTTTTATTACATTGGATGCCATTTTGTCACAGGAAAGATTAGCCTCTAGGATGGAACCCAGGTAGGTAATTTCATCTTTCCTTGTGACAATATTGTCACCCACTGTAACCGAGAAGCCGTCCGTCTTGCTGAGTTTGTTATTTGAACCGAAGAGAATGGACTCCGTTTTGCCCATGTGTAATGATAGTTTGTTGTCGGCGAGCCATATGCAGATTTTGCCTAGTTCCGAGCTGAGGGCTTTTTCAACCTGTAACTTGTTCTTGTCAGAGACCAGCAGGGCTGAGTCGTCCGCAAACAGGAACAAGTTGCAGTCACAAGCTGACGACATGTCATTTGCATAAATTAGGAATAGTAGCGGTCCTAGTATGCTTCCTTGTGGAACACCACAGTTGTTATCTCCAGACTAGAGCCAACTAACGTCCGGCAATGGCGATCGCCTAGAGCCAACTAACGCTATTTATTTAAATTGTTGCTGTTCTGACTCAGACACTTCGGAGCAAGAGTGGACAGGGTTTTGGTGGACCTGCTGACAAAGATAACATCTATTTCACCGAACCCCATCATACAACATGCATTTGTGATGATCCCAGCGTCAGAAAACGAATGGTGGCTTTGTGAATAGAACCATTCTATGTATGGTCATGTTTACCTTTGACCTGGAAATAATATATGTGTCAGGCGAGCGATCAAAAAGCACCTAGTTACAGCTGACAGGCTGTGTGTGAGACTTAGCCTGAAATGGGCTGTTTTGGCTCCCGTCTCTAAGTGTAAATGAGCTGCTGCTTCCCAAGCCTGAGCGAGCACACGCTAAAGCTCTTGCTCACGAAATTCTGAAAACGTATTTCTCGCCTAAAATTAAACATATTTTCGTGAACAGTTTAGGTGGAAAAAATTTACGAGCGAGCCGCCATCTTGAAAAACAGAGACACGGAAGTCAAGGACCAACCAAATGCATTGCGTTTCATGATGACCTAGTCGCGTAACAGAACAAAAAGGCAGGTTAGTTCTTGCAATATTTTCCTTTTCTCAAGAAAAGGCTGAACAAATGAGGCGTTTCAAGGAAGTTCAGGAGCAATGTTTTCCGTCTAAAATAATAACTCCCTTTGGTGTGGACTCTGGGCTTTGTAACTCTTTATGGTTCTACATGCACCTCCAGCTATATAACACACTAAAGGTAAGGGGAAACCCAAAAAGCACAATAGGACAAATGATGCATTACTAGAATAGTCTTGACTTTCACCCATGAGCATTCTTCCATCTCAAATCTCAGTATCGTCTGTTCCAGGACTGTGAAGGGAAAAGGGGGAGAAAAAGAGAGAACGAGAGAGAACATGTCCTACCTGCTGGCCGCTGTGGAATCTTTCACCTTCTTTCCTTCCAAAGAGGCCAAGTGCTGCTCCAAAGCATCCAGAAGGCTACTGGGGGCCTAGAGCCATTGACACACACATAGATGAAATTAGAAAAATAAAATAAAGTATAATATATATAGTAATTTATCATAATAATATATAGCATAGCATGCAGGATATTTTCCGGCCACAGCAGGAGAGGAGCTACCCTCAAAGACACAGAAAGATCACAACAGGAGAGGAGCTACCCTCAAAGACACAAAGGTCACAACAGGAAAGGAGCTACCCTCAAAGACACGGAAAGATCACAACAGGAGAGGAGCTACCCTCAAAGACACAGAAAGATCACAACAGGAGAGGAGCTACCCTCAAAGACACAGAAAGATCACAACAGGAGAGGAGCTACCCTCAAAGACACAGAAAGGGAGAAATATGGAAATACTTACACAAACCGTGAACTGAAAACGGAAAGATAAGGGAAAGGAAAGAATACAGAAAATAAAGGCGTCGATTGTCAAGAGATGTAAGGAGGAAAGCTAGCTAACGCTGTTACAGCTATACTACCGAGTACCTGTAAGAGTCTACCCCCCACCATCAGTCTTGTATTTTATGCCCGATTTCAAAAACGGATTAATCTATTCATATCTAATGATAGTTATTACCCAGACTTAAGGCAGTTGCTCTCTTTGGGTAAATTTTACTTAGTAAATCGAGTCTACCATTTAAGGATAGCCTTTACTTAAATTTTCAGTGTATGATGAATGAGAAGAAGTTTAACTTAACCATGTTACCATATATATATATATAAAAATATAACACCTTTATTTGCTGTAGGTCATGCGAGGTCAAAGGTGAGTGTCTTTGTAAGTTCAACAGGGGCACATACAAGGTTAGCCTGGCGTGCAAAGCGTTAAAACGGCATGGAGAGCACGGTGGTGCCACTGGCTACATCTGAGGTTAGAGGGTTGGCAGCGTGTTATAAGGAAGAAAACGGTAAAATAAAAATTAAATAACCATTATGGAGGCAACCCAACAGGATAGAAAACAAACTGTCCACAGCTTGCAAATTAACCTCTAGGTGTCAGTGCCACCAGAGTGCAGCAATGGGTATAAGGCAGAGTCGTCTGCATAGTGATTGAAGTGCAATATGGCTACAGAATTAGCAACAATCATAAAACATTCCATCATCCAAAACTAGAAGCTAGAAAATTATCGCTTAAATTTCTGGGTGGGCATCAGTGTGCCCTCTAGGTGGGGGGTTACGTTTCTGTACATCTGAAAAGTGTCAGATTATTGTTCCCACAAAGGATAGTCTGATTTTGGTAGGATGTGTCCATTGTAAATTGTGTTGCTATGCATTCGTCATTATGCCACTGCGCTACACAGGTCTTGACCCGATGTGTGTACTCTTCTCTGTTGAATGAGCACGTCTGCTTGGGTTGTGTTCCGTTTTCAATGGGCATGTTGAATTATATGCATAATGATATTTTCCAAATAAATTGCCCCTTGTTCCCCCTTAACACTTTGACTGCCCAAGGTTAATTCATTATTAGTCCCTTGAATGCCCAGGGCCACTTCAATGTTAACGTTAATATCGCCTAATCTATGTTTTAAATTATGGCTATGTGTCTAATCTGCCCGTCGCTTATCAAAGACTCGTTTTCCAGTCAACATTGTCAAAGCAGATTTTTTTATCGCTTCATTTCCGTGTTCTACCATTCTGAAAAGCACTCTGTTTCACTGAAAAAAGAAGAGATTCCCTGATAATCGCCTTTTCCTGGAATATTCTAGAACGTTGTCATTTGTCGGCCTATTTATGAATCGTTTTCAAATAAACGCTAGATGATCGTTAGTAGTGTATGCATGCACGCTCGTGCCGTGCACTGATAATCGCTGCTCCTATTTCCTGACGGCGCGCACAGTCTAACAGCGATATCACATAAACGCTTATATATCCGTGAAAACGGATCTGATTATCCTTAGACTGGTAACATAGATTCCTTACCCGAGATCAGATGGTATCCAAATGGATTATTCCAATTCCTGATCGCCATTCGAAAAAAATCGCTCCTTTTAGTGATCCACCGTGATACTGTATAACACATATTCCCCGCGGCTCCCGAGAGTCCAGCATGAAGCTGGTAGATGCCGGCTGCGTGAGTGAGAAGTAAAATGTGGAGTGCGGGTTTCTTTTTCCCATTCATTTTCATTGAGTTCAATCCAAAAGGGTGAATTACCATCTGGGAGACGATAGGGGGCGCTTTTTTCACATCTGAGCGCCGGGGGTGCCTGGATCTCCAACGATAGACTCGCTTGATGCAATATGATTTCAGATCGCTAATAAAAAAAATAAAAACGTATTTAAAACGAATATTCTCGTGAGTGGGCATTCAACCCGCGGGGGGTAAACACGAGAAACTCGTGGATGGCATTCAAAGTGTTAATAGAAAAAGGCAAGCCAGGGTGTGCATGAAGTAAAATGACCTTGAGAACCGGTTACATTTCACAAGGAAGCACTCTCTTACCTGAGACAGATCTGGGATGTCCCCTCGGTCGATACCCACTTGCTGTAGGAAGAGAGGAGATGAGATATGAGGGAAAAGCTGAGGGAACATCTATAGAACCAGTCATACGTTTACGTCCCAGATGTCTGAAGGCACGATGGCTGTACTTTACCTCTGCCACTTTGAGGAACTCTGAGATTCTCGTCATTCGCGTGAGGAATTTCTTGTAGACGTCGAGGCCTTCTTTGCATTGGACTTTCTTCATGTCAAAGTACTTCTCTGTTGTAAAACATTTTAAAAGACATGAAATGAAAACAACAAATCTCCAAAATGCACAACATATATTCCTCACAGTCCATATCATGGGGCTCCCTTTTATTTGTTTGCAGAAATTAAGTCGTTCTCTTTTTTTTTATCTACTTTTTCTCCCCATTTTCAATTTTTCTCCCTTCCCCAATTTCGTATTGTCCAATTCTACCCTCCCCTGTCTCTAACGTTGTTAGGCCATGCCTCCCACAAGCCGGCTGCAATGTGGACCAAGCCTTGCATCACGTGTCCCCTCCGGTACACGAGGAGGCAACCGTCGCATCTTTTCACCTGCACAGCGCGATCTCTCAGCGGCAGGGGTCTGCGTGAGAGGGACACGCCGCCCCGTTGCTTCCTGATTCTGCTGCGCAGGCGCACCAACCGACCTGTAGGAGTCGCTGTCCACAACGTCCGATCCCCACCCACCAGCTTCCCCCCCCCTAATACTGCCACTTGTATTAGTATGAACGACCAGCCAAGCTGGTAGCAACGCAGAGAGCTGGGCTCGAACCCAGCATCTCCTGCGTTGGTGGCGAGTGCCTTGCCCACTGTGCCACCTAGCCGCACAAATTAAGTCGTTCTTAAAAAAGGGAACTGCAACCCATTTTAAGATTTCATATCCTGGGCACCACTCCCCTCTGAAGCAAGACATAAGGGAGATGTGACGTCTTCCGGGTGTAAGAATGTGGGGCTGCTACAAAGACAACGAATGGTGCTCCGACTCTGTGGAGCCATAAAATGTGACTTCACACCCAAATAACGTTTATATTTTAGTATTGCCAACCGGTCTGAACCAGCATATAGAGCTTATGGGTGTAAGTTTTAGTAACATTTTATGGGGCCACAAAAATCTGTGCCTCATTCATCGTCTATGGAGCAGCCCCAGGTTTTACATCCAGGTGACATCATGCATTCCAAGATTCTCTCTCTCTCTCCGATTTGGAGCTTTAGGAGAGAGTGGTGCGTGCTCAAAAATATTGACCGACGTGCCCCGGGGCAAAGGGATGGTAAAAATGCTACCATTCCTTTAACGTTTTCCCAAAGAAATGTGTCAGTCGGTGCTCATTGTGCCCAGCATCTCCACAGGGTGCATACATCAAATGCAAGTCTCACCACCCTGCAACTGACCTCCGTTATATTTGCTCATCGCACACAGATTTACACTGCTGCCTATTCCATACCCAGGTGAACATTCCAGCCATAACGAGGCCACACCCCTCACACCCCATTCCAGCCATAACAAGGCCACACCCCTCACCACGTGAAAAAGACCTGAGGTGATTTAGTGTAATTACAGACTCTGCTACGTTGTGATAACAAGGTTTTCATCAAAACAGTCTTGTTTGTCGTTTCTGCTGTGACAAATGGTGAATATTATTTGAATATTATCTCCCATGTAAGCCTGCAATAAATGTCCCTTAGTCCGACACCCAGTGTTCCCACGTTTTGCATAGCAGTCTCTCTCCTATTCAATACACTGCAAGGCAGGGTTAGAAATTAACATTTTTTTTCAAGGGCTTTTTTTGCCCCCCTTAATTGATTTTCGGGGGCTTTTTTTTGTATTTCGGGGGCACTGAATTTTTATGATGAAAATTAACATAAGGATTATAAAACATTGTTGACACTTTTTTTTACAGTCTTCGTCCCTATGTTTGATAATGTAATGTTAATGTCTCCATATATAGGGCTCTACGCTAACCTTTTTCCCAAGGAGCACATGTGCTCCTAAATAAAATGTTAATAAATAAAATCTAAATAAAAATTTAGGAGCACACAAAGAAATTTAGGAGCACAGTGAAAATTGTTCAAGTAACACAGAGTTTATTAACTATTTATCTCATGCATTATTATACTGTGCGTGTGCACACTATGAATTGAAAATGGGGGACCCTGATGTAAACAAGACGAAAGTCTTTCTCTGGTCTGCATCCCCTTAACTTGTGTGTATTGAGCTGTACTGTATTGTACCCATTCTGCAATCTGTTAATAAAGTTTTCAATCAATCAAACGCAAAGGATATCGGTTGTCAAGCTGCTTTTGTATGTTGTAGTGTTGTTATGATAAACATTTTGACTTTGATACAGATAGGAAAGGTAATGGAATATATTATTAGATGACAGAACATTGAAAATTCTTTATACAATTATTTAATTCATTATGAAATAGAAATTCCGTTTTTGGGTGGAACGTTTGTTGCAAGGAGGGAGGAGGCGGGGACCGCTGCGTGTTACACACAACACGGAGAAATGGTCTAGCTGCTTCGGTGCGTCGTTAACGTCGGAAGAAATTCCCCACTAAGCCCTAAATTCAGAGCAGAGCAGTATCCTAATGACTTTTATGCTTCAGTCGATAAGGTGTTTTGCGAATTCTGTCAACATACCGTGGGGACTGGACCCGCAAAAACACGTGCGAATATCACTTCAAAAGCCATGTCAGCCGGATTCCTCTCTTTCTCCTCGTCTCTCTTTTGCTCAAAATAAAAATGAATGGGCTTCATGGCTGGCTGATTTTTTTGCGTTGTCTGATTCTGAATGTATAACTTGCCTAAGCCGGTACCGTGACTTTGTTTTCGGGCGCTACTGTGATTGGACGTTTATGCGCCTTGTGTAATGTGGGACTATTATAACAGCGGAGCTGTTTTGTAATCGTCACTCGTCTCGAGTAAATGATTTTTCCGGGTGGCGCACACACACATATTATTAGGGCCAAATACAAGGGAAATGCTCGCACTGTAGATCATATATATAATTATATATATAATTAGTAAACTGTCGGGGGCATTTTCTGCCCCCCTTAACTGATATTCGGGGGCATTTTGTCCATTTTCAAGGGCATTTTGCCCCGAGCCCCCGTTAATTTCGAACCCTGCTGCAAGGAATGGAGGAAAATATAGCTGGACAAAGCATGATAACTAAACTCCCTCTCTTACCCAGCAGGTTGATGATGCCTTCGTTGTAGGCTGCAAACAGTCGAATGGCATCTTTGAACAAAAGCATGAAGCCCGCGTTGATCACACCGTTTGTCAGTTCATTGGCATTGACCTAGAGAGATGGAGGCGAGGGGATGGTCACAAGCACATACAATAAAATGTAAGGATAATTATGGTATTTCTTCAACCTATGCCCTATTTTCCTATCATCTGGCATCATACCCATTGATTCTGAATTCTATCCATGGCACAATGGCACAAGAGGCAGAATGTTATCCGAAGACATAAAAAATGTGTTCTTTCAGAGTAACTCCAGAGTTATGCAGACGTACTGTATGTTGCTGCGGAGGACATTGTTTGACTGTTGTGTTGCATGACGTGTTGCATGAAGTGGCAGCAGGAAGAGTTGCAGCAACTCAAGCGCTCAGAGAAACACAACTCGCTAATTTGTGCTCAGTGGCAACGTTTTGTTGAGAATCGATGAGACGCCAAATTCATAAAAAATAGGTCTAGGTTGAAAAGAGAGCAAGATGTTAACTGAACGCTTAATATGAAGAACCGGTTAGTTTGTGTATTTTGCAGGTGGTAATTCAATCCAAATCACGTGTGAAAGAGATACATCTTCTAAAAAAAGGTCCTCCACTCCATCTCCGTGTCTCACTATGAATTTACCATCTTTAGATCTAAAAAAAAAAAAAAAAAATTGAACGTTGTGGTTCATCTGAAAACTAAAAAAAAAACAGGACAAACTGTTCTTCATCTGGAGTGTTTGGCAAAACGCAAACCACACTCACGTTGAAATCTAGTAGCACGTCCATCTGATTCTGAATGATGGGTATAGTCTTCAGGAGCTTCTCTGTAGTCATGGTCCTCATCACTCCGTCTGACCTACGGAAGAGAGAGGGTTCAGAAGACACGTCACCACGTACCTACGGAGCTTCTGAGGAAACACGCCACTGGTTTCTGGCTTTGAAGAGGGGTCTTGTCAATGTGATACTTTGTACATTTAAAGAATATGGCTTTGCATTAAGCTTTAGCCCATAATTAAGTGTTAAGCTTTGGCTCATAATCTACTAAAGTATGCCCGTTTAGTGTTTACAGTACAAACATATCCAAAAGAATATTGACATTTAGTCTCCTTACCCCCTTTTTACTTTAGTGAAGTCAAAAGCGACTTGTCTATAGGACACTGCCTTCTCATTCAAGTAGCGGCTATACCTCCTGATGAACGTGGACATGTCATAGCCTGTATCAGAAAGAGGGGAGGAGGGTAGAAGGGTGATCTTTCAATATTTGAAAATTGGGTTGAGCAGAAAAGAGAGTAGAGTAGCACAAATTATGCATGGGGCTGGTCACGTACCTTGTAAGCCACTTTTGTCCAAAAAATTACTGAGGTTGAATAGTGTGTTCCTTGAAGCCAGATACTGTATAAATCTCTGAAAATCAAAACAATATGTACATTCATACAAAACAAGTTCCAATGAGCAGGTAAGAAACGGTGAAATGGAAGTTACACAAGATACAAGATGTATCCATCTGTGTGTACAGGCTACGGTTATTAATATACCTGCATCCCTGTATGAAAATTAACTATAGTAAAACTACAGCGCTGCCGAGGTGTTTTCCTTCACACAATTGCAGAAATATTACAGTGAATATAGAGTATATAGAAATAGCCATATACCGTATGTGCGTGATTTCACCATATATGTCCATAATATTAAACTATAGAAAATAATATGGTGAGAATCACTAGATTCAACACATATATTGTAAAGTAGGGCTGGGCAATATACCCAAAATATCATATCACAATATTTTCCTTAGTTTTGACGGTATAGCGGTACAGCGATACCTGTATGTGACAGTATAGTTTTCCAGTGTAAATGACATCGTGATAAGACATTATTTCTTTTAAGTCTTTATCTTGTAATACAAATCACTGTAGTATAGTAAGTCTGTGGCAAATCTCTATAGTGTGTATGATAAAAATCCCCACAGATTATTCTACGCTGTAGTTTATTTTCATACAGGTCCATTCTAATAGGTGTATTAACACATTCGGGGCCAACCACTATACGTGTTTCGGTGCCATGCTTAAAGGGCCAACCACGTATATATACGTGGCAAGGTTGTTTTGGCTTTTATTCCATTTTAATATCCTACTCAATGTCACCGAGCGGCACTGCAGATTTACCCTAATCTTGGAATTCGGAAAAGTGCATTACCGGCCAGATCCTCGTAGGGGCGCCGTCTCAATAATGCAGTGTTCCCCGTTACAGACCGGTGTTTATTTTTTTGTATTATGAATGGACTTTTCTGTTAGCCTAAAGCTATGCGTGTAGCCGATGGCCTGGAATAGTTTTTGGGACGCTGAATTCAGTATGCGTAAAGGAATATATCATCAGCCAATGGACATATGGATCTACCAGATGGTGATCGATAACTGGGAAATCATTTTTGCAGTCCAACCGGCCACAGGTAAGAGCAATTGACGTCAATTTCAGCTTGGTCGGGCCTTGCTTTGATAGCCATCCACCCAGTCAGCGAATGAGGCTACTGAGGCTAATGCCGTTATTGGTAATCAATAATCAGAAACGACGTTCCCCCCCCCCCCCCCTTTCATGCATTCATGGTGGACCATGATACCGATAATATGCATTTTGAGTTTTAACTCTAGCTTGTCTATAGCCAAAACGCCATTCGATTTAACGTTATTAGCTTAGCACCCTATATCTCGTGTTCCAGGAAATACCCCAGAACATTCTGCTATAACGTGCATATTCAAGACGCTATAAAATGGGAACATATTGATGGAAAAATTATTTATTTAAGGCATATAAGGGACGGTTTATAGTGTCAATTGACAATGAGAATGGACAGATAGCAATAATATAAAGTATAGATTTAGCTCTACAAACAGCCTCACGCACAATGAAAGGTTATTATGAAATGCTGGCCGTATAGAGTGGGCCCCATCTAATCCCAATGGCCCCGAATGTGTTAAGTGAAGGTCTCAGTGGGAGCGGGGGAGGGGTCCTCCTGACCTCGTTGCCGTAGACCATCAGGTGGTGCGTGGCGGCGAGCGACTTGAAGACCACCACCCAGCTAGTGTTGGCGGTCCTCTCAAACAGAGTGTCAGCCAGCTGAGGGATGTTCACGTTCATCTCGTTGGTGGCATGGATCAGGTCTGGACCAGAGAGAGGAGAGACAAGAGAACATACGGGATACGTGAATTAGTGTGGGAATCACATTGTGTGAAGCAGAATATTACATGTCAGGGATGCCCCGATCGATCGGCCAGCGATCGGTATCGGCCGATATTCAGTATAAATATGAGATCGGTGATAATGCTTTATTTTCGCCGATCGTCAAAACCGATCGAAAAACATGATCCAATTCTTAGCGGAGATCTCACTGCTGACTTCTCTCTGACACACAGAGCTGCTTGCAGCGTACGGCTCCTCCTCCTCCTCCTCCTGCTCCTCCCGCACCCATGTAAACAAGAGGCTCCAGCTGCCTCCGGCAACAGTCTGCTCTAGTGCATGCGACGTGAGCTAACGTTGGCTACCTACCGAGCTAACGTTACTGTTTAAACTAAATGACCCAGTCAATTATTCACTTTTAGTTTAATACATGAGGCATTGTCTAATGTTATCTAGCTGGCTAGCTACTGATAGCTGCTGATATCAACAAATGCTCAATAGTCGAGTGCATGATAAGTTACCTCCGTTGACTCGGTAGCTCACATTAGCTCACGTTAGCTCTAAACTAAATAGTTCACTGAGGCGTTGTCTTAACGTTATCTAGCCGGCTAGCAGTAGCTACAGATAGCTCCTGATATCAATGTCTTATAACATTGATTCGATGCGTATTCGAGCTGAGGGCATGCTGAATGTGATTTATACCAATAGGGTCCAGCTGCAGCGCCGGAGAATCCTGGCCGTAGCTGGAGGCTACTCGAGTACACACAGACAGTGGAGCTGTTTGCAGATAGCGAGCATTTTGACTTGTTGCGTGGTGGCGATGTCTCGCAGATAATACAACTACAAGTATGATTATATAATATATTTGCAAAAAAATTAAAATGTTTTATATATATATATATATATATTTTTTTTTATACCAAAAAACGATCAATATCAGATCGGTATCGGCCGATATGGCTCAAGACGATCGGTGGCAAAAAACGTGATCGGGGCATCCCTATTACATGTACAATAGTGCAGAGTACGTGATAACATAATACATAGTAAAGAAAACCCATAAAAACACAACATAATAAAAGAACATAAAAATGTCTATGAGGGGCTCAGACTTGCTATTCATGAACCCATGGTGGAGGTTCAAAATCTGTTTATATAAACGTCTCTTTTCCGGTGATTCCCTCCAATTCTTTTGTTTGTTCCTTGGTGTTATTAAGATAAGATTCCTTTATTGATCCCCTTGGGAGAATTTGGGCATCATAGCAACAGGGGGGGGGGGGGGACCGGTATGGGCAGGGTAATAGAAGACAATAAATATAGGCAATGAAATTAGATCTGAATATAAAAATGAGAAAAAAATAATAAACAGTGTAAACAAGGATGCAGGTGAGGGTCTGTATGCCCCATCAGTTATAATATAAGTTACAATAAATACATTTTGAATATACTCACTCAAATTACTCATATACTATGAGTAAAAGTAAACAGTATACACAAGGTGGTGAGGGTCTGTACCCTAACTAGCATGATACAGTATAAGTCATACTTCTAGTTCTAGTGTAGGTTTTGGCAGTTAGGAGTCAGACACACTTAGTAACACATCACCATGACACTATATGCATCTGTGCTGTCTAGAAGTCAAGAAGACACTGGAGGGCAATGGGATCCTTGGTGGGAGAGGAGGTGAACAGAGATGCACGAGGAATGGATGTTCTCCTCACTATGACTAGGAGTAAGTTTGTCTCAGAGAACAGGGTTACAGCAGGTATAAAAACTGTTCAGATTATGGTACATATCACACACACACACACAGAGACAGAGCAATGCATCCTGGGCATCACGGTAATGGCATAGCGCCACTGCCATCTGGCCTGTAGTGAAAGCGAATGCCTTCTGGTTTCCCGCCATCAGCACCACGAGACCGACCGAGCCTGCCAGATCTCATCAGGCCTCCCATAGATCCCCGCATACAGGGCCTTTCTCAATGTCAGCCGTCGATCCTCCACAATCACACACACACGTATCTAAATACTTCTGATTACTGCACACACACACAATCAGTAATTGAGACAAGGAGTTCAGGGGTCATTTACCAGGCCACTCAGGGAGTAGAAATTGTGCTTGGAAGGGAAAACAAGCATCTTGTGTGATTCTAAAAAAAAAAGTGTAGATGACGGCACACAATTTGGCCTACGTATGAAATCTATATACAACCTTGTTTTGATTGTTATGATCATTTGGATTAAAAAAACAACAACTTTGACAAATGATCCAACTCTCTTGACACATAGCTCAAAAGATCAAATAAAGCCAACACAAAAAATGTGTTTGTAATCGTTTTGTGTTCAACAACACATTTTGCTTCATGAACAGTGGCCTGTAGAAGCCTGTTTTACATGGGTGGTGTTTTACATGGGTGGGTGGTCTACAAAACCTTCAATGTTTGCTAAAAGCCACACAATGGACTGTTTTTGCTTTTTTACACGCTACAATAGGCCACCCATGTGACAACAAAAGCCTTTTCAGACTCTACACTAGTGTCTATGGGAAGTACACTCTCACCAAAACATTTCTCTGCATCAAACCATATTAAAAAAGGGAAGGATTTGCAGATTTCTATCAATTTCCAAACACTGGTTTAGAACAAGTTAAAACTTAAACAGTGACTTTAATTTGAAGATTCGCTCCAGATGTGTTCTTAAACAATTGAAAATATTCGAAATTTTATAATTTTGTTTTTGTCCACCAAACTACTGAAAAGGGCTCAGCAGCATATTTACCCTCATGGAGAATGAAAGGATATATGAATATGCAAATGAGCAACATGCACTCATTTATATTTTTTACCAGGAATTCCACGTCAAAGCTTATATTCTTCTAAGACATGTCAAGACCTACTCCTATTTCCGTGTAGCTGAAGCTAAAAAGGTGTTAAGTTACCACATGATACTGGCCCATGATAGGTTTGACTTCAAATCTTCACAAGTCAGATTTCAGGGAAGTGCAGAGAAGCTCTCCCTCTCCAGGGGAATAATGTGAGAAAGGCACTGATGACAAGCCTCAAAGAGGGTTAAACATTCAAATAACATGTGTTTGAGTGGAGGGGATCTTTAAAGCTAGTTATAGTGAGATCAAATCGCATCAACATGATCCTTCATTTAGAAAGCAATGAGATGTATTGGACTGAAGTCCCTGAACTTACATCAGTCAACTGAGGGGCAAGTCTCCTTCTGCAACTACATTCAAGCTCAAACTAGTATGGCATTGTGCTGAAACTGAAATAGTGCTTCTCTTGGATTCTCAACCTGTTGACAAACGCAAACAAATAAATGACAAGTCATCAGTCTAGAGAATTTAGCATGTCTAGGGAATACAGATAAAGACTTGAGAATGTAGCACGTCTGGAGAATATAGGGCGTTGGGTTAAAATAATGTTTGCGGAAGGTTTTCAGCCTGTATTTAGTTGAAATTGGGGTCCTTATTAGGCATCACATATTATGAAACAAGACGACACGTAAGAGATGGGACCTATGACCTATCCGATCCGAGATTAGTTTTGGGTTCCGATATGACGTAATTCATGTATCGGATATTGGCCTGACTTCACCGATCCAGATTCCATAGCAGGGCTCCAGATTGTGACAATAACATTTTTTATTGTCCTACCAAAAATTGTATTATGATTACAATAAATGCTGGACATAAGCAGTTAATGAGTGGGGGGTTGGGGTAAAAACCAAAAAGGAGATTACACAAAAGTTACCATACAAACACTATACAAAGTCAATCCACTCAGTGTCAGTAATCTAATATTCACAAGCATCAGATGGGAAAGGGAGTCTTGGCACACGATACAAATAAATATTTAAGTGAGTTTTGTATGTCGGAGGGACATGGATGAACCTCAGTGGGTCAGACTGATTCTCCTCCAACCAAAGTGAAGATCACTTAAAGGAGACATGAATCTTTTCATGCATCTTTTCAACGAAATACAATTTAAACTCGTTTTATTTTCCAGTACCTTTTTCTTCTCTTGTATTGTAACATGTTTGGTGGGTGCAGCACATACACCAACTTATAAATTCTTAATTTCCTTCCCTGCCTAGCTATGCCACACGATCAGCGAAGCTCTCCCCCGTGTTTTAAGCTAGCAGATATTAATTGGTGCTAAGCTTTCGATTTCCCCCATTCTAAACACTTGCGCGGACCTGCCCGCGTCTCCCCGGCACCGATGCCCATGTTATAATTGCAATGACGCACGAATCCCGACAGGTGGCAGTATCTCCTACCTTTTGAACTGGGTCTCTCAGTTGTCTTTCAGTGCCTCTGCACCTCCGGCTGCTGGAATCCCTTTCCCCTCAAAGTGAATCAGCACACAGCTATCAGTCGCCGATTTGCTTGCCTGAAACCCATCGTTTCCCGTATTATAGGCCAGGCCCAATGCACACCAGTAATGGACGATCGCGATGGAACTACTGGGATTATTAATTTTTGAGTACCTTCTGACTAAGGTAAGGTCTATTTTACCGAACCTAAAACATGCTTTTGGTAACGATCGCAGCTTTGTAAAACGACCCCCCCTTGATGATTTTGTGAAGAAACATCTATATTGGTATACCTTTGATTTGGAAATAATATAGGTTTCAGGCGAGCAACCCGAAAAATTTGCGCATATGCATATAACACGTCATATCTCACTATCTAGAAAACGAGACTGGATTATTTTGAAACGGGGCGATGTTTAGCGTGGAATAGCGCACAAACGAAAGTATGTAGAAATTAACTGGTTTGTCCATGTTGGACTATAAATAGTGCCCGTCAAATGAGCCATACTATTGTCTCCATAGCTATAATATAGAATATACGATGGGTCCGCAAACATCGTGAAAATGGTCAATAACGCTGGCGCCAGGGAGTAAAGATGGGAAAACAGCGTGGCAGTCAATGAGTTTAAGAACAATAATGGCATTTTCCTTTTTTGGCAAATTTTCTATTTGGACATTCCTCATTTCCTCTACGACTGTGGGTCAAGGTTTCATCAGTGGTATAGTTTGGGACAAAGTCCCTCAGGTGTACAATCTCACATACAAGATTAGAATGTTGGGGACTGAACATTCCAACAATGCGGTCACAATAGGGAGGTGTAGTGGTTTACATCATTGCTGTTTCCCGCGCGGTCCACCCCTCTTGAAATGGCAATGTATTTCCAATGGACACATTTCTATCGTCTCGTTTAAAACGAATAAAGCATGAACATTGGCATGGTGTAGCTTTCTGTGTGTATTCATCCACAATCTATAGCTCAACATGAAGAAATTCGCAATTAATCGTAAAGGTAGAAAAATAACAACGTTTATGTTTTCGTTAACTGAGGAACTACACTTCACGTTGGCGCTGCTGACTGACGTCACCACAGCGTAGACTCCTGGCTGTATTAGGCAACAGCACTGAACGACAGGCGTTCTACTGGTAAGTGTAGTTATTTTTTTAACAACAAATTAAAAACCTAACTAACTTTATTTCAACCAAAAATGCTTAAACAATAATGTTAGTGATAGAAGGGAACTCATTTTGTGCAAAATGGAAAGCTTGCCAATGTTCATGAGGCAGAATTACTACAATAGCCGATAATACATTTTCCCAATGATAAATCCCTATACGGGTGGACTGCGCGGGAAACTAAAGTGACATCAGACTACACGTCCCTATAGCTACGAGCCACTGAAAGCTATATGCAAGACTGTACACCTGAAAGGGTTAACATTGTTAAGAGTACACAATTAGGCCATCCTTCCGTCTCAGTATGCTAATGCTATGTCATGTATCTGCAATGTCATGTGACCAAATCCAGGCAGCATGAGCTTTTTCATGCAAGTGTGTGTGTTCACTCCTTATAGCCCAGCGTCAACAGGTCGAGTTAATATGCAGGTTAAATGAATATGCATAGCTTGAACACGAATGATAAATTAACCTGGTGATCTCAGCACAATGCACCGTTTTTCTAGCATTAGCCTACAGGCAGGGTTCCCAGACATTGCAAAATAAAATTCAAGGACTTTCAAGTACTTTTCCAAGCACTATTTTTCATTTTAAAAGGGCATTTAAAAGGATATAATAAACTTTTAAATGAAATAAAAACGGATCCAATATTTATGGCTTAAAACCAATTTCCGACAATTAGTTACACTTTAAATAAAGAAAAGATATTTCTTGATTCAGAATTTTTATCATGGATGAACAAAACTTTCATTGCGAATGGTTGATTTTAATTTCAAGGACTTTTTAAGCACCTTGTTAAAAAAATTGCCGTTTAAGGAATTCCAGGCCTCGACTTTTTTTTGGTCAAAAATCAAGCACTTTAAGCACTTCAAGGACCTTGTGAGAACCCTGCCTACAGGTTTCTGGCCCATGACGTCACATGCGTCTCTTCAAAAAAGAACAGGGTGCTGAATTTCAGCAACTTGCAGGATTCCTCCTCTCATGTTAGCATAGGCCACTTGAAGAAAGAAGGGGGATCGACCGGGAGTCTGTTGACATTTTAGCTAAATGAACTCAAAATTGTCTGCTTTGTTTTGATTGTCAAGAAGGAAGTGGCAGGGAGTTATGTCACAGGTTTTCAATGAAATTCATAGAATTCTAGGGTATGCTGTTAAGGAGTGTGGGGAACTTCAATGAGCATCAGGGACAATCAGGGTTTTCATCTGACCGATCATTTTCTTAACACTTTCATAGCCCAAGCTTAATTCCTTTTTACCTCCTTGAATGCCCAGCACCACTTCAATGTTAATATCGCCTAATCTATGTTTTAAATTATGGATATGTGTCTAATCTGCCAGTCGCTTATCAAAGACTCATTTACCAGTCAACATTGTCGTAGCAGATTGTTTTTTTATCGCTTCATTTCCGTTTTCTAGCATTTTGAAAAGCACTAGTTTTCACGGAAAAAAGCAGACATTCCATGATAATCGCCCTTTACTGGAATATTCTAGAATGTTGTAATTTTTCGGCCTATTTATGAATAGTTTTCAAATAAACGCTAGACTATCGATAGTATGTGTGTACGCATGCAGCTCTGGCCGCGAGCTGAAAATCGATTCTCCTATTTCCTGACAGCTCGCACAGTCAATCAGCCATATCACATAAAAGCTTATATCTCCGTGAAAACGAGTCTGATTATCCTAAGACTGGTAACATAGATTCCTTACCTGAGATCAGATGGTATCCAAATGGATTCCAATTCCTGATCGCCATTCGAAAAAAATCAATCCTTTTATTGATCCACTAATACTGTAAAAAACACATAATCCCCGCTGCTCTGAGGCTCCAGAGTGGAGCTGATCGACCCCGGCTGCGTGAGTGAGAAGTAAAATGTGGAGTCCAGGATTTTTTTTCTCATTCATTTTCATTGAGTTCAATCCAAAAGGGTGAATTACCATCTGGGAGATGATGGGGGGCGCTTTTTTCACATCTGAGCGCCTGGAGTGGCCTGGAGTGGCTGAATTTCCAACGGTAGACTCGGTTGATGAAATATGATTTCAGATCGCTAATAAAAATAAAATAAAAGAGAAAATACGAGAATTCTTGTGAGTGGGCATTCAACCCACGGGCAATCAAAGTGTTAAAGGGGACCTATACCTTTTCCTATGTTTTGCATTGTTTTTACAGAATATAGAGTTGTCCCAGCACTGGGAAATGTTAAATATGTGCATTGTGCCTTTTCTGTAGTACAGCTGAGCTGTGACTAGAACCCTCCCTCTTGCCATCCAGAATTGCAGCCACAATTGACATAGTTAGTAAGACCTCATATGTGTGTGAATATATCTTGATACAAATATGCATACACTTCTCTTTTCTACCTAAAGTTTAACCTAAAATAGGTTCGACAACATTTTTAACTGTATGATTGCTATGCTATTGCTGGATCTCGACTCATATGATCTGCAATGTCTAGTCTGAAAAGTTACTTCAATCCGAATTTTGTTCACCAGTACAGGCACGCGGCGCTCGCTCGCTACAGGCACAGAAACATCCTGTTGAGAACAGGACTGAAACAAAGGGCTATAGCAGAAGAAAACTAAAAAGTCATGTTTAGGGGATCTCAAAGATCTATATTAACTTGTTAAAAAAAATACTCAAATATGTCCTTTAACACATTGAACGCCAGAGGGCGCTACGTCATTAGGCCATTGTCTGCCATCAATTTGTTCAATGGAGAGAATACCATGTTTGCGAGTGCTTAAACTATATGAATTATTATAGCTATGGATCTAATAACGCTGTCGATTGTCAGTGAGTTTCTTCTGGTCAACATGCAAAAAACAGATTGTTTTTTCATCCGTACATTTCCGTTTTATACCGTGTTGAATATGAGTATAGTTTGGGTGATTCTGAGTAATCCCAGGAAAAGACGCGAAAATAGCCCTTTAGTGAAATCCAGTTATCACATTGTCATTTTTCACCTGATTATCGAATCTTCCTGAAAACGCTAGATTATCGTTATTATGTCTCCTCATGCACTTATGAAAAGGGGCTTGTAGCGGGGCGCCCCTGCGTGCTGTGATGTGACCAACGGTAAACAGCACAGTCCACACAGACGGCTTCGATCGCGGGAGAAAAAAAAATATCAGATCAATGCAAGATTGGATATAATAGTGTCCTTACCATGTCTCTGATGTAATGCAAAAAGAATAATCCAATTATCTGATCGCCATTCCAAGTACTGGTCGCGGAGGTCCGTCTCATGTTATCCGGCATTGCATATGAACGAGGGGGGGGGGGGGGGGGGGCAGCCTAGTTGATTAATCGTTGTAAGCGCTTGTCCTGCCGGAGTCTTTAAACCCCGCCCGCACGGCTCAGCCCAGAAAACAAACATCGTTTCAAATAGAGTAGACATTCAGAACAGCATGCACAGGCTGCCCCGATGAATTATGAATGGAAATAGCGAATAAAAGAAAAACAGATCCAATAACGAGTATACTCGTGGTTGGTGCTCCACGGTTGGACGGCAATAACGAGTACTCGTTTTTGGCGCAGAACCAGTTAAAGGGGAACTATCTTATAAATGGCCTTTTCCAGGGGTTTGCATTGTTTTCTAGCAATGTGGTAGTGTACCAACACTGTCCAGGTCTCAAATTCTCATATTTGCGCATTCCTCCAGTTCAGATGTCACAAGATCCTCCCCCACTGAACTAAGCCATTCTGAATTTAGGTCCCCTGTGACGATGTGAGAATTATTTGCATAATGATCTGCGTACCTCTGCGGCCACACCTTCTGTCAAGAAAGCTAGAGCCATTGGAAAGTGTCGTTTTTTAAAATGCCAACGTTCATTGAAAACTCGAGATGTCCTCTTCTCAGAATGACTCAAAATTACTACATTTCCCAAACGACCGGTAATAAAAAATGGCCGATCTCCACGACACAAACTACATTTTCAAAAACTCAAATTTCACTAATAACACTTAAGGAAAACTCCAACATTTTGGGAAATTAGCTTATTTAACATATTCCCTGGAGTTAAAGAAGATACATACCTTTTTTGTCTCTGTGCGTGCATTTAGCTTTGGGAACAGTCGCTCTGTTAGCGTAGCTTAGCTTCATCACTGGAAGTGGGGGGGGGGGGGGGGGGGCGGAGCCTGACGTTCCCTACAGGGTTTTACAGTCACCAAATACAACTCCAAAACGTTCCTGTAAACATGTTGTGACCTGTGTATTCACCACGTGGAGAAATAAAAAAGTATTGAATTAGACAATTACGTTTTATAAGCAAATATACTCAGAAATTTTTTTCCCCTAACCACTCGAGTCTCTGGGCGCAGTCAGCGGTTTCAACGTGAAGCCGTGGTTGTCGATATTCTCATTCCTTCAAAGGATCCAAACCGATTGAAGTTTATAGATACCATGACTTAAAATCCTCTTACCTTGACGATTAAAAGCCTCCCCAATTTAGAAAACAGTAATCCAATGGCTGGTATTGACAATATAATACTAACTACTGCACGCTCGGAGCTAACCGGAGCTAACACAGAACAGGATGGTAAAGCAAATATAATGACTTCCTTTCTGGGGTTTTCAAAATAAAAGTGCAACGTTTATAGCAGCGGAAAACGTTTATTTTGTACATTATCTAACGTTAACACGAACCTAAACTAACTTTAGGTTAATTGTAACATTAGTTTAGGTTCGTGTTAACGTTAGATAATGTACAAAATAAACGTTTTCCGCTGCTATAAACGTCGCACTTTTATTTTGAAAACCCCAGAAAGGAAGTAATTATATTTGCTTTACCATCCTGTTCTGTGTTAGCTCCGGTTAGCTCCGAACGTGCAGTAGTTAGTATTATATTATCAATACCAGCCATTGGATTACGGTTTTCTAAATTGGGGAGGCTTTTAATCGTCAAGGTAAGAGGATTTTAAGTCATGGTATCCATAAACTTCAATCGGTTTGGATCCTTTGAAGGAATGAGAATATCGACACGTTGAAACCGCTGACTGCGCCCAGAGACTCAAGTGGTTAGGCAAAAAATTGTTCAGAGTATATTTGCTTATAAAACGTAATTTTGAGGCGGTTAGGTGGCCGAGCGGAGATTGCGTTCGTCACCAGCCCCGGAGCTGAGCTGGATTTGCCTGTTCGAATCCAGCTCACAGCTCCGGGGTTGTCACCAGCTTGGCTGGCCGTCTGCACTGATACAATTGGCTGTATCAGAGGGTGGGAGAAGCTGGCGGGGTGGGTCCGGGTCGTTGTAAAACAGCGACTCCTACAGTTCGGTCGGGGCGCCTGCTAAGCGCGGATTGGACGTGAGGGGGATAGTGTGGTCCTCCCACACGCTACGCCCTCTCAATGAGAATCCGCGCTGCCAGGTGAAAAGAAGCGGTGATTGGCTGGACGTGTGTCGGAGGAAGCACGTGGTAGCCTCCACTCTCCCAGATGATCTGACTGTGGGGGGTAAGTGCGCAGCGATCAGGAAGGGACTGGGAATTGGCATACGACTAACATTGGGATGGGAGAAAATCGGAGGAAAATGGAGGGGGAAAAAGACCAATAAAAAAATAAAAAATAAAACGTAATTTTGTCTAATTCAATTATTTTTTATTTCTCCACGTGGTGAATACACAGGTCACAACATGTTTACAGGAACGTTTTAGAGTTGTATTTGGTGACTGTAAGACCCTGTAGGGAACGTCAGGCTCCGGCCCCCCCCCCACTTCCAGTGATGAAGCTAAGCTACGCTAACAGAGCGACTGTTCCCAAAGCTAAATGCACGCACAGAGACAAAAAAAGGTATGTATCTTCTTGTCTAACTCCAGGGAAGATGTTAAATAAGCTAATTTCCCAAAATGTTGGAGTTTTCCTTTACCCTATTGGTAAACAAACGTATTGCTGAAAATATACATTATAACTGCTGTTGTGACATGGTTATGATGTTTATTCTTGAATACGTTTGTAAAATAAAACGATAATTATGTCAGACAGTCTGATGGGTGACGGTCACTCAAAGCGCATTGAGAGTATGGGCGGAGCCCAGCCAAAAAGAGCTTGGAATCTGGAAGTGCAGAAACTGGTGCTCTAAAGTAGTTGTAGAAATACAAAACAATGAATTTTATTATTTTTTTGAAAAAAAACTTACAGGTGTGTTCCATAGACTCACAGGAATTGTGTAAAATTTCCCAAATAATGAAAGAAATAGCTAAATAGTTCCCCTTTAAATAAAAAATAAGTTTATTATTCCAACAATACCAAATACCCGCAGACCGTATGATGCTTTTCTGGAAGCCATAGGGTGAGCACAGGGGTCAGACCTTTCTGTAACTAGTAATATACGGCCACTGAAACAAAAGACACACCATATCATCACTATCCTAAACTAAAAGTATGCAAATTAATTCCTCTCCCATTGGACCATTGGCTGACTGAAATGGTTATGGTCCAGAATATGTGACACGATACAAAAGTAAGTTAAAGTGAGGCAGATGGAATTAAGATCGATCTAGATGTACTCAGAGAGGATTGGGTTTTAAAATAAAATAAAAAGTCCTCCCAGGTGGTGAATTCAAGTAGCTCAAGGGACATTTGAGACTAAGCAGACAGACCGAGTACATGAGGAAGGAAGTTGGGGTGAGTGAGTACATGAGGGAGGGAGTTGGGGTGAGTGAGTACATGAGTGAGGGAGTTGGGGTGAGTGAGTACATGAGGGAGGGAGTTGGGGTGAGTGAGTACATGAGGAAGGAAGTTGGGGTGAGTGAGTACATGAGGGAGGGAGTTGGGGTGAGTGAGTACATGAGGGAGGAAGTTGGGGTGAGTGAGTACATGAGGAAGGAAGTTGGGGTGAGTGAGTACATGAGGGAGGGAGTTGGGGTGAGTGAGTACATGAGGGAGGGAGTTGGGGTGAGTGAGTACATGAGGAAGGAAGTTGGGGTGAGTGAGTACATGAGGAAGGAAGTTGGGGTGAGTGAGTACATGAGGAAGGAAGTTGGGGTGAGTGAGTACATGAGGAAGGAAGTTGGGGTGAGTGAGTACATGAGGGAGGGAGTTGGGGTGAGTGAGTACATGAGGGAGGGAGTTGGGGTGAGTGAGTACATGAGGAAGGAAGTTGGGGTGAGTGAGTACATGAGGGAGGGAGTTGGGGTGAGTGAGTACATGAGGGAGGGAGTTGGGGTGAGTGAGTACATGAGGGAGGAAGTTGGGGTGAGTGAGTACATGAGGAAGGAAGTTGGGGTGAGTGAGTACATGAGGGAGGAAGTTGGGGTGAGTGAGTACATGAGGGAGGAAGTTGGGGTGAGTGAGTACATGAGGAAGGAAGTTGGGGTGAGTGAGCCACCGGAACAAAGAGGCATGACGTGCTACCGTGTGTAGAACACATTCGCAAGCCACAACTCTCCCCGCAAACATGCAATTCTCATTTAATTTAACCAACTCCATATGAATATATAGAGTTCCTTTTTTCACTGCGGTTCCAAATTATTTCCTATGCCTTGGCATCTTGACATGAGCCTGGAGGCGGAGGGCTTATTATGGGCTGGAATCATACAAAACAGGATTTTTTTTTATAAATTAAAATAAAACAAACGATTATTCTGATGAAGTAAATAGGTAACACTTTGTAGTCCCTCTACATACCATCAATAATGTGGCAGCCGAGCTGCAAAGCCGTAACTCTTCAGCATTTTCACCTACAACGTTTATGAACCTAGCATCCCTTATAATAACCGGCTCTGCTATCTACAAATTAAGAATACATGATTGAAAGTCTGTTGAAGAACAACCCTGTTGACAGTAGAGACGGCTGAAAATCTAGTTACTACCCAGTCAACTGATGGTAAGATGTAGATGGACTACAATAGATTATGGAGAAAAAAGTTTGACCAGTAAGTACAGTGGGATGAAAATAAATGAACCCTCCAGAGGTCTGGAGCTCCAGCAGACCACCATCAAGAGGCATTTCCTTCCCCTTCCCCCGAGAGAGGCTTATTTTGTCCCGAAAGCAAACGGTTACGATTGGAGGATCAAGAAAAGCGGGCGGGTTTGAGATAGGTCATTTAATAAACACACAATCGTGCCAGATCTCCAGAGCTTGTTGGCATGCAAGCCTCAACAGGACTCTGATAAAACACTGTTGAGATGTTCTGAAGAATCAGAAGGGAGTTCAGGCTTTCGGAAATTAATTTAATTTATTGTTTAGTTTCAAATGTCTATTTTAACACTGCTGCAAGATAATAAAAAAAACATAATAGTATAGTATGTATTTGAATATTTTTTTTACTAAATCTATACGATCTAGTAAAAATCCATGCCGGTATATTATTCAGTATACCTCCCAGCCCTACTAGAAAGAGTTAAAATAGGACTACATTTTCTGTACTAGTTTCATATTTGACCAATGTGTGTTTTTTTTTATGTACAATAGTAACTGTAGGCCTAGTCAGTATGCTTAAATGCTTTTGCATTTTTTCTTTTAGCCAGACTGGTGTACTACTCAAAAGCAGTCAAAGGCTAGTAGGGATGGGTACCTTTCACATTTGAACCGATACCGGTACCTGTGAATCGATACCGGTACCCAACGGTACCTTTTTTCGGTACTTAAAAAAAAATAAAAAAAAATATTTTTTATAATTTTTTTTTTTTTTACTTTTTTCTTTTCATGTCAACGTTCACACGCACAATATATGCTTACCTATGATTTGACTTGATTCAACAACAAAGCAGTCGGAGCAATGACAAGCCGAAAACTGTCGAAAAAAAAAAAAAAAAGTAAAAAAAAAAAAATTAATAAATAAAAGTTTCTCACTTGATTCGATACTCGGTAGTACCGACGTGTTTCGGTTCGGTACCTCAAAAGTACCGAATTCGGTACCCATCCCTAAAGGCTAGGTACAATTCCATGCCATTTAAAAAAAAGGAATATTGCCCATTTGAAATATTGACATGAATTCCCAATTTGACCATTATAAAATGTCCGGGTGGCCCCTCTAGTACAAATCTATTCACCTGACGAGTAACCAACCGCATCTAAATTTGACTCATTTGAGAGGATCAGTTCTCCTAGTGCAACAGGTGTTCAGGGTGGACCGACTCTTTATCATGATGCTAGAGCAAAATATAGGATATGTCTGGGTGGTATTATAGGCCAGTCCTCCGGCTTTCAGAGATCATTTAAATCACCACCCTCCTATAACTGTAGAACTGCATAAATACAGTAGGGTGCAATAGTAGGGTTCTCTAAAAAGATTTGCACCATTCCCACAATGGTGATGGGAGGTAACAATTCATATTTTCACAGATAAATCCCATATTGTAGTTGAGTATTTGGAGACACTCAAAAATCCCTTTCAGATGCATGGTCACAGGCAGCTGCTAGGCCGAGGAGCCAATACAAAATTATTTCACTCCTCTATAGACCCGTTCGCTGTATACAAACATACTGTGTTCAAGCCAATCAGCAATACCAACTGAGTCACGTGATTAAGTTGCCCCCACAAGCTGGTGCACTACGGCGGCGTAGTGGTTAACGTTAACACTGTCGCCTAACAGCTAGAAGGTCCTGGGTTCGATTCCCGCTTGGGGACCAGGTTGCCAGTTACCCAGGTGGGGCATCTCCCGGGCCTTTCTGTATAGAGTTTGTATGTTCTCCCCATGCTCGCAAGGGTTTCCCCCCCGATAAGATAAACCCAATCAAAAACATGAACAACAGATCGCCAACGCTGTCGCGTCCCTGACGAAGACGGACAGGAGCACTTGGATTGGTCCCGGGGTGTGGTGCACGCTGCAGCCCTTGTCTGCTCCCGGCTGCGGCGTGGGAGGTGCAGAGAACATTGTCAGCGACTCAGTGCATGTGTGTACTGTATGTTTGTTCCTGTGGGTTGCCCATTGCATGATGCGTGTTAATCTGATGACAAATAAACACTTCTTCCTCATCTAGACTCCTCATACACGCCTTCATCTCCTCCCGCCTGGACTACTGTAACTCCCTCCTCACTGGCATCACCTCCCGCTCCCTCCATAAACTGCAGATGGTCCAGAACTCAGCCGCCCGCCTCCTCACTAACACCCGATCCCGTGAACACATCACTCCTGTCCTCCACTGGCTCCCGATCAAGGAACGCATCAACTTCAAAACACTACTCCTCACCTTCAAAGCCCTCCATAGCCTGCCCCCCCCCCCCTACTTGACTGACTTCCTTCTCCCCTACCGCCCCACCCGGTCCTCTTCCACTCTTTCCCTCACTGTCCCGTCATCCAAACTTAAGTTTTGGTGACCGGGCATTTTCACGAGCTGCACCCCGACTCTGGAACACCCTCCCTCAGACCATCAGAGACTCTCCCTCACTCTCCACCTTCAAATCCAGACTCAAAACCTACCTGTTCTCCCTAGCATTCAACCGTCCCTACCCATAACCACCCTCCTCCAACCCCCTTTCCCCTGCCCTACGTTCTCTCCTCTCCTGCCCCCCACCCCCCTCGGTTTCCCTTACTCACTTCCCGACTGTCTCCCCTACCGACCCCTGTATTTGTTATCCGTTACTTGTGGTTTTATGTTCTTGTGTATTCATATTGTTCTCCGTTTCCCTGTGATTCTATGTTTCTCTTTCACCTTTTACATATCTAGCTTTTACATGGATTGATTGTTTAGATTGAATTTTTAGCCCCCTTGATTAGGGTTGGGCACCGAGAACCGGTTCTAATAGGAACCGGTTCCTAACTTCCGGTTCTGGGGAATCGGAATCGTTCAAATCCAAACGATGCCCAACCCTACCCTTGATGCACGCTCAGACGGAGTCTGGCCTATACTGTAAAAAGGATAGGGATGTGATTTTTTTTTTTTTTTTTTTTTTTTAAACATTGTCCATAACCCCAAGATGTAGTAGTGGCTGGCTGACCAGGACTACCCCACCGGCTTCCCACCCGCGAACACTGCCAATTGTGTTTGTAGTGTAGGGACGACCGGCCGTGTCGAGGTAATAATAATAACTGGACTTTGAAGAAGTCTTTATTCGGCATGCAGTGACACACACAGGAACACACACGCATGCGATTGAGTCTCTGCACTTGACCCATCCCGTCGTCCTTCCCCCCCCAAGGGCAGCCGGGAGCAGATAGGGGCCGCGCCCCGGGAACCAATCCAAGTGATCCTTGTCAGTCTTCGTCAGGGAACGCAACAGCGTTAGCGATCTGTTGTGCATGTTTTTCCATTGGGAAACCTGGTCCCCAAGCGGGAATCGAACCCTGGACCTTCTAGCTGTGAGGTGGCAGTGTTAACCACTACACCACCGTCCCGCTGCCTGCGGGAATTGAACCGGGGTCTCTGTGGTGGTAGGCCAGTGCTTAGACCTCTACACTACCCAAACGCCCCGGAAACATTCAATGTTCTCCTCAGATTCCGATATATTTAACTACTCATATTGTATTCAAGTGCATCTGCTATAGTCAGACCTTCTTTTCTGTCAACATCATCTTGTATAGGTAAAACTCAGATTCTATCTGCAAACCACACACAACTTTAGGGGAAGAACTACAGACAGATATACTATATGGTTTCATCCAGACGGTCCCTGGAGACTTCCATAAAACCAAATTGCACATGCCCAAAAACGTCATCAATGTTTAAAAGGGTCTAACAAGCTCCATAAAACTAAGGCTACAGTAAACATATCAAATCAAAACCACCCCTTTAAAAAGTTAAGTAATTACCAGCTGCAAGGTTTTTAATGTTGAATGTTACAGATGCCAAGTAATTAGACCACCAGGGTGGAGATACTACACAAGGAATCAATGTAATTTAATTAGTCATTTGTGGTACAACATATTGCTTCTTAACATAGCAATCTTGTAATTTTGGCTTCTAAATTCACCAGCATTGCCTCAAGTGTGCGTTTCCTCATTTTAATTACTCCCAAGCAATCCTCTAGATGAAGTTAGAAACGTGTGGTATTCTCAGATAACAGGATATGCACATATGGCGAACCATCAATCAAAACCTTACATAGCCCAAAATGTGGCCGTTGTGAACTTGTGACCATTATGTACTCTAATAATCAGCACCAACATTGACAAGAAGTGGATCAAAGTGCTCTCCAGCCAATCTCATACTTGATCAGCTCAGCTCCCAAACATTATGGGGGACTTTGCATAATGACTTCCTGTTGGCTGTTTACACTTGGCTATCTAAGTTTGGCTGCAGGAACTCAGTAAAGTATCTTTCCCTTTGTAGGCCTGTGGCCCTGCCCCAACGGAGGCTAGAATATACAGCTTTCATTCAAGCGTCTACTCCCAGCACAGGCAGACTCCATAGAATCTCTATGCCTGGATATGCAAACGTGAAGGAAATCTCCTGATGTTTTATGACACGGCAGAGGCACTGACCAGGGAGCCTAGAAGAAGAAAATAAATGGGTGTAGCGCCAATAGGAACAGGGTTATTCATCATTCTCCAACAATAGGAGTACCCAATGCAGATTTACTGATGAACAAACCGACTTGGTTATGTGTGCGAGAGCATCCTTTGATGAGACGTACAAGTCTTACAAGTGCAACATCTTCACTGAATCTCCAATATTCAGCAACAGTTGGAACATAGCTTTGCCAAACTGGTGGCTGCTGAGCTTTAGGTCACATATAGGTCTTACTGGTCGCATGTTGGGGCCTGGGAGGCCGCAGAGCCCCGGCTGCAGCTTTGAGTTGTAACATTGAATCTCAAAAGGCCTTTCAGAGTTACAGTAGGTTCCATTCAGCCGAGCTGGTGGACAGTGTGTCAGCACTCTTTTTAAGGACTGTCATTCGATGCCACTGCAGTCACATGCTCCTAGTGGGTGACTGCGTTCCACTTTAGGAGTGGGGAGGGCATGATGTGTGTGTGTGGGGGGGGGGGGGGGGGTTCAGGGTGAAACCAGTGCCTCTGGGGAGGGCCAAAAAAACGACAGACGTGTATATTTGTGTTCTCTCTGGTGTGAACCACCATCAGACAGCTGCTACAGAAGTTCCAGGGTTTACAGTACACACTGATGAAGAGAGAAGAGACACTCCAGCCTCCATTCTGTTAGGATCCGGAGTTCAAGTCTGGCAAGGACAGAAAACCTAGTTTCAGAATAGATTAGAGAAACCATATAGGTTATCAGGGTTGGGCGGGTGTAAGCAAGTGTAACAAAAGGTGCAGTGAAATCTCCAGTGTGTTGTACCAATGCCTGTTCTATCAATGTTAATGTTCTACCAACTATGCAGGTAGTTAGCTAAGGCGTTGCATAATTTCTAACTGGACTTGAAAACCTGAGGCTGAAAATAAAAAAGGGCACAGCCAGGCCAAGCAGACTCGTCTCACAGGTCATATAGTTCCAGTGGTCAGGGGTTTGACCAACAGAGAGAGAAGCAGTCAAAATCCAAACGACAATCCAGGCATCAAACTCATAACAGGTGAGAGCTCAGCTGAATGAGGACATTCATAGCCCAAGTGTTTGGTTCCATATAGACATATATGAAGGCCTGGGGTGTGGGTGTTGGTGACAGCTCAAAAGGAACATGAGGCCTCACTCAGTAAGCTAAAACTACATACAGAGGCAAAGAGTGAGCAATTGTGTCAACCAAAGCAGACGTGGGTTTTTATTTAGACATCATTTGCTTCCGATGACATCATTTGCTTTCTACAGAGTTGTCCCAGAAAAGAAAGGTTTGTCTAGTCAATGATTAACTCATTCTGCGCCGGGCCTATATGACCAAATTAGGGCTAGCCTAGCACGCCAGCGCTTTAAACAATGGGAGGACGGGGAAATTTGCGAGTGCTTAAAATATATCTTAAATTATGGGTCTAATACACCCGTCGCTTATCAATGACTTGCAGTCAACATGTACAAAACGGATTGTTTTTTTTCATCGGTACATTTCTGTTTTATACCGTTTTGAATAAGAGTATAGTTTGAGATTTCTAGTAATTCCAGAGAAATACGTGATAATAGCCCTTTAGTGGAATACACAAAACACGTTGTCATTTTTCGGCTGATTTATGAATTGTTTTCAAATAAACGCTTATTGCTTATCCGTGCCTTGCTCAGCGCCAACGGCACACACACAGACACGTTGTGATGATCGCTATGAAAAAAAACATCTGATTAACCCAAGACTGGTAACATAGAGTCCTTACCTCACATCAGATGTTCTGCAAAAATATTAATCCAATTCCTGATCACCATTCCAAATATCGATTGCGTCCATTGATCCAACGCTATAGTCCAAAACACATAATCCACGCTGCTCCCAGTCCCCCCAGTCAACGTGGTACAATGATACTGCATGCCCGAGAAGCAAAACCCATACCGGATTTTTTGTATGCACATCCCCAGCCAATCCAATCCAATGATGTGCAATACCATCCGGGAGACGATTTGCCCTTTTGCGAGCTCAGACTCATTCACAACGATAACATCAGGCTGGATGGATGAAAATGAATGGATATCGCTAATAAAATAAATAACGATTAAAACCCGACTATACTCGTGATTGGCGCTCAAGCGATGGCGAGTTAACCCGACTATCATTGTGACTGGCGTTTAATGAGTTAATGGGCGCAACGGACAAAATTTGGTCATTTCAGATAGTCCACCTTGCTTATCACCATCTTACAAAAGGTTAATTAGGACTACTTTACTACTTATTATTACTACTCGTTCCAACATTATGTACAAGGGATGCAAACGGAACACAATCCAAGCTCATATGGACATAAATAATATCCTACTAAAATGTCATCTCGATTATTCCTCTCATGACTTTTACATCAAGAAGACAGGTGCACAGGTGTTCTGGTGGCTTCAACACATTAAAGTGGTTTGAAATAATTGCCAGCAGCGCAGTCGATGCATAACCATTAGCTTACTGAGTCCCGTGGCCGGAGTTCTGGCTGGGTTCCAAGCATACCGGGAAGCTTCAGACAGGCAACACAATGAGTCATGAAACAAGAAAGTTTCAATCCACAGCACAACAGGCAGGCAAAGGTCTCAACAATCCACAACAGAGAACAGTGGTCCTCGCATATTTCCAGTGCTTGATTCTTCATAGACCGATGTGATGTCTTGGAACTAGCCCCACTGCGTAGTAACTGCATACGCACAGAGACTAGTTCCAAGACATCATAGATCGTTGATCTGAGAAAAGAATCGAGCACTAGAAATGCGGGAGGACTAATGTTTTCTGTTTCGGATGGTTAAAACATTTGTCTGCATGTTGTTGTGTGGATTAAAAAAAGATTTCAAGACCCATTGTGCTGCTTGTCTGAAGCTTCCCGATACACTTGGAACACAAGATCTATGACGACAGGAATTGGCAAGTAAGCTAATGGTTATGCATTGATAGCACTATTGGCAAATGGCAAGTATTGCATACCATTTACTGTAAAATTATCTTCCTAGGTTCAAATCCGGTCTGATGCCTTTGCTGCAGTCATCACCCTACTCTTGCCCACTGATAATTTATTATGTCACTTATTGTCAGAGTTGTTCCGATACCGATACCAGTATCGGAAATTCCGCCGATACTGCCTAAAATGCTGGTATCGGTATCGGCGAGTACCCTCTAATTCTGCGCTCCGATACCGTATGACGTAATTTATCAACAACACTGCGGTCTGCTAAGTGAGCATTATAAAACAAACGTGTTTTTAACCGACCGCGAATTAAAGTGTCAATGCCATTTGTCATTTTAACAGCAGATAGTTTCTTTTTTTTTATCCACTTTTTCTCCCATTTTCTATATTTTCTCCCATCCCAATTTTTGTATCATCCAATTCAACCCTCCCCTGTCACGAACGCTGTTTCTTGCCTCCCACAAGCCGGCTGCAATGTGGACTAAGTCATACATAGCACAAGTCCCCTCCGGTACTTGAGGTAACAGCAGTCGCATCTTTTCACCTGCGCAGCTCGATCTCTCAGTGGCGAGGAGTAACGCGTGGGAGGCTCACGCTGCCCCCGACACTTCCAGATTCTACTGCGCAGGCGCACCAACCGACCTGTAGGAGTCGCTGTCCACAACGCCCGATCCCCACCCATCAGTTTCCCACCCCCTAATACGGCCAATGTGTATTAGTATGAACGACCAGCTAAACTGAAAGCAATGTGGAGCGCTGGGCTCGAACAGGCAAGCCCAGCGTCTCCGTCATTTGTGGCGAGCGCCTTGCCCACTACGCCACGTAGCCGCCCAACAGCAGATACTTTCTTAAAATGCCATCGTCCCGACAGAGCGCTGTTGACGGAGAGCTCTGATGGGTTCGCTTGGTGGTGTTATTAGCATTGAACAGCTAACCGAAAGCTAGCATTAAAGTTTTAGCTTTAACGTTACCTTGGCTAAAGTTGGGGCTATTCATAATCCAGCAATAATGGCTGCAGACCTGCAAGCAAAGTACAGCAAGTTGGCAAAGGAGTATTCAAAGTTAAATCACATTTTCACCAGTAACGTTAGTCTTTCCATCTACCGGTAGCTCATGCTAGCTAACCTAGCTCACGTTAACGTCATCGCTGATCGACCACCTCGCGTACACAATTAATGACATGTTGCGGACAGCCATATCGGTGACAATGTTAGCTTTTAGTGCCAAATGATAAGAGTCTGAGGCGGAGTCTCAAAAGAGAATGTTGAATATTTATTGTGCAAAAATCCCAACAGAGCCTCTGCTACTTAAACGGAGCCTTGTGGAAGCAAGTGCAGCAACGAATAATGTCCGTGTGGAACTAATGTGCCAACAACCTTTCCGTGGGTGAACTCATTGAGATAGTTTTCAATTACTGATACTAATACTAATCTATACAATCACCTGTTGTTGAATAAATACCATTACTTTATAGTTATTACTAAAAAACAGTATATATAAAACAGTAGCTGTATAAAAAACAAAACAAAAAAAAAGTTTTATAATTTATATATATATATATATATATATTTTTTATGTATGCACTGGTATCGGATCAGTATCAGTATCGGCCGATACCCAAAGCTTAGGTATCGGAATCGGATCGGGAAGGAAAAAATGGTATCGGAACATCTCTACTTATTGTCATATCAAATTAAGTAGAAATGCCCCAAAAATAAACATAATTTTTTGTACACAACCAGTGTGGCCATTACATATTACCTCATAAGAGACCTTTGAGATAGTCTTTAATAGCAGTGTGTAATGGATTTACATAACAGCAATTACACTAGAGTAGACCATAAACACAACTACCAAGCACTACAGCTGCATTTATTTTCACAACAACAGCAACTCTTTGTGAATGAAATACATGACATAATTACGAAGCAATTTCTAACAACATGCCAAGTGGCTTGTTGTTTGACACACAGCCTGAGTGTCCTCTCCTCTTCCAACTTTGTGCCATTTTTCCCCAAGAGTCATTCCACGCTCACTTTAAACAAACCGAGTAAATAAGACGTGGCTCGCAGCAACAGAGACCATTTGACCTTTACCTATTTGTGCCCCTTTCTTGTAACTTCAACGTCTCTTTAAAATGTATTTGACTATGTTTATCTAGCAGGGCAGTGCTAAAGAGTAAACACTCACACACACAGGCCACATCAAAAGGAGTTGGAGGAGGAGAGGGCCATCTCTCTCCAGAAAAATCAGACAAGAGGGCAGAGATGGGGAGCCATACCATGACTATTTCCGTCAGGAGAGGTTACCTCCAACACAAGTGGACCCTCCATAAATACCTCTAACCTAAGTGACATTCCTGCCCTGGCTCCTGCTTCAGCCAGCCCTCTAGATTAGCTGAAGGAGCCTCAAGGGGCCCCTCTCCATCCTCTGGTCGTCCCAAGCACAGGGGCCACTGGGACTAGGCGGCTTCTCCTCCACACACTTTATACGAGTGCTTTGGTCGTGTATTTCAATAAAACCCAGACGTCCGAAACTCAACACATGGGCATTTCTTGTCAAAGTTAATCCTAAAATAGTGGCCAACAGTAAATTCATTCCACAGTCTCCAACCAAGTTGCTGTAAATTTTGATAAATAAAAGCAAATAAGCTATAGTGATTGCAGCGGAGTCATTTGGCACAGAGTAGCATAAACGTCAACAGAGCAGCGTTTCATGACATGTTACAATACCCCTCCTCCACCAAACAAATACATATATTAAAAACATGCCATCATTGAAGCTACACGAAATCTAAATGATTTCTTAATTTAAATATCATTGCAAAGATAAATTGATTTATGAAAGATTCCTACTCATCATTGATCAAGTAGGATAATATTTTTACATGTGGTTAATCATACTTGATCAATTGAAATTTGTAATGGATGACGGTAATAATCTATAAGGCAATTAGGCAACACCCATTTTCACTAATCAATCATTAGCAAATGTTAGCTATATTTCCAGTAATATGTGGCCGGATACCGAGATACAAAGACTGGTTAACCAGAATGACCTCCCCATTTGTCAATTCATAAATGGCTTTAGAAACATGCGATTATCAGTCTTCTTTAACTCATTCTGCGCCATCTCTTAATGCGCCAGAGGGCGCTATTACGCCAGCGCTGTAAGACAATAGGGCACTTTGTTCACTTGCGAGTGCTTAAAATATATCTTATATTATAGCTATGGGTCTAATACACCCGTCGATTGTCAGTGAGTTGCTTCCAGTCAACATCCACGAAACAGATTGATCGGTACATTTCCGTTTTGAATATGAATATAGTTGTGTGCTTCTGAGTAATTCCACTGTCTTTTTTCGCCTGATTATCGAATCTTCCTGAAATCAACGCTAGATTATCATTATTATCCTTCCTCATGCAAGAATGAAATGGCCCTCGTAGCGCGGGGGCTCCCCCCGCCACCTCCTGCACCCAACGGCACACACACACAGATAGCGTCGATCGGGGTAGAAAGAAATATCAGATCAACGCAAGATTTTATATATAGTGCTCTTACCTTATCGCTGATGTAATGCAAAAGAAATAATCCAATTATCTGATCGCCATTCCAAATACTGCTCGTGGAGGTCCGTCCCACATTACCGAGCGTTACACATGAACGGGCGGGCGGGGTTAGTGTACCATGCCATCGTTGTAAAGGCCTGCCTCGTCCGAGTATTTAATCCCCGCCCGCATGGCTCGGATCGTCCCAGAAAAGACACTACACCATTTCTAATGGAGTGCAATACCAGCTGGAAGGCGTAGGCGGCGGTATTTGCCCTTTTGCGAGCTCAGACCCATTCCCAATGATAACATCAGGCTGGATGGATGAAAATGAATGGATATCGCTAATAAAAGAAATAACGATTAAAACCTGACTATACTCGTGATTGGCGCTGAACGGTTGGCGAGTTAACTCGACTATACTCGTGACTGGCGTTGAATGAGTTAAGAATTATTTTTAGAAGTTTTAAGATGAACGGACAGAAGTTTCATGAAACTGCCTGTAACCTAATTTTTTCACAATAGGCCGCGACCAGTGACACTGACAGCTTATGCTATTGGTTAACACTCCCACCACCACTGCTTTCACTATGAAAAGAGTGAGCCCCTCTTGATGAGCTGTGGGGTGATTTGAACACTGCCTTCGCACGATCTTGACAGCTACTCTGACAGGAAGTTTGTTTCAGCAGACACAGACAGACAGACAGACAGACAGACAGACAGACAGACAGACAGACAGACAGACAGAGACAGACAGGGGGGGGGGGGGGGTGCTTAGGTTATCTGATCTAGAAAATACTGACGAGACCAAAGGTAAACCACCAATTGTAAATTCATCATCAGGTCAATGTACACAGTGTTTCACCAGATAGACAGAGTGACGTGGGTCACATTTGGCTATCCATGTAATGGTTGAGGACAATGCAGGGGGCTTTCTAAATGGTAGGATAGGAGCGTTATGTCAGTTACTGGCTCACGTCAATATGTCACATTGCTGCTGTCGGGGCGAGAAAGTTGCATCGACTTTTCAGGAATAAAAAAGGGAACACAGTCCAATTCTCAGAGACACACCAGTGTGTTTTTGAAGTTATACATCTGGGTTTTGAATGGATTTCATTGACCCTATTTCACGCAGCGACTATTTTGCACTCATGACATGCTCAGGATGGGATTCCTTTTCAACCCTGAACCCAACCTGAGCATGACATAAGAGCAAAGTGGCCACTGTGCAAATAAGGTCAATGGACACTAACTAAGGCCATGAAACTTTTTCACAACATAGAAGAATCCTGTATACTTTCAATTCAAGTAAAGAACATAACTACAAAACTAGGAGATTAAGAGGTTTTTTGACCCAAAACGGTGATATGATTGGTTTGGCTACAGTCACAGATCAAGGCCTGGGTTGTAGCACACGTACTGTAGATGTCCGGAACTGACTGTGACTCAAAACATGTCAGATGTCAGGAAGTGTAAAGGTTACGTCAACTTGGCAGCTGCCAAGCTTCTCTGCTGGTGCTCCAAGAGAACGACACTTAAAGCAGCCCTTCCAATTGAACACATTCCTGAAGAAACAATAGATAGACTAATAGCGGAAATACCTGACTTATTCTGCTACATGAGATCATGCAGAGACCCTTTTGAAAAGTTATGTCTGCCTGCTCTAGACAGACAGTGCTGCCTGTTGAAGTGAATAGTACAATAACCACTTTTTTTTTTTTTTTTAATATTAATTATATTAAACTGGCTCAACTGAGTGTAACAATAATTAGGGCAACATGTAATATTCCACATTATATCATAATAGTATTATACATTGAGATAGGCTTAAAACAAAAATAAAAAGAGAGCATTTGTTCCCACTGCTTCAGACAACGCTGAAACTCGGGGCAATGTCTAAAGAATGAGGTTCATGATTTGATGAAAAGTTTAAGATTTACAAACATGATATGCCTAGTCTGCTGAACCTGGCTATACAGTAGGTCGCATGTAACTCTGGCCATAATACACACATGCCAATATTGTTGTATGCTGTATTTCACTTGTCAAAAGTTGCCAGCATGGCAACTGAGACAAACAAACACTGTTCTGACCATAATAGACAGAAATTCCATAAGAAATTCGTGTATTGTTCATGGCAGGATGATGACAAAGCTTCCCAAGCTACATAGACAGAAGTATTGTGGGCCGCACAGCCCCAAGATAAGGGTCCGAGTAATACGAAGTCTTAACAAGGGGATGGAACGCGCAACAATGTAACAACAACTAAAGGGATACAGTTGATACTTACAATCCAAATGTTTCTTTTTTGGCCCCATAATTTCATGCGTGGTTGCCTTGCACACCGTTTTGGAGATCGCCGAGCCGGTGACACTGTGTTGAGCAGCAGTTATCCGATCTGTGATGCTCTGTCCAGACATCCTTGTTGCGAGATACAATGTTTGTTTCAAAATCCAGCGGAATCGCTTTTGTTTTACGTCTCTCCCACGGTTCTTTACTGCCACCTGACACGAGAGAGACAGACAGACAGGGAGACAGAGATAGAGAGAGATAATGAGGCGACGTTAGCGTTGCATTTCACTTGTAGCCTATCCAATGGAAATAAACTCAACTCATGCCCAAGACTTTCAGGACTGTGGGATTGCAGTTATGACTAAATAATACAGCGAAGATACGAACCCAGAGTTTAATATCCGATCGATTCCAAGGCAAAGGTCTCTCTCCCTCTCCCGTACAATTCTCTTTCTACATTCACTCCCTCTTCTTCTTTTTCGCTTCCTTTGCTTTTCCCCAGAAGAACTCTGTCAATTTCACACGACCTCCCCCTGCTGGGTTTAAAAAGGCTGGAGGTTTGCAGGGAAATGACACAGACACTGTTTCCTCCCGAACCCGACACACCAACACCCTCTCTCCCAATTTTGCTTACAATGGACGATGCAAAAAAAGATGACGGCCTTCTAATTTGGTGTAATCATTATTGTCATCAGTGTGTATTTATATTAAATTTGTCAAGGTGCTATAGATACAATTTGTATGTAGAGTAATACTTATACATCCACATAGCTTTTAGAAATGTGCAGATTAAGTATTGCTTTCCTCCCTCAAAAAATATTTGGCGGTCCAAAATGTATGTTTACATGTTCCACTCATTACTTCCCATTTCCCAACTTGGAATGCACCCGATTGGCTGACGTGCTGATGCTCTAGTGTGACATCTAGTGGCTGTTATCTATAGCACCTTTAATATCAAATTATTCTATTAATCAAACTATTCATTATTCTGATTAGCAGCCAATAATAACACGTAAAGGGGTATTTCACTTTAATATAACTTGTCAAAAATCAGCAGCCTTACCTCTATCTAAAGTAATCTACAAGTAGCTAGCAACCACTGCTGTCCCTGTCCTGCCGTCAACACCACCATTCCTCCCAGGTGTCAGGCTCCTCATTCACTACCATTTTGAGGACCAAGTCTAAATAATACTTCTGAATTATAAACAAACAATACAGCAATATTATTCTGTGTAATATGTTTTTCAGGGTCAAAGGTAGCCAGTGGGTACCTTTCACCCAGAAGTGTCTGCTTTATTGAAATCTTCATAGCATTAGTCTGTTTATACTCCAGAAGTAAGATATTATATTATACTAGGTCCCCAAAATGAATTGAAGTGAATGAGGAGCCCAATAACTGGGAGGAATGGTGGTGTTGACAGTGGACGGCAGGGACAGCAGTGTTCAGTTTACTTGTGGAAGACTTGATAAGAGGTACGATTGCTGGTTTTGGACAAGTTCAAAGTTAAATATCCCTTTGAAGCGGTGGTGATTTTTACTTTGCTTGGCTAGCGATGATTTTCTCCAGCCTTAGAAAAGGGCAACGCAGCTCAGGCACAATGAGTTACTCACCCCTGGTGTAATGGCCCAAGAGCTATAGTATATAGAATGTATAAAGATTGGGTTTGACACAAATTTCATAGTGCTACTGTACAATAGTCATCCATAACATTGTTACCATTATTAATGGTGTAACACTAAAGATGTCACCAATCAGCCCTGTAAACATATTAGTATGAAACGTATTGAGAAGTAAAGAGTAAAGTAAAAAATAAGTACAAATTTGCATTGAGTTAGAAACCATTATCACACCTCACAACCAAACTTAATAATAATAATAATAATTTAGGTCATGCTCCGAGGTCATCAATTGGCACACATGCGATGCATGCATGCATGCAATTCGTATCTGCGATTAACCCATCCCGTCGCCCTTCCCCCCCAAGGGCAGCCGGGAGCAGACAGGCGTCAACGTGAGCTGCGCCAGGGGACCAAGCCAAGTGCTCCTGTCCGTCTTCGTCACAGGTTCTTCGTTGTTGTGCATGTTTTTCCATTGGGTTTATCTTATCGGGGGGGAAACCCTTGCGAGCACGGGGAGAACATGCAAACTCCACACAGAAGGGCCTGGGAGATACCCCACCTGGGTAACTGGCATCATGGAAACCTGGTCCCCAAGCGGGAATCGAACCCTGGACCTTCTTGCTGTGAGGCGACAGTGTTAACCACTACACCACCGTGCCGCATATAATAGTTTGGTACTGTATACTTGGTCCTAGAGCATTTACAGATTTAGACTAATTAGATGTACCTAATTTCATTGCATTCAGTCAACCAGATACAGACAGATTCTTTTTTTAATACAGATTTTAATGAAGGAAGTTGTGGGGGTCTCTACTCTTGATGTGAAGATGCCCTTGCAGATGTGGTTTCCTGGTCTCTATTCAACATATACATTGCATGATAATCGGATGTGTCTATTTTGGCCACATTTGTAATACAAATGGTCTACTTGCTTATTGGTTAAGTGCTCACATGGATCAGTGGATTGGACTTGTTTATAGGCTTATATTGTATGCTGATTCCTTTAGGTTGTGTCGCAAATATGGTGGCATTACATCCACATAAAAAAAGCCTTTGAGAAACAATAATTCTAAAAAATATATATATATTAAATAGGGGTGTAAAGGTACGCGTATCCTTACCGAACCGTTTCAGTGTGTACCATACCGTACCGAACGGCTGTGTAGTATTACCGAACTAATACAACGGTATGTTAACCACTAACATATCAATCTAATATACAATCTAATATAATTATTATTATTTTAAAAATGTTTTACAAGTCGTGTTGACAGAGTCAGCTATGGGGTGACAATAATATGTTCATGAGGCATGGTTTATATCTTTAGCCATTAAACGGCGTGGTTTATTTCACATTGGTACACAGCAGTACATGAGACATCCTTCTCTTATGAGAGCGAAGGTGGAAGAGACAGAGGGGGAGTCGACATCTCCTTTTATACCTCTATACCTGGCGGCAGCATTAACAGCTCCGCCTATAGCGCCCTCTTGTGGAATCAGTTAGACACAGTTAGACAGTTACTCAGTTACTTGCAATCGTATAACCTCTAACTTTAACACTCCCACTTATGGTTGTCTAGTTCTAGTACACTGTACAACTTCTTCAAAAACAATTTACAAAGAAAATAATACAGTTCAGAGCATCAAAAAGGATATGGCAGTCAATACTACATAACAGTCAATATTTACACACCAAACATGACCTCTGCAAATCTTCTCAATTTCAGTTTGGAAACAGGCTTCGTCATAGCGTCTGCTACCATGTCGTCTGTTGGACAATAAATCAGTGTCATTCTTTCTTCTCTGATGACAGATCTGATGAAATTATATTTTATATCCACATGTTTACACCTTTGTCGGCACACAGGGTTTCTAGCAATCACAATGGTTCCCTGGTTGTCTTCATAAACAACAGTTTTCTTATATACATAGGTATCCATTCCTTTGAGCAGTTGTTCTAGATAAATACATTCTTGTATTGTCATAGCTAGAGCCATGTATTCGGCTTCACAAGTTGATAGTGCCACTGTGGGCTGCTTCTTTGTTTTCCACGAAACCAGTGAGCTGTCCGTGTTCAAACTCACACAATACCCTGTGGTACTTCTTCTGTCTGTGGTGTCAGCTGCCCAGTCTGCATCACTGTAGGCTTTAAGCCCTAAGCCCTCGCTGCTCTTTCTGAAACAAAGCTGTTTATCTGCTGTACCTTTGAGATAACGAAAAACATGTTTTGCTGTAATCCAGTGCTCCTCTGTGGGGTCAGCAAAATGCTGTGACAATTTACTCACTACAAAACATAGGTCAGGGCGAGTACATGTTGTCAAATAAATGAGGCTACCTACAGCTTCTCTGTACATTTTTACATCTGTCAATTTCTGAGCATCCTCTTGGTAGTCTAGTTTTTGATCACATGGTGTTTCCCTTGTTCTACATTCTTGCATGTTAAAACGTTTCAGGATCTTTTCCACATAATTAAATCATCCACCTCCGTGACATACATAGACATAGAATCCACTTCTGTATTTAAACATGGAATCCACTCCGGTATTTAAACCTGGAATCTACTCCTTCTGTATTTAAACATGGAATCTACTCCTTCTGCATTTAAGCATGTAGCCACCCTCCTTCCGTATTTAAACATAGAGTATCCTCCTTCAGTATTTAAACATTTAGCAAGAACCTGGCTTTGTACTTGTCGTGGCCTTCAATACCCTCCTTGATTGAGTACACCTAGGGGCGTAGCTGGGGGGGGGGGTAGCTTAGGATGATTCCAAGGGCCCAGCACTGGAAGGGGGCCCAAAAAAAAAAAAAAAAAAAATTTTTTTTTTTTTTTTTTTTTTACTAGACATCACTCAGGTGTATTATTGATGCTCTCATTGATACTATGTTTGTTAAGTGTGTGTGTGTGTGTGTGTGTGTGTGTGTGTGTGTGTGTGTGTGTGTGTGTGTGTGTGTGTGTGTGTGTGTGTGTGTGTGTGTGTGTGTGTGAGATATATAGAGAGAGAGGGGGGGCTTTGGTAGACTATTGCATTGCATTGAAGATGAACGCAATGCGACATCCTTTACTAGGCTCACCCACCAACAGTGCAGGTGCTGAACTGCTGATCCGAATGTATAGGTAAAAACCATATTATGCGTTTTAATCAATAAAAAAATGGACAAAAAAAAATTCGCTCGCGCGCTGACGCGCGCTCGCATTCACTGGGGGCCTACAAATACATTCGTTCATGGGGCCCAGAATCGGGAGCTACACCCCTGAGTACACCCATTTCCCTCCCACTGTCTGTCTGCCCTCTGGTAACTTTGTTAGAGTAAAGGTGTGGTTGTCCTCTAGGGACCTCATCTCCTCATCCATTGCTCTCTCCCATTTACTTGATTCAGGGGATACTATGGCCTCTTTAAAGGTCTGGGGTACTCCACTTACTACTCTGTAGCAGTAATCAATGCTGGTAAGTGTACTGTCATCCTCGTCACTTTCTCTCCGGGCATAGTCTGTCAGATACTTTGGTGGTTTGTGTTCCCGTGAGGGATACCTCCCACTGCTTGGGGCACGTGACGTCACCCTCGGGTGCTCCTTGTCATCGTCCTCTGGGGGTTGCTGACTGTCTGTCTGCACGACCGTGCTAAGTATACTAGGCTGGGGTGTCTCTGTTTCTTCACACCTTACTCTGGAGTCCAGCTCTGGCTCCTCTGTCTGTGTCTCGTTCTCACATGTTGTCTTTGTGACAAATTTGACTAGCCTGTGTTTCTGCACTTTCCCTTTACCGGGATAATAGACTAGGAAAGCGGGGCTTCCTTTGTCGTGCCCTACAAAGAGTCCTTTTTCACATCTGGACTCGAGCTTTCCTCTGTCTTGCTGGTAAGCATAACACACTGATCCAAATTGGTGCATTCTAGCTACTGTAGATTACACTTCTTTCCTGTCAGTGCTGTATACGGGGTGGTGCCTGTGTGCTTATTAAAGCACCTGTTTCTGGTGTAAGCGGCTTCATTGCCATTTCGAAAAGAGTACGTCCTTCCCTCTCTGCCACTCCGTTCTGGTGTGGGGAGTATGGACATGACGTCTCGTGTCTTATCTTGTTCCTTCTCAACAGTAATTGGAACTCTCTATGTGTGAACTCGTTTCCGTTGTCGGACCTCAAGCATCTTATGTTACCATAAGGGGCTACGTCTGCCAGGAATTTCTCCGTGGCCTGGAGTGTGTCACTCTTTGCTTTGAGAAAGTAAACAAACACTGCCCCTGTACACACATCTGTAAAAGACTGTACATATCTAAAACCTCCTATGGACTCGTTGCTTACTGGACCGGCTAGATCTGTGTTAACTAGCGCAAGTGGTACCTTTACTTTTTCTGTGGGATTTCTGTTTCTCGATTGAGTGAACTTCCCCTTTATGCACACTACACATTCTTTGTCAGGTCTACGCTTTTCACCTTCAATGTGCATGCCTTCTGTCACTGCTTGCAGTTTCAGTAAATCCTCGTAATTACAATGACCCATAATCTCATGCCATGTCTGAATATCGTGACTGACAGTCACATTACACATATCATTATTATTACACTTGTCGTTGTCATTACACTCTGTTTGTAGATAATACATTCTCTTGTACACCTTTATGTTAAATTGCGTACCGTCAGGCTCTACAAGAAAATGTTTACCTTCATTGAAGAACACTTTGGCACCGTTCGCAGTAGCAGATATTACAGAGAATAGTTCTTGTGGGAACGAGGGTACGTAGAGAGCGTTCTTTAACGTCACTGTACACCGGCGCCCCTATGAGGCATACCTGTGCGTCTCCTCTCTCTTGCGCCAACCCGTAGTGTTCTCTCGCCCGGGCCTTCAGCACCCTCTCTCCCGCCTCCTCGGCGACTGGGTGTGTGCCCCTGCGGGTGTAGTGCTCTCCCAACACCCTCAGGCCCTCTCGGCCTCCTTCCCCAGCGGAGTTTTTGTGTACCGTTACACCCTTAATAATGGTAGAAAAAAAACATATTGCAGATTTTGATGATCCAAGTGAAAAAAACACAAGAGGGAGGATAACTGCTAATGTCTACTGAGTTTCATGTGAATTGGATTCATGGTGTGGGAAATGTTGAAATTTGACATTTCATGATAATGGCTGTCACCTTTTTCATTGATTGATTGAAAACTTTATTAACAGATTGCAGAATGTATACTTGGTCCTAGAGTGTATAGCATATGACATGGTGTATGTTTGTTCATTGATGTGACAGTGTCTGGCAACATACTGTTTGTGTTCTTTTTATTAATTTTTTTTTCTTTTCTTTGTGTTTGTGATTTGTCTTGATGTGTGTTTGTGAAACTATAAAAGCTGAAAATAAAATATTATAAAAACAGATTGCAGAATGGGTACAATACAGTACGGCTCAATACAGACAACTGTTAACACATTCCCGGCCAACCACGTATACGTGATTCGGTGCCAGCGCTTGACGGCCAACCACGTATATATACACGTGGTAAACTCGTTTTTGCTTTTATTGCATTTTAATAACCTATTCAATGTCACGGAGCGGCACTGCAGACATACCCTACTCTTGAGATTCGGAAAAGTGCATTACCGGCCAGATCCTGGTAGTGGCGCTGTCTCGAGAAAGAAGTACTCCTTGTTTTCAGACCGGATGTTATTTGTTTTTCATTCTGGCCTACTTTTTCTGTTAGCCTGAAGCTATGCCTTCATCAGATCGTATGGAATAGTTTTTGCGACGCCGAATTCAGTATGCAATAAAGGAATATAGCATCAGCCAATGGACATATCGATCTACCAGATGGCGATCAATAACTGGGAAATCCTTTTTAGGCTCCAACCGGCCACAGGTAAGAGCGATCTCAACTAAATTACAGCCCGATCTGATAGCCAAGCCTCTCATCAGTGTATGAGGCTTCAATAACGAATGCCATTATTGGTAATCAATAATCAGAAACGACTTCCCCCGCCCCCCCCCCTTTCATGCATTCATGGTGGAACATGATATCGATCATATGCATTTAGATTTTTATCTCTAGCTTGTGTAGGGCCGAAACGCCAATCGATTTAACGTTATTAGCTTAGCGCCCTGTAACTCGTTTTGCAGGAATTAGCCTAGACCAATCCGATATAACGTTCATATTCACAACGCTATAAAATGGGAACGTATTGATGAAAAAATTATTTCTTTATGGCATATTGAAGAGAAGGTTTATAGTGTCAATTGACAATGAGAATGGACACATAGCAATAATTTAAAATATAGATTTAGCTCTACAAACACCCTCACGCATAGTTAAACCTTGTTATGAATCATGATAAACTGGCCTTATAGAGTGGGCCCGTCTAATCCCTGTGGCCGTCAATGTGTTAAGAGGATGCAGACAGGAAAAAGACTTTCGTCTTGTTTACATACATTTCGTCTTGTTTACATACATTCAGAGCAGTGGCGACGTTAGCTCACCGGCTAACGGCGCCACTGACGCGCCAGCTGCCGCAGGGAGGGGGGGTTCATCCGCGGGGGACACACACTCTCTCATTGACAGAACACAGCATGAGATTAGCGTTTACGGGAGTAAATACTAGGAAAGCTGCAGGCCCAGATGGGATAACAGGACGAACACTTTAATCGCCGAAAACGCTGGAACTCGTCTTTCCCTGCCATGCTCATTCTGCCGAAGACGCCGTAACACGTCTTTGATATCAATATTTCAAAGATCTGTGATCGAAATCATATTTCTCCTCCGGGGACCTGAGATATACTGCTGAGCTCCACTCAACTGTCTAACGGTTCAAGAGCGCCATCTGGTGGCCGATCGGCAGATCGGCCAACAGGAAGTGACGCGCCAAACAGGAAGTGCTCATCCATGTTTCGTCCGGGCACTCGCGATCGTTAGCCGGACTCCATCTCGACACACTGGATAATCAATCGCTCGCCCTAACTCAATAAACAACGTTATTTGGACGTATATAGTATTATACAACCTGGAAATCAACATCCCATAATCGAAAACTGTCTACTCCAAGCTGATCTTCCAACGGCGCGAGGAAGATACGGTAAGATCCAGCGTTATTTTCTAACGTGTTCCATATAAACTGCTCTGATGATCATGTGACCCACACTAGATGAATGATATAACGTTGCCCACGGAATTATAAACGACCCCCCGCCCATCCGGTCAACATCAGATGATACGTAGTAACTTCTAGAAGTACCTCCAGTTGAAATTTTTTATCTGTCACCGATCGCTACCAAACTGTATTTGATCATCAATATAATGCATTTGGGGCTATAAATCAAGTTCTGGAGAAAGCTGCAGAAAACGATAAAAACATACTTATACTTAGACCATATTTTAGTATGAATATGTGAATGAAAAAGTATAACGTTGCTACACCCTGAACAATATATATAGGACATTGAATGGGCCATAATAATGTCAATTTAGCAATAGAATTTAAAAAGTTATAGCCCTGCAAAGAAGGGGAACTTCTCCATAGACAAATAGAGCTGGCTAGGGATGGTAAATTATGAATTTAACCATGGCGATCAAAGTGTTAAAGTCCTGTGCAAATCAGCTGGCCCCAGTATTTACAACCATATTCAATCTATCCCTGGCTGAGTCCGTGGTCCCTGCCTGCTTCAAAGTGTCCACTATAATCCCTGTACCAAAAAACTCCTCTCCAGCAGGCCTAAATGACTACAGACCGGTGTTAACAGCCTACTCCTGAACATTGGTAAAGGACATAAAAGCTCTGAGGTAATGTTGTGTTATCCAAAACATACATATGACTATTTTGGGATAGTGCTTTAGCCTCTTAACAGGCGCCCCCAAAAGTGGATTTTTTTTTTACTTGAACTTGAGGACCGACACTACTCCAGTTGCCCTGCCCACCCCCACACCTCTCAGCCCCTCAACTCAAGCAACCCTTTCCCTCCCCCCAACTGCCCCCCCCCTCTCTGGTGCAGCCTGTCTGCCCCTGCGGCTCGAAGACCCGCCCCTCCCCCAACACCTGAGACCCCCACAGTGTGGCTTTCTGCAGACCAGGGCCCTCATTCATCAACGTGTCTTACGCACAGATTTGTGCTTAACCTGTGCGTACGATCATTTCTAAGCAAAGAGTGGGATTCATCAATTTCAACTTGAACTTGACTCCGTGCTTACGTGTACGCACAGGTCGGAGCACACTTAGCTGACGCCCAGTGGTAGAATATCGTTACTACGCATAAGCGCTCCTCAGTTCTGCATTAGTTTCAAGGCGGAAATAAAGACACTGGCGCGTGTTCTGTATGACCCCCGTAATCCATTATAGTTCATTGTAAAATAGCAACAGTAGTGTAATTATGGTCAAAACCCTATAAATAGCATTTGGAATAATAGATCTTTCTCTCAGAATGAATGCAGCATGGTTTATATAGCGTTATCGGAATATACGGGGTGTACTGGGTGTACTGGCTCCGCGTAGCTCAACTCGTTATTATTTTGCGCACAGACCGCAGAAACACGGGAACGTTTTGATTATATTTAAAAGGCTTTACGTTAAACGAAACAAGTGGAATTTCGAAGCTGTACGCAGAATACAAGTCATATGAACACCCACGATATAGTGTTCTTCCCCCTTTTTACTGTATAAGAAAGAATAAAAAAACGCATTGCAATGACACCAGGGTGTATGTGTATTACAAAACCCTTGCAATAATGTGTCTTAAATGAATGAAAAGCATACATGCTCTGGACACAGAGCATATCGTGTGGGTGATATGACTTGTATTATGCTTACAGGATTCCACGTATTTAGTTTTACAATGTCAAAGCCTTTTAATGTAAATCAAAACGTTCCCGTATTTCTGCAATCTATGTGCAAAATAATAACGAGTTGAGTTCTAACAAAGAACATATTACATGCTGGTATGCTGATAGAGTAAACTATTATATGAATATGATATGATATAAGGTATACACTGGTCCGTCGCATACACTGGTATGCGCAAGTTACTGTTGCATAATGTAGGCTATGGCTGCTATTATATGTAATCCATATAGGCTACCTAATAGTATATGATTTTTAGAGGCATCTATTTTGTTGTCGGTAATACCGACAACAAAATAGATGCCTCTAAAAATCATATAGCCAATCGAACACAACTAATAAAGGCATTCATATTACAGCACGGTTATAATGACACACAACCAACGCCAAACAGTGGTCAACGAACGGTCTTTATTAGTATTTTGAGCTGTCCAGGCAGAATTGCAGCAATGGTCTTAGGGAGCCGTTGATATCTGACATCACCGTTTACAAGTCCGCCTTTTATTTATCCCATAACATGCGATAGTGTCTTCTTAGTTCGACAGCAGTGAACAATCTCCGTGAAGTTTCTCAGAGTTCCGCTCGGGTCAGTCCATTATTTCACATCCCATGGGGGGTGTTTCCTCACTTTCATGACCATAATGGATAATCATGCACGAGCATTGACGGTAGAACAAAGTGGTATTCATCAACACGGAGGAGCATAGGACCTGTGTACGCACGGTTGATGAATCCCGATTTTCCTGTGTGTACACTGATTCTACATTCTGTGCTTATGTAACTGGTCTAAGGTCACCCTCTGTGTCGTCGTCGTGTAGTGGAAGTGAAGACTCAGTTGTGGCAATTCAGTGTGTTTTATTTCACCTGGAGAAGACATTCCACAGGTACATATCAACACTTGGCCAGCAGATGGCGTCAATAACTTGCCTAGGCTCCTTCCTTACTCAGCCAGACTGCACATTTTGAATGATACATTGAAATATCCATTAAAATAAAACAACACAATGAAATAATACAAAATAACCAATAAGATATCTCCAATTACCTGGAGAAGACATTCCACAGGTACATATCAACACTTGGCCAGCAGATGGCGTCAATAACTTGCCTAGGCTACAAGGGGGGAGAAATACGTCACGCAGTCAGAACGAGGCCTACACGCATTGTTCAGCCATTACCACAAACTCAGTCAGCATGTGTCATACAATAGTTCGCCACCACAGCTAAACCACATTACAGAAAGTGCAGAATTGTTCGCATTAACACAGTTACCAATATATACAACTCCGGTTCATTGCCCGGTAAATTATTTACAATAGTACGTTCTTTTAAACCATTAATAAGTTCTGGGGACATGGGACAGCTCTTACCTCCTTCCTTACTCAGCCAGACTGAACGGAAGGAGGCGGGCGACAAAGTAAGTACGTCACTTCGGCAGGAAGTGACGACGGCTTCAAAATAAAAGACTATGAGAGTAAAAGATAATAATAAACAAATTAAAGTAATAACGTTAGGGAGGGATCTTTGTGGAATACAACATTAGTATATTTTATATACCTGCTACACTTACGTGTGGAAATAGAACATGTTCTACGTCCACGTTGATGAATGAGGGCCCAGGTGAGTAAACAGCTGAGCAATTTACATGCAGGCAAGGCTGCGTGTCCCGATGGGGTGAGCCCAAAGGTACTCAAAACCCGTGCCTCTCAGCTGTGTGATGCTGTGTATTGACAAATTCAATATGAGCCTGAGGCTGCAGAGAGTCCTGACACTGTGGAAAACCTCCTGTGTGGTCCCTGTCCCTAAGTGCCCACGTCCCAACACGTCCAAGGACTACAGGCCGGTGGCTCTAACCTCTCATATAATGAAGACTATGGAGACGTTAGTCCTGGAGCAACTCCGCCCAGTGATCAAACCCCACCTAGACCCACTCTGTTACGATTAGTATGCTTCTTCGGCATGGTGATGAACCCAGGTGGCAGAGTATAATGAGACAGAAGTCGACGTGGTGATGAACAGTTTACTTCACAAGACAAAAACACGACTGACATACAAAGGTAACATTTAGCAATGATCGCGCACAGGAGGGCAGGACAGACAACACTAATATACACAGACTAATTGACAAGACACTGATAGACACAGAGGGTAATTACAAACAGGACACATGTGTGATAGACAGAACCAACCGAACACAGAGTACACTGGGAAAACAATAACAATTAAACAACCAGACTAACACATATTTACAAACCACAGACAGGGGAACACAAGCCAGTGGAGACAACAACAACAACAACAACAACAACACAGATAATACACATAACAAACACAACTGACAATAAATAATAATGAGTTGGTGTTGGCCAGATCTGCATCAGCCCACCTGTTGGCAATGTTATGTTCTGAGGGTTATTGATGGGGGGTTGTGAATGTGAATGTCTGGGTCCTGGTCCCACAGGACCAGGACCGGAGGAAGTGTTACACCACTCCAGTTTGCCTACCAGCCCCGACTGGGGGTAGAGGATGCTGTCATCTACTTGCTGAACCGAGCCTACACTCACCTAGAGGTCCTAGACAAGCCAGGGAGCACTGTGAGAGTCATGTTCTTTGACTTCTCCGGTGCTTTTGATACCATAAGGCCTGGGCTGCTGGGTGAGAAGTTGGAGGCGATGCAGGTAGAGGCCCCCCTGGTGTCCTGAGTTGTTGACTGTCTGACGGGCAGACCACAGTACGCGCGCCTACGGAGCTGTGTGTCAGACAGACTGGTCAGCAACACCGGGGCCCTGCAGGGGACAGTCCTCTCTCCCTTCCTCTTCACCGTGTACCCCAACGACCTCCACTATCGGTCAGTCCTGCCACCTTCAGAAGTTTTCTGATGACTCTGTGATAGTGGGATGTATAAAGGATGGTGATGAGAAGGAATACCGGGAACTGGTAGTGGACTTCGTCACATGGTGCGATAAAAACCACCTGCAGCTAAATGTGGCAAAGACCAGGGTTGTGGAGCTGGGGAGGAGGAGGAGTGCACCTGTGACCCCTGTTTCCATCAGGGGAGTCGATGTGGACATGGTTGAGGATTACAAATACCTCTGTGTGCACATTGTGACAACCCTCTCCCACATTGTGTTTGCTTGCTCTGCTCTGTGTCCTTGCTTCACAGGATTGGTGGGGTGAGCTGGCAGAGCAGAGCTGGGGAAGGCTCGTCAGGCTAATTGGGGCACACCTGAGTCGGTGTGTCCCAGTCAGGATAATAGAGAAAGGTTGCCTCTGGTCTCTGGCGAACTCCCCACCTAAACTCACACCACCCAAGGCATCCGGGTCACTTGGCACCAGTGTAACAGATCGGTTCGGACATGCCCCGAGTGGGAGTTGAACCCCGGTCTCCCGTGTGACGGGCGGCATCACAGACCAAGAATTCACCAAGAGGTCAATTCACTTCTAAGTAATGGGTCTGGACGCCTCTGGGGAGTGAGTTTACTTGCAGTACCACTGCCGTCCACAGTCACTTCACAACACTGTCCATCGTGACTGTAGAATAGACACATGGTACCTCCGTTACACACATACACTTTCATCCATAGACTGCACACACACTGATACTCATACTTATTGGCTGCAGATTAGTTTAGTTTAAATAAATCTTTTGTTATTTATTAAATTGTGCCTGTGTCTCCCCATTCTTGTTGCGAGCTTGAGCCAGTTCGTAAACAACATCGACAACAAACTGAACGGGTCAAAACATGCAGAGGCACTCTACAAGAAGGGCTACAGCCGACTCTACTTCCTCAGAAGGCTGAGATCCTTTAATGTCTGGATGTTGAGGATGTTCTATGAGTCGGTGGCGGGCGCCTTCTTGTATGACGGACTGAGAGCGGGGGACGCAAACAGGCTGGATAAGCTGGTCAGGAAGGCCAGTAGCGTGGTTGGGGTGGAGCTGGACTCTCTAGCAATGGTGGCGGAGAGGAGGAGCCTTGCTAAGCTCCAGGCCATCAGGGAAACCCCCTCCCATCCACTATACACAGACTTGGCTGACAGGAGAAGCATGTTCAGTGCTAGACTAACACTCCCTAAATGTAGCACTGAACGGCACAGGAAGTCCTTCATTCTGACAGCCATCAAACTTTACAATGCATCAATGTGCCTCACTGCATCACTGAGCACAGGGTGACAGTTACCATCTTCCTGGACCTTTACTTTTAAACAACACTGTTCAATATTACACTTACTGTAAACTTCTGTATATTTTTACTGTATATTTTTTACTGTATATTTGATTCTATTCTATTCTTATTCTTAGGCAATTTGTTTTGTTATTCTTATTCGTGACTTTGTTCTGTCTAAATGACTAAATGTTTAGTGTGAGCGATTTGTAGTGTCAAATTTCCCTCTGGATGATTAAAGTATTTCTATTCTATTCTATTTATACTGTTTTTGCAAACCAAAATACTATACTTTATACTTATAGCACATGCATGAGGTCTCTGGTCTCTTTTGAAAGATGACATTCTGAAGTTTCTGATACAATAAAGATAATAATAATAATAATAATAATAATAATAATAATAATAATAATAATAATAATAATAATAATAATAATAATAATAATAATAATAATAATAATAATAATAATAATAATAATAATAATAATAATAATAATAATAATAATAATAATAATAATAATAATTATAATAATAATAATAATAATAATAATAATAATAATAATAATAATAATAATAATAATAATAATAATAATAATAATAATAATAATATAATAATAATAATAATAATAATAATAATAATAATAATAATAATAATAATAATAATAATAATAATAATAATAATAATAATAATAATAATAATAATAATAATTCACTTTTAGTGCTAATGAAATAGAGTAACATAGGTTTGAACTTATGTTGAGTTGTAGAACAACTTGTTACTCACGTTTTTCTGTAGTAGTTGCAATATCCAGAAGTAGTATATCCCAAAAAATTTGTATGGCTGAAAAAACACCCCGGGTCCATAGCCTGAAGTCTTGTATACATGTCCAGAATTCATAAAGATCTGTTCAGAAATTAGTGATTAGGACCGATTTTGGTAAAATGTGAGAAATAAAAAAGCTCTGCAGTAAACCATTTCCTCATTGACTTCAATGAATTCGACGGAAATTTCTCTTCCTGTTTTCGCTCATCCCTACGTGGGGTATTGGAAAGCCACACTCATTGGGTACAACCCTGTCCAATAATTTCCGCCAAAGAGATCGCCAAATGATTGACGGAGCTAGAGCGTCGGGAGTCAGGAGTGGTATTCGAAAAAATAAAAAGTATGCTAAAGACTTTGGCGCACGCCTCACATATCGGCATGTAACTTGAGAACCGCTGAACGAATTTTGTCGCCTGAAACGGCAATCGACAGGCAACAAATAGGGATTTAATTCAATCTATATTGTATAAAAAAATATGCACACCTGAGGCACTAGAAGTCGCCAAAGTGGCGTATCACGCCGGTGGGCAAATCATCCTTAACACTTTGGTTGCCACTTGTTAACATGGTAAAACCCTGTTGAATGCCAGCACCCACTTCAATGATAGCGTTGTGAACACATAATCGACATGTGTCTAATCTGCCCGTCGCTTATCAATGACTTGTTTGCAGTCAGCATTGTCGAAACGGATTGTTTTTTAATCGGTTCATTTCCGTTTTATAGCATTTTGAAAAGCCCTTGTTTTTCAGGAAAATATATAGATTCCGTGATAAACGGCATTTACTGGAATATTCTGGCATACACAAAAACGTTGTAATTTTTCGGCCTATTTATGAATAGTTTTCAAATAAACGCTAGATTATCGATAGTATTATGTACTTATGCACGCTAGAGAAGCGATCTGAAAAATATATTCTCTCATTTCCTGATCGCACACACACACACACACACACACACACACACACACACACACACACACACACACACACACACACACACACACACACACACACACACACACACACACACACACACACACACACACACACACACACACACACACACACACACACACACATACACACACACACACACACACACACACATACACACATACACACACACACACTCACACACACACACACACACACACACACACATGGGGCACACGCTGATATCTCTGTGAAAATAGATCCGATTACCCCAAGAATGGTCAAATAAATTGCTTACCTCAGATCAGATGTTCTCCAAAAAGATTATTCCAATTCCTGATCGCCATTCCAAATATCGATTGCGTTTATTGATTCAGCGTTGGGTACTGTAAATATGTATTCCACGCGTTTTCCGGCTCGGCGATCACTTGGGTCTCTTCAGATGCCTCGCCGGAGAAGTAAAATGAGGAGGCTGGACCCCCCCCCCCTAATCCAATGGGGTGCAGTTACACAGGGAGAGACGATAGGGGGCGGTATTTTACCAATGGAGCTCAGAGAGAGTCTGCAGCACTAGCGTGAGGCTCGATTGATGAAATATGAATTCAAATCGCTAATAAAAAAAAATACGACAAACAAACGCCATATAGCGTTGCTGGCATTCAACAGTCGGCATGAACTAATGACAAAACGCGTCCATGGCACTCAAAGTGTTAACTCATGACCCGATGATAGTCGGGTTAACTCCAGGGGCGGATTTAGGATTGTAGGAGATCCGGGGCTTAGCCCAGATAGGTGCCCGCGTTAGCGAGCACGGAATTCTTTTTACTTCTACGCCACAACCTTTAACTTATACCACCACCTTAAAGGATAACTCCAATTTTTTTTTAAATTAGCTTATTTAACATCTTCCCTGGAGTTAGACAAGAAGATGCATACCTTTTTTGTCTCTGTGCGTGCATTTTAGCTTTGGGAATAGACGCTCCGTTAGCATAGCTTAGCTTCATCACTGGAAGTGGGGGAGGACAGTAGCCTTACAGTGCCTTACAGTGTATTGCAAGGTCTGACATTGACCAAACTTGATATGCATGACCTTGGTGGGCTCTAGGTCAACTCCTGAAAAGGGGGTCAATGTCAGACCTTGCAATCAAAAGTTAGGGGCGCACTGAAATTATGGCAAGGGTTATTAGCCCCCTAACTTTTGATTGCAAAGTCTGACATTGACCCCCTTTTCAGGAGTTGACCTAGAGCCCACCAAGGTCATGCATATCAAGTTTGGTCAATGTCAGACCTTGCAATACACTGTAAGGCACTGTAAGGCTACTGTCCTCCCCCACTTCCAGTGATGAAGCTAAGCTATGCTAACGGAGCGTCTATTCCCAAAGCTAAAATGCACGCACAGAGACAAAAAAGGTATGCATCTTCTTGTCTAACTCCAGGGAAGATGTTAAATAAGCTAATTTAAAAAAAAAGTGGAGTTATCCTTTAAAGCGGACAAAAGGCACTAGAGCACACTTAAATTCACATCCTTTAATTAATGAAGCAAACAATAATAATAATTAATAATAATAATAATAATAATAATAATAATAATAATAATAATAATAATAATAATAATAATAATAATAATAATAATAATAATAATAATAATAATAATAATAATAATAATAATAATAATAATAATAATAATACACTGTATTTGTATAGCACCTTTCATACAAGAATTGCAGCTCAAAGTGCTTCACAGCAGTAAAAAAAGACAGGCATAAAATGAGCACAACATTGGCCGTTAAGGAGTGCATTACAGTAGTCGAGTCGGCTTGAGATAAAGGCATGGATCTGGTTTTCAGCGTCCTTTTGATTTATAAATGGCCGTACTTTAGCTATGTTTCTAAGGTGGAAGAATTATGTTTTTGTCAACTTGTTGATTGTGATTTAAAGCTTAGGTCTGAGTCTACCATAACACCAAGACTTAACTCACTCAAATACAGTTAGCAGCTGGATAAACTGCAGATGGAAATTAGCTTCTGCTAAATCTGGTGCAAACATATTTTCATGTAACAATGATTAATTGTCCAAAAAAAAAATATATATGTATATATATATATATATATATTTTTTGTTTGTTTGTTTTTAAATAGATTTGGGGCTTTTCAGAAAACATTCAGGGCTTGAGCCCAAGTAGCCACCCCCTAGCCCCGCCCCTGGTTAACTCGCCGACCGTTCAGCGCCAATCGCGAGTATAGTCAGGTTTTAATCGTTATTTCTTTTATTAGCGATATCCATTCATTTTCATCCATCCAGCCTGATGTTATCATTGGGAATGGGTCTGAACTCGCAAAAGGGCAAATACCGCCACCTACGCCTTAGCTGGTATTGCACTCCATTAGAAATGGTGTAGTTTCTTTTCTGGGACGATCCGAGCCATGCGGGCGGGGTTTAAACGATGTCATGGAACAGTAACCCATCAGATCAGATAACTGGATTATTTCTTTTGCATTACATCAGATACCAGGTAAGGACTCTATATATATAAAATCTTGCATTGATCTGATATTTCTTTCTACCCCGATCGCGGCTGTCTGTGTGTGTATGTGTGGCTGTGTGCCGTTGGGTGCAGGAGGGGACTTGGGGAGCCATTTCATTCTTGCATGAGGAAGGATAATAATGATAATCTAGCGTTGATTTCAGGATGATTAGATAATCAGGCGAAAAATGACAACGTGTTTAGTGTATTCCACTAAAGGGCTATTATCGCGTCTTTTCCTGGGATTACTAAGAATCACCAAAACTATATTCATATTCAAAACGGTATAAAACGGAAATGTACGGATGAAAAAACAATCCGTTTTGTACATGTTGACTGGAAGCAACTCACTGACAATCGACGGGTGTATTAGACCCATAGCTATAATATAAGATATATTTTAAGCACACGCAAATCTCGCAGTCCCCCCATTGATTAAAGTGATGGCGTAATAGCGCCCTCTGGCGCATTAAGCGATGGCGCAGAATGAGTTAAAATGTGCCTGTTAAGGGCGGCTACGTGGCGTAGTGGGCAAGGCGCTCACCACGAATGACGGAGACGCTGGGCTTGCCTGTTCGAGCCCAGCGCTCCACATTGCTTTCAGTTTAGCTGGCCATCCATACTAATACACTTTGGCCGTATTAGGGGGTGGGAAACTGATGGGTGGGGATCGGGCGTTGTGGACAGCGACTCCTACAGGTCGGTTGGTGCGCCTGCGCAGTAGAATCAGGAAGTGTCGGGGGCAGCGTGAGCCTCCCACGCGTTACTCCTCGCCACTGAGAGATCGAGCTGCGCAGGTGAAAAGATGCGACTGCTGTTACCTCAAGTACCGGAGGGGACTTGTGCTATGTATGACTTAGTCCACATTGCAGCCGGCTTGTGGGAGGCAAGAAACAGCGTTCGTGACAGGGGAGGGTTGAATTGGATGATACGAAATTGGGATGGGAGAAAATATAGAAAATGGGAGAAAAAGTGGATAAAAAAAAAAAATATGTGCCTGTTAAGTAGACAATATATTCCCAGGTCATGAAAAGTCTCCTGTACACCTGAGTAAATTCTTCGTGACAGGTGCGTTGGTGGAGTAAAATATACCTTGAGGAGTCAGAAACACCCGCAGACTGTCTTCCCTTGCTCAATTAAGTCCTTTGTTATACCCAACGTTCAGGCACATAATGTTCAACCTGAAGAAGGTGGGCCCTATTCCCCATAAATAAAATAGCCTATTTTATTTATTTTATTTATTTGTAATCTATTTATGATTTGTTTCCATAGCCGGTCTCAGACAGTTATGCATGTGGCTGAGACGGATCGGGATTAGAAGCTGCTAGGAAACTGCTTCTCGGCTAAGAATTAAAGCCACGATTGAAAATAATGTACTTCCTTTCTTGACAATAGCCTACTATAACAATAATACGAGAGCATACAAGAACAATGAATCTACTGCCATGTAGCCTACGCCATGTGTAGCCTGCCTATGTGATCAATAAAAACTTGAACTTGAATTCCATCACGTCTGTGCGGGAGCGCACGACTAGACTGTGTTGTCACAATGTAAATAAAAACGTGCACTGAAAAGTTACAGTATGTACAGTAAATGGTTGATTATTTGTATGACAGTCAGTAAACCCTTGCAAAAATCTGTTTTATTTAATGAATTGAAAACAGCATTGATATTACGTAAAAGCAAACTGGCAATAGAAAAGATGTTCAAAATAATCGATTTCTTTTAAAACACTAACGCTATTAAGGCGGTTAGGTGGCGTAGCGGAGATTGCGTTCGTCACCAACCCCGGAGCTGTGAGCTGGATTCGCCTGTTCGAATCCAGCTCACAGCTCCGGGGTTGTCACCAGCTTGGCTGGCCGTTCACACTAATACAATTGGCTGTATTAGAGGGTGGGAGAAGCTGGCGGGGTGGGTCCGGGTCGTTGTAAACAGCGACTCCTACAGTTCGGTCGGGGCGCCTGCTAAGCGCGGATAGGACCTGAGTGGGATAGTGTGATCCTTCCACACGCTACGTCCTCTCAGGGAGGATCCGCGCTGCCAGGTGAAAAGAAGCGGTTAATTGGCTGGACGTGTGTCGGAGGAAGCACGTGATAGCCTCCACTCTCCCAGATGATCTGACTGTGGGGGGTAAGTGCGCAGCGACCAGGAAGGGGATTGGGAATTGGCATACGACTAACATTGGGATGGGAGAAAATCGGAGGAAAATGGAGGGGGGAAAAGATAAAAAAAAAAAAAAAAAAAAAAAACACTAACGCTATTAAATAAAAAATATACAGTAGAGGTTTTTTGCTTTAACCGCTGAATATCTTGCATTGGTAGATTTACATAAAACTGCTTTATGATCCTATAGCTCTTGTCTGTATTGCTGGTCTTGGGGGTTCCAGCAGCGGGATGCCATTTCTGATGGCCAGATTATGGAGCACACTGCAAGCCATGACGATGTGGCAAACCTTTTCAGGCCGGTACACTGCAGCGTGCCCCCTGTGCCAGACAGGCAGAGCCATCGACCTTTCAGCAGGCAAATTGCACGCTCCACGGTGACTCTTGTGTGCGAGTGTGCCCGGTTGTAGATGCGCTCCTGTTGGGGTTGATCAGAGAAGTCATCAGCCATGGCTTCAGTAGATAGCCCCGATCCCCTGCATTTAAGTGATATTTTAATTACAGATAACCCAGTAATAATAACATTACAATTAAATGCGTTTCTCCCGGCCACCGGCAATGACTTATCAGCCAAATGCAACGATAAATAACATGCTGCATTCATTTGGAAAGACCTATTCCAAATGCTATTTATAGGGTTTGACAATAATTACACTAATGTCGCTATTTTACAATTAACTATAATGAATTACGGGTCATACCGAACACGTCAGTGTTGAAACTAATGCACGAAAGCTTATTTCCGTGTTGCAGTTTTCTTATTCTACCGCTGGGTGCCATGTACGCACGTTTCATATGGCTTTGCGCTCTGCTCTATTGGAACTGTCCCTTTAATCATATGCTATCATGAAAACTTTCAACCACGTGCACGCACCCACACCTGCCTGACTACGCCCACATCCGCTGATATAAGCGGGGTCATGGCCATACTACCAGCTCTTTCCCTACTTTCACCACCTGGATGTACGTGTAGAGCACCTCTTCAAGATCAGTGCTGAAGTAGTTAGTTAGTTATAGGAGCTGTGTTGGCATTGTCTTTTGTAGGCTCTCTCACTAATTAACGGGAGAAAGAAAGAATAATGTCGTCACCACCGGAGAGTCTAGAGGATTATTCTGACCTCCACCGGCGCTTCACATTCAGGCTTCCTCGGGGCCTAGTGGGGCTTTCCTGCTCCATGTTTGTGGCAGGCAGGTGAGCCTCAGCGGCGCCCAGAGGGGAGTGCGCGTCGCTGGGCAGTTCCCCCGCCAGCGTTGCTCTCCGGCTGTGCAGCTGGATAGTATTGCCGCGGGAGGCAGTCGGCTGGTCCGTCGGCCTCTCTGGTGGGTGGTGTCCAGTGGTGCAGTCGTAATATGGGAACTGCCCGGACGCCACGTGCACGCACGCGCGCGCATGCGCACAGAACAGATGATTATTATGCAGAATAAATAGTAGGAAACATGTTGTATAGGAAATTACTCGTTTTAGTCTTGTAAATATTGCCTTGAAATAGAGAAGCTGAAAAAGGTAGCAGGATGTAGCCTTCAATATATAAAGAAATTATATTGTCAACAGATATGGTTGAAAAACAAACAATGTTTTAAATGTAATTGTAGTTACAATTTCTTTAATTGAATGAACTTAAACTAGAAAAGTAAATACAAACTAAATTAACAATGTAACTTAGTTTACAGAAGGACAGTTTCCTTCTGAAGCACAACTTAATGCCTCATCCGTGATCCTTCCAGTCGGGACCATTGTCACATAGTGAGAGGTTCCACAGCTCAAGCAAACCCACACCAATTGGTACAGGCTTGTATTTTGGTTTGGCTCTTCTCGTTCTTTGTTATGCTATCGGTATCCTATGCAAAGGATAGCCGCTATGAAAACCAGAGACAAAAAATGCTCTGAACTTCATAAAAGTCAGACAAAGCTTTCCAAAAGCTCAAGCAGTGAACTCCAAGCCCACGTGGTTGAACTAAAAACTCAAAGAAACAGACTAAGAAATGACGTAAGCACCATGATCAAAACCGCAAAAAAAAGACAAAACTGAGGAAAACAAAAACAAACCCCGCGAACTTTGGAAATTACTCAATAATCAACTAGGCTGCAGTAAAAAACTTAAAACCAGATTCTCAAACATAAACATAAAGACGGACAACACGCTCATCACAGACAAGCTGGATGTAGCCAACTACTTAAACATCTTCTTCACAAACATAGCCACAACACTGGTAAACAAACTACCCTCCCACTCAGGGCATTATGGGGTAGAACACATAGTAGCATACTACAAAAACCTAGGGGTCCACAAAGACGACTTCAAACTTGAAATGGTAACAACCGATGAGGTACTCAAAAAATTTAGCGCCCTCCAACCTAACAAGGCCACTGGCCATGACAACATCCCCTCCAAATTCCTCAGAGACGCAGCAGCCGCCATCACCCCAGTCATCACACACATAATAAACCTCTCTATAAAACAGGGACACGTCCCCAAGGACTTCAAAATTGCGAGAGTGACCCCTCTACACAAAAAGGGCAGCAAATTAGACCCAGGCAACTACCGCCCTGTTTCTATTCTTACCTCCATCTCGAAAGTCATGGAGAAAATAGTCTACGAACAGGTCGAAAAGTACCTGGCGGAAAAAAATCGAATCTACGAATTCCAATCTGGCTTCAGAACGTCCCACTCCCCTGACACATGCCTCCTCTATTTGAACGACCACATCAAACAAGAGGTGGACGCGGGCAAATACTGCGGCATGGTCATGCTGGACCTACAAAAGGCCTTTGACACTGTCAATCACTCCATTCTGATTGACAAGCTAAAAGCAATTGGTTTTGATAGCTTATCAGTGAGCTGGATGCAATCCTACCTGGCAAACTGGCAAGAGGTAAACGGTACTCTACCCCCCCCCCCCCCTCACAGTGAGCTGTGGTGTTCCACAAGGAAGCATACTAGGACCGCTACTCTTCCTAATTTATGCAAATGACATGTCGTCAGCCTGTGACTGCAACTTGTTCCTGTTTGCGGACGACTCAGCCCTGCTGGTCTCTGACAAGAACAAGTTGCAGGTTGAAAAAACCCTCAGCTCGGAACTAGGCAAAATCTGCATATGGCTCGCTGATAACAAACTATCATTACACATGGGCAAAACAGAGTCCATTCTCTTCGGTTCAAATAACAAACTCAGCAAGACCGACGGCTTCTCAGTTGCAGTGGGTGACAATATTGTCAGAAGGAAAGATGAAATTACCTACCTGGGTTCCATCCTAGAGGCAAATCTTTCCTGTGACAAAATGGCATCCAATATAATAAAAAAAGTCAACCAACGAACTAGATTCTTGTACCGGATCTCCTCTCTGGTAAACAAGAATACCCTGAAGACTCTGGCAGGAGCACTCATTCAAGGGTACTACAACTATGCGTGCACCTCATGGTACCAAAGCACCTCAAAGGCGCTTAAAACAAAATTACAAACATCACAAAACAAACTGGTCAGACTACTACTTGACCTTACCCCCAGAACCCACCTCACCCGGACCACTTTGACAACCTAGGATGGCTTAGAGTAGACGACAGAGTACAGCAACTTGCAATGGGCCTGGTCTACAAGATACACTATACGACTAAGGTACCCATGTACATGTCAAAATACTTCCCAAAGGTCAGTGAATACCACAACCACTACACCAGAGGAAGCTCAACAAATCATGTTAAACCCAGATTCGGCTCAAACAAGGGACTGTTTGTGGAACGCCCTACCCAAAGCTGTAAAGGAATGTGAATCACTACCCACATTTAAAACCGCTCTTAAAGAGCACCTACGGGAGGCTGCAATTCGAAACTGGCCACCGTAAATGCCCAAAACCCCCACCACCTCCTAATAGACAGTCTCCTCCCCACCGCATGTATATATTCCCTCCCCGCCGTATGTATATTTCTCTCCCACCCACCCACCCCCTCCTAATGTACAGTCCCCTCCCCATCATATGTATATACTCTGTCAGGATCTAGGGGTAACAGTACTATATATTTGAATACCGTTTATGTCACAAATGTATCAGTACTAAATACCTATATGTCCCTATGCCATAAATGTCATGTATGTTGTGTATGTCATAAATGTCTATATGAATTGAAAATGGGGGACCCTGATGGAAACAAGACAAACATCTTTTTCAGGTCTGCATCCCCTTAACAATTGTGTGTATTGAGCCGTACTGTATTGTACCCATTCTGCAATCTGTTAAATAAAGTTTTCATTCATTCATTCATTCATTCAAAGTCTAGGTGATAGATAAGTGCCGGCCGCCGCCGGCGCGACGAGTCCAGTGGAAATTGTGAACGCATTTTTGTGGGCGCGCGCACGCACATCCGTGCACGATTGCGCATTCTTCTGCTCAGCGAACTACTAGGACGGCGTGGTACCCCGTCCACCCCGTCCCCAAGCTTAGTGCGGCTTCTGCTGCCGACGCCACTGTATCTCTGGCAATGCCGTCCTGTGAGGGAGGCGAGCGTTGTCTGCCCTTTCTTTGGGCTAGGCAGTTGGCTATCTGGAGTGACCACCTTACGCAGTTTCAGTAGCTAGCCGTTAGCCTGATATAGCTAGCAGTTAGCCTGTGGCTAACTGTTAGTGATAGCCGCGGGGAGATAGCGGGCCCTGGACACTCTGATTCAGTGTCATCTCTGGCAGAGGATGTCGTCAGCCTGCACCACGGCCAGCCGCAGGATATGGGCGAAACACCGGAGCAGGGCTCCAGCCGTCGCCACTACTGGCCCCGCCTCGTTAACGGGGAGACCACCATTGTTGCTGCCAGTCGTCCTGCGCCCGGGGGTAGGCCTACAGGTAATGAGCTCCGAGAAAGTAGTCCCTACCTCCCTTTTTTGCTCCGAGAAAGTAGGACACATTACCCCTTCTGCCCCCCCCCCCCCCCAAATAATTTTGGTTAATAACATAAAGGGTCCCTCCTGAAGGGGGACTGTTTTTTGTTTAACAAAACGTGTGTTTACTTCACTGTATTTTGGGGGATGCGACATGTGCAATATAAACCTGCAGCTAAAAATGCTGTAGGGTCGTGTTCTTGCTTGGGAATTTGTGCAATTTTCGCAGAAAATTTGCTCATGCTGTTTTGTATAACTTGCAAGGCCTGTATTTCTAGCACTTAGCCAAGGGCTTATGTCCTTTCTCTCTACCTAAGCCAGTGTTCTTTCTTATGTGGTAAAAGTGAACTTGGCGGCTTCGTTGTATGATGAGGGTTGTGTGTGTGTCATGTAAATACGTTTTAGGTCAAACATAGCATTTGAGTCCACAACTGGTGTGCTATTGTTAGCTTACAGTTTTTTCGCACATAAGCCAGAACCGTGGATAAAACCAGTTTTTTACACAAACGAGGTTATCGGCTGTGGTCGGCGTGCAGGATGTAAAGCTATTACTCTACAGGTGTATGTGCTTTCATGTAGCGCGCTATGCAAGTGGTGTCACAGCTCTGCTTTTCTATTGCGTCGTATCAGGGGTGAGGTGGTTGAGGGGGGTGGACAAATAAGCCCCCCCCCCCCTTTACGAAACTGATTGGCCGAGAGGTTGTGCCTTTCTACCTATCAGTCTCCCTGACGAGGGTGTTCTCTCTCTTGTCACAGGGAGTGGGGGGGGGGGGATTTCCCTGACTCCCACACCAAATTAGGATAGTGGGGCACGGGATTTCCCCAACCATTGAAGACGTCACAGGCGCGTTTCCTTGGAGGGTTGTCTCCCCGGTGCGCCAGCTGGCCCCACGACATCGTGGGGGGGAAGCCTCCTTGGAGCGCTTCGGAGCGGCGTGCCAGGTGGAGAAGGGCCTTCACCTATTGTAGACCCTGTCCGATACGCTGGCGATGTGGGGGGTGGTGTCACCAGTGACCGTCTGGTGGGGTCTCAATGCCGCAGCCTCGTTGACCTCGCCAGGCCCCTTTTTCGGGGGGTCCTGGCCCCCGGGATGTGGCCTGGGGCTGGGGCCTCCTCCGTGCCCCGCTGCTACGGCCTTGCCACGGGATCAAGGTTTTTTGACCCCGACCCCGCGATGTTGGGGGCTGTGACGTGGGTTTTTTGCTTCACGTCCGTTCCCTGGTGGCGTGCGGGATGCGCGACCAAGTAGTCGCGGGCCCTTCTAAACAAAGGTAAGTCCCACGGTCTGCTCACCCCTCCCGTCCCTCACTAGGGGGGGCCCGGATCCTCCCCGGTATTCTGATGGTTGTAGGGGACCTCAGCGGGTACATCTGTCGGGCTTTCCGCTCTGCTCCGCTCTTGTGTTCCAATAGAGCAGAGCGCAAAGCCATATGAAATATAACGAAGGTTATCCTATAACCCTAGTTATATGAATATGGCGAGCGCTCTGCTCTGACTCACTGAGGACCCCATGTGTCTTCTGTTTCGGCGGTGAAAGACTGGGGAAGGAGCTGGACAGCTGGTAGTATGGCCATGACCCCGCTTATATGTGAGTGGATGTGGGCGTGGTCAGGCAGGTGTGGGTGCGTGCGTGCACATGGTTGAACGTTTTCATGATAGCATATGATTAAAGGGACAGTTCCAAATAGAGCAGAGCGCTCGCCATATTCATATAACTAGGGTTATAGGATAACCTTCGGTCTGAGCTGTGCGTAGATATACGCACAATCTCAAGCACACGTTCAAATTTGATAAGTCCCACACTTTGCTTAGAAATGATCGTACACACGGTTTAACCGGAAATTAAATATCAATAGTGATATAACAAATGTATACATTCATATGCCATAACTGTAGCATAGATTTTCTGATTGTCCTGAGAATAAGAAAGGTATATCACTTAATTTTGCAATACAGGAGTGAGATTATTACCAAGCAAACCTAGAATAAATAGCCCCATTAACTATTAGCATTTGTGAAAGGGGTCGCTTGACTTCTCACCTCAAGATATCTGAATAAAATATATATATATTTATTTTTACTTGACTCCCATATGTCCACAATTTTGTCATTATGCCAATTCCATTCCTGGTCGTTATGCTATGCCACTGTCAGTCTGGGGAGGGTGTAGACACATGTCTCCTCTGTTGATCTGGGGAGGGTGTAGACTACCACATGTATCCTCTGTTGGTCTGGGGAGGGTGTAGACTACCACATGTCTCCTCTGTTGGTCTGGGGAGGGTGTAGACTATGTCTCCTCTGTTGGTCTGGGGAGGGTGTAGACTACCACATGTCTCCTCTTCTGGTCTGGGGAGGGTGTGTAGACTACCACATGTCTCCTCTGTTGGTCTGGGGAGGGTGTAGACTACCACATGTCTCCTCTGTTGGTCTGGGGAGGGTGTATACTACCACATGTCTCCTCTGTTGGTCTGGGGAGGGTGTAGACTACCACATGTCTCCTCTGTTGGTCTGGGGAGGGTGTAGACTACCATATGTCTCCTCTGTTTGTCTGGGGAGGGTGTAGACTACCACATGTCTCCTCTGTTGGTCTGGGGAGGGTGTAGACGACCATATGTCTCCTCTGTTTGTCTGGGGAGGGTGTAGACTACCATATGTCTCCTCTGTTGGTCTGGGGAGGATGTAGACTACCACATGCCTCCTCTGATACATGTGGAATTGCCAGCTGCTTCGTTTCAACTGACAGCTATGAGCTTCGCTGGGAGAGCATAGTATTATTTCTTTTGTATTATTTAATGTATTATATACATCATGTATTATTTTTGCCATTTTTTTTTTAAATGGAGTATTTGCCTATTTATGGACCACAGATAATACTGTGGTCCATAAACAGCCTTGGAATTATATAAATTGGGTATGACTGGAAATCCAAGACTGGATTCATGTTTGATGATGTTATTCCCCATAGTAGCCATTTCAATAGTGAGAACTTTTTTTGTTTTTTTTTATTTACCTCACTATATAAAATGACCTATAGGATGACCCACAGCATCATGAAACTGTACAAGGACAAATTAGAGACCCATTCAGGGGAAATATGGCGTGTCTAGGTTTATTGATAATCAGTTTTTTTGTATAAACAAAATCATAGAATTTTTCTAAGGTGTTCTTCAAGGTCTTGGTCGATATTCTGAAGGGATTAACCCAAACAAATATTTGGTTACATTTTGCACCAAATCTGTGTAACAAATGGTATCAACCCAAACATTTCTACAACAACTCAGTAGGTATAGATATAATGTCACAAGAACACACTCAGATATTACTCAAATGTAATACTTTGAATAGGCGAGATTCAAATCATGTTTATTGCAATGCATAACACATGTTGGCCTGCTTCATGCTGCTGCTGGCTCATTTCCTTCTCCCACCACCAACGCAGCATCCACCTGTGGGCTCTGTTTCTCTCCAAGAAGGACATCTATGGTTCCCCCTAGGGGAGGTTTGGCTTATTACAATGTAAGTCTATTTTGCTTGGCTTATTAAAATGTAAGTCAATGTTTTGCTTGGCTTATTGAAATGTAAGTCAATGTTTTGCTTGGCTTATTGAAATGTAAGTCTATGTTTTGCTTGGCTTATTAAAATGTAAGTCTGTGTTTTGCTTGGCTTATTAAAATGTAAGTCTGTGTTTTGCTTGGCTTATTAAAATATAAGTCTGTGTTTTGCTTGGCTTATTAAAATGTAAGCTTATGTTTTGCTTGGCTTATTGAAATGTAAGTCAGTGTTTTGCTTGGCTTATTGAAATGTAAGTCTATGTTTTGCTTGGCTTATTAAAATGTAAGTCTGTGTTTTGCTTGGCTTATTAAAATGTAAGTCTGTGTTTTGCTTGGCTTATTAAAATATAAGTCTGTGTTTTGCTTGGCTTATTAAAATGTAAGCTTATGTTTTGCTTGGCTCATTAAAATGTAAGTCTATGTTTTGCTTGGCTCATTAAAATGTAAGTCTATGTTTTGCTTGGCTTATTAAAATGTAAGCCTGTTTTACTTGGCTTATTAAAATGTAAGCCTACACTGTAAAAAATAAATGTTTTTTCACGGGAAATTCACTGTATTATTTTACAGATTACTTTTGTTTTTCTACTTTAAGTGTAAATGCCATACAAATACAGTAAATGACCTTTTATCAAAATATTAACCATTAAATAAAGGTTGTAATCTGTAAATGTATTTGATTTTACTGTAATTTGACAGTAAGTATTTGGCAACCATTGATGCCAGACATTTACCGTTTTCTTGCAGCTTTTTTTCACAGGAAATTCACTGTATTATTTTACAGATTACCTTTGTTTTTCTACTTTAACACTTTGGTTGCCACTTGTTAACATGGTAAAACTCTGTTGAATGCCAGCACCCACTTCAATGATAACGTTGTGAACGCATAATCTCTGTCTTAAATTATGTGTCTAATCTGCCCGTTGCTTATCAATGACTTGTTTGCAGTCAACATTGTCGAAAAGGATTGTTTTTTAATCGGTTCATTTCCGTTTATAGCATTTTGAAAAGCCCTCGTTTTTCAGGAAAATATATAGATTCCGTGATAAACGGCATTTACTGGAATATTCTGGCATACACAAAAAACGTTGTAATTTTTCGGCCTATTTATGAATAGTTTTCAAATAAACGCTAGATTATCGATAGTATATGTGTACTTATGCACGCTAGAGAAGCGATCTGAAAAATATATTCTCTCATTTCCTGATCGCACATACACACACACACATGGGGCACACGCTGATATCTCTGTGAAAATAGATCCGATTACCCCAAGACTGGTAAAATAAATTGCTTACCTCAGATCAGATGTTCTCCAAAAAGATTATTCCAATTCCTGATCGCCATTCCAAATATCGATCGCGTTTATTGATTCAGCGTTGGGTACTGTAAATATGTATTCCACGCGTTTTCCGGCTCGGCGATCACTTGGGTCTCTTCAGATGCCTCGCCGGAGAAGTAAAATGAGGAGGCTGGACCCCCCCCCCCCCATCAGTCTAATCCAATGGGGTGCAGTTACACAGGGAGAGACGATAGGGGGCGGTATTTTCCCAATGGAGCTCAGAGAGAGTCTGCAGCACTAGCGTGAGGCTCGATTGATGAAATATGATAATAAAAAAAAAATACGACAAACAAACGCTGGCATTCAACAGTCGGCATGAACTAACGACAAAACGTGTCCGTGGCACTCAAAGTGTTAAGTGTAAATACCATAAAAATGCAGTAAATTACCTTTTATCAAAATATTAACCATTAAATAAAGGTTGTAATCTGTAAATGTATTTGATTTTACTGTAATTTGACAGTAAGTATTTGGAAACCATTGATGCCAGACATTTACCGTATTCTTGCAGCTTTTTTTCTTACAGTGTATGTTTTGCTTGGCTTATTAAAATGTAAGTATGTTTTACTTGGCTTATTAAAATGTAAGCCTATGTTTTGCTTGGCTCATTAAAATGTAAGCATATGTTTAGCTTGGCTTATTAAAATGTAGGTATATGTTTAGCTTGGCTTATTAAAATGTAAGTCTATGTTTTACTTGTGCCCGTGCGGTCCGTCGGCGGACCGCAAATGACATCTGTCATAAATCAATATCTCCAGATTGTTCTACAAAAGTAGCGTTTTTATTTTCAAACGTATTCAAGTATAAACATCATAACCATGTCACAACAGCATTTATAATGTATATTATCATCAATACGTTAGTTTAGGAAAGTGTTATTAGATAGATTTTCCTTTTCGAAATGTCTGTTTATTTTGCGAGAGGCAACCATTTTGGTAAACCTTGAATCATGGGAATTGTAGTTTTTTTGTGGCCATTTTGTAGCGGACATCCATAGCTCTGGATCTGCGTTGGAATTTTTCAAAACTACACTTCCTGAAAGGATCTATGGGGTTCAAGGTTCATAGTTATGTATGCATTTTTTTTAATAACTCTTATTATTCGGGATAATATACCACATAACGTAACGTTATTGACAAATATTGAAATGCAGTTAGTTTCTCTTCCCTATTGTTAGCATGCAGCAACAATTAGATCTGAAATTAGTTTCAAAACGGTTGCACCGTGGTGAAAATAAAAAAGTACAGTAGATTATAGTAGATTTCATTAGCTGTTCTTATGCACGCCTGGTGATACTAAATCCAAATTGAACTCAGCCATTTGAAAGATAATATATGTATATATATAAATGTGTGAATTGGCTATAATAAGGTAATTTATAAGCCTGCTATTCTATATTCTATAATAATATTTCAAATAACATTGGTCCGGATGGGAGAATTCAGTACTGTATCTACAGAACCGTCTGTTTAATCATCTTCCCTTTATTCATTTCCTTAGATTTTTTTGTACACATGATCTCAAGAAGGTACTGAACGAGATCAGTGGCAGTTTTCAATGTTTGGTCATTATTAGCATGGTGTTATTCACTGTCAAAGATGCAAAGAAAAACCATAATTCATATTCTCCTTTGTTTCATCACAATTTAAGCAAGCCTAGTAATAGACACAATATTTCTGACACTGGAAATACATTCACGGAGGTCCATAGATGTCCCTAGATACCAAGAATATGCAAATGGGCCTTGTAGAAGTGGAGCAATATTCCATTTACTTAGGTATGTATTTTAGCCGGATTTTCGGAAAATAGGCTCCGGGCTTAAGAGGCTAAAATGTAAGTCTGTGTTTTGCTTGGCTTATTAAAAATGTAAGTATATGTTTTGCTTGGCTTATTAAAATATAAGTATGTGTTTTGCTTGGCTTACTGTATTAAAATGTAAATCTATGTTTTGCTTGGCTTATTAAAATGTAAGTCTATGTTTTGCTTGGCTCATTAAAATGTAAGTCTATGTTTTGCTTGGCTTATTAAAATGTAAGTCTATGTTTTGCTTGGCTTATTAAAATGTAGGTCTGTATTTAGCTTGGATTATTAAAAATGTAAGTATATGTTTTGAAGAAGAAGAAGAAGAAGAAGAAGAAGAAGAAGAAGAAGAAGAAGAAGAAGAAGAAGAAGAAGAAGAAGAAGAAGAAGAAGAAGAAGAAGAAGAAGAAGAAGAAGAAGAAGAAGAAGAAGAAGAAGAAGAAGAAGAAGAAGAAGAAGAAGAAGAAGAAGAAGAAGAAGAAGAAGAAGAAGAAGAAGAAGAAGAAGAAATAGGTGGAGAAGGAGGAGGTTATGGAGATGGAATAGGAGAAAGAGGAAACAGAATAGTTGGAGAAGGAGGAGGTTATGGAGATGGAATAGGAGAAAGAGGAAACAGAATAGTTGGAGAAGTGTTGAAGAAGAAGGCTCCAAATGGTCCAGAAGGCATCTGCCTGACTTCTAACCCAAACCAAATCCTGGCACCACATCACACCAGTCCTGCACCCTGCCTCCCAGTCCTGCACCCTGCCTCCCAGTCCTGCACCCTGCCTCCCAGTCCTGCTCCCTGCCTCCCAGTCCTGCACCCTGCCTTCCAGTCCTGCTCCCTGCCTTCCAGTCCTGCACCCTGCCTTCCAGTCCTGCTCCCTGCCTTCCAGTCCTGCACCCTGCCTTCCAGTCCTGCTCCCTGCCTTCCAGTCCTGCTCCCTGCCTTCCAGTCCTGCTCCATGCCTCCCAGTCCTGCACCCTGCCTTCCAGTCAGTGGCGGACTGGGACACAAATTCAGCCCGGGACATTCAGACGCACCAGCCCACACACCGGCCCACGCACCGGCCCATGCACCGGCCCCGAAACCGGCCCACACAACGGGCGTTATGAAACACTTGTCCAGAGGAGTCAACATCAGGGAGACCAAATCTACACACCGCCCCTAGATGTGCACTCATGCACAGTGCACACACACACACACACAGACACACACATACATATACCGTTACTTCCCGTCATTGGCATATGTTTTTTTTTTACTAACATCTTAGTGCCTCATTAGCCTAGGGATTAAGGATACATGAAGTATTAACTACACCATAATAATATTGAGGTTTTGATCCATAGAAAGTAGGGATGTCCGATATTATCGGCCTACCGATATTATCGGCCGATATCGGCATTAAAATGTGATATCGAAAAATATCTGTATCGGTTTTAAAGAAATAATATTTTATTTACATTTCTATAACCTTTATTTACCCAGGCAAGCAAGTAAGAACCAATTCTGATTTTATTTATTGTCAAAAGTATGCATAATGTTGTGTTAATTCCACAACAAGAGATATGTAATGTTAATTACCTGAAATTATTCCATTTCTTGGGGCGGGAAACCCTGCATATATCGGTATCGGTTGATATCGGTTGATATCGGTATCGGAAATTAAGAGTTGGACAATATCGGTATATCGGTATCGGTAAAAAAGCCAATATCGAGCATCCCTAATAGAAAGGTCTGTGCTACACAATTTCAGTTAGATTGGATTTATTGTCCTTTAATTTGGCACTCATGACATTAGTTGCTTGCCGTTTAATCAACATTGAAAGACCCCCCACTTCCTCCCAGACACCCATTCCAAGAGCCTGTTTTCTCTCTCTCTCTCTCTCTCTCTCTCTCTCTCTCTCTCTCTCTCTCTCTCTCTCTCTCTCTCTCTCTCTCTCTCTCTCTCTCTCTCTTTCCTCAGAGTCAACTGCATAAGAATAACATCAGCAATCAATAATAATGGCTTGAATTCATACAGCCTTTTTCAGCCTTTTGAAAACACCCAAAGTAGTAGTAGTAGTAGTAGTAGTAGTAGTAGTTTATTCAGTCATCATCTCACACAATACAATATACCCCATCATTTAACAATATTTGATTTTACAGTGACTGAAAAGGTACAGACTGAAGCATAATGCTTATATATGCCTGTCCTATATTCTTAACAAAAATTAAAAAAATTGGCGGCTACGTGGCGTAGTGGGCAAGGCGCTCGCCACAAATACTGGAGACGCTGGGCTCGCCTGTTCGAGCCCAGCGCTCCACATTGCTTTCAGTTTAGCTGGTCGTTCATACTAATACACATTGGCCGTATTAGGGGGTGGGAAACTGATGGGTGGGGATTGGGCGTTGTGGACAGCGACTCCTACAGGTCGGTTGGTGTGCCTGCGCAGTAGAATCAGGAAGTGTCGGGGGCAGCGTGAGCCTCCCACGCGTTACTCCTCGCCACTGAGAGATCGAGCTGCGCAGGTGAAAAGATGCGACTGCTATTACCTCAAGTACCGGAGGGGACTTGTGCTATGTATGACTTAGTCCACATTGCAGCCGGCTTGTGGGAGGCAAGAAACAGCGTTCGTGACAGGGGAGGGTTGAATTGGATGATACGAAATTGGGATGGGAGAAAATGTAGAAAATGGGAGAAAAAGTGGATAAAAAAAAAAAAAAATTTAAAATTAAGACTCCAAAACAGTATTCTAAAAGAAAATAGCAAAAGAAAACAGTATTATTCACCCCTGTAGTTTTCAAAAATAGCTTTACAAATTTTTCTTAAAAACCAAAAGCGAATTACTCATTCTTAACTGTATATCAGCATTGTTCCACAAAGCGCTTCACAGAAACCATCAAGCATTCACACAGTCATACACTACTGGTGGTTGTGAGCAGCATCAGCAAACACAGCTGCCCTGTGGCAGACTGACGGAATCATGTCTGCTAATCAGCGCCAACCACCATCAACAACCTTCATAAATAGATTCAACATTAATGGAATAGGCTAACTACCAACTTAGCTGTAGCAGTTAGCTGTAATATGCAATCACATATGTTTAACTACAGGGTAGTAGTTGACCTAGTTGTTAGCTTAAGCTAGTTAGCTGTGGTTATTTACAAACATGTAGATGAGACTAATCATATACAGATCGAGAACATGGCTAACAGTTGGGAATTCTAAGGTACATCTTATTTAAGCATGTAAAATGGCAACTAATCAATTCAATCAATTAGATTACCAATATTATATCAACATGAAAATTTGGAAGGGAACATAATAGTATTTTATTTTAGTATTTACTATTATAATATTAGTAGCCGATTAATTTGCAGCCCGTCCTAGGTTCTGATTGGCTCTCTAGGTTAGCACTTTAGCTTCTGATGCTGTGGTGGGCACTAGTCCTAACATTGCTAACTAAACTTTTAGTCCGAGAAAAAACGTCACGAGTCACAACTATTTACGTCCACGTGCTGTAAGGAATCAGGAATACGGAAAGCACATTGTCTTGTAATAGAATGACTGAAATCACTGCAAGAGCTAGTATAGGCTAGCTAGCCCTCATGAACCGGCAGACACCAACAGTAGAATATGCACTAGGCTACTGCATGCACCTGTCATGTTACTGTTGGTTCCTTCCACTTGAACTTCATCATCATTAGCAGCAGCAGCGGGTAAACATGTCTGTAATTTTAGAACATTGTTCTGCGTCTTTTACTAGCAATTTTAGTTTTTTAATTCTAGCTTTTTCAGCTCCACCCTTTCTTTTTTTTGCATTCTCCATTTCTGCGCTTCTAGGCCTACTCGCGGTTGGGAGGAAACGTGAATCTCATTCACTGATGTCTCATGTCTCATTCAAGACTGGCTAACAAAAGCATGTCTTTCACTTAACACCAAGAAAACAGTGTGTATGATGTTCACAAAGTCACCAGTAGAGGTCACTCACTCTAATGTGTTTCTGGGAGAGGCGGAGCTGGACATTGTACATTAATTCAAGTATCTTGGGGTCACATTGGACTCTACATTGACCTTCAAAAAGTCATGTGAATAAAGTGACAAACAGTCAAGTTTAACATCGAAAACTTCAGGCAGATCAGGCCCTGTTCAAGGATGTTTCTGCATTCAATGATTTTATCACACATCGAGTAGGCCTACTGTTTTATCAACTGGTCTCTTTCATATGTCACTACTCTTACACCAATATAATTACTCTACAAAAAAGCCATAAAAGTATTTGATAGGAAACCAATTTCATTTCATCACTGTAATGTTTTAGAAAAACATAACATGCTAAGTTTCGAGAATTTCCAAGTTTTCAAATATACTTGCTTCATGTACAAGGTTCTGCATGGACTTGCCCCTCCCCCATTGAATGAGTTCATCCAACAGAAAGCAGACACTGGCATTACCACCAGGGCCATCAGTAGAGGGGACTGTAAGGTGCCTTTTCGGTATACCATTGCAAAAACTGTGTTCTCTGTTAAAAGTGGTAACTACTGGAATAGCCTGCCAGTTGTGATTAGAGAGTGCCCTACATACTCCATGTTCAAGACCCATCTTAAACTGCATCTTAAGGCAAACCAGAACTGTGATCATTTTTAATCCGATTTAGTTTATGCAACTTGTTTATTGTTTTATTGCCGGCCCACACACTGGCCCACACACCGGCCCACATAATGGCCCACACACCGGCCCACATATGGCCCACACACTGGCCCACACACTACACCGGCCCACACACTACACCGGCCCACACACCGGCCCACATTAGTGGCCCACACACTGGCCCACACACTGGCCCACACACCGGCCCACACACTGGCCCACATACTGGCCCACACACCGGCCCACACACCGGCCCACATACTGGCCCACACACCGGCCCACACACTGGCCCACATTAGTGGCCCACACACCGACTCACACACTGGCCCACACACCGGCCCACAGACTGGCCCACATACTGGCCCACACACCGGCCCACACACCGGCCCACATACTGGCCCACACACTGGCCCACATTAGTGGCCCACACACCGACTCACACACTGGCCCACACACCGGCCCACACACTGGCCCACATTAGTGGCCCACACACCGACTCACACACTGGCCCACACACTGGCCCACACACTGGCCCACACATCGGCCCACATTAGTGGCCCACACACTGGCCCACACACTGGCCAAAAAAAAAAAAAGTAAAAAAGTAAAAAAAAAAAAAAAAAAAAAAAAAAAAAACGTATAATTTTTTTTTTTTTTTTTTTTTTTTTTGGACCAGCCCACTTTGGTCCCGGCCCATCGGGATTCGTCCCGAACGTCCCGATGGCCAGTCCGCCACTGCTTCCAGTCCTGCTCCCTGCCTTCCAGTCCTGCTCCCTGCCTTCCAGTCCTGCTCCATGCCTCCCAGTCCTGCACCCTGCCTTCCAGTCCTGCACCCTGCCTTCCAGTCCTGCTCCCTGCCTTCCAGTCCTGCTCCATGCCTCCCAGTCCTGCACCCTGCCTCCCAGTCCTACACCCTGCCTCCCAGTCCTGCACGCCTATTGCTTAATAACAGCGGAGCAGTGCTGCTTTTGCTTCCGCGTTTTCCCTGATTGGCTGCGACACGCCCCGCGGCAGGCGCGGCAACCGCAGAGCGGAGCGGCAGAGCTTGCGGAATTATGTAAATCAAATCAAATCAAATTTATTTATAGGGCCCGACAACACACGTTAATGTCCCCATGGGCCGTACAGGTCTTCTTTAAACAAGTCAAGAAGACAACATAACAATAAGTCAAGAACAGAACAAGAACACCATAAGGTCCAAATTTTTTTTAGATGAACGCAAATAAATGAAAGAATGCAAGCACTCCCAGACGCGAAGGTAAGGAAAAACTCACTAAAACCTAACAATAGGGAAAAAAGCTCCACAGGCAGTGTGAAGGAGAGAAACCTTAGAAGGGCCATTCAAGGGGGGATCTCCCTTCTTAGATGTTGGTGATAGTAGTGTTGCAGACGGACAGTTGGTAAGCATGCACTCATGTGTGTGGTGAAACACAGATGAGTGCATGCAATAGCAACTGTAAATTTTGAAAAATGTAACCGCCCTAATCCGCCATGATTTTCATTCGGCGCTTCAGCTCACCTGGCAGAGCAGCGGTCCTGCGGTCCTGCCTCCCAGTCCTGCACCCTGCCTGAGCTGCCTCCCAGTCCTGCACCCTGCCTCCCAGTCCTGCACCCTGCCTGAGCTGCCTCCCAGTCCTGCACCCTGCCTCCCAGTCCTGCACCCTGCCTGAGCTGCCTCCCAGTCCTACACCCTGCCTCCCAGTCCTGCACCCTGCCTCCCAGTCCTGCACCCTGCCTCCCAGTCCTACACCCTGCCTCCCAGTCCTGCACCCTGCCTGAGCTGCCTCCCAGTCCTGCACCCTGCCTCCCAGTCCTGCACCCTGCCTCCCAGTCCTGTTCACCATAATACCTTATCATCTTCCTGCGTGGAAACTCCAATGGACGTTGTTGACGCCGTCTCTATGAAAGTTGTTTATGTTGTCTCCGCTGTGTCCAAGTGATTTTGTCTTTGAAAACTGTCAAAACATTATTACAGATTTTGTCTGTGAAAACATTATTAGTCTCTCCCTGGAATCTATGTATGGCAGTGAATAGGCTACTTTAGTTTCAGGTGTCATCTATCCAGTAATATCATATCAGGCCACCAGGGGATGATGTAGCACAGAGGATTCTTGCATTAATGTTTTGGGTTCATGACATTTGAGAGTCTAGATAACTATTTCTGTGATCATTGATATCTACAGTAACAGTATATTAACCAACTCAGATAATGTTATATAACAAAAGTTTATTTGTCACATAACGGGATAATTAAGAACAACATAAATAATAGATACTATCAATATGTTCTACTGTATATCAGCAGTGATGTCAAAAAGTCAAGAAGTGATGATAAGTGTTCTATCCATTGTTGATAGATGGGGCTGCAGCACCCCCTGCTGGCGGGGAGTGTAACTGCAACTGCAAGGTTGTTTTGGCTTTTATTATTCCATTGTAACCGAGGCTACTCGGAGCGGCACTGCAGATTTACCCTACTCTTGGAATGCATTGCCAGATCGTCATAGGGGCGCTGTCTCGATAATGCAGTGTTATTAACAGCGTGTAGCCGACGCATGAACCGGTTGGGATTCGAATAGACGCGGCCTGGAAGCAGGGCCGCGGGAAGTCCGCGGGAAGTGGGGGTGCTGAGATATTGATTTTTTTCTTATTAAATTTTTATTTTATTTTATATAATTTTTTTTTTATAAAATATATATATTATATAATTATACTTGTAGTTGTATTGTCTGCGAGACATCGCCAACACACAACAAGTCAAAATGCTCGCTATCTGCAAACAGCTCCACTGTCTGTGTGTATACTCTGCTTTGGTCAAATCACATTTAGCATGGGGCCTGAGAGTGCTGAGGCTGACGTTCTGCAGATGGCTACTACTATTGAGTCAGAGTGTTCAACAGGGTCTGAAACGTGTTATGAGGGGGTGCTGAGATAAGTGATATAATAATAACGTCATAGTTTTACCACTCTGGTAAACCAACACTCTCGTTCACTAGAGACCGCGCTCTCACGCTCAGCTCTGCGGAGCGTGCGAGACAAACATGTAACATCTATGTTTTTTTGGTGGCTGCTGTTCTTTGCAGCCCCAGGGGGGTTAACTTAGATAAAGTGAGTTCACTATTGATAACTGTGTTTAATTCTATTGGACAATATGCAAGCAGTTAAAATTGTAACGTATAATGTGCACGGTTTACTCAATCCAATCAAAAGAAGCAAGATATTAACTAAATTGAAAAGAGATAAAGTGGAAGTGGCTTTTTTGCAGGAAACGCATCTTACAGACATAGAGCATGCAAAACTGAAGAGAATGGGTTTTAAATACCAGTTTTCTTCCTCATATCCGGCGGGCCACAGGAGGGGAGTGGCGATACTAATTTCCAGCAAACTTTGTTTTGAACTCACATTTGAAAAGAAAGATACGGAGGGGAGATATGTTTTGATAAGAGGAAATTTGGGCGGGACATTGATAACTTTACTAAACATTTATGCCCCACCTAACTCGAAATGGGAATTTTATAGGATTCTATTTGATTTGATAATAGCAGAGACTCAGGGGGTCCTGATTTGCGGGGGGGACTTCAACATTAGATTAAATCCTAATCTTGATACATCCAAAACACGCATAACTCAGCCAAAACTGACAAACAAGAAAATAAATACCGCAATGAAGGATATTGGGTTAATAGACGTTTGGAGAGAGTTGAATCCACAAAGGAGGGACTACACATTTTTCTCCAACCCACATTCGATGTACTCAAGGATTGATTACTTCTTTGCTTTTGGTAAAGACTTACACATGATTGGTGACTGTGAAATAGGCACTATGGACCTCTCGGATCACAGCCCTGTCTATTTAAAAATGAATCTAGTACAGGATCAGAGAAATACTCTGTGGAGATTAAATACCCTCGTCCTGAATCATATGAAGGATCAAATTGAGGTGGATATTAGAGAGTACTTGGAACAGAATGACAATGGAGAGGTTTCCCCTCCGATACTGTGGGATGCATGTAAAGCAGTTCTGCGGGGTAAAATAATTGGATACAGTGCTCATTTAAAGAGGTCTCGGCAAAAAAAAAATGACGATTTACAATCAGAATTAAAACAATTGGAACGAAACCATAAAGACACAGTAGACCGGATAATTAGAGAACAAATAAATAAGAAAAAGAATGAAATAAATGAGATTTATACAGAAGATATTCAAAGAAAGTTGATATTTACAAAACAGAAATACTATGAAGGGGGGGGGGGCAAAAGCAAGTAAACTGTTGGCGTATAAACTGAGAAAACAACAGGCGGAGAATTCAATTCATAAAATTAAAGACCCTCTGACTAACCTTATGCAACACAAACTAAGTGATATACAAAACTGTTTCGAAACATTTTTTAAGAAATTATATTCCCAACCCCAATTTGACAAAACAAAGATGGAGGAGTTCTTTAAGACAATTCATCTTCCAAAAATAACCAGTGAACAGAGTAATCAGCTCGCAATTGAAATATCGGAGGAAGAAATTAGTGCGGCCATAGCTCATCTCAAACCAGGTAAAGCCCCGGGACCTGACGGATTTCCTTCAGAGTGGTACAGATTAATGAAAGATTCGCTGATGCCGGTGCTGAAATCCACCTTTAATTGGGTCCTTCAGGAGAGTAAAATACCCCCCTCCTGGAGGGAAGCGGTAATCTCACTGATTCCAAAAGAGGGAAAGGATACATCTGAGTGTGGTTCATTCAGGCCGATAAGTGTTCTCAACCAAGATTATAAGCTCTTTACGCATATACTGGCAAAGCGAATAGAGGGACTTTTACCACAAATCATCAGCCTAGATCAGACAGGTTTTGTCCGCGAAAGACAAACGCAAGACAACATCAGACGGACCTTACATGTAATTAATCATATAAAAGAGCATAATCTAGAGGCAGTGTTGGTGGGGCTGGACGCCGAAAAAGCCTTTGACTGTGTGAATTGGTCATTTTTATACAGGGTTTTGGATACATTTGGCTTCCATAGCAGTTTTATTAAAACAATACAGGCTCTTTATGATAAACCAAGAGCAAGAATTAAGATAAATGGGACAGTGTCTAGTTCCTTCGGACTAGAACGCGGGACTAGGCAGGGTTGCCCAATTAGTCCTTTTTATTGAACCCCTGAGTCAGTGGATTATACAGAATACAAATATTAAAGGGATAGATATGAAGGGGGGAGAACAAAAAATGTCCTTATTTGCGGACGATGTATTAGTGTATTTATCAAGCCCAGAACATTCACTTAAACAGTTATTTTTGCTTTTAGAACAATATGGGTCATTCTCAGGGTATAAATTGAATGTAACGAAAACGCAAATTCTTAGTTTTAAATATAGCCCTTCAAGAAATATAAAGACGAAATTTTAATTACAATGGGAAGCAGAATCCATGAGATATTTGGGAGTAAATATACCAAAAGATTTGTCAAATTTGTTCACCATTAACTTCCTCCCCCTGAATCAAAAGATTAAAGAAGACATAAGGAGATGGGATGCAATACCTCTTCTGAATTTTGGATCGCGAATTGAATCGGTAAAAATAATCTGTTCCAGGCCCTCCCTCTAGACCTACCTGACCAAACATTTCAGGAATGGGATAAACTTATTTCAAGGTACATCTGGCAAGGGCGGAGACCTAGAATTAGATACAAGAGTCTACAACTAGCAAAGAGCAGGGGAGGGGTTGCACTTCCATGTTTGAAGGACTATTATATTGCAGCTCAATTAAGACCAATGACGTGTTGGTGTAATCCAGAATATTTTGCCAGGTGGAAGGAGATTGAGATGGCGGTAACAGCAGAGTATCCAATTCAAGCTGCAATTGGGGATAAGGCTTTGATGAATGATTTAAGGGAGATGGGAAATCCATGGATTAGTTTACCACTTAAGTTGTGGAGTAAGGTAACAGCCCCAACATTTTTAAAAGAAGCCATAAAAGTTTTGAGATGGTGTGCGTATGACCCAGAGTTCGTACCCAAAAGAATGGACGTACGGTTTAAAGGGTGGGAGACTCTAGGCCTAACAGCATATTGTACCTTTTTACATCAGGGGTCAATGAAGAGCTTTCAAGATCTGAAGGTGCAGCATGGTTTGAAAAATGAAGATTTTTACAGATATCTTCAGGTTCGGCACCATATTGAGCAACTACTGAAGCAAAGTAAACAAACACTTTCTGAAAATATTTTATTAAAAGTCTTCAGAGGGGCTTATGTCTCGAACTCGAACCAAAAAACCATCTCAAGACTCTATAAGGGATTACAACAGACGAAAGGTACTTCATTGTATGTAAAACAGAAGTGGGAAAGGGAGGGAAACCTAAATATAACAGAAGAGGAATGGGAGGATTTATGTGAAATACAATGGAAAACATCAAGTTCACCAGTATGGAGAGAATTTTGTTGGAAATCCCTGATTAGGTTCTTTAGTACTCCAGCTCAAGGGAGCCACCATACCAAATCTTCCAACTGCTGGAGACAGTGTGGCCTCTCAGAGGCAAATCATTACCACATATTCTGGTCATGTCCCTTGCTGATGCCTTTCTGGAGGGAGGTCCATACAATCTTTGAAAAAGTATTCCAGGGGGACATCCCATTTAAATTGGAAAGCCTATACTTCGGCGCCAGGCCATTAGAAAATGGGGATAGATATATATTTCAGATATTAAGTGCGGCCAGCAGGAAAGCCATCACTAGAAAGTGGTTAAGAACAGAAATTCCTACAGTGGATGATTGGATTGATATTATTTATGATATTTTTAAGATGGAAAGAATTACTTTTTCTCTTAGGTTGCAACAGGATAAGTTTAGGAAGAAATGGGAAAGATGGATAATGTACATTACACCATTACGACCTTCGTTTGTTTAAGGTGTATAGAAATGATCATTCGGGATAATTGTTAAGTGAAACTTGTGTAAATGGAGGAGAGTATCAGGAAGATGCACCCCAACATATTATTTGGTTATTTGTTTACTTTATGGTAAATGCAGATATATTGGAGAGGTACCATAACATATAATTTTGTCTTGTTGCGTTTTGTTATTTATTATTTTTTGTTATCGTTTTTGTTTGTCTAGAAAAAAAAAGTATTGTGTAGTGACTGTACATAATTCACAAGGAACTCGTTGGGAATGGTAGTTCCCCCCGGACGATTTATAGGGTGGCACTTCCTGCCACCGGCATTCTTATTTTACTGTCGACACGACTACGTCGACTTGTTGTTACGCTGATGAATAAAGGAATTAGGTTTAACTTCGAGACACCGCCTCCGACTCCTTCTTCTCAGCGCTACACTGGTGACCCCGACATTAGTCTCGAAGAAGTTTCCGAGACGGAGAATACGACGAACATGGCAAACAACGCTGGTTTTCTCAGACTGCCTGAGTTTTGGGAGCAGTCGGCGGCTGCGTGGTTCGCCCAGGCGGAGGCGCAATTCGCCCTACGGGGAATCGTGGATGACGCCGCTCGATACTTCCACGTCGTCTCGAGTCTGAACAACACTACGGCGGCGAGAACGGTAGGCTTCATTACCGCTCCGCCGGCCCGGGATTTTGACTATGGGTGAATTCTGGGGGGGCTTGTGTAGTGACTGTACATAATTCACAAGGAACTCGTTGGGAATGGTAGTTCCCCCCGGACGATTTATAGGGTGGCACTTCCTGCCACCGGCATTCTTATTTTACTGTCGACACGACTACGTCGACTTGTTGTTACGCTGATGAATAAAGGAATTAGGTTTAACTTCGAGACACCGCCTCCGACTCCTTCTTCTCAGCGCTACAATAGGATGTTATTGACTGTATGGGTCCTCACGCACGTAATGATACTTCTGCACTGCAACTTTTAAGTTAAGTAATAATTATTAACAATTGCTGCAATTTGTACAGCAGAAGGCGAAATCAAGATATTGTTTGTATGGACTAGTGTTGTCACGATACTGGAATTTCGACTTCGATACGATACCTTGAAAAGTATCGATACTTCGATACCATTTCGATATAAAAAAAAAAAAAAAAAAAAAAAATTATATATATATATATTTTTTTTTTTTTTTTTTTTAAACAAATTTAGCTTTTGTTGCTGGTTGATTCTCCTCAGCTTCTCTCTGGTACTATAAGATAAGATAAATATAACACTTTTAAAACCCTTTGTTTATCTTTAGATCACACATTTAAAAAGAACTGTTCATCTCACTTCAATCATTTTTATTGCAGATGCAGAAGTTAGAACATAGTATTTTCTCAAGCAGACAGATGTAAACACTCACTGTAATCTGTGTTGCATGTACCTGACAAACTGAACTGTTTGTATTACAGTTGGTAACAGTTTTGATAAAGATAACAGGGCGAGGGCTATATGTGTAACATATATAACTTCACAACAGCAAAATTACTAGTACTAGTAGTAGTAAACAATAATTAAACCTTTTTTTTGCATTAGTGAAAACAATAAGGACACATTCAAAAGGCAGGGTAAGAAAAAAGTGCAATCTTATGCATTTTCAAGTCAAGTTCTTCTTAGGTAGTGCATTACCTTCTCATACCATTACACCTACTAATACCACCTTCTCATACCTTCTCATACAACCTTCTAATACCTTCTCATACCACCTTCTCATACCACCTACTAATACCTTCTCATACCACCTTCTAATACCTTCTCATTACACCTACTAATACCTTCTCATACCACCTTCTAATACCTTCTCATACCACCTTCTAATACCTTCTAATACCTTCTCATTACACCTACTAATACCTTCTCATACCACCTTCTCATACCTTCTCATACCACCTACTAATACCTTCTCATACCACCTTCTAATACCTTCTCATACCACCTTCTCATACCTTCTCATACCACCTACACCTACTAATACCTTCTCATACCAACTTCTAATACCTTCATACCACCTACTAATACCTTCTCATACCACCTTCTAATACCTTCTCATACCACCTTCTCATACCTTCTACATTACCTAGTGATACACATAAAGCATAAGAGCCGTGGAAGGCTCGCCGTCGTCGGGTAGAGTAATCCAATATACAGGTCCAGTCGCTCTTGACCCGGAGCTCCTCGGATGCAATCACCACTAGGGGTCTGACCAGCCTGGATAAGCGTCCAGATAACGTCAGGAACGATGGGGGTACTGATAACTGTAGGACTCGAACCGAACGATGCACAATACCTACTTAGTACTTATACCTTATCATACCTTATATAAAGGCCTCAAGTAAAAAAAAAAACTGCAATCTTATGCATTTTCAAGTAGCAGCCAGCAACTAGCAAATGAAACAATATTCTTCTTGAGGTAGGGCATTTAGACAGCAGAATGACTAAAACAATAATTCAAACTTTTTTGCATTAAGCACACATTCAAAAGGCACTAAAGTGCAAGTACAAAAAAAAAGTGCATTTTCAAGTTAAATTCTTTTTAAATAGGTAGTGCACTTATTCAACGGCCTCAGACTAATCACACATAAGGTGGTGCAAGTAGTGTAATAATGTACTAGCCTAAAGTTTCTTTACAACTTTCAGATTTTTTGCTAGGAACACCAGCATGTCAATGTGCTCCTCTGTAAGCCGTGCCCTTCTTGGACTGCAAATGAGCCCTGACGTACTAAATACACGTTCTGAAGCTGAGCTTGAAGCAGAGATGCACAAATACTTTTTCGCCAGCTGGGCAAGGTGAGGTAAAGTTCTCTCATGTGTCCTCCACCATGCGAGTGGGTCGTCTCCTGCGCTGAGTTCAGGCATCTTTTCATATATTGTGAACTCGTTTTTTAGTTCAGCCTCTGCGTCCTCTGCATCCTCGCCACCACCATGTTGACCCTTCTTTTCCCCCTGTATGCTGGTTAACAGTCCCTTCAGATCCGTTCTACTTTTCTTCGCTGGTACGCCTGGTAGTGGTAGTGGTTGCATGGCAGTGGCACATGGAGGAGGAGGAGCAGTTGTTTGTCTTCCTGTTTCAGTGCGAGTGTCCATCAGATTTCGTTTGACCTCGTCTCTTAACATAACAAAACTGTCCTTGAACCTTGGGTCGAGAAACGTGGCTGTGTTCAACACCAGCTGCAGAGCCCCGTCGACGTCGTTATATCGTTCGTTGAGATCTGTACCAATATTTTCTTTAAGTTCACATTTGAGGAGGCTGTCATTTTCCTCAATGGTCAAAGTTGAAGATAACTTCCAAATTAGGGGCAGGACAGAGGAGAGTGTGGTGTGCTTTTCACCACTAAGGGCATCAGTGAAAGAGCTGACAGGGCTCAATATATCTTTTACAGTCTCAAGAATTGTAATGTCTGAATCTTTAGGCATGAGGTGCCATTTCTTCCGATCGTCGGCTAGAACTGAACAGACCGCTTGCTGCTGTTCCAGAAATCTCGCCACCATTTGATACGCTGAGTCCCAGCGTGTCGGCTCATCATGGATCAGTTTGTGTTCAGGCAGTTGCAACTCTTTTTGCTTCTGCTTCAGCTGTCGGGACATCTTTGGTGACCTGCTGAAGGCAGACACTGTCTTTCTCAGCCTCGACAGTGCTGCAGACACACGGCCTATATCCAGACCCTTGCTAATGGCTAGGTGAAGGTTGTGCCCAAAGCAGGGGACCCATGTGAAGTCCTGCTTAAATGCTTTCTTGTTATTTGAGGCATTATCAGTGGTGATGCCACTGCCAGCCATATTTGACATGTCCAGCTTCCATGTTTCATGTACCATCTCCTCCAACGCCTCTCTCAAACTGTCCCCCGTGTGCTCTGAGTGCAGCCCAACACAGCCCAAACACCAGCTCTGCATGTCCCAGGATTCTGTAATAAACTGCAGAGTTACTGCCATGAATGTGGACGTGGCCCTGCTGGTCCACAAGTCAGTGGTGCATGAAAATAAGGGTTTCCCCCTAAGGCTCTCCATGATTTTGTCTTTTGTTTCATTATATAGGGCAGGGATTTCAGTTGACATGAAGTGGTTCCGTGAAGGAAGGGAATACTTGTTATTTAACTGTCCAAGCAGTTGTCTGAACCCATGTTTCTCAACAGTATAGACAGGGACCTGATCCATGCATATGTACTCTGCTACAGCCCTGTTAAGTTTCTTGGCTTCCTTTGAGTTTGCATGATACTTCCTTTGTTGTTCAAGTAATGCTGGTAGGGTAGGCTGCTGTGCTGTTGCTGGTCGATTCTCCTCAGCTTCTCTCTGGTACTATAAGAAAAGAGAAATATAAGACTTTTAAAACCCGTTGTTTTTCTCTAAAGAAAGAAATACATAGCAAACATGACTTAGTTATGCAATAGTGCTGCTGCTTTTTATTTGGTTAAAATATTTTAGTTAATAAGACTAAAATATATGACTACAACAATTTTCATTAGAGAGAGAGATTTCTCCGGGGCTGGTAACGTTAACCTCAGAGAGAGAGAGAGAGAGAGAGAGAGAGAGAGAGAGAGAGAGAGAGAGAGAGAGAGAGAGAGAGAGAGAGAGAGAGAGAGAGAGAGAGAGAGAGAGAGAGAGAGAGAGAGAGAGAGAGAGAGAGAGAGAGAGATATTTCTCCGGGGCTGGTAACGTTAACCAACCTCGTGTCGAGTGTAGTATTGTATGACCTCGACATAACGTTTAAACGTAATTTTACTCCGTTTCCATGCGGTAGCCGGCTAGCTAGCATAAGCTAACAGAGGAACGACTAGCAGTAGCTATCTAACGTTAGCTAATAGCTGTAACGTACAACGAATCAGCTGTTGATATGATGCGCCATCAGTAGACAACGTATCTTGTATTAAACTAGAGTTAGTGGTTTAATGCTTCAGTCACAAACCTCTTTCATTTCTTTGTGGAGATCCGCGTGCCGGTCCTTCAGGTGTTTTGCCATATTTGAGGTGTTGGCACCTTTCGTTGGCACTGCCCTGTAACACCGCTTGCAAATGGGCATTGTGACATCTTTAACTTTCCCTTCTGTGTTTACTTCAAAACCGAAGTACTTCCAAACAGCACTTCTGCTGTTTTCTTTATCTTTAAGTTGTGGAGGCGCTGCATCTGCCATCTTAGTTCACTCAGCTAAAATGTTTACTGAAGAGTGAAGACGCCGACGGCTCGCTCTGTGAGGGGGAGGGCTGGAGGGGGAAGCATGCTCTGAACAGCTGGAGGGGCAAGCGTGCTCTGAACAGCGTGTCAACAAACTTCCGGTAGAACACTGCCAGCGGGTACCGATACTACAGAAAGTATCGGTATTTCGGGAAATGAGTATCGTAACTGTTTTAAATATTCAGTATCGATATTTATCGATACTTCGATATTTTTGACAACACTAGTATGGACCATGGTGAAAATCAATAAAAAGATAATAAAAAAAAAAAAGTAACATCACAGCCCAGCTTACCCCACCTGTTGCGCGGTGCCCTCCCTCTGCAATTCGTTCCCCGCATACATGATCGCCGACATGCAAAAGGTCTTCGATCACCCTCCCGGGGGCTCGGATAGTTCTGCTGGCTTGTTCACGCCAGGGAAACCGCAGATATATATTCCTTTACTGCGAATTCAGCGTCCCAAAACTTCCAGGCTGAGTCTATTTTTTTTACCAACGGATTTCCAGTTCCGCGTTGACGCTTCCAGGCTGCGTCTATTCGAATCCCAACCGGTTCATGCGTCGGCTACACGCTGTTAATAACACTGCATTATCGAGACAGCGCCCCTATGACGATCTGGCAATGCATTCCAAGAGTAGGGTAAATCTGCAGTGCCGCTCCGAGTAGCCTCGGTTACAATGGAATAATAAAAGCCAAAACAACCTTGCAGTTGCAGTTACACTCCCCGCCAGCAGGGGGTGCTGCAGCCCCTGCCGCACCCCTAGTTGCCGCGTCCTTGGTGTGTACTGTGGTGTACTGGCTGGCTAAATAAGTCAGGCAGCAGCTTGACGGTAGAGATCTGGCAACCTAGTGTAAACAAACAAGGCTCAAAATTATTGTATGACTGGTTTTGAGCAAGTTCTAAAAATAGAGTGGACCAACTATAGTCCCTTTATAATTATATTACTATGCCTTCATAGGTTGTATGCCTCCAACATTAACTGTCTCTGATGTTTGCCTTCATCTTTGGTATTCTATGTATCTATTGTTGAAAACAGTATTATTCTCTCAAATATTTTGAGAGAAAACTGACAAACAAAAAAAGAACATTTAATCAATGGTATATAACTGTGAGGATTCGCCTGTTCCCTGGACCTTTATTCCCTGTCTCCTCACCTCACCAGCCCCCACCTTTGGACTTTCCCTGTCTACTCTCCTCAACAGCCCCCACCCTTGCGATGTTTTACTCTCCTCTACTCTTCACCAGCCCCCACCCTTGGACTACCTTTCGCAGCTGTCATAGTTTATGATTAGCGCCCCAGAGGGCTTTAAATACCTGGACCTCCCTCCAGTCCTGGTCGGGTCGTTCTTGTTACTACAATCTACTGCCGCGTCTCCGGCGTGAGACGTCGTGCCACCCCTGTACTTCACCACCTGTCGCCGTTTGCCTGGAGCGGGACGCCGTCTACGCTCTCTAATTCTCTACGGGAGGTTTTCCAGTGTTCCCACTCCAGACGTCAAGCCGGCGCGCATCGCTTCCTATTTCCACGGGAGGATGCGCCTCTTCGCCCCGGTCCCCTGGGACCCCTGTGTTCTGCGCTGCCCATCTGCAGCATCCGAGGGGGATCTCCGTGCCAGGCCTGGAGTGGTGTTCCCACTCCAGACGTCAAGCCGGCGCGCATTGCTTCCTAATTCCACGGGAGGATGCGTCTCTTCGCCCCGGTCCCCTGGGACCCCTGTGTTCTGCGCTGCCCATCTGCAGCATCCGAGGGGGATCTCCGTGCCAGGCCTGGAGTGGTGTTCCCACTCCAGACATCAAGCCGGCGCACTCCCACTCCAGACGTCAAGCCGGCGCGCTCCCACTCCAGACGTCAAGCCGGCGCGCATCGCTTCCTAGTTCCACGGGAGGATGCGTCTCTTCGCCCCGGTCCCCTGGGACCCCTGTGTTCTGCGCTGCCCGTCTGCAGCATCCGAGGAAGATCTCCGTGCCAGGCCTCCGCCGTCGGGCCCCTGGTCCCCGTGCCAGGCCTCCGCCGTCGGGCCCCTGTTCCCGTGCCAGGCCTCCGCCGTCGGAACCCTGTCATCCCTGTAAGCAGCTCTGGTCCTCGCCCTGTCCAAGGCCTTAACCCTGTTCTCTGTACCTGTCTCCAGCCCGCCTCTCCGGGCCTCTGTCCCTGTCCCCCTCTCCAGTGCCCCTGGTCCTGGTCCTTGACATTTTGCCCTGGCCCTGTCCCTTAGCCTTATGTCCCTTAGCCTGTTCGCCTCTTAGAGGCACAGTGCCGCATTTTCCCTATTTTCTTTGACTCCCGTGTTTTTGTGTTCTCCCTTAAAGGGACAGTGCCGCCTTTTGTTATGTAATGAATAAATGCCCTGTTTTGGCTTACTCATACCTGTCTTGTGTTGTGCGATTGGGGTCGGTTACAAACCATAACAATAACAAAAAAAACAAAAACAAAGGGCAGTACCAAAGTGGGGCTCTTTTGCCTAGAGGGTGTAGAGTTTAGTATTAGGTTCACTGTTTAGTGTTAGTGTAACTGAGGGGTACAATTCCCTGACTGTATTACTAGATATGATACTTACTACCACTACCTTTGTACTTAATATTCGGCCACCCAGTACACGGCATAAATATATTATCATGAACACTCTCACGTAGATGAAACGGATCCAACACAAATGTACGAATTAGAAACAGGTCTTTATTCCTACACAGCGATGGTGTGTAGAATAAGCACTTAATCACTTAATTACATTTATGAATTGAAATAGTATGCACTTTTATGGCAAGGAGTATTCGTCAGTATATCAATAGAGAATGTCCAATCTCTGAAGGCGCAGGTGGTAAATATACGACCTGGAATAGTTAAGGAATAACAGCAATGATACTTTAATGATTATACTAGATACACTAGAGGGGGTTAATCCGGTCGCTTGTAAGCCGACAGGAGTAGGAGGGGGGGGGGTAGAATCCGGCTGCCTCGTCCGGCCAAGGGTATCCCAGGTGAACCCACTGTAGTGCCGTTCAATGCGCCGGCGATCCTTGGACCACAGATGAAAGCAGGTGGACTCTTTGTGGGCCGGCTCTCTCCGGTCCACGGGGGAGAGACGTGAAGCGACCTCGTCTTGCAGAGCGTCTCCTCACCTTGCGTCCTCTCCAGGGGGGGGGGTTCCAACACACGGCAGTGTCGGGGGTCTTTATCCATGGAATAATCAAAGTATCCAAAGCATAATCCGTGCCTGGGAAGGCGGGCTGTCGTCGGTAGAATAATCCGGTATACAGGTCCACTCGCTCGTCGGCTCTGGGGCTCCTCGGGTGCAGCTTCACATAGGGTCAACCACCCTGGGTAAGCAGCCAGTTCTCTGCCCGAAACGATGGGGTACTGACTACGGTAGTATTCTCACCGCACGAAGCACTATATATTAACAGACTATTATTAGCTTAATAGACTACGTCCAACTCGACGATATAGTGCCAAATATGACTATTCAAATATTAATATACACGATGTCTCAATACCGATGGTAGGCGAACTTGGCCTTACTCCCACACGTGGCGTCGCGGGGAGGCTTTACGTCTGTGACTCTATTGGAGGGTAAGAAACTGGACTGAAAAGAAAGTCCTACTTTAGTAGCGCAGTATATATACGCACTATGAACAAATAGTCCCATTAGTGGTGCGGTAGCCAGATTCCTACGCGGAACTAGGACTTGTTCGTACATGTCGAGCGGTACGTTTGAACTGGGTCTGAGGGGTATGGCAGCCTGGCACCAAGGTCTCGACCAATAGTAGAATGGAGACTATTATGGGATGTTCAGTAGGCTAGAATGGATATTCAATGCATATTGTACAAGGAATATACAAGGGATATCAGGGAATATTAGAGAATATACAAATACAATTAAATATATATATATAAATAAATATATATATTCGGTTTAATCTGGCCCTTCACAACAGCCACCCCCTGAATAGGTCCCAGACCTAATCAGTTAAACAGAGACAGATTAATCGCGTTGTCTATTTACACATAAGGGTTTGCTGTAGGGGTCAGTCAACTTCACAAAGTCATAGGGTTGTAGGGTCATGGTCATCATCGATTGTGTCTGGGAGTCGAGGCAGTTCTATGAGCCTTGCCACGGGACGGGTGTAAGTGCGACCCTGGACGAGCACTTCAGCTGCTCGGACCTTGCCGTCGGCACCGGTGATCACTTTGCTTACGCGGCCGGCCGGCCACATAGCTCTGGGCAGTGATTGATCAATAATCATGACGACTGTTCCTTCTGTCAAATTGTCTCTCTCCTTTACCCACTTCTGGCGGGTCTGTAGAGACGGTAGGTAGTGCAGTAGGAAACTGTTCCAAAACTTGTCGGCTAATACTTGGCTGTACCTCCACATTCGTCGGCCGTTCGCTTCTTCAGGCCGGTACATTGTCTGGGGTAATGCAGGATCTAGCCGCCCCATCAGGAGTGTGTTGGGGGTTCTGCGTAGGCGACCACCCACTCTGATGAGGGTATGAGCGTCGCTCTCGGGGGCCAGGTGAATTAATCTGCTGTCGGATGGGACGGGCTTTCCTCCCTGTAGACAGGCCAATTCATCGGGGAACGAGTCTCTCTGGGCTCGCTGCAGTAGAAGCAATTCTGCTTCCTCGTAGTTAGCTGCTGACATATCAGCGGGGGACTTGCACTCCGGGTGGTACCGCAGGAATGTTCTTTGTTGTGCACTCTCTATGGACGTGCAATCGTCTATGTTAGGGTCGGTGGAGGCTACGGTGCTCAATCCACAGAACACAGACTTCTTAATTTCCACCTCCTCTGGACTTGCTTCCCTCGGGATAGGCATGGGCCACTGTCCTTCCGGGAGTCTTAGGAATGCGGGGCCGTCACTGTAGACATTGCGACGGGTGAGGTCATCCAGGGGCATCCCCCGGGTGATGACGTCAGCTGGGTTCTGTTTTGTATCAACGTAGCGCCACTCTGTTTCTCCGGTTAACTCTTCGGTTAAGTCTTGAATCTCGGTGACTCTGACTCCCACGAAGACTTTGTACTTGCATGAGTCCGATTTGATCCAGGCGAGTACCGTCGTGGAATCTGACCACAGGATTGTTCTAGACACCGGTATGGTGAGCTCACGTTGGATGAGCGTGGCTAGGTGCGCTCCGGCTAGGGCTGCGCAGAGCTCTAGACGTGGGATAGATTGTTGCTTGCGTGGGGCTATTCTCGAGCGGGCGAGGACAAATGCTGTGTAGATCTCTCCCCCCTGGTCTTGGGCCCGCAAGTAGGCTACTGATCCGTATGCGACCTCTGAGGCGTCACTGAAGACGTGTAAATCCATTTTACATGTCTCTGGCCTCACCGTGGGTGGGAAGTAGCTTCGGCGCATATTAACGCCTGGGAGTGAGTGGAGCTCCATCTCCCACTCTCTCCAGGTGGATGCAAGGTGTGCGGGAATGGGGTCGTCCCAGCCCTGGTCCTTGTCCCACAATGCTCGTACAATCATTTTTGCCCTGGTGGTGTACGGTAGAATACATCCTAGCGGGTCATATTGTCGGGCGAGTGTTGTGTACACACTCCGTCTGGTGGTCGGCGCCGCCGCCGGCCTTCCCTGCTCCGTAGTCAGGGGCTTGTGTCTGTAGTGAAGCGAATCTGTTTTGAATCGCCACACCAATCCCAGGGTCATCTCCTGGGCTTCTCCCGGGATTGTAGCCATCCAGGTCTCGCTGCTGGCTGCCTTGTCCTCGGAGGAGAGGCTGCGCAGTACTTGCGGATCGCTGCTGGCCCACTGCCTGAGATCAAAGCCGCCTTTGATCAATGAGGCGCGGAGTTTAATCAGGAGAGCCTCGGCTTCTTCCTGGGTTGAAAGGCTTTGTAGACAGTTGTCTACGTAGAAGCTGTTCTTTACGCTGTGTCGGACCTCTTCGTCCGCTGCTGGGTCCTCTGCTACATGTTTCTGTAGTGCAAATGTCGCACAGCAGGGGCTGCACGTCGTTCCGAAGGGGAGGACTTCCCATTGGTAGATGGCTGGGTGCTCATCTCCTGGCTTCTCTCTCCATAGGAACCGTAACAGGGGCTTGTCCGCCTCTACTAATCTCACCTGCAGGAACATTCCTTTAATGTCCCCGCTGATGGCCACCTTTTCCTGGCGGAAGCGGAGTAGAACGCCGAGTAGGGAGGGGCCGAGTGTGGGACCGGGCAGTAACTCTTTATTCAGATTTTGGGATCCGATCTGGTAGCTGCAGTTAAATACTATGCGGTCTTTACCGTTGTGATGGACCTTGTGGTGGGGCACGTACCACGATTCAGTGGTCTGGTCAGCCTCTTTAATGTCCATCTTTGTGACGTGTCCCGCTGTGATGAGCTTCTCAATCTCAGCGCGGTATACACTCTCTTGGGCGGGGTTCTTGGCTAAGCGCCGCTCCGTGTTCAGCAGGTACCGTTCTGTGGCGTCTGTCTTGGCGTGGAAAGTAGGCATTCCTTCTCGCCGCAGGAGTGGCGTGGCGTATCTCAACACGCCGTTGACCGGGACTCTCTTGGTCCCTGTCTCGAGGAGGTGAATGGCGTAAATGTCATCTTTAGAGCGAATGTCTTTCTTTCCGTTCTTAAAGGGCATTTGTTCCAAGGTCCATAGCCGCTCTACGTGTTGCAGGAGTGCGGTTTCTCCCTCTGTGACTCGGGAGTGGAGACATCTAGTGGCTGTACTTCGGTTGAGAGATTTGGCGAGCGGGCCTTGGAGAGTCCATCCCAAACGGGTCTCGACTGCTGCAGGGCAGCCTCGGGGTCCGGTATGAACCCGGTCTATCGGGACAATGAGGTCTGCATGGTCGGAGCCTATCAACAGGGTCGGCATAGCATTGTCTATGAGCGGGATCGGTAACTTGCGCAGATGTGCATATTTCTCCATCAGCTTGGCGACGGGGTATGTGTACCGCGACAGTCCTATTTCTTGGCTGGTGAAAGCGTCTGCAATCTGGTACCGTCGCTCAGGCTGGCCGCTTGCTGCGATAGAGAATGAGACATTCTCGCCCTTTATCGTCTTCAAATCTCGTCTTATTGTCCGAATTGTCATTTGGGTTTCGCTTCCCCGCAGCCCTAGCTGGGCTGCAGCGGAGGCGAGCAGCAGGGTCTTCTCTGACCCGTCATCGAGGACGGCGTAAGTGTCCAGGACTTTATTCTGGTAGCTTAGTGTCACACGCACTACTTTTAGGAGTACTCGGGCTCCACTGCTGCTGGCGGGATCGATGTACATGACGCTCGCTTTGCGGCTGGATGGTGCAGGTGAAGGGCGCCGTCTGTTACTGTCGTGAAGTATGTCCAGATGGGCTCCATCGCACTTGGTGCACCTTTTCTTTAAGCGGCATTCGGCTGCCATGTGTGAGCGCGCACAGCGAAAACAGCGCTTGTTGGACTTTATCCATTGACCTGCTTCCTCCGCGTTCAGCTTGGGGAAGGAGTCACATTGCGCTAGCCAGTGTTCTTTCTCACAGTAGGGGCACACTATCTTCCACTTCTCCGTTCTGGAGGGGGTACTGTGGCTCCTGCTGCTCGGTACTGACTCCGATTGGTGCATCACAGTCACCGATCTTCTTCCATCATTTAGTCGTCTGGTTCCTTCTCTGGAGCCAGGGGTGCTCCGTCCGAATGTATCTAGCCGTAGGCTGCTGACTTCTCTCGCCAGGAAGTCTGCTAGATCGAGGAGGTTCGGTTCGGGGCCATTCGGGTCTCTGTGGTCCCTCTGCCGCCTAAAGCGCTCCTGACGAGCGGGCGGCAGCTTCTCTAGGATCCTTTCCACATTTGAGTTGGCGTAAAGTTCATGCCTCCCCTTCTCTCTTTGCGCTCCCAACATCCCTACCAGGGACTGCACTCTGATGGACAGGTCGTCCAGTGCTCGATTGTCTATTGCTGGGGGTAAGCGGTCGATGTGTCGGATCTCCTGGATCACGTAATCCCATATGCGCCCATACCTCTGGTCCAATGCTACCAGCGCTGCTGTGTATGGGGTGGTGGAAGTCGCGTAGGCGAGCGCTATATTATGTGCGCGGGGTACCTTTAAGTGCTTCAGTAGGATGGCGTATTTGTGGCGTTCATCCAATACATCCACCAACATGGTCTCCAGACACATGCGGAGTTCTGTATACTGGGCCCGGTTCTCTTGGGTGAAGTCGGGTACCATAGGCGTGCCAATGTATGACGCTGACTGTGGATACATCGGCGAGCGTTGGGGGAGAGGCCTCCTAGGCGAGTCTCCTCCCGCTCCTTGGTATGGGCTGGTACCGGCAGTGTACCATGGCCCGCTTGTCCAGGTGCTGTTCCTCGGTGCGGGTCGTGCGTCGTGCTCACCCGTGTATAGAGTCGGGGGTCTGTAGCGCAGCTCCGCGGGAGTATAGCCTGGGCTGTACCGGGCCTCCTGGTCCGGTAGAGTACTGTGCTGTCTTCGGGCGTGGTTCTCCTCCTCTTCCTCTTCGTCTTCAGTTAGGTCATCCAGTGCTTGTAGTCTCTGGTTTAGCCTCTCCACAGGATATGCTGCTCCTTCCCGGTTGCTAGGTCTCGCTTGGACCGGTGGGGGGAGGTGGTCTGTGGGGGGTATAGACCTCGTCTGTTGGTCAAGTTCAGGGTTGTTTACTCGGCTAGGGGATGCCGCGCTGGAGGTGTGTCTAGACGAGTTCCTGGAGCCTCTGGCGGAGGGAGAGGGTGTTGTCCGTCTGATCAGCTGTTCTATTAGTTGCGACTGCTGTCTGTCGCGCGCTGCGTCCCGTTGAGCACCGGCTCGTTCTCGGGCCACATTCTCTTCCATCTGAATGCGTCTTATTTCTAGACGTATCTGCTCGTGTTCGCTTCGCTGCTGGATCTGCAGTCGGTCGCGTTCAGCAGCGGCGTTCAGGCTGATGAGGAAGGCCTGCTGTAGGGTCCTCTCTGCCTCTGGAGAAGGCGGTTGTATAGGGGAGCCTTCCCTCGGGGTACTCCTTGCGGAGCCTTGGAGCTCTATCTCCACGGTGCTCTCCCCGTCTTCTTCCGTGCCGAGTTCTCTCTCGGTAGCGTTGTATTCCTCCCGGGACTCATCGGGGACTACTTCTTCAGTACTGGCGGGGTGTGAAGTCATGTCTGGTTCCCACTGGTCCCCACCGTGAACTTGGTCAGTTACATTAGAGCCCGTAGGGGCCTCTATGGTCGGGGTAGTCTGGGCGTTGGGGTTAGACATACTTTTACTTTCTAGTTTTACCGCGTTTACTGTTAGTAGAAGACTAGGTTGTTGACTGACAGCGTAAGCCTCTAAGTACTGAGGGAGCCGTCGTTCGCGCTGCGGGCGTTGGTTAGGAGGATCGTTTCGTGGAGTGTTCATCATAGGCCATTTCAATATTAATAACACTATATTAATATTACACTAATTACCATCCGGCTCGAAGGACCAATTGTAACTGAGGGGTACAATTCCCTGACTGTATTACTAGATATGATACTTACTACCACTACCTTTGTACTTAATATTCGGCCACCCAGTACACGGCATAAATATATTATCATGAACACTCTCACGTAGATGAAACGGATCCAACACAAATGTACGAATTAGAAACAGGTCTTTATTCCTACACAGCGATGGTGTGTAGAATAAGCACTTAATCACTTAATTACATTTATGAATTGAAATAGTATGCACTTTTATGGCAAGGAGTATTCGTCAGTATATCAATAGAGAATGTCCAATCTCTGAAGGCGCAGGTGGTAAATATACGACCTGGAATAGTTAAGGAATAACAGCAATGATACTTTAATGATTATACTAGATACACTAGAGGGGGTTAATCCGGTCGCTTGTAAGCCGACAGGAGTAGGAGGGGGGGGGGGGGGTAGAATCCGGCTGCCTCGTCCGGCCAAGGGTATCCCAGGTGAACCCACTGTAGTGCCGTTCAATGCGCCGGCGATCCTTGGACCACAGATGAAAGCAGGTGGACTCTTTGTGGGCCGGCTCTCTCCGGTCCACGGGGGAGAGACGTGAAGCGACCTCGTCTTGCAGAGCGTCTCCTCACCTTGCGTCCTCTCCAGGGGGGGGGGTTCCAACACACGGCAGTGTCGGGGGTCTTTATCCATGGAATAATCAAAGTATCCAAAGCATAATCCGTGCCTGGGAAGGCGGGCTGTCGTCGGTAGAATAATCCGGTATACAGGTCCACTCGCTCGTCGGCTCTGGGGCTCCTCGGGTGCAGCTTCACATAGGGTCAACCACCCTGGGTAAGCAGCCAGTTCTCTGCCCGAAACGATGGGGTACTGACTACGGTAGTATTCTCACCGCACGAAGCACTATATATTAACAGACTATTATTAGCTTAATAGACTACGTCCAACTCGACGATATAGTGCCAAATATGACTATTCAAATATTAATATACACGATGTCTCAATACCGATGGTAGGCGAACTTGGCCTTACTCCCACACGTGGCGTCGCGGGGAGGCTTTACGTCTGTGACTCTATTGGAGGGTAAGAAACTGGACTGAAAAGAAAGTCCTACTTTAGTAGCGCAGTATATATACGCACTATGAACAAATAGTCCCATTAGTGGTGCGGTAGCCAGATTCCTACGCGGAACTAGGACTTGTTCGTACATGTCGAGCGGTACGTTTGAACTGGGTCTGAGGGGTATGGCAGCCTGGCACCAAGGTCTCGACCAATAGTAGAATGGAGACTATTATGGGATGTTCAGTAGGCTAGAATGGATATTCAATGCATATTGTACAAGGAATATACAAGGGATATCAGGGAATATTAGAGAATATACAAATACAATTAAATATATATATATAAATAAATATATATATTCGGTTTAATCTGGCCCTTCACAACAGTTAGTGTTTGTAGTCTGCTTGTTTTGTCCCAGTGGCTGGTGTCTTGTCGTCCATAGTTGTAGTTCCATGTGTTGTTTCCTGTAGTTCTTGTCAGTCTGTTTCCCTTCGCTTCGCTCCCTTCCCAGTTGTAATCATCCCAGGTGTTTCTTGTTTGTCATTTGTTCCTGTGTATTTAAGTTCCTTGTTTCCTGTTATCTGTGTTGGTTGTGTGTCTCTTGTTCCCCAGTGTTTCATGTATCTTGTTAGTATCTCGAATATCTGAACATTCGAGGGGGTTGTGTCTAAAACTGAGAACTTAAATGGATGGAATAGTACGTTTTTAACAATGGGAAGGAGTATTTTAAACTGTATTGTTTGATTGTTGGCAACAATATTTGTGTTTTACTTTTAAATATAGTTAAACTAACTTACTCTAACTATCCTAAAGGATACAACAACAAATAAAATAGTGACAGTGCAGATCGATTAACATCAAAATGTTAACTAGATATTAGCCCATTGGCCCCTTGCAAAAATGCAGAAAATGTTTGCTAATGGCCATACAAAGTGTTTTGAATGTAAACAAAATGTGTTTAGACTATTTGGCAGCACCCCTAGACTGTTGTCATGGCATGGCACCCACTTTGGGAAAGCCTGTCCTAGTAAGTTTCGAGAGACTGCATCTTAATTTTCTCTGTTTCTTTTCTCTTCATTGCAAGGGCAGTTCATAGTGTTTTCTTTGTTGGAAGGGCATCTAAGAGGGCACTTCATAACAGCACCCCTTTCTGTTGGAAGGACACCCATAGAGACAGTCAAGTTGTATAGGGTGCTGCAATACAATTTCTCCAATAGAAGAGCACTCATTCAGACACTTTATTGGATGTTCTCATTATTCATTGCATGAAGGGGCACAGAGGGAACTCAATACATTTTCAAAAGAATCTCCTCCTCACTTGGTTGGAAGGGCATCCAAGAGCTTCATGAGTTTTCATCAGAATCTTCTTGCTATGTTTTCCCAGGTGAGGGCCAGCCAAGACCCCCCCCTTTAATCAGTGTGTTTCCCCCTGCAAATTTCCAATCAGACATTATTGTCACCATTTTGATTAGATCAGTGTGCACTTAATGAAAATGTGTTCTTCTCAGGAAATTATCCAAGGCCTTTGAGTCTCAAATAATTCATTGTATAATTTCTCCTTTAGTAAACATTGAAAATGGGTACCACATACTCACTATAGTGATGAGACTGAATAAAAAGCTCCTGTGTCTCAAGTCCCTAACTCTGTATAGACTATAGAGCATTCATCAATTTTATGAAAAAAGGAAAATGGGCTACATATTCCATGTTTTATTTAGTGCTGTTTATTAAAAGGAAAATCAGGCTGCAGTGTCATGCATAGACGAATCGTGGAACATGTAGTTAGCTTGGCATTCCTGCCAAATGTTGTCAGTGAGGGGTCCCCAACAACAAGTAATCCCATATTGAAATCACAAAACTTCTGTGACTCCAAAATTGTAAAGGGACACCTCACCTCAAAATAATGCTGATTTATTTTGCACACACAATGAGAAACCATTATCGGAGAAGGAATCTCGATGGGCAGGACAGCCTGGTTTGTGTCAGTACACATTAATGTTTCTCTGAGGGGCTGCAGAGGGACATGGCTGCTGTCAAGATGGCATATCAACCTTCAGGAGCTGACCCCTGTCCACTTAGTGCTGATGGAACTCCTCCCTTTGGTGAAAGGGAAGGATGTCCATATCAGAACAGACAGCAAGTCAGTGGTAACATATCTTTGCCCCACACATTGGAACACAAGGAGTGCGACAAAGTAAAATGACACTGTTGTATCTCACGAGAACTGTTCATGGATATAGCATAATGGGAGTTGAACTGACTGAGCCTCTAATGAGTCTAATGGATTGCAACTATCAACAATGTGGAATTGTTGTTGATGAGTTGATTATTGATGAGTTAATACAATTTAATTGGGGTTGTTCTTTCTGCATTAATAGGTTGTCACTGAACTGGGTTTTTACAGGTAGTGAGTGTTGACTATATACACCATAGACAGTCATTATTTTAGCTCTGAGAATTTCATCATTCACAATTAGCCTGCTATTATTCAGCAAATGAGAGTTAATGCAGTAAGGGCAAAGGAATATTCTGTAAGGTTGTGTATTGGATTCACTTCATGGAATTGAGTGGTATTTGAATAAAAAAATCAAATAGTACAAATTACCTCAAAATGATGAGACACATCAGGCTACGTTGGTTAGCAACTTAAACATTTAAAATAGTAACTCAATTAGAAATACAAAGGATTTTTAGGATAACGCAACTCAAGTAAATCTAGCTTACCTGACAGGTGACTTCCTGGTTAAACCTACAGTAGAAGGAAAAGGGAGAAAGAAGAACATACCTGTTACGCAGGAAAGGTGTTGTTTTATGCAATGGTACAGTATATTACCAAGTAGTATTATTTAATTTTTATGGATTCTATGTAGAAATTATAAATACATTAGAACAGTAGGAAGAAAGAGAGAAAAAAGAAAGAGAACATACATGTTTTATACATACTTTTCAAAAGTAGCTGTACTTTGTGCCTTATTACACCAGTGCTGCCCCATAATAATTTTCTCCATAGCATTATGGAACTTCTGAGACGCTGGTCCACATAGAAATTGCCTATATGAGCTGTTCTGTGATTATTGTGCGATATGGGTTTGCACCATTATTATCAAAATAAATGAATCTCAATTAGTTGTATTTGTGTGAAAATACAGTCCTTGTGGTGTTGTGAAAATATTTTGCTGCTCTCAAATTAATATTTATTTTTATTGAAATGGATTGTCTTTAATCATATTTTTGCTGTGGTTGAAATGTTTTAATAGATGCTGTGTTAGGATGCCCGTCTCAATTTCAAAACGTGAGAAGTCTACATACATTTTGATGAGATGTACTGTATGACCTCTCACGTTTTGAAATTGAGATGGGCATCTAAGCAGCATCTATTAGACGTCTAGGCTAAAAAAAAAGTGAAAGTTTAGTAGATGTCTACTAAACTGTAGATGTAGTAAATGATTATAATAAAACGTAGCCACTTATTAAACGTAATTTAAACGTATAACCATTGACATCAAAGTCAAGTCAAAGTCAATTTGTGCAAGACATACAGAAAGTTTAAATTATGTTCCCCCATTCCCATGCTGTATATTAAAATATATAGACAATATAAACAACAAAAGTAAAGATATAAGACACAATATACAACACACAATATACAGGACTGCAGATATGTACAACAATAATTAAAATTAGCTCAAATGAGCTTAGTAACATGCCATTGAAACAATGGCTAGGTGTTAGATGTCTACTAAACTTTAATTTCATACCAAATTTAGCCCGATCTTAGCCTAGAAGATTATGTACCACCATATAGATGTCTTTTAGTCGTCTAATTGATGAAAAATTGCTCAGTGGGGTGTGATGAAACACAATGGCTATTGCATAAATACATGCTATAAGGACCCTTTCACAATCATAAGACTGCGACCATATTGTAGAATAGCCAAGAAAATACTTTAAATAAATAAAGGTATAAATCACTGCTAGTTTTTGGAACTCATTCTTGTGGTCAACACCCAAACACACATTACTGGGTCAGGGAAGAGTGACAATGCAATCAGCTGTAGTGACTACTAACCTAAATCACTGCTCATCACTGTTACGATGGGGTAGGTAGAATACAATAATACAGAAAGGGAAGGAATGGAGGAGGCAGAGGCGAGGAGTGAAGCTTGGAGAAGGGTGTTTACTGTAGAATCCAGTGCAATACAAGGAACATACAGAAACTACATAACAAACTTCACAATACAAAACAACAAACACTAAGACTTACTAGAGGGAGAACGGTGCGACACGACGTGGATAGGAACAGGGGGTAACTGGAGGTATGTCGCCACACCGAAGGGAGGACAGACAGAACCCTATATATCCCAACTAATTAACAATTAAGAACACCTGGCCAACACAGAATCACAAACAACACCTAGACAATAAGCAAAGAACAACTAAACACAACTAAACACAAAAGCAACTCCTAACAACCCAAAACAGTGCATGACATCACACCAGGGAAGGGAAAGACAATGACGGCACACACCAGGACACCACATTGATTACACAATTAATTACTGTTAATACAGTGGTCAAGATACCTGTCATTGCAGCGTGCACCAATTGTTTGTGACCACAAGAGGGTGGTAGGGCGCCAATGTCAGGCCGAGGGCCAATGTCAGATGGAGGGCATTGCCCAAAGTCAGGTGGAGAGCACTGCTCAAAGTTACCATCCTGACCCGTCCAACCATGACCGGGCCTAGGATCCTGACAGTACCTCCCCCTCAACGGGGGGCTTCCAGACCCCCGAAGACAACGTCCATAGCCAGGCGAGGGAGGAAGCTGGAACCCCGGAGAGGATCCAGGGAGGGGACCCGAAGACCAGGGGCCGGGAGGCCGAGCGAAAACCCCAGGAGGGGCATAGCAGCCAGGGAGGCTGAAAACGGGCGCAGATGCCCGGAGAGGGGGGGTGGGGACGGGAACAGAGGCCCGGGGAGGAGGACTGGACCTGGGAACAGAGGTCCGACGAGGGGGGGTGGGGATGGGCACCGAGACCCGGGGAGGGGGGCAGAACCTGAGAACCGAGGCCCGGCGAGGGGGAGTGGGGACGGGCACCGAGGCCCGACGAGGAGGGCTGGACCTGGGAAGAGAGGCCCGACGTGGGGGGGTGGGTACAGGTGTAGAAGCCCGGGAAGGGGAGCTGGACCCTGGAGCAGGATCCCGGGCGAGAGACCCTCCAGCCGCCGGACCCGGGGCCGGTTCAGGAGAGCCGGACCGGAGGTGCGGTGGCGACGACCCCTGGAGCAGTATCCCACGCAGACCACGGCGAAGACCACGGCGAAGACCCCGGCGAGGACCACGGCGAGGACCAGGACGCTGATCACGGCGCAGAGCTGGACCAGACGGGGAGCCAGGATCCGTCGAAGAGCCGGGAGCCGGCACGGCAGGCGGACCAGGTGTAGAGGCCGGGCAGGGCGTGGAGACCGGATCGGTCTCGGCGGCGCCGCGTGGTGTAGGATCCGGGGATGAGGAGCCAGGACCCAGAGCTGAGGCTGGACTGGGCGTGGAAGCTGGACCAGCTGTGGAGGCCTTACTAGCCATACTAGCCTCGGGGGCTAGGCTAACTGTGGGCCCTGGACTCACTGTGGGAACTGTGCTAGCTGAAAATGCCTGGCTAGCTTGGGACATCTGGTCCGTCTCAGGTACTAGGCTCACCCTGAACCTGGAGCCTAGTCTGGCAGTGGAGACTGTGCTAGCTGGAGACATCTGGTCTGTCTCAGATACTAGGCTCACCCTGAACCTGGAGCCTAGTCTGGCAGTGGAGACTGTGCTAGCTGGAAACGGCCAGTTAGCTATTGAAACGAAGCTAACGGGCGGAGCTATGTTAGCTGGGGACGGCTGGTTAGCTATTGACACGAAGCTAACGGGCGGAGCTAGGTTAGCTGGGAGTGGCTGGTTAGCTATTGACACAAAGCTAACCGGCGGAGCTATGTTAGCTGTGGACGTCTGGTTAGCTGTCTCGGGCGTGGAAGCTGGACCAGCTGTGGAGGCCTTGCTAGCCATACTAGCCTCGGGGGCTAGGATAACTGTGAGCCCTGGACTCCCTGTGAGAACTGTGCTAGCTCGGAATGCCTGGCTAGCTTGGGACATCTGGTCCGTCTCCGGTACTAGGCTCACCCTGAACCTGGGGCCTAGTCTGGCAGTGGAGACTGTGCTAGCTGGAGACATCTGGTCTGTCTCAGATACTAGGCTCACCCTGAACCTGGAGCCTAGTCTGGCAGTGGAGACTGTGCTAGCTGGAAACGGCCGGTTAGCTATTGAAACGAAGCTAACGGGCGGAGCTATGTTAGCTGGGGACGGCTGGTTAGCTATTGACCCGAAGCTAACGGGCGGAGCTAGGTTAGCTGGGAGTGGCTGGTTAGCTCTTGACACAAAGCTAACCGGCGGAGCTATGTTAGCTGTGGACGTCTGGTTAGCTGTATGAGCGGAGCTAACGGGTAGAGCTGTACCAACTGGAGACGTCTGGCCATCTATGGTGGCGGAGTTAACAGGCGGAGCTGTGATAACTGGGGACGGCCGGTTAGCTATTGGCACGAAGCTAACGGGCGGTTCTGTGTTAGCTGGGGACGGCCGGTTAGCTATCGGCACGAAGCTAACGGGCGGAGCTATGTTAGCTGGGAACGTCTGGTTAGCTGTATGAGTGGAGCTAACGGGTGGAGCTGTACCAACTGGGGACGTCTGGCCATCTATAGTGGTGGAGCTAACAGGCGGAGCTGTGCTAACTGGAGACGTCAGAACAGCCTCAACGGCTGTGGGGGGCTCTAGGCTGACCGTAAGCCTGAGAACAGTCGGCAGGCTAGCTACCCTAGCCTCCGACTTGTGCTTCTCCATGAGGCCAGCAACATGTTCAGCCATCTCCCACATCGCTGGCTCCAGTGTCGGATTCTCCATGGCGACCTGGTCGATCTTCCGGAGCAGGAACCCCCACTTGGCCAGTGAGTAATGCTTCATGTCAGTCTCACCGGCCATCAGGCTCAGGACGACCCGAATGGTATCGCTTGCCCTTCCTGCTGTATTCGTTATTGGTGGCGACATTCTGTTACGATGGGGTAGGTAGAATACAATAATACAGAAAGGGAAGGAATGGAGGAGGCAGAGGCGAGGAGTGAAGCTTGGAGAAGGGTGTTTACTGTAGAATCCAGTGCAATACAAGGAACATACAGAAACTACATAACAAACTTCACAATACAAAACAACAAACACTAAGACTTACTAGAGGGAGAACGGTGCGACACGACGTGGATAGGAACAGGGGGTAACTGGAGGTATGTCGCCACACCGAAGGGAGGACAGACAGAACCCTATATACCCCAACTAATTAACAATTAAGAACACCTGGCCAACACAGAATCACAAACAACACCTAGACCAGGGGTGGCCAACCCGCGGCTCGCGAGCCGCATGCGGCTCTTTGCCCGTCAATGTGCGGCTCTTCCATCCATACAAAAAAAAAAGAAAAAATTAAAAAAAAAAAAGAAAAAAAAAAAATTTATGTCACTCATTCCATAAGGACGTAGAATAAACATTTACAATTTTTTTTTAAATGGTCCATTTGCATGTTCTTGGTATCTGAATCTAGGGACATATATGGATCAGTGTCAGAAATAGTGTGTCTGTTACTAGGCTTGAGTAAATTGTAATGAACCAAAGGAGAATATCAATTCTATTTAAAAAAAAAATTATCTTTGACTGTAAATAACACCATGCTAAAATTGACCAGACCTGAAAAATCTAAGCAAATGAATAAAGGGAAGATGATTAAACAGAAGGTTTTGTAGATACAGTACTGAATTCTGCCATCTTTTTTATAATGTAAATTTCTCCACCATTTTTCATCATATTGCAACACCGTTTTTTGCAAGACGTTCACAGAAACTAACTGTGTTCTGTTTTATGGCAATAACGTTCAGGTTTGTGGGAGATAATCCCAAAAAATAAGAGAAATTAAAAAGTAAATCCAGAAGTCAGATGATTGACAGGGGCTGGTGTGAGCTGGGTAGGGTAGTTTTTGCGAAATTTGAAAGCCCTGAGTCTCTTCCTTCAAAAGACTACACTCAGTTTTGGCTGTGCCACTTCCTCCTGTCAATATGCGCCGGTTTCCGACTCAATGCCCTGAGATTTCTATAATCTTATATTTCACTAATAACAGTTAAAATAATTGGTAAACAAACATAATGCTGAAAATATACACTTTTACTGTATATCTCGGGCTTAAGAGGTTAACCCTGTGAGGCCCAAATTAAAAAGAAATTAGCAACTTCAGAGGCCAGAGGGTGGGACATATAAACACATTTACTATCAAATAGCATTGTGAGGCTGAACAACAGGACCAATACATGTGCTTAAAGGGGAACTATCTTATAAATGGCTTTTTTCAGTGTTTACCATTGTTTCTTAGCTATGTGGACTTATATTAATAGGATATATGTCTCTAATTCTCATATTGGCGAATTCTTCCAATTCTCCTCTCACAATATTCACCCTCACTGAACTGAGTCATCTGAAAATGTGCATATCTGTGATGTCAGAGATTTCTCAGCTGCATAATAATGTGGCAGTTGGCACCAGGCCACACAGTGGTTGGAGCCCAGCCTCAAAACGGCTTAAGATCTTGAGGTAGAAAAATGCGGTTTTTAGTACTTGATTAGAAATACAAAACAATGCATTTTTTTTTTTAAAACCTAGGTGTTCCATAGACTCACAGGAATTGTGTAAAAGTGCCCAAATAGTGAAAGAAATAGTAAAATAGTTCCCCTTTAACATTTTTTAAATAAACATAATTTTTTTAAATGGCTAAAAGTGATTTTGTAATTTTGCAACCGTGGGTCTCACAGGGTACTTTTAACCCTGTGAGGCCCAAATAAAAAAGACATTAGCAACTTCAGAGGCCAGAGGGTGAGACCTATAAACACATGAAGGGTGCCGTGACTGAAAAAAAAGGTTGAGAAACGCTGGTATATGGTGTGGCTCTTTGTGGTACCACAGTAATTTTTTTGTGGCTCTTAGTCTCTGACTGGTTGGCCACCCCTGACCTAGACAATAAGCAAAGAACAACTAAACACAACTAAACACAAAAGCAACTCCTAACACACTGTAACAACAAACAAACACACTGTAGCACCCACTCCACACACTTATAGCACACACCCACTTTAAACAAACACACTGTAGCACCCACTCCCCACACTTTATATTTATGGATGAAGGATTGCACTACAACTCGTACACCTTACTGTAAATTGTACCTAAAATTGTACCTCATCCCATTTCTGCTTTGCACTAGATAGTACTGTACATTAGTACACTGCATAGTATTGTGTATTGTATATTATATGGTAACTCAGAACATTGTACATATGTCTATACCGAACACTGTGACCTCATTTTCTTCTTCTAAATTCATGCTATATTATGTTATTATGTTATTTGATACTATCTTGTCTAGCACAGTCTCTGGAGCGTAACAGTAAGAAGCATTTTGTATGAAAGTATTCTGTACTTCTGTATGACAACTATTAAAGAACTTGAACTTGAACTTGAACAACCCAAAACAGTGCATGACATCACACCAGGGAAGGGAAAGACAATGACAGCACACACCAGGACACCACATTGATTACACAATTAATTACTGTTAATACAGTGGTCAAGATACCTGTCATTGCAGCGTGCACCAATTGTTTGTGACCACAAGAGGGTGGTAGGGCGCCAATGTCAGGCCGAGGGCCAATGTCAGATGGAGGGCATTGCCCAAAGTCAGGTGGAGAGCACTGCTCAAAGTTACCATCCTGACCCGTCCAACCATGACCGGGCCTAGGATCCTGACACATCACTCTTACTCTGTTACTCTATTACTCTTGCTCAAATAGCATTATATTGGCTCACCTTGCACACGTTCATCGTATTATCTCCAATTCTGGCACACACTTCTATTGTTAGGACGATTGTTTAGGTAAGTGTGCACTTTCACACCTTCATCAGTGACCAGAGACCGAAGTCCAGCACCACTCCAACTCAACCCTATGTACTCAACATTATAATCTACTCCAAAAGATTAAGTCCCTTAAAGCCCAACTTGCAGGTTAAACCCTACTCTTCAATTATGGGTAGTTTACATCATTGGTATCTAATTTAATAATTTTTTTTTCCATTTGACGCCGGAAATGCCACTCCGAAAGGGGTAAAAAGGTCCATGCACGAATAACATGCACGCGCGAATCAAAAAAGCTTATCAGAGCTATCAGGGCCATGACGTCACGTCGGGTATCTTTCCCCTACTTCTGATCCACTACAAGGAGTTTTGACAAGTGCAGAAAGCTATTTCCTTGATCCAAATGGACGCCTTACAAGACGCAAATGGGTTTAATCGTCGGGAGACTTTGATGGACCAGCTACAACTGGTTGAAACAAGGTAGTTATAATGTTTTTAATGTCATAAAAAAAAAGAACTACATTTACCACTAGGCAGCCTGTTGTTCAGTACAGCAGCGCTACTTGTCTGTCGCCTTATCCCCGGGTCATAGTATCAAGCTGGCTATATGGCTCTGGCTAACGTTACCCCGCTAACGTTAGCATTATGTCTACTGTCGTGCATGTAAAAGAGTTTTGGGAACGAGTAAAATGTGTAGGTCCTCTTCTCAGACCTGTGAGGCAAAGCACTGCTGCACACACATCCTGCCGGCTAGCAAGCTATGCGCCCCGGCATGTTGATACGATAGTAGCCCCTTTAGCTGCACTCAGTGCATCAGTGACGATAGCTATGAGCTAACTAACGCTACAAGCTCAAACACCTTATAACTACTACTATTGTTGTGTCCATAAGTTCCTTGGCAGAATACTTGTGATGACAAAGGTATACAAAGAGCCAAGAGGAGAGAACCATTTTAAATCGGGTGATGTTATGAGTTTCGGCTACCAAGCTAAGCTAAGCTACGTTAGCTAACTTAGCTAGCTTCTAACGGTGTATACACAATATGTACAACGACACAATGATTTTCATTAGTACAAATATGGTAACATGGTTGTGGCTTTTACAAATAGTGGTTAGCTTTAGAGATGGATGGCTATGATCACGGAGCAATAGTGTTGTTAGGTGAAACAGATACATTTTCATTCATTGCTCCCCGGCTAGTAGTAGCAAGGCTCTCTGCCTGCCACTAGCTGTGTGTGACTCTCAGACTCTCTGGGTGTGTGACTCTTAGGCCCCGTTTAGACGGAAACGCTAGCAGGTGAATCCGCAAAAATATTTTTACGGATGTGCCTTTCGTTTATACGGAAACTGCGTTTTTACGGGGTGAAACCGCAAAAAAGTGAGACTACCTTCCAGGGTGGAATTCCTAGAAACGCAAAAGCTTTGCGCTTTCGTCTAAACTGTCAAACCGTATAAATCTGTTAAAACGATGACGAAAGGTTTGTCACGGCTCTGGTCGCGCGTACTGCTTACGTCACAGGTAGCAGGTATGCGCCAGTAGCCGAGACGTAAACAAAGCAAGTATGTCTGACTTATATCAACGGAGATCACCTGAAGGCTACATTGGCAGTACTTTTAACCCTTTCACTGCCACACGACAGAAGGTTACCCCTTTACTATCACACAACCGGCTGTCGTGTGGCAGTGAAAGGGTTAAATACACAAGAATCTGTCCCGCGGCGTGAGTGGACCCACTGTCTGTGAGTGACTCTGCTTTGGTGCAATCACATTCCCCATCCACAGTCTGCGAATCAGAGGCAGAGTAGGGCGGGTCTTCACAGCACGTCATGTGACATATGCGCCAATCGTGTGACAGCGGGTCTCCGTCGTTACAGCGTCGTCTGCACGGAGAATTCCACTCCAAAACGCTCGTCTAAACGTAAAATTAAAAGTGAAACCGCAAGATGACTTTTGCGGTTTCTGTTCACAAAACGCTCGTCTAAACGGGGCCTTAGGTGCTGTGGGATATTTGTAGATATCCTGATGAAGAATGTTCTCAGTCAACCGAGGTTTGGATAATAACAAGGGTTTATTAACCAAACAGATAGAAAGTACATAGAGAGAATGGCTGAGGGCTTCCTCCAGGTGATCAGCTGAAATGACCCAGGTAAGAAGACCTCGATTGTGGTCGGGAGGAGCCCTTTATAGTTCAACAAGGGGGGTGTGTGGTCCCATTTGATAGGTAAATTGGGGGGGGGGTACAGGTTTGGGGAGAGGAATGTCTTATTCCACAGAGAGGGGGGGGGTGCAGGTAAGGGGGACACAGGGGAGGGGAGTATATTTACATGAGGACATATTATACCACAATACTCACTTTTCTTTCTTATAATGTGGGTGAGATTAATGTATAATATACCAGGATTGTTTGGAACAGGTAAAAGTGAAAATAGAAAACAATTAAAATAATGAAAATTTTGGCCGATGTGATGTTGGTTGGCATAACAGTTTAAAATAGAATTATTTACATCTATGATTCATGACATGATCGACTGGACTGCGGTCTGTGTTATTTTGATATCAGAGATGTGGGAATAGATATCACCCTTTTCTTTTATTAATTGCTCAAAATACCTATGTCAATGAGTGGTCCTCAACTCTGATATCAAACCACAATTAACATAAGCTATAGCTGTGCATATATCTTGGCATACCTTCAGTCGTTCATGTCGTGACTCAGGGGAGCTAATGTGATGGTTGTACATACAGGCATCGTAATAAACCAATTAAATACATGCACTGTCTCTGTGTGGCCAGAGTGCACAGGGTGAAAAAACAAAATTGTGTGCATAATTATTAGGAATAGGATTTACACATAAGGCTAATGTGTACAAAAACATTTTAACATATGCACATTTTATAATGATTCTTGATGAAATTACTTAGGATCCAGTTGTATTTAACCTGAGTTTGAGTGTCACTTTCATCTGTGATTGCCTCAGTTTTGTTGGTCTTTACTTAGAATCAGGCAATTTTCTCCATTTCTTCTCTATAAATGAGGAGATAAAACGTCTTATGCATCGCTTCTGTATGTAATTTTAGTGCATATACTATCAACTGTTCACCATACAGGTGCAAAACAACAACGTTACATGTCCTCTTCCATGAGAGAATAAACCAACTGATTCTTTCTTGTCTGACAATACAATTTTGTAACCTAAGTAATTCAAATGTGATGTAATACAGTAACACAGTAAAATTTAAATAAATACATAATAATGTGGACAATGTGTGTTCAGATATCTCTTGGTCCACAGGGCTCTGATGATGTCTCTTCTTGACGATGCAGTCGGGAACATTCACTCCTCCATCATTCAGAGGGGGCCTATAGGAGGTTGTCGTCCACTCCCTGTGTACCTTGTCAAGGGTCACCGGTAGCAGTATACTAGTAGTGGCCTTGCAGACTCTTTTCCTGGAGTCTATGTTGTTCTCCACCACCATCACATGTCTGCCACTGTGCTCACGCTTGACCTTTATCAGGCCTAGAGACATGGCGGTAGGGTGGTCTTGAACGTGCTGTGTGGTGGTTGGTCCCCTGCTCCCCGTCATCGCGGTACCAGAGGGGCGAGGGTTTGCTGGTGTAGTGGCCTGTCTGTAGGACGCTCTCTCTCACACGGATGACAATCTTGTCATGGGAATCCACCTTACATTTACATTTACATTTAGTCATTTAGCTGACGCTTTTATCCAAAGCGACTTACAAGTTCTGTACGACAAGACAGCAAGAAGGGTACAACTCTATCAGCTGAGTAACAATGTTCATCAAGTGTTGCGTGTTACAGTGTAGGTTAGTTTATTAGGACAAGTGCATGACAGTAAGGTTAGTCAGGGTTACATTTTTTTTTTTTTTTTTTTTTTACCTTGATGGTCGGGGCTTTGGTTCCCATCTGCAGGTGATGGGTTTGGTCTGCCGTGGTCTGCAGTGCCGGGGTGGAGGCCGTCAAAGGTTGATCTCCTCTTCGTCAGTGTCTCCTTGGTCAGTCTCCTTCGTGGTCCCCTGTTCCACTTCCTTGGGGATGGCATCCCTGGGTGGGCTGGGTTGGTTCTCCCACGGTTGTTGTCGTCGCCCTGGTGGTCCTCTGCTGTCGTGGGTCGCTCAGGTCACTGGGTTGTGTTCCTCCTTGCCTGGTCGTGCCGTCGTTCGTGGTTCAGGTCACGCGTCGTCTCACTCGTCCTGTCCTCTCACCAATTTATGATCTGAGGATGATAAAAACTGCCTTAGAAAACCTCCTTACATAAATGATTCAACGCCTTTCTGCTACAGAGGAAAATCATTTAGGGTTAATTCATTTCATTGTGTAATACCATCGTGCATTTGATATCGTTTGGATCCGATCTTTGCATGGAATCAGAAACATTTATTTTTTTATCTTTATAATCTGTGATGTCAAATTTAATTTGATCTTACCTCAGGATGCGTTGGGTGTATCTCAGGATACTTACTTCGCCACGCCTTCTCTGGCGTTATTCACGTCTCAGTGTGGCTCGTCATAATTTAGCATGGGGGAAAAACATAAAATCTAGGCAGCCAGTTAATTTTGCATGAAAAACAATCATTCATTTTCTCGTCTACTCTTAAGTAGTATTAATTTAATTACCTCTAATATACCTTGTGCATTTTGATAATCATTGTGTAAATGATTATCCTGCTTTCAACTGATACAAATAATTCTAACCCTAGCTAACCTTACTGTCATGCATTTGTTCTAATAAACTAACCTACACTGTAGCACTCAACACTTTGATGAACATTGTTACTCAGCTGATAGAGTTGTGCCCTTTTTGATGTCCTGTCATACAGAACCTGTGAGTCGCTTTTGGATAAAAGTGTCAGCTAAATGATCAATGTACGTGTATACCTTGTACATTTAGATAATTGTGTTCCAATTTGTGGTTGATATTTTGCAGTCATGGAAATGTATTAGTTGTTAAAAGAATAGTCTAAGGAATAGTCATGCATGTTATTGGTTATAAACAGAGAATAGAAGGAGGAGATTGTAAGTAAAGTTGTTTTCATCATTAATCTTTCATCTCGGGCACTTCTACTTTGTCTGGTTTTATTCAGAATTCATCTCTAATTCGTGTGCCTCTTGAAAAGAGATGATGAAAACGACTGGTTAGTTATTGTTAGTATGGGAATTAGGTAGATTTTCATGACTGCAACATCATCACCTGTGTTTATACTATACTAAGTTGAGTCTCTAGCAGGGTTTCCGTTAGAAAAAATTGTTGCCGGTCTCAGGGTCCGGTAGATTTTTATCTACCGGTCAAATGAGAGAAATTCCGGTCAGAGTTTATTGAGCTTAAAAACAACAGGCTATATAAAGAATGACATCCTCAAGGCATGTAGATTTATAATATTTTAACTTAAAGCTAGGCTACTTTTGCGTATACAGTCATTATATTCCAAATAAAATAAGTCCAGAGACTCCGTGCTGCTGCCGACTTTAAATCAAATAGACCTGTGTCTGTGGGCAGTCGGCCCGACATTAATAAACAGCAGTCTGTTATAATCACATTTATGAGCTAACAAATTCCGTTATATTGGACATTTGTATTAATTATATCAAGCGAAGAACTGAGAAATTTGGCAGAGAGACGGCAACATTATCGTGGGTTTGCGTGATGTATATCTCCACCTAGTCCCAACGACTTGGTGCTGGTCATAATGTCCGGTGAAAACAACTCCCTCCAAGCACAACTTGACCACCCGAACCGTACCAAAACAGGCCAAAATTAAATAGCCCATGCGACGAACGATTCATTACATTCGTTTCATCGTTGCTCCACCAAGCAGCCGGTCCAACAATATCAGCGCGAGCGCCGCAGTTAGTTTGCAAGAAGCATCCAGCTGCAGACCCGCAGAGCAGCTTTCCAGGTCTGGGGACCGCACTGTGCCAGCAAAGCTGGTGGGTTCTGTGGGTCTGCAGCTGCATGCCTTCCGCAAATCCAGCAGCAAGCTCTCGCTGAGCGAAGCAACGACAACAAACGCAATGATTGTTTCGTTCATCGCATAGGCCACCCAACTCCAGCCCATCCAAATACAATTCAAATAATCAAACTGTGCCCAGAGGGAACTATTTTCACCGGACACTATGACCGGAGAGATTAAATTTGTCGGACTTCAACAGATTTTGCCAGTCAAATACCGGTAATTACCGGCTAACGGAAACGCTGGTCTCTAGGTGTGGTCAGAGTGTAGGCATACCCTGTGGGTTTCAAGTGCCCATCCTAAATAGTGTCTGCTATCGTCTCACAATTGATTTTCCTTTAGCTCCAAACTGCTTTGTTCTAATGTAGATTAACTCAGTCCCTTTCTGTCTCTTGATTGTCTGTTTGCTTCTTGTAAACACAATTTACATGTGGGTGTTTGGATGCAGATTTGTTTTAAATGGTCAATCGATTGTCTCTCAGCTCCACACCATCTTCGGTTGACATGCAAATTGTTGGAGTTTCAGTCTTTTGTGATACAATTTTGGGTGTAGGTCTCTGCATCTCGCCTCAGAGCCTGACTGAAAATAAAAACACATGTTAATTTTCCACTTCTAAGACCATTTGAGTGGGTTCTTTGTTGATTGTCTGTGAGCTTAACAAAACATCAGCTATTTCTCATCCATCCCATCCTAGGATGTAATGATAGTGTTATAATTTATCAATCATATCGCATATGTACACAAGCATCATATGAATGTGGAACCACACATTTTGAATCATGTTTAAAAATGTCTTACAATGGAAAGGGCTAGTTATCTTTCATTGGTTCTTTAGATAAACACATTAACTCAAGTGAATATAACCTAAACATCTTACTTTTAAACATAATCTATGTTGTTTGTGCCCAAGTTTTCAACATTAAAAGCGTATAAAGTCTAATCTAACGCTGTTTATGTGGACTACAATTCCTGTACTGCCATATACCGGAAACCGGGAGTGTTTGTTTAGCTCCCCGTATTGGTCAGTATGATCGGTACGCCCACAGATGTATTATAATTCTGAAACAGACATTGTAATTAGCTTTATGTGACTTATAATGTGTAAATTAAAGCAACATAAACACTCAAGTGATCTGAGATAGTTGTAATTTACTGTAACTGAGATGATAGTTGTGTATGTACAGTTACTCCCTTTTCTTGACTCCTTTTGTATCACAAACAGTACTGAATTTGCAATTCTGGTATGTCATAAATGTATAGATGTAGCAGTACTGACTATCTGTATGTCATGTATGTCATAATATGTCCTGATGAATTGAAAATGGGGGACCCTGATGTAAACAAATCTGGTATGTCATAAATGTATAGATGTAGCAGTACTGACTATCTGTATGTCATGTATGTCATAATATGTCCTGATGAATTGAAAATGGGGGACCCTGATGTAAACAAGACGAAAGTCTCTCTCTGGTCTGCATCCCCTTAACAATTGTGTGTATTGAGCTGTACTGTATTGTACCCATTCTGCAATCTGTTAATAAAGTTTTCAATCAATCAATCAAAGCATCTATATATTTATGATTTTCATACTCACCGGGGAAAGCTGTTGTGTTGACGTCGTATATTATAATCGAATAGTGGTTCCAGAGGCTCTAGCACGTTACGTGTCGTCAATGCAATGTTCGGCTCGTTTCTCCGGTGGTCTGGGATAATGCAACCCTGGAAACACTCTTCTGCATCTCGCCACCGCAACTCAACATTTTCCAATAGCAGCGCGCACATACATATACAAATAAAACATATACTACACATGGATTTCACGCACCCTTGGCATTGGGCACATTAAACTTTACGTTCGCTTATGGATAGTTTCATATAAAATCATAACTCCACGGCGCGCATAGCGTGACGTCATCGCTCCAAGCGACGTTCGTGCGTTCCCATTCGCCTCGGAAATAACGCTTTGCAATCCTTATATTAGTTCCGCGAGCTCTCAATAGCCTGGAATTTACCTTAACCCAGCGTTTTGTTACCGAATGAACGCGCCTGTGCATATGTGAAACGTAAACAAACTGAAACGATAAAACTATACTTCCCCAAATGGTCGTTCCCGTGGGCCGGTTTTGTTGATTCCGGAAATTACTATCCTAGTTTATCCCGTGAGTTGCACCTCAATGTTATTCTCTGTATAACGGTACTAGTCTCTCAATGCTCGGCGCGATATCAGTCGGCATATTGTGTGTATACAAACGAGACTTTAAACAGACGAACAAACATTAATACATATAAGTTAACGTGTGTGTATATCTGACTGTATTGGATCGCTGTACGTTTAGTCGACCAGCATCTGCTGCGACAAGGCATTTATCCCTTGATATAACTACACATCGTTATTAAAGTCATAACGACCGAACCTGACTTCGAAATTTACCAGCGATATATTAAATTATATATACCTTTTAATCATACTCACTGTCCCTTCGACCCGCGACTAATGTCCCGTTAAATGTACATTCACGTACTGCCGAGGCATCGCCGGTCATCTTCCCGCTATCTGTATTAATCAATTGGTTAATTCAATCCAAATACATCGTTTTCAGGAATGGAAGAGATTGTGGGCTTAGTTTGAGGTTGAAACAATGAATATTATGACGCTACTCTGGTAATTAATAGGTTCCAATAGAGTAGCGTTTTCCAAGGATATCACATCATAATAAGCCCACGTTTCTTGCCTTGTTGCCTATATTTTAGCCTGCATCAGCTAGACTTGGGTTAGCAAACCAACACCCTTATTTTGTGCCCTAACTTTCGGTTTGGCAACAGCTCAAATCCGGGAATAGCACTAACAACCCATCCTCTCAGAACATCTGTCCAGATAAGGACCCAGGTACACGCGTTTCCCCGGTACGATTCTCAATACAGATCAGATATATTAATGCACATTATTCTTACTCAGCCATGATCTCAATATTTGACAACATTCTGTAATGTTCACCTGGCACAGAGAAAAGCGGGAAGGTTTTAATTCCTTGCCATACATTTTTGGTCGACCATCCTATTATACTCACTTTTCTCTGTATAGCTGAAACAATACAGCACGCCGGTAGGACGCAAGAGTCCGTCTCAAGTTCGTAGACGCCAATTGTGGGATATTTGTAGATATCCTGATGAAGAATGTTCTCAGTCAACCGAGGTTTGGATAATAACAAGGGTTTATTAACCAAACAGATAGAAAGTACATAGAGAGAATGGCTGAGGGCTTCCCCCAGGTGATCAGCTGAAATGACCCAGGTAAGAAGACCTCGATTGTGGTCGGGAGGAGCCCTTTATAGTTCAACAAGGGGGGTGTGTGGTCCCATTTGATAGGTCAATTGGGGGGGGGGGGTACAGGTTTGGGGAGAGGAATGTCTTATTCCACAGAGAGGGGGGGGGGGTGCAGGTAAGGGGGACACAGGGGAGGGGAGTATATTTACATGAGGACATATTATACCACAGTGCCCTGCACCTGCCGTGACGACATAATTTCGATTACACATGCACGTTATGAACCATTGATTAAAATATTCACGTGCGTGGTGATTGTGTTGGGCAGACAAAATGTTAGATAAAATAAAAACGCTAAAACTGGGTCAATTTCAATATTTTTTTTCTTCTTCATGAAAGTCACCGTTGGCCTAGTCCACATTGTTTATTGAACAAAAATACAACCTGCAAGTTGGCCTTTAAAAGTGAACACCACTCAAAAGATGAGTGAAGTGAGAGACAGCCTTGGGATTTCTGGGGGGATCTGCTCCATTGACCATTTTCATTAGACTAGAATGGCTGCTCATTGGAGCACATACAGTATGTTGTACATGCTATAGTTGGTAATAAAATACGTTCCCCCAATAAGTGAAGGACATATGGCATGTACATGCATACGTTTTATGTTGTCTGTTGTGGCCTTTTCAGGATGTGTGTGAGTCACAAGGGCTGTTTGTGGTTATCATCGAGATTGATGTGCCTTTAGTACACACGTTTTTTCCAATAGAAAACGCTAGCGTTTACATTAGGTAGTCTACAATTCGAAACCAAATTTCTGACTGGCCAACCAGAAGTCTGTAAATCATGTTATGATTTCTTAAAACACAACTGAGTAACGCTGGTTACTGGAAACGAGAGACGCGCTGGTGGGTGAATCTCAGCCAAGAGGGCGGCTGATCGCCGAAGCTTTGTTCTTTCACCATAAGATCGAGGCCTTGGCTAAGAACCTTTGCAAACTGTACGCCACCATGTCCTCCCTCCTCACTCCTCCTCCACCTCCCCCTCCCCTCTCTCTGACGAAGACTTTGCGATTTTCTTTGAGAAAAAAGTGGAGAGCATCCGCAGCTGCTTCTCCCAACCCCCGCCCATTCCAAATGCTGAAACGAGAACCTCATCCTTTACTCTGTCATCCTTCTCTCCCATTACAGACACAGAGGCCTTGACACTGGCGTCGAACCGTCCCACTACATGCCAGCTGGACCCGATACCCTCCCCACTCCTCCAGACCATAGCACCAGACATCCTCTCATTCCTAACGGCCACCATCAACTTCTCCCTCAATTCTGGGGTGGTTCCCACCTCCCTAAAACAAGCCAGAGTCACACCCCTCATAAAAAAACCAACCATGAACCACACCGTCATAGACAACTATCGTCCTGTCTCACTTCTCTTCTTCCTTTCTAAATCACTTTAACGTGCTGTATCCAACCAACTTAATGATTATCTCTTACAGAATTACCTCCTAGACCCTAATCATCAGCAGTGATGCTACAAATTACTTGTAAAAGTAATCTGATTACTGATGACTCCTTTAAAAAGTAATCTAGTTACTTTACTGATTACTCGATTATCAAAGTAACTTAGTTACTTTGAAAGTAACTAGGTTACTAAGTCGTCGCCGTCCCCCCTGCTGCTGCCACAACATAAGAATGACAACATTTTTTTTTTTTTTTTAATAATGCTTTATTGAAAGTGCATAATGTCATAAATCATGATTGGCTGCTCAGACAGGTCATCATGAGACTCATCAGCCATCAGGCCATATAAGGTCGCAGCTCTTCACTGCTCAGGCACTCCATCCATTCTGAGACAACGGACTCCGCAAGTCGGGCGTAACAGGAATCTCTCTCACTCTCACTCTCTCACTCTCTCTCAAGTAGCCAAATTACACTATAAAACAAACTGGATAGTTGATTTAACTTCATGCTGAAGCTATTCTAAAATCAGCTATAAGCGGGCGGCTGGGTGGCGCAGCGGACTAAGCGCTCGTCACCAACGCGAGAGACACTGGTATCGAATCTGGCTGTCAGCGTTGCCTCCGGCTTGGCCGGCCGTCATACTGGCTCAATTGGCAGAGTCAGCGGGAGGGAAGCCGGTGGGGTGGTATTCTTGTCGTTGTAAACAGCGACTCCTACAGGTCGGTCAGGGCGCCTGCACAGCGAGGGAGGTAGATGATGAGGGTAGTGTGACCTCCCACACGTTACACCTCACCAATGAGAGTCCGCGCTGGCAGGTGAAAAGATGCTGATGGCTGTCTCCTATGTCTCGGAGGAAGCATCTGATAGACAGAGAACAGATGGTAGAGGTAAACGGTACTCTATCCCCCCCCCTCACAGTGAGCTGTGGTGTTCCACAAGGAAGCATACTAGGACCGCTACTCTTCCTAATTTATGCAAATGACATGTCGTCAGCCTGTGACTGCAACTTGTTCCTGTTTGCGGACGACTCAGCCCTGCTGGTCTCTGACAAGAACAAATTGCAGGTTGAAAAAACCCTCAGCACGGAACTAGGCAAAATCTGCATATGGCTCGCTGATAACAAACTATCATTACACATGGGCAAAACAGAGTCCATTCTCTTCGGTTCAAATAACAAACTCAGCAAGACCGACGGCTTCTCAGTTACAGTGGGTGACAATATTGTCACAAGGAAAGACGAAATTTACCTGGGTTCCATCCTAGAGGCAAATCTTTCCTGTGACAAAATGGCATCCAATGTAATAAAAAAAGTCAACCAACGAACTAGATTCTTGTACCGGATCTCCTCTCTGGTAAACAAGAATACCCTGAAGACTCTGGCAGGAGCACTCATTCAAGGGTACTATGACTATGCGTGCACCTCATGGTACCAAAGCACCTCAAAGGCGCTTAAAACAAAATTACAAACATCACAAAACAAACTGGTCAGACTACTACTTGACCTGAACCCCAGAACCCACCTCACCCCTGCCCACTTTGACAACCTAGGATGGCTTAGAGTAGACGACAGAGTACAGCAACTTGCAATGGGCCTGGTCTTCAAGATACACTATACGACCGGGGTGCCCATGTACATGTCAAAATACTTCCCAAAGGTCAGTGAATACCACAACCACTACACCAGAGGAAGCTCAACAAATCATGTTAAACCCAGATTCGGCTCAAACAAGGGACTAAACACGTTTCGCAATTATGCCACAACAATGTGGAACGCCCTACCCAAAGCTGTAAAGGAATGTGAATCCCTGCCCACATTCAAAACCGCTCTTAAAGAGCACCTACGGGAGGCTGCAATTCGAAACTGGCCACCGTAAATGCCCAAAACCCTCACCACCTCCTAATGTACAGTCCCCTCCCCATCATATGTATATACTCTGTCAGGATCTAGGGGTAACAGTACTGTATATTTGAATACCGCTTATGTCACAAATGTATCAGTACTAAATACCTATATGTGTGAGGTTTTGCCCGCTGCTCACTACCTTTTCTCTGTCTTCTTTAAGCCTACTGTTAGGAATTCCCTACTCACTCTCTCTAGCCCCCACCCTCTCGTTCCTTACCCTTAGTGGCCACACCTGTTTGATATTCTATTATCTCTCGCACCTGTGGTGGCAGGCTAATTAGTCCCCCTGTGGGCTTTAAATACCAGGGCGCTTCCCCTCGTTTTGGCGTGGGGTCGTGTTGTATACTTGCCGAGTCATATTCTCTAAACATCTAGACTCTTTCGGGAGATCCTCTGTCTGCCTATGCTGTTCCATTCTCCGGCGTCGAGATGTTTGCTCCAGCCTTCGCCAGCTGTCGCCGTTGCCTGTGGGGGAGACTGGTCTGCGCTCCCTGTACTTCCACGGGAGGCACCCCAGCGTTCCACTGCAGACCCCCGCGCAGCTGTTCGTCCTGACGCACATCCAGACCAGCGCAGACGCTCTCCAGTCCTCAGCGCGCAACGCGCATCTTCCAAGGACGCTCGAGCTTGGCACGCTCTCCAGACCAGCGCGCAACGCGCATCTTCCAAGAACCTTCGAGCTTGGCACGCTCTCCAGACCAGCGCGCAACGCGCATCTTCCAAGAACCTTCGAGCTTGGCACGCTCCTCCGTACCAGCGCACTGACGCGCATCTTCCAAGAACCTTCGAGCTTGGCACGCTCCTCCGTACCAGCGCACTGACGCGCATCTTCCAGACCTTCGAGCTTGGCACGCTCCTCCGTACCAGCGCACTGACGCGCATCTTCCAGACCTTCGAGCTTGGCACGCTCCTCCGTACCAGCGCACAGACGCGCATCTTCCAGACCTTCGAGTTTGGCACACTCCTCCTCGCAGACGCACCCCGAGGCGTCTCTCTGTTCCGACGCGCACACCAAGGTGTGGCGCGCACTCTGTTCCTCGGCTCCAACAGCGGCTACCCGGTGGACGATGCCCTCGCCACCGCCACTGTTCCGACGCGCACACCAAGGTGTGGCGCGCACTCTGTTCCTCGGCTCCAACAGCGGCTACCCGGTGGACGATGCCCTCGCCACCGCCACTGTTCCGACGCGCACACCAAGGTGTGGCGCGCACTCTGTTCCTCGGCTCCAACAGCGGCTACCCGGTGGACGATGCCCTCGCCACCGCCACTGTTCCGACGCGCACACCAAGGTGTGGCGCGCACTCTGTTCCTCGGCTCCAACAGCGGCTACCCGGTGGACGATGCCCTCGCCACCGCCACTGTTCCGACGCGCACACCAAGGTGTGGCGCGCACTCTGTTCCTCGGCTCCGACAGCGGCTACCCGGTGGACGACATCCTCGTCACCGCCGCTGTTCCAGCACCCTGTTCCTCGGCTCCGACAGCGGCTACCCGGTGGACGACATCCTCGTCACCGCCGCTGTTCCAGCACTCTGTTCCTCGGCTCGGACAGCCAGCCACCCGGTGGCGATGCCCTCGCCCCGTTGCTGTCCCTGTACCTTTACGCATACGCCTGGGTGAGTTTTGATTGTGATGTCACTCACTCAGCGTAATGCCCCTTGCCCCCGTTCCCGTTGCTGTCCCTGTACCTTTACGCATACGCCTGGGTGAGTTTTGATTGTGATGTCACTCACTCAGCGTAATGCCCCTTGCCCCCGTTCCCGCTGCTGTCCCTGTACCTTTACGCATACGCCTGGGTGAGTTTTGATTGTGATGTCACTCACTCAGCGTAGTGTCCTTGCCCCCGTTCCCGCTGCTGTTCCTGTACCTTTACGCATACGCCTGGGTGAGTTTTGATTGTGATGTCACTCTCCCAGCGTATTGCCTCTGTTAGTTAGTTTGGACATTTCATCTCCCAGCGTATTGCCTCTGTTAGTTAGTTTGGACATTTCATCTCCCAGCGTAATGCCTCTGTTTTTGGTTCTCACTTAGAATAGTATTTTTGGACTTTACATCTCCCCCTGTGTGTTTGTCACACGAAGATATTATTACTTTGTTCACTTTGTTATTTGGACTGTTCTGCACCTGCTCTGTTTTTTCCCCTTTTGTGCATTAACTATCTCCTCTGTCCTGCAGAGCGGCCCAGATGATTTCCACCAGTCCTCCCAGTTCCTCCCTGTTTCCCAGCCCGCCTCCGCGGGCCTCAGTCCCCTCTGTTCCCTAGTTCTCCCCTTTCTAGTTCCACCTAGTTCCTGGTCCCAAGTTCTCCCCTTCTAGTTCCACCTAGTTCCTGTTCCCTAGTTCTCCCCTTTCTAGTTCCACCTAGTTCCTGGTCCCAAGTTCTCCCCTTCTAGTTCCACCTAGTTCCTTGTCCCTTGTTCCCCTAGTCCCCGTATCTCCTGTTCCCTAGCTCTCCTAGTCCCTAGTCCTCTCTCCCTAGTTCTCCTTGTCCCTGGTTTACCTAGTCTCTAGTTCCTCTGTCCCAAGGCGTTCCCTTAACCTTCCCTTTGGCGTTCCCTTTTCCTGCCCGCCTCTTAAAGGCACCTTTCCTTCCCCTCATATTATATTCCTGTATTTGTGAATCTCCCTTAAAGGGACAGTGCCCTTTTCCCTGTATTTCCCTGTTGTTCAATAAATATCTGTTTCTTGGCAAACCATCATACCTGTCTTGTGTTGTGCGATTGGGGTCGGTTACAAACCATAACAATATGTCCCTATGCCATAAATGTCATGTATGTTGTGTATGTCATAAATGTCTATATGAAATGAAAATGGGGGACCCTGATGGAAACAAGACAAACGTCTTTCTCAGGTCTGCATCCCCTTAACAATTGTATGTATTGAGCCGTACTGTATTGTACCCATTCTGCAATCTGTTAAATAAAGTTTTCATTCATTCATTCACACACTTCAGGGCTCCCTAGACCGACCAGTGGGGGGCACATGCGAGCAACGACCAGGAAGGTGAGGGGGGAATTGGCATAACGACAAAAATTGGGATGGGAGAAAAACACAGAAAAAAACAGGAGAAAAAGTGGATACAAAAATAAATAAAATCAGCTATAAGCGTAAACATGTGTGTGTGGCTGTGTGCATGCGTGCGCGAGCGCAGGTCCCATCTCCGGTCTGGGTTCTGGAGAGGTAGCTGACTGTACCCCTGGCTCTCTTATCAGCATTATGAGATAGTAACTAAATAGTAACGCACAGCCACTTGGAAAAGTAACTGTAATCAGATTACTGGCTTGTAAAAAGTAACATGTTAGATTACTATTTACTGAAAAAAGTTATCAGATTAGAGTAACTAGTCAATCCATAGAGACGGCCCTCATAGCAGTCACAGAGGCTCTTCACTTAGCAAAAGCGAAGGGCCTCTCCTCTGTCCTGATTCTCCTGGACCCGTCGGCAGCCTTCGACACAGTCAACCATCAGATCCTCCTCGCACCCCTCGCAAGAATGTGAGTGGCTGGCTTTGTGCTGGCATGGCTGACATCTTACCTCAATGACCGCTCCTACCAAGTGTCATGGAGAGGGACCCTATCTGCCACCCGCCCCCTACAGACGGGTGTCCCCCAGGGCTCAGTCCTTGGACCCCTTCTCCTCTCCCTCTACACTAAATCTCTGGGTAACATTATCACGTCTCATGCCTTCTCGTATCATTGCTATGCCGATGATATCCACGTCTCTGAGCGGATCTCGGCCTGTCTGTCTGACATCTCCGCCTGGATGACGACCAACCATCTCAAACTGTGGTCCTCCCCCCTGACGACCTTTCCATCACAGTCGAGAATGCAACTGTGACCGCGTCCCCGACCGCCAAGAACCTTCTCACATTCTGTTGAATAATAACATGTTATGTTTATTTGAATTGTTTAACAAATACCCTGTTTTGTCTCTGTGCTCACACTCTGCAGGAACCTACTGTATGCCAGGATCCTGTTTGTGGATTTTTTTTACTGTGTCGAAGGCTGCAGATAGGTCTAGGACAGGGGTCGGCAACCTGCGGCTCCGGAGCCACATGCAGCTCTTTAGCCAATCAGCTGCGGCTCCCTGGTCAGAAAAAAAAAAAAAAATCAATTATTTTTTTCTTATTTTGGAAATCGATGTCATACTGTGACACTGAAATGAAAAAATATTTCATCAACAAAAATATTTAGTCACCTAAAAGTGGTTAATCTTGAGTTTCCGACCCCCCAGTAAGCTAACCATGGATAAATCCAAAAAAAGGAAAGTCTGAGGAAAATACAGGGTTTAATTCAGCGTGGACAGATTAATTTGCTTTCACGACTAACGATGCAGGGTTACCTGTATGCCTGATATGTGGTGAGAAATTTGCGAACAACAAAAAATTTACTTTTTATTTTATAGATTTTCCACAAATAAGGGAAGGACTCAAATAGAGCTGCATAGTTCAGGGTTTTATTTCAAAGTAGGTCTACACATGGTAGTCTTTTTTCAAAGTGGACTACTTTTTATTTTATAAATGTTCCACAAATAAGGGAAAAACTCAAATATACCTGCATAGTTCAGGGTTTTATTTCAAAGTAGGTCTACAAAGCCAGCCTTTTTTCTCCTCTTCATAAGAGTTTGCGGTTTTCCTTTGTTATAACAGGTAAAAACAGCAATAAAAAGTAAAAATATTTCTTTTTGTTGCTTTATAATTCCATTAATGCAACAAACTGTGTGCTATAAGTATAAAGTATAATAAATCGCAAATTACTTTGGGTATGCAATTGTCAGGCGTTTTATGCTAAATGTGGGGTATGCTTGGGGATAACTATATATAAAATGTTATACACTGTGTTATCTTCATTTTAAGGGTAAATTGGTTTTGCGGCTCCAGAGGAATTTTATTCCATGGGAGTGGTAAAAAATGGCTCTTTTAATAGTAAAGGTTGCTGACCCCTGGTCTAGGAGAATCAGGACAGAGGAGAGGCCTTTCGCTTTTGCTAAGTGAAGTGCCTCTGTGATCGCGATGAGGGGGCGACATGGCTCAGGAGGTAGAGCAGTCGTCTGGCAATCCGGAGGTTCCCGGTTCGATTCCCGCTCCTCCTGGGAAGCGTGTCGATGTGTCCTTGAGCAAGACACTTAACCCCTAATTGCTCCCGATGAGCAGGTTGGCACCTTGCATGGTCGCCTCCGCCGTCGGTGTGTGAATGGGTAATATGTAAGTAACAAATTGTAAAGCGCTTTGGATAAAAGCGCTATATAAAAAAGCAGCCATTTACCATTTACCATCGCAAAGAGGGCCAGTCCTGAAGCCTGACTGATTAGGGTCTAGGTAGGGTAGGAGGTCATTCTGTAAGAGATCTATAACATGATATAGCAATATATAACACTATATAGCATTATTATAGCGTAATATATATAGCGTTATTACACAATTACACCAGGTGAACCAAAAATGGGAAAGAAAATGGCTTAGACCTCAGAGAAATCTTCTGAATGCAATTGAGGGTGCTATGACAGGTGGATTAGATTCCAGAGTCTCTACGGTGGTAGGTGAGTGCTTAGTCCACTGCGCTACCCAGCCGCACTTAAACATAACTATTCTAACTAGAGGAGGCAGCCCAACACACTGAGAGCAGCTATGAGCAATTAATCTCAGATTGCCCACTAACAGGTATAAATAGGTCAAGGTGTTCTCACCCTTAAAGGACAGTCACGACTGGGCCGCTTCCGTCCAGGCTACATGAATGAATGAATGAATGAATGAATGAATGAATGAATGAATGAATGAATGAATGAATGAATGAATGAATGAATGAAAACTTGTTTTAACAGATTGCAGAATGGGTACAATACAGTACATCCTGTTCCATAGTCCAATTCTTGTATTATAGCAAGTTGGTCAAATGAAGAACACTGAAGGTATATTTACAATGCCCTATAAACAGCTTGATAATAGATATTAGATATCAAATAAAAGTAGACTACATTGAAAAAGCCCCAAAGACAAATAACCATAATTAGGGATGCGCGATCCAATACGCAGTATCGTATAGGTCAACACTGGCCAAATACGCTGGATTGGAAAAAGATATATCCAATATGATCCATTAGAAGTCAAATATAATCTCTAAATTACTTAATGTTGATGCAATATAAATATTTGTGTGAGCAGTCTCCTGTTCTCTGGGCTTGTCCATTCTGTCACAACGGGGTTGTGGAGTATAGGACTCAATTACAATGAAGCAGATGGAGGGTCCAATGGTGTTTATTGAAAAACCAAAAGTCAAAAAATACAAAAAGGCAAATGATATCACAGTTTACACACTGAGTGAACACTAACAGAAAACTTGAGACAAGAGAAAAACTCACAAACACAAACCTCAGGCAGCAAACATGAAACAGATGACAGTTGCCATGTAACCAGACAAGCCCGGAGAACAGGAAACAAGGAACTCAAATACACAGGAGCATGACAAACAAGACACATAAAACAGACTAACAAAGAACTAAAAATACTAGTGCTGTCAATAGATTTTTTTTCCTCACAATTTTCTGTAATTAATCTAGTTACAAAAATTGCATGTTTCTACTTAAGACCGAAGCTTGTAACAGATATTTACTTGAGTAAAATCATGGAATTAATGTAAAATCAACACAAAGAAAGTATATTTAGATTCAAAGACTATTTTAATAGCTTTCTTTGAATACAGTTTCTCTCCTGTGAAATACAAAACAAAAACAAAACCATCAACATTGACTCAGCTAGACCGCTTTCTTATATTATATTTAACATTTTTCACTCCATAGATTAATCTAGATTAAAAAAATTAACTCTTTAAATAATTTAAATTAATCTCTAGAGTTAAAGCATACATTTTGACAGCCCTAAAAAATACGTATTTTTGTCACGTGATGGCTTTCTATTTCTGTAATGAGTCCAGCTTCATGCATGTTTCTATACTGTACATTAAAAAACGAAATGTTCACAATTTCATCTGTGGTGTTTCTAAAATACAGCAACCAGAACAGTAAGCAAGGTCAAGGTACAGAATTGTGATATTTTGCCCAACATCCAACATATCCAACTTTAGAATAACATGGTGCTGGTTGGTTGTAGTGGGTGGCTGACTAGAAAAGAGGGCTCTGGTGCTGGGTGGCTGTAGTGTAGTAGGTGGCTGACTAGAGAAAAGGGCTCTGGTGCTGGGTGGCTGTAATGTAGTAGGTGGCTGACTAGAGAAGAGGGCTCTGGTGCTGGGTGGCTGTAGTGGGTGGCTGGCGAGAAGATGGCTCTGGTGCTGGGTGGTGGCTGGCTAGAGAAGAGGGCTCTGATGCTGGTGGCTGTAGTGTAGTATGTGGCTGGCTAGAGAAGAGGGCTCTGGTGCTGGTGGCTGTAGTGTAGTAGGTGGCTGGCTAGAGAAGATGGCCCTGGTGCTGGGTGGCTGTAGTGGGTGGCTGGCTAGAGAAGAGGTCTCTGGTGCTGGGTGGCTGTAGTAGGTGGCTGACTAGAGAAGAGGGCTCTGGTGCTGGGTGGCTGTAGTGGGTGGCTGGCTAGAGAAGAGGGCTCTGGTGCTGGGTAGCTGTAGTGTACAGTAGTAGGTGGCTGACTAGAGAAGAGGGCTCTGGTGCTGGGTGGCTGTAGTGTACAGTAGTAGGTGGCTGACTAGAGAAGAGGGCTCTGGTGCTGGGTGGCTGTAGTGTACAGTAGTATGTGGCTGACTAGAGAAGAGGGCTCTGGTGCTGGGTGGCTGTAGTGTACAGTAGTAGGTGGCTGAATAGAGAAGAGGGCTCTGGTGCTGGGTGGCTGTAATGTAGTAGGTGGCTGACTAGAGAAGAGGGCTCTGGTGCTGGGTGTCTGTAGTGGGTGGCTGGCGAGAAGATGGCTCTGGTGCTGGGTGGTGGCTGGCTAGAGAAGAGGGCTCTGATGCTGGTGGCTGTAGTGTAGTATGTGGCTGGCTAGAGAAGAGGGCTCTGGTGCTGGTGGCTGTAGTGTAGTAGGTGGCTGGCTAGAGAAGATGGCCCTGGTGCTGGGTGGCTGTAGTGGGTGGCTGGCTAGAGAAGAGGTCTCTGGTGCTGGGTGGCTGTAGTAGGTGGCTGACTAGAGAAGAGGGCTCTGGTGCTGGGTGGCTGTAGTGGGTGGCTGGCTAGAGAAGAGGGCTCTGGTGCTGGGTAGCTGTAGTGTACAGTAGTAGGTGGCTGACTAGAGAAGAGGGCTCTGGTGCTGGGTGGCTGTAGTGTACAGTAGTAGGTGGCTGACTAGAGAAGAGGGCTCTGGTGCTGGGTGGCTGTAGTGTACAGTAGTATGTGGCTGACTAGAGAAGAGGGCTCTGGTGCTGGGTGGCTGTAGTGTACAGTAGTAGGTGGCTGAATAGAGAAGAGGGCTCTGGTGCTGGTGGCTGTAGTGTAGTAGGTGGCTGACTAGAGAAGAGGGCTCTGGTGCTGGGTGGCTGTAGTAGGTGGCTGACTAGAGAAGATGGCTCTGGTGCTGCCTTTTCCAGTACTGATGATATTAGAATAGTAGGAGTTGGCCACAGAGAGGGTTTGGTTGTACTGAAAGTCACTAACAAATAATTAAAGTCACAATTAGAGACTGAAATTTATATTATATATAAGTATATACTTGTTTTTTGGAATGGACCACAGGACCCTGTCATACACAATCCAGTGATTGTCTTACACACAGAGTACCTAGAGCTTGCACTTTGATATATCTGCTTTTGGCTTCTCTGTCCCTACCTCATGGAATACCCTGTAGGAAACCTCTATACAAACTTTGATGACCAATCAGGTCATCAAAATAGTAATTGTTTTTAAATTGTTACCTCTGTTTTTTGTTTTTGAAATGTGCTCTTAATTGTTCTGATTGTCTGATGTTTCTGTATTTATTAATGCACTATGACACTTGTGAATGGAACATCTAGATTACACTGTAAATTAGTTTAACTACTCAGTGTATTTATCAAGTATAAATAAAGATTGAATGAATGAACACATACTTAACAAGTCACAAGTACGTAGTTTAATAATAGCTTGTTCATGATCTATTACCTATAAGGCATATGTTAAAATAATTAACCAACTATTGATAAACATTTAACAAGTCATTAATAACTCATTAACTAACAGTTTAACTATTTATAAGGGATACTATTTCCAAAGTGTTACCCCACTTAGAAAACATATTGTTTTCATTCATCATAATTAACAAACATAAATCCCTGCTGGCATGTATTTGGGTTCGGCTTAACTAGTTCTTAACTAGTTCTTATAGTTCTTAACAGGTGGGGGTCCAGCGATGGGCCGTCATGCCCATTGGGCAGAATGCACGCAAGTCACGGCACTTTGCGAGTGTCTACCGGCTCGGGCTGCATTTTTCGCCAAATATATAATATACCGTTCGAAAGATCTATTTGTTGCCGTTCTAATGCCACCTCACTCAACCAATTCCGTCGCATTCTCGAGTTACATGACGATATGTCAGGCGAGCGTCTTTATGCACCGCGCGTCAAATGACCACCCCAGACTGTATATGCTCCAGAACTGACCAATCACCGCTGATGGTGAAAATCATTGATCAACGTTGTAGCCAACGAGTGTACCCTTCCAACGATAACCCACGTGGGGGGGGTGAAAATAGAGGAAGTAGGTGAAAGTTGACGAGCGAAAGCGAGAAGTGAATCAGACATCAGAATGCACGGCGGTGGATGAGGTAATGTATTTTGGAAAGCTTTTTTTTTTGGCGTCGGTTTTACTAAAACACCTTTTCTGAACGAATCTTTATACAACTTTGACCTGTACTACATAAGACTTCAGGCTATGGAACCACAGTGTTTTCCAGGTTATACTTCTATGTTGGAATATTGGAATATGGAATCTTGCAACCACTACAGAAACAAGTTCAACTCAAGTTCAGACCTCTGTTACTCTATTTCATTAGCACTAAAAGTGATTTTCCTTTTTTGAATTAGTAACTTCAGAATGTTATCTTTCAAAAGAGACCAGGCTCATGCATGTGCTATAAGTATACAGTATAAAGCTATGTTTTGCAAAAAAAAGTATGCAGTCCTCAAGTTCAAGTAAAAAAAGAAAATGGCCACTTTTCTGGGTGGCTGTTGACTAGTCTTACCTAGTGTAGCACCCTGGAAATATGGCTATTATTCAGAAGTGCTGACTTGCCTTTTATCTCCCCTTTGTGCACAAAGACATGTTGACTAGTTTCCATTGATATTCTCACGAACAATGACGCAGGTGTCTCTTTCTCCTACCGGCTGGAATATGGATTATAAACAGAAATTGATTCATATTCGATCCACCCAGTTCTCTTCCTGTGGGGCTAAGTGGCGGTGCCAGCAGGGGGCGGCAGGCGGAGCGTGGAGAGAGGCAGGCAACGAGGAAGAGGGAATCACCTGGAGGTGGGGAGAACCGGAAGACCTCTTCGGCGTGGGATGTAGCCGTGAACGGTCGCAGCTACAACGGGAGGTGCTTTGGAATAGCCCCGTTAAAGAACCACCAGAGAGCCCCGCCGGAGCGAGCGACGGGTGATGAGACATACTTGCTAGTGACAGGTTATTCTAGAAGGACCCGTGATAGTGCGTGAGTAAGAGAAACTGAACCCAAGGACTAACGTCCATAGGTAGCGTGTTATAGTAGCAGTGTGTGCGGTATAAGTAGCATGCTGCTAACGGCTATATTGACTCCAGTGTATACCAAGCGCGAGGTGCTGAAGAAGACTGGTGGTGTAGCCAACCACGTTGCGCAACAGTATAACCGTGTAGCAGGTGGGCTGTTTGGGGACCCAGAGAGTAGCTTCAGTTTAAGGTAGGGCAAGTGTATGGCTGCGCGTCAACCCAGCGCCGGCTGTCAACAACCGGCATTCACCGGCGTTTCGACGTCTGCTCTGCTCCGGCGGTCGACAGCCCAGCACGGGAGTTCTTCCGTCCAGCAGAGGTCGCCATCACCCAGCACACGCTCTCAGCCAGCTACTGCCCTCTGCTCCAGCCCCGCTTGCTAGCGCCCGCGACGAGAGCGTTTGACGCCATCTTGCTACCTGGACGGTGGTGGCACTGTTTCTTCCTGGGGTCGAAGGTATTATGGTATAAGTGCTATATATGTTATTATTCTAATTATTAGTAATTAGGAATAATGATAGTGTATGCCATTTGACTCATTGCCAGTAGTACTTGTCACTGCCCAGTATAAGTAATACTAAACAAACTAAGACGGGAATTGTTGTGTGTGCGTGTCCGTTATTGAGTCTAACCCTAACCTTTTTGATGCGGGTAATATTATTATTATTTGACCCTTTCTCCTTCCAGTCATTAAGGTCTCTAGTGGTCGTCGAGGGAGGGTACTGCTTGCGGGGGGAATGAATCTATTTATGCATATCAGTCACTAGGTGTGGGAGGGCCCACGGAGGTATTCAGGGAAGTGAGAGCGAGTTGGGGAGTACTGCTGACCGCCCCGGAGAGGCGAGGAAGACCAGAGTACCAAACCAGGTTGGTAAATCCCGGGCCCCATTCACTCCCACTACCGGGTCCCAGTTTGACGCTCCAGGCCCAAAGACGAGGGTGCAGTCAGACGGAGCTCTACTGTGTCCAGCTACCTTGTGACTGCCAGCAACCGTTCCCACAAAGCAGGGATAATCCACCCTGCTACACTAGGTTTAACTAGTTTTGTTTTCCTAAAAACCTTGAATTTAATCCCTTGATGCAAGTTATCCGGTAAAAGTGAATCCAGCCCATTGACGATAGTGTGATGATGTTGATGCCTGTGATTGGTTAATTTTAACACTCAGTTTCACACATTTTTTACAGTTCCATCACTTGGATGGTAGGCCTATTTTCTCTATGTCTACTGATTTAATTGCAATAAGTAACATCATATTTAAAGTAAACTGATGTTAGAGAGACAACTCCACAATCCAAATAATTTAGATGCGCTTTTTTTGGGGTTCATAACAGTTTTTCCCAAGTTCATTGTCCTGAGTGTAATCTTCCTCAAGACAGGTTTGGGCTGACACACGGTGGCTCTTACCTCGTCCCGGGACAGTGGGACTTTTGATCTAGGCACAATGGAGGATGGGGTCTCCTCCTGCAGACTGGGTCCCTGGTGACTTGTATTCCAGGCTCAGACAATGAGGCCTCGTTTAGATTTCCACCAACAAGGGCGTTGATGAGCCCCTTCCTGGCCGTCTGGGTCTGGCGGCACTAAGGTAATTGTGCACTTCTATTCATCACCAAAACAACACAGGCAAATGCATTTCATCCTGGCCACTGTAATAGCCAATTTAATTTCCCTTACCCTTTCCTTCAATTTATGTTAAGTCATCTTAAATTACAGTATTTTCTAGTCTCCAGGCCTAAGTCACGTATATATATATGTGATTGGGAGCCAGCGCTTGACGGCCAATCACGTATATACAGAGGTGCGTTGCTCATGGGACAGGGTTGCACAATGTGCAACCAAGCTTTTGTGAGCAGAAGCGCGTGCACGCACATGCACGGATGCGCTGCACTCGACTCGTCGCGTGTACCTGGCTACCTCGCATAAGCATAACAATAGCGCATGGAATGCAACCCATTTCATGGTATTCACATTCACAGGTTTGGTGTGAACGGTGCTCTGCCTGAGTCAGACCATCGTTCACACCAAACCGGAGGGGGAGGGGGCAGGGAGCTCTGTGTCTATTCCATCCTATCCTATCCAACCACTACACTACAGTAAAATACTTAACTTAAACTAGAAAAGTAAATACAAACTAAATTAACAATGTAACTACAATTACATTTAAAACATTGTTTGTTTTTCCACCATATCTGTTGACAATATAATTTCTTTATATATTGAAGGCTACATCCTGTGCGCACGCGAGGGAACATTTATGCGCATGCACGTGCGCACGTGACGTCAATAAAACACGTGCAACCAGAGTTGAAATCACCAACGCATGCCTGCGTATATTTTTTACTCTGTATTTCTTTTATTCGCTATTGCCATTCATAATTCATCGAGGCACCTCCGTGCCCAGTACTTCAAATGGCGATCAGATAATTGGATTATTTTTTTTGCATTACATCAGAGACCAGGTAAGGACTCTATATATCCAATCTTGCGTTGATCTGATCTTGAAGCTGTCTGTGTGTGTGTGGCTGTTTACCGTTGGCTGCGGTGGGGGGGGGGGGGGGGGGGCGAGCGCCTCGCTCCTGGGCCCATTTCATGTATGCACGAGGAGACATAATAATGATAATATAGCGTTGATTTCAGGATGATTAGATAATCAGGCGAAAAATGACAACGTGATAAGTGCATTCCACTAAAACGCTATTATCGCATCTTTTCCTGGGATTATTAACACTTTGAGCGCCACCAGGGGGAGCCGTTAAACACCCCAGTATGCCACGCTCTTAAGAGGCTGATTTAGCGAAAACTCATGATTTCCGCGGATAGATTTCTATATTATATATTTTAGCTATGTGGAAATGGTTGGGCTCATTTGACAACATGCTAGTTGATGTACAATACGCCAAAAGCCGTTTGTTGATCCATGCCGTCGTTCGTTCACAATTGCACGCCAAAAAAGGTCAACAGAAGCCCAAATCGAGGCGCATTTCCTGAAAGCAGAGTTATGAGCGTTTTGCTGCAGGAGCGCAAAATCATATTTCCTCGTCTGAAACACATTAGTCCAAGTGCAATAATGTCATGCACTGTACACACAACACTTAGTGGTGTTTATCATTCATGAAATGCAATGCATATATTATATAGAGATATTTGTATCGATCACGTTGTATGCCTATATGCATTTTTATAATAATGTGTATATATATCGCTTCAATTTCACACAATTACTGTATACATCTCTCGGCATACTAATATTACATATAGACATTTTCAAGGTAAATCAAAAATATCTATAGAAAACGCAGCAATTTAGCAAAACTGTGCATACGCTTCACATTCCATAAAAGGGGGGGGGGGGGTCATGATTGCATATAAATTATTCCAAGTGCATAATGTCACACACTGTACACTACACCACTTGGTGTTTATCATTCATGAAATGCAATGCATATAGTATATAGGGATATTTTTATATAGATTACGTTGTATGCCTATATGCATTTTTATAATAATGTATATATATATCGCTTCAATTTCACACAATTACTGTATACATATCTCAGCATACTAATATGTCTTCACAGCTGTTCGTGATGAATTTACCTGCATATCATGGTGTAGTCGTCCACAGGTATGCTGACACATGTAACCCCCCCCCTTCCCATGCTGCTATGATGCTTGAATTTTCCCCAAGGGGATCAATAAAGGAATATCTTATCTTATTTTTGCATTGCATTGTATTCTGTATATTATAATCTAAGACACACAAGTTATAAAAATCATTGCATTATAATGTATTATGTATATAATAAACACTTGACACTTGATGGAGTGGAAGAAATGTCTTTACTTCAGATAAGTAGTAATTGCATTAGCAAGTGCACCATGTGTTCAACAGATACTCGGCACACATGTTGTAAAAAAAACATTGCATAATAATGTTCTGTATATACACACTTGACACTTGAAGTGTACAAGATTTATTCACCATTGGGTACACCATGTAAAGTGCATTCATTTTGACCCGAAAATATATAAATGAGCAAAAACAACATAAAATATAATTAACCATTAGCTTGTGTGCACCATGTGTTCACACATGCTATAAAAAATCATTGCATACTAATGTCTTCTGTATGAAGTGGACATATATATATATATATATATATTCACTTCAGATGAAGCACCATTGGGTGTGTACATCAGCACACATGTAAAGTGCATTCACATGCTATAAACATGTACAGTGCATTGTTTTGACCTGGACATATCTATAAAGTAGCAAAAACAACATACAATGTGTAACCACCATGCATGTACGATTAGTTTAGCTTGTGTGCACCATGTGATCATATATTCAAGCACATTCATTTTCGACCTGGCAAAATGGCAGCTAACCATTATGTTTGTGCATCAGCACACATATGTACATGTAAAGACCATGTGTTCAACCCATACTCGGCACACTATAAACACTTGACACTTGAAGTGTAAAAGATGTATTCACTTCAGATAAAAGCACCATTTTGGTACACCATGTAAAGTGCATTCACATGCTATAAAAAAAGCATAATGAACTGTGTATAACACTTGAAGTGGACAATATGTGTTCACTTCAGGTAAGGCACTATTGGTACAACATGTACAGTGCATTGTTTTGACCTGGACATATCTATAAAGTAGCAAAAACAACATACAATGTGTAACCACCATGCATGCACGATTAGCTTAGCTTGTGTGCACCATGTGATCATATATTCAAGTACATTCATTTTCGACCTTGCAAAATGGCAGATAACCATTATGTTTGTGCATCAGCACACATATATACATGTAAAGACCATGTGTTCAACCCATACTCGGCACACTATAAACACTTGACACTTGAAGTGTAAAAGATGTATTCACTTCAGATAAAAGCACCATTTTGGTACACCATGTAAAGTGCATTCACATGCTATAAAAAAAGCATAATGAACTGTGTATAACACTTGAAGTGGACAATATGTGTTCACTTCAGGTAAGGCACTATTGGTACAACATGTACAGTGCATTGTTTTGACCTGGACATATCTATAAAGTAGCAAAAACAACATACAATGTGTAACCACCATGCATGCACGATTAGCTTAGCTTGTGTGCACCATGTGATCATATATTCAAGTACATTCATTTTCGACCTGGCAAAATGGCAGATAACCATTATGTTTGTGCATCAGCACACATATATACATGTAAAGATCATGTGTTCAACCCATACTCGGCACACTATAAACACTTCACACTTGAAGTGTAAAAGATGTATTCACTTCAGATAAAAGCACCATTTTGGTACACCATGTAAAGTGCATTCACATGCTATAAAAAAAGCATAATGAACTGTGTATAACACTTGAAGTGGACAATATGTGTTCACTTCAGGTAAGGCACTATTGGTACAACATGTACAGTGCATTGTTTTGACCTGGACATATCTATAAAGTAGCAAAAACAACATACAATGTGTAACCGCCATGCATGCACGGTTAGCTTAGCTTGTGTGCACCATGTGATCATATATTCAAGTACATTCATTTTCGACCTGGCAAAATGGCAGATAACCATTATGTTTGTGCATCAGCACACATATGTACATGTAAAGACCATGTGTTCAACCCATACTCGGCACACTATAAACACTTGAAGTGTAAAAGATGTATTCACTTCAGATAAAAGCACCATTTTGGTACACCATGTAAAGTGCATTCACATGCTATAAAAAATCATAATGAACTGTGTATAACACTTGAAGTGGACAATATGTATTCACTTCAGGTAAGGCACTATTGGTACAACATGTACAGTGCATTGTTTTGACCTGGACATATCTATAAAGTAGCAAAAACAACATACAATGTGTAACCACCATGCATGCACGATTAGCTTAGCTTGTGTGCACCATGTGATCATATATTCAAGTACATTCATTTTCGACCTGGCAAAATGGCAGATAACCATTATGTTTGCGCATCAGCACACATATGTACATGTAAAGACCATGTGTTCAACCCATACTCGGCACACTATAAACACTTGAAGTGTAAAAGATGTATTCACTTCAGATAAAAGCACCATTTTGGTACAGATAAAAGCACCATTTTGGTACACCATGTAAAGTGCATTCACATGCTATAAAAAAAGCATAATGAACTGTGTATAACACTTGAAGTGGACAATATGTGTTCACTTCAGGTAAGGCACTATTGGTACAACATGTACAGTGCATTGTTTTGACCTGGACATATATATATAAAGTAGCAAAAACAACATAAGCTTAACTTGTGTGCACCATGTGATCATATATTCAAGTACATTCATTTTCGACCTGGCAAAATGGCCGATGCACATATGTGCATGTAAAGTATGTTTAGTGTTGAACTGACAAAATGGCAGATAACCATTATGTTTGTGCATCAGAACACATATGTACATGTAAAGTGTGTTACTTAGTAAAGTGAGCCATATGTACTCTGTGTAAATGATCAGCAGCTAACACCAGGACACTGATGAACGGCATTGACAAGATAGACCAACATTGCTACTCTGAAAGTGGACCAAGAATAGTGTTTCAAATATATCCATGTGCACAGTAAATTTTGCAGAGTAAATTTTACTCAAACTGAGTCCATTTGAGCCCAAATGGACTCAGTCTATGCTAATATTCCGGTCTGGCTGAAATAGCTCCTGGAATCGGTTGACAAGGTAATCTAGGACCGGGCGTACTTTGTACAGTTTATCAGCCTTGTCTGCAGTCTCGTTGTTGCTAAAATGTAGGAACCTCCAAATGATCTGGTAACTATTGCGTGACATTGTGTTGGAGAAATGGGCGCAATGGAAACATTTTAGAGTTGACCAGTACAGTTTGAGTAAAATGTACTCAGTTTGAGTAAAATACTCAGCAAAATGTACTGTGTGCCAACACCTTTGTTCTGTACAACCAATAATACCTATATTGTGAAATACTTACACTATTTACAAGACACTATACAATATACTACACACCCTCAATACCCCTATGCTCTGCATCGTCTGGCCGCCTCAGACACACATTGTTACTCAGCTGATAGAGTTGTGCCTGTCCTGATGACTTGTCGTACAGAACCTGTAAGTCACTTTGGATAAAAGCGTCAGCTAAATGACTAAATGTATACACTCATATATCATAACACATACTACGGGGAAGTACGCACCCATCCATATATATATATATTTCATGGAGAGTGTTTCCACTCTTAGCACACAAAGAGAGCTTATGCTAGCAATAATGCTCAGCTAGCATAATCTTTCTTTGTGTGGTAGGGTGTGAAACACTCTTGATGTAGGGGGACTCCACACTTTGAGCAGTATGATCTGGTTTCCCGCCTAATGCCTTTTTTCTTACAGAGCCGGCACTCTCTCGTGGGATGCGTCTTCTTTGGGGTGGGTGGGTACTTCTCCATAATATGCATTCTTAGCTTGCCATCCAACCTGCAGTGCGGATCTGTCTTTTGAGCCCTGGAAGCTCCCTCCCACCTCACACCCCCCACCCGCGGCACCTGCCTCTGCCTCATCTGCCTCACCTGTGGCACGTGCGGCACTGGCCACTGTCCGAGCTAAATCGGCTGCATCTGCCTCATCACACAAGTCAGCGATGATTTGTATTTGGAACTGCATAAGTGTCTTGTGCGGCCCTGTTGGCTGTCTGGCTCTGTACAGAACATAGGCATTGGCCATGGCTATTTGAATCAAATAGACTACGAACTTCTTGGTCCACTTTGCAGTCTTCCTAATGAACGGATAGTAACTGATATGTTGATCTAATTTGTCGACCCCGTTCATGGACAAATTATATGAGAGCATGCAGTCTGGCTTCATGACCGTTACCTTCTTCTTATGACCCTTCTTCCAGACGAGTGTTTCCATTAGAGTGCCATGGTGAAAGCTGCTGATCATTTTGACAATCCGCTTGTCTCTCCAGGCGAGAACCATGACCCGATTGTTGTGCAGGGCCATGGTCTCGCCCACCGACAGATCAACATTGGTTACACGCTTTATCTGCGCCGGTTCTCCCCGGTGCATCCTCAAGGTACCGCAGACGTGGGTCCTCAACTGTAGGAGTATGTCAGACAGGGACACTGAATTGTAAAAATTATCCATGAACAAGCAGTAACCCTGGCCTGACAAACGTCCTAGGAGCCCAACAACCGTGTCCTTGAGGGGTGCATAGTCCCCACAAAATTGCCGCAGTGAAAAGCAGTAACCAGTGTGAGAATCACAGAGCACATATTACCTGATCCCATATTTGGTGGGCTTCAGGGGGCTGAACACTCTGAATTTTAGTCTGCCACGCCAGGCCAGCATCCCCTCGTCTATGCTAATATTCTTGTCTGGCTGAAATAGCTCCCGGAATCGGTTGACAAGGTACTCAAGGACCGGGCGTACTTTGTACATTTTATCAGCCTTGTCTGCCGTCTCATTGTTGCTAAAATGTAGGAACCGCCAAATGACCTGGTATCTATTGCGTGACATTGTTTTGGAGAAATAGGCGCAATGGAATTTTTTTAGAGTTGACCAGTACATATATAGTTGCGGCTTCTGATCGATCCCCGTTAGGAATAGTATTCCTAGAAACTTCCACAACTCCGCAACGGTGACAGGCGTCCACTTGCGTAGCCTGTTACTCACCCTGTTGGGATCAATGATGGCCATTGTTTGTTCGGCGTACAAGTTTGTTTGCTGTACAATGCCACCCATGAGTTCGTCAGTGAGGAACAGCCGCAGAAAGGCAAGGGGTTTGGTGGATGTGATGGTAGCCGCATCGTGTAGTGGTCCTGGCTCTGCATCAAAGGTAATTTCGATTGGCACAAAATTACCGGTACCTTTTACTCCACTCATCATGGCTCCCACCAGCTGTGCTTTTACGGCCTCTGCCCCGGCCTCTGCCCCGACCTCTGCCTCAGCCTCGACCTTTGCCTGTAAATTATGAGATTACAATAACTAACTGGTATACTACAATGCACATACTGTAGACACATTCATATAATACATATTTAGAAACTTGTGTGAGTGAATGAGTCAGTGTGAGATAGTGATTCACAACTCACCCCGCTGCTTAGCGTGAAGATCGTCTTCATCGGCATCCGTCTCTGCCTCAGCAGCTGGCCTTTCGAGCCTCTCGCTGAAATAACAAGGAACGTCAGCTTTGTCACAATGCATGATAGAGAGAGAGATAGAGAGAGCGAGATATATACACTATACATACCTATCGGAGGTGTGCATGGTCTCCTTGCAGTCCGCATGGCAACGTCGACATCGGAGTCATCGGACTCCATGTCATCTTTCGCCCCTTCCTCCACTTCCTCCACAGAGTCGGTGTCAGAATCTGCAATAAAAAACAGTAAAGTCAGATTTTTGAGAGAGAGAGAGAGGAGAGGACACACACACCATTTAGAGAGATAGATAGAGAGAGAGAGAGAGAGAGAGAGAGAGAGAGAGAGAGAGAGAGAGAGAGAGAGAGAGAGAGAGAGGAGAGAGAGAGATAGAGAGAGATAGAGAGAGAGAGAGGAGATGATATGAGATGATATGAGAGGAGGAGAGGAGATGAGAGGAGAGGAGAGGCGAGGAGAGGAGAGGAGAGGAGAGGAAAGGAGAGGAGAGACATGCACGCGTGTGTGTCTCTCTCTTCTCTCCTCTCATATCATATCCTATCTCTCTCTCTCTCTCTCTCTCTCTCTGTCTCTCACTCTGTCTCTCACTCTGTCTCTCTCTCTCTCTCATATCATCAGAGAGAGAGAGAGACAGAGAGAGAGAGACAGATAGAGATATAGAGAGAGAGAGACAGAGAGAGAGATACAGAGAGAGATACAGAGAGAGATAGAGATAGGAGAGTAGATGATATGATAGGAGAGGAGAGGAGAGGAGGAGATGAGGAAAGGAGAGGCTCTCCTCTCCTCTCCTCCTCTCCTCTCATATCCTCTCCTATCTCTCTCTGTACAAGCTGCGTCATGCCAATAAAGCCACTTGAATTGAATTGAATTGAATTGAGAGAGACAGAGAGAGAAATACAGAGAGAGAGAGAGAGAGAGAGAGAGAGAGAGAGAGAGAGAGAGAGAGAGAGAGAGAGAGAGAGAGAGAGAGAGAGAGAGAGAGAGAGAGAGAGAGAGAGAGAGACACATCAAAAGCATTGCTATACGGGGATGGGGTACTCACACGTGGCTACACAAGCCCCACTCAAAAGCTCCACATCAAAAGCATTGCTATACGCACGTGTGTGTGTCTCTTCTCTTCTCTCCTCTCATATCATATCCTATCTCTCTCTCTCTCTCTGTCTCTCTCTCTCTCTCATATCATCAGAGAGAGAGAGAGACAGAGAGAGAGAGAGACAGAGAGAGAGATACAGAGAGAGATAGAGATAGGAGAGTAGATGATATGATAGGAGAGGAGAGGAGGGGCTCTCCTCTCCTCTCCTCCTCTCCTCTCATATCCTCTCCTATCTCTCTCTGTACAAGCTGCGTCATGCCAATAAAGCCACTTGAATTGAATTGAATTGAGAGAGACAGAGACAGAGAGAGAGATAGAGACAGAGACAGAGACAGAGACAGAGAGAGAGAGAGAGAGAGAGAGAGAGAGAGAGAGAGAGAGAGAGAGAGAGAGAGAGAGCGAGAGAGAGAGAGAGAGAGAGAGAGAGAGAGAGAGACATCAAAAGCATTGCTACATACGGGGGGGATGGGGGGGGGGGGGGGGGGGGGGTACTCACACAAGCCCCACTCAAAAGCCCCACATCAAAAGCATTGCTATACGGGGGGGGGGGGGATGGGGTACTCACACCTGGACATATGCCTAACACAGATCACACACTGTGTCATGTCTAACAAAATGTCCTAACAAAATGTCCTAACAATCTAATCAAATTGAATTATATGTACCCAATCGGCAATTATATATTGTATAATTGATATGATGATATATGTAGGCCCCTACACACCATAACCACATGCAACAACATGCACACATCAAAGGCCATGCACCATGCATTGAGTAACCATGCACACATGATCAAAGACTCATCAGAACATCAAAGACACAACGTGGCTATATGCAGACACAAAATGTCCTAACAATCTAATCAAATTATATGTACATACCCAATCTGCGATTATATATTGTATAATTGATATGATGATATATGTAGGCCCCTACACACCATAACACATGCAACAACATGCACACATCAACGCCATGCACCATGCATTGAGTAACCATGCACACATGATAAAAGACTCATCAGAACATCAGACACAACGTGGCTATATGCAGACACAAAATATCCTAACAATCTAATCAAATTTAATTATATGTACATACCCAATCTGCGATTGTACGGCCATACCCCATCGCGTTCTTGCATGGGTTCATCTCTGTCGTCCTCCATGTCCAATCTGCCTATAAAGATATATATAATAAATCACAGTTAGTTGCGTTTCAGCATCAATGGTCAAACATTCAATCATAAACTAGGCCATACATCTAGGCTGTGCATTTTGCTTTACATTACATGGACTAAACACATGCATATATTCGCGTTACTTTGTATATACCCCGCGTTACAGACGCAATATAGCGACACAATAATAATAATTCATTGATTTTGTATAGCACTTTTCAAAGACCCACAGTCGCTGATAATATACATACGCTACACATGAATATATTAGCTTGCAATGTATCTACAAACATTCGATCATACGAGATACATCACGCACATGGATTCAATAAACACATGCATATATATATTCGAGTTACACATGTCTTGAATTGACCATTTATTGGATTGAAATTACCTGGCGTCCACTCGTCACGATCATCTACAGCAATGTCGATCTCAGACTCGTCCGAGCTGTGCGACGACGGCGGCGATACATGACGGGTCTTGGCAACCCGCTTCCTTGTGGCTCTGACCGGGGGCGGCGAATCGATCGGTACCGGAGAGCCGGTGGCAGCGGCCACGACCGGAGAACTGATCAGTACCGGAGGGCCGGCGGCAGCCGCCACGGCCGGAGGACTGATTGGTGCCGGAGGCCTCACCTGCGGCGGAGGTGCACGGCTTGGGCCAGCGGCAGCTGGTGCTACCGGGGCCTGGGCGAACGGCAGTGTGGTCTGCACGTATCGGTCCGGGAGTTTACCCCTCCTAGACGACTTCCTCATTCTCCACATTGTGAATACCTACTGTCAACTATGACTATAAAAACGGCTATAAAAATCTACTAACTAGTGTTACTAAAACACGGACTAAGCACTTATCTAAAAGCGCTGTACTTGCTACAGTACTGTGCAACTAATATTACCTGGTACTACAAAAGAAAATAAGTATTACAAAATGAAGAAAATATATTATCAATCACTACTACTACTAGAAATACTATCAATACTACTATCAATGCTAAATGCTCAAAATCAAATCAAATCAAAACGCTAATCTCTCTCTATCTATCTATCTATCTCTCGCTATCTATCTCTCTCTCAATGATAAGTAACTGTATTCACAAAATCCGAAGACGCACTGAGCTCACGCTGTGTGTGCTCAGGTTAAATATCAGGTGGGCAGGTCATGATCGTCATGATCTTTACTATCGACCAATCACAGCAGAGATCTATCATCCTTATAATAATGCAGGTAGATTGACTGATAACATTATACATGTGTTACAACATAGGGCTATACTGCCACCTAGCGGATTCGAGCGAAGTTGCATGTCTAGACGTTCAGAAATGTGGTAGCAAGATGGCCGCCGATGTCTAGTTCATGAAAAAAAAATTTAAATAAAAAAATCAGAGAAATCTTGTGAGTGGCATTCAACATAACTATCAGAAACCAGAGATATCTTGTGAGTGGCAGTGAAAGTGTTAAGAATCACCAAAACTATACTCATATTCAAAACGGTATAAAACGGAAATGTACTGATGAAAAAACAATCTGTTTTGTGCATGTTGACTCGAAGCAACTCACTGACAATCGACAGGTGTATTAGACCCATAGCTATAATATAAGATATATTTTAAGCACTTGCAAGTGAACAAAGCGCCCCATTGACTTACAGTACTGGCGTTCTATACAGAAGGTAAACAGCGACCCCTGGCCGTGAATGTGTTCCTTTCCTGTCATTTATGCGAGGTTTAGGTAGGGTGACGGTGACATTGCTTAATCTTTTCACTACCAAAAGGTTAACCCTTTCAATGCGACAATACGGAAAACCCTTTCACTACCACACTACAGACGGTTAACCCTTTCACTACCACGCTGGTAGTGAAAGGTTAACCTTCTGTAGTGTGGTAGTGAAAGGGTTAAGAACATCCTGGTCCATGTTGGTATCTGTTTAATCCCACTCCATTATGTCAAAAGGTGAAGGCCATTCTGTTCAGCTAAATTGTGCAGCTGGCGAAATAGTGTATAAAACATCTTGTATTTTGATTTGTGGACAGCATCTCCTTGGACAGACTGCCTCTGTGTACTCTGTGTTAGGGATGTGCTCTTTGCTGCAAACTTTAATAAACTATACGAGACAGTACCCCCTTTGATTGATTGATTGATTGAAAACTTTATTAACAGATTGCAGAATGGGTACAATACAGTACAGCTCAATACACACAATTGTTAAGGGGATGCAGACCAGAGAAAGACTTTCGTCTTGTTTACATCAGGGTCCCCCATTTTCAATTCATCAGGACATATATGACATACATGACATACAGATAGTCAGTACTGCTACATCTATACATTTATGACATACCAGATTTGCAAATACAGTACGGTTTGTGATACAGAAGGAGTCAAGAAAAGGGAGTATATACATTTGACGTAGAAACTGTACATTGGAGGAGGTTGGGTGGGGGGGGGTTGGGTACATTGGGATATTGACAACCATACTGGGTAATTTACATTGGAGGTGGTTGGGGGGGGGGGGGGGAGACACACTGTATAAACAAGCAAAACTGTACATTGAGGGGGGGGGGGGGAGGAGACACTGTACAAACAAACAAAATTGTACATTGGACTATTGACAAAACCATACTAGGTAAATGACTGTACATTGGAGGGGGTTGGGTTAGGATATTTACAGGGGCCAGTTTTGAATTGCAGTCTCCCGTAGGTGTCCCTTGAGAGAGGTTTTGAAAGTGGGTAGTGATCCACATTCCTTTACAGCTTTGGGTAGGGCGTTCCACATTGATGTGGCATAATTGCGAAACGTGTTTAGTCCCTTATTTGAGCCGAATCTGGGTTTAACATGATTTGTGGAGCTCCCTCTGGTGTTGTGATCGTGGTATTCACTGACCTTTGGGAAGTATTTTGACATGTACATGGGTACCTTGGTCGTGTAGTGTATCTTGTAGACCAGGCCCATTGCAAGTTGCTGTACTCTGTCGTCTACTCTAAGCCATCCTAGGTTGTCAAAGTGGGCAGGGGTGATGTGGGTTCTAGGAGTAAGGTCAAGCAGTAGTCTGACCAGTTTGTTTTGAGATGTTTGTAATTTTGTTTTTAGCGCCTTTGAGGTGCTTTGGTACCATGAGGTGCAAGCATAGTCGTAGTACCCCTGAATGAGTGCTCCTGCCAGAGTCTTCAGGGTATTCTTGTTTACCAGAGAGGAGATCCGGTACAAGAATCGAGTTTGTTGGTTGACTTTTTTTATTACATTGGATGCCATTTTGTCACAGGAGAGATTAGCCTCTAGGATGGAACCCAGGTAGGTAATTTCATCTTTCCTTGTGACAATATTGTCACCCACTGTAACTAATAGGCAACCCTAACCCTAATAGGCAAAACAAATATTTGAATAGATATCACTATGAAACTTTCCCAGTGTGTTATGTAACTAAGAAGAAATATATTGCAAGTCTTCTGAAATGTATGTTTATATATGCAAATTAGCACTTCTCCATTAAATATGTGCACATTTGCATGTATCGCCAAGACTCGCATCACCAACATGGATAATGCCAGATTCAAAAACTTGGTTTCATTTTGTTGATACATTCAAAACGAAACTTTTTTCAGAGGGGATTGTGGCTATGTCCTCTTATCAGCCCATACATCAGGAAATACTGTCTACTTTTTATATTCGCCTAGTTTTGGTGTCTCTCCAAGACATTTACAACAAGCGGTGCATGGGTAAGGCTAAGAGAATACGTTTTTTTTTTTTTACATTTCTATAACCTTTATTTACCCAGGCAAGCAAGTAAGAACAAATTCTGATTTTATTTATTGTCAAAAGTATGCATAATGTTGTGTTAATTCCACAACAAGAGATATTTAATGTTAATTACCTGACATTTTTCCATTTTTGGGGGGGGGGGGGGGGGGGGGGGAGGAAACCCTGCATATATCGGTATCGGTTGATATCGGTATCGGAAATTAAGAGTTGGACAATATCGGTATATCGGTATCGGTAAAAAAGCCAATATCGAGCATCCCTAGTAACAACCATCAAATGCACTCACAGCACACACATCCACACGCACACACTCACTTTAAACAAACAACTCACTGCAGCTCCCACTTTAGACACCTAAACACACTTTATATTTATTGGTAAAGAATTTGCACTACAACCCATACCTCATTACACCTTACTGTAAATTGTACCTAGATTGTACCTCATCCCATTTCTGCATTGTACTGTATAGTATAGTATATTGTATTGTAACTCAGTTACTTTTCTACTCTGCATTGTACATGTATATATTGAACACTTTTGTCTACGTACTTGACTTCTATTTTATACTTACAGTACTATAGTTATTTTATACTTATCTATTTTTATATAGCACAAACAGAAAGAAGCATTTTATATGAAAGTATTCTGTACTTCTGTATGACAACTAATAAAGAAACTTGAACTTGAACATGAAATGTACTATAAACCCGGCTATGAATGATATATCAACAAACCCCTCTGAAATAATAAGCATAATATGGATGGGAAGAAATGTGGAAAGTTTGGTGTGTGTAGGTACTAGGGAAATGGAGTTCCATGTCTTTGTGTGTAAGTAAAATGCATAAAAACTAGTTTTTCAGAAAACGACCTCAAAGTTCTGTATTGTAATTGTGATCTATGGACACAATCAGACAAAATAAAGTAAAATAAACAACTAATTGTCTGTTTTCAATATTTTATTGCCACTAGTTTGAAATAAGACATGTTAAGGAAGCAAAATATAACAAAATCTCAATATCGTCGGAAAAAAGGCGATTTTGGGGGTACTGTCTCGCCTTTAACTTCTGATCGACTATCAGCCTGCAGTTTGGACTCTTTATTTCAGCGCTCTCTGAATTTTAGCCACTACATCACCCAGCGTAATCTTTTGGTTACAGTTGATCAGAACTATACCCGGGCCCTTCTTCCTTGCCTTCCTTGCCTTCCCCTCACAGTGAGCTGTGGTGTTCCACAAGGAAGCATACTAGGACCGCTACTGTTCCTAATTTATGCAAATGACATGTCGTCAGCTTGTGACTGCAACTTGTTCTTGTTCGCGGATGACTCAGCCCTGCTGGTCTCTGACAAGAACAAGTTACAGGTTGAAAAAACCCTCAGCTCAGAACTCGGCAGAATCTGCACCTGGCTCGCTGATAACAAACTATCATTACACCTGGGTAAAACAGAGTCCATTCTCTTCGGATCAAATAACAAACTCAGCAAGACCGACGGCTTCTCAGTTACAGTGGGTGACAATATTGTCACAAGGAAAGATGAAATTACATACCTAGGGTCCATCCTAGAGGCAAATCTTTCCTGTGACAAAATGGCATCCAAGGTAATTAAAAAAGTCAACCAACGAACTAGATTCTTGTCCCGGATCTCCTCTCTGGTAAACAAGAATACCCTGAAGACTCTGGCAGGAGCACTCATTCAAGGGTACTACGACTATGCCTGCACCTCATGGTACCAAAGCACCTCAAAGGGGCTAAAAACAAGATTACAAACATCACAAAACAAACTGGTCAGACTACTACTTGACCATACTCCTAGAACCCACCTCACCCCTGCCCACTTTGACTACCTAGGATGGCTTAGAGTAGACGACAGAGTACAGCAACTTGCAATGGGCCTGGTCTACAAGATACACTATACGACTAAGGTACCCATGTACATGTCAAAATACTTGCCAAGGGTCAGTGAATACCACGACCACAAGAGGGCCAAGGCAAGTTGTAGACAGTAAAAGAACAAATAGATAACGTTAATCAAAAGTCTGTCATACAATTGTAGCCGGTGTGATCTTACTGCGTTGTGTTTGTTTCGATTCGACCCCTGTTAAGGGATTGCCCTGAGTGGGAGTTGAACCCCGGTCTCCCGCACCGGGGGCGACATCACAGACCACTGTACCAGAGGCTACTTGGTCTGGATGCCTCTGGGGAGTGAGTTTACTTGCAGTACCGCTTAACGTCCACAGCCACGTCACTACTTGTACCCGTGACTGTGGATAGACTGCGGTACCTCCGTTACACAATGATGGTTGGTGACAGCTACATTGTTGCCATAGATACAGTGCTCCCCAGCGCCTTTCTGACAGTAAAAAGTGCTATCACACCAGCCATTATGCTGTCATCTTGGTTGTGGTGAGATATTTAAGCTATTGTATTAGAACAACTAAAGGGATTCTTTCACAATTTAACCCTTTTTTCTTTTAACCTACTTAGAGTTACAGTATTTCATGGGGGAAAAATATATATCTAACTATTTTATTGCACTGCACTATTTTACTATTCTATTTTAGTCACTAAACCTATAAAGGAACGATGTCAGAGTTGTCCTAGCGAGACAACGGGTCGAAACCCCCGGACAGAAGAGTTTGATAGTTGATAGTTTCGGAGTACCCAAACCACACCCAGGCTTGCGATAACGTACCTACCGGCGATGGCTGGAGTATATCCGATACTGAGAGGTGTGGGCTGCAGGGCTTCTCTTGGTGTCAAAACAGTACATAGAAATTTTTTGGTATGCAATAATAAAGAGTAATTTCTGGGTAAAAATTACTAGACCACCGTGGGTTCGAGTCCCTGTGATCATACATCACAAAAGCTAAAGTTAAAAGGATGTATATCAGTGATAATCAAACCGAAAACAAAGTGATTGCTATAATGTAGATTCTATTGCACTGCACTATTGCATTATTTAATTATATTTTTACTAACTGTTTTATTGCACTGCACTATTGCACTAGTTTACTCTGTTTAGTCTATTTTACTTCATGTCTATTTTATGCATATCAGTGATAATCAAACTGTAAACAAAGAGGCCTATTAAGATGTTAGATCCTAATATGAAAATGTGATTTAATGTTCTATGCCTTACTTTGACTTTGTCTATTTTGCTGATATCTTTCTTATGCTCATTTTATGCTGCACTTTATACATTGCTCTTGATCTGCCAATTTTGTGCTAATTTTATGCCTGTATTTTTTCTACTGCTGTGAAGCACTTTGAGCTGCCTTTCTTGTATGAAAAGTGCTATACAAATAAAGTGTATTATTATTATTATTAGTAGTAATAAATGTAGGTTCTGAAACCTTGGCATATATCTATATAAGATGGAAAGAGATACAATTAAAATGTTTAAGGTAAACTCTTCACCTCTGTCTCACTTTTTGATGATATACAAGCATCATCAACATATATTGACAGTTGAATAGGTTTATCTGTTGAAAAGGTAGTTACCGTATGAAAACAATGTAAACATAATTATAGGAAATAGCAGAATTTAAACTTCAATCTACATAACTCTACATTTTTTTTTGCTTTCGACTAAGAGGTTGGCAGTTGACTATGGCTCCTTTCGATCGACTAATCGGGGTCAGCCCACACACACACACACAGAGAGAACAGAAGAAAACTACTGCTGCTGGGGCATAGTCAAGACCATGACATGATGAAGATAACCATGGTACTTACAAGGTTAGTAAGAAAAGTAGGAAAAAGCCCTCCTTGACTGCTTATCATCGTGTCATTGATATTTGGTGCAATACCGTACTTTTCAGACTATAAGCCGCGGCTTTTCCCCCCATTTTTCGACCCTGCGTCTTATATAACGGTGCGGCTTATATGTGGACAAAACCCGAAAATCGAATTATTGCTATTTTTACTGCATTGAAATGTTATTTATCTGTTCCCTTATTTACTTAATACAACTTGTAAATGAGTTAATTCTTGTTATTTGTCCGACAGTATTGTGTCCCAATGGGAGTCATTCTCTGTAGAGGTGGGAGTCATTCTCTGTAGAGGTGGGAACTTAAAGCTCAATATAAGAACGGCCATGCACCACCACCCACAGAATCGAGAAAGAGCAATCAATCTGTCAATCATTTCCGTGTCCGGGCCGGGTGAGGTTTCCCGTGTTGAGTCAAATTAAGCCGCAGGCTCCACTCCTTACATATGGTAATTAAACATTAAAACACATGCGGCTTATAGTCCAGTGCGGCTTATATATGTACACATCATTCAATTTAGCTGCTGCGGCTTATAGTCAGGTGCGGCTTATAGTGCGAAAAGTACGGTATTTGAAACCCTGCTGACAAAAATAACCTAGTTTGCACAAACAAGGTGTACGTCAGAATTTAAGACAATTGATTGATTGATTAATTGTGTGTCTTTGTAAGCCCACGTTTAAAGTGTAATCAATATCCCACCAAAATCAATATAAATCAAATGAAAGTTAAAGTTATCCAATCCCATAAATCAACCTGGGAACAGAAATCTAAATTAATATAAATCAAAGTGTAATCAATATCCCACCAAAATCAATATAAATCAAATTAAAGTTAAAGTTATCCAATCTCATAAATCAACCTGGGAACAGAAATCTAAATTAATATAAATCAATTGAAAAGGAATCCAACCTAACCTATATTGAAATCAATAGATTTAGACAAATACAAATATTTCCCCACCCACATGAACCGGAAATTGCAATTTCGAAGAATGGAAGTCACCCTAAATTTGAAATCAAAGAATACATAAATAAAACAATACATACTTTGGTTTTGCTTCTGGCCCTTGCAACTTTAGCCAAATTCATAGACACTATAGACCTTTTGGTACCATACTGGTTTCTCTGTATTCCTGTTAACAATGTTGATACAGGTGTTGCCAGATAATAAGGAGTGCACAGGTTGTGTTACGAAGAATCAGATTAAACCGAATATATATATTTATTACTTGAGATATATTGTATAGTATTTGTATATCGTCTGATATCCCTTGTATATTCTTTGTACATATACACGGAATATCCCTTTACCTAGTACAGACCATAATATTTCGTTCTCCTATTGGACAGCGATCCCCTAGGCGCCACGGCCATACCCCCAATGTCTAGTTCAAAGTCACCGCCAAAGACATGCCTGGACATGACCGGCTCTGCGCAAGAATACGAGACAGAAATAAGGCTGGTACTAGATTGTTCACCTAACGTATAAATACGGCGCAGGTGAATACAGCAGTATGTTAACCAATAAGTTGAAGCCTCACACCACGATACAACGTGCTGTGAAGTGGGCCCGTTTTGCCCCAAAATAGAGCCTTGAGACCGCGTGCGAATTGATAGCTGAAGTGTCAGAGTTTAACGCTGCATCGTCGAGTTCGACCTATTCTATTATTTAAGTAATAGTCTATTATGTATAGTGTATCGTGCGGCTACCGTTCTACAGTGACCAGCATTACCAACGCTTCCTCGTACCGAGCTAGTGTGCTTATCCAGGCTGGGCGGCTTAACCTGGTGCCGTCATCCGAGGAGCCCTAGACGAGAACCGTGTGGATATGTACACTGGATAACCTACACCGGCGACTACAGAGCCCTTTTCGGCTGGATTATATTAGCTTTGGTCCTGTAGCTGATGGAGCGGAGAATCGTTTACACCCACAATTGTGTGGGATTTACCCTGTGAGGAGCAACGTCGAGCCCGCCTCTAGGACGCCTGAGGCCGGCTAGCTTTCTTCCATGCGGCACTGCATACCGGAGAATAGCTGTTGTTCGTCTGCGGATCAAGAGATTATTGCACTGTCTCCTGTACCTCGAGTCTCCTTATTCCTCGTTGACCCAGACTTTCGCTACCGACAAATCCTCTCCCCTGCTGGCCTACAACCGGAGGGACCCTATTAGTATCTCCAGCTGCCCTACTAGTGTACCATATATATAATTCTTATGATACAGGTGGTATTAATTATCTCCTGCGTAATATGCTCATGCACTTACGCTCTTGACCTATTCATGCACATTCTTCGCCTTACAAGCGCAATTCTCAATCTTGATAAGTAAAGTAATGTAAGATAATCTTCGTGCTGCTAATAAATATTCTTCTAAACGAGTATTTGTGTGAGACCGTGTTATTGTGGATGTGTTCATCTCATATACCTGTGTACTGTATGGCCAGTAGTAATGTACATAAGTCAGTAGTGGTTTAATGATACCATACTTATTCAATACAGTCAGGGAATTGTACCCCTCAGTTACAATTGGTCCTTCGAGCCGGAGGGTAATTAGCGTAATATTAATATAATATTAATATTAACATGGCCAATGATGAACACTCCACAAACGGTTCTCCTAAGCTAGATCGCCCGGAGCGCAGGCGGCAGCCACCTCGTTACCTAGAGGACTACGCTGCCAGTCTACTACCTAGCTTTATACAGACGTTAAACGCGGAAAAAGCGGATAGTAAAAGTATGTCAAACCCTACCGACCAGGCGACCCTGCCAGTAGAGACCCTAGTGGGTTCTAACCAAGCTCACGGGGGGGACCAGGAGGGACCTGACATGACTTTACCCCCCGCCAACGTCGACGAGGCAGTCCCCGGAGAGCTCCAGGATAAAGAAAGCCCTCCAGGGACGGAGCCCGACCCACCACCAGAAGAGACGCGCACCCAGGAGATGGACCTCCTCGGAGCGCGACAGGAGAACGGATCTCCAACGAGCACTGCCAGAAGCCGATCACCTCCATCAGTGTCTTCCCCCAGCGAGGCGGACAAGATGCTGGCGCAGGCCTTTATCGCCACCCTGGCAGCCTCCACTGAACGCGATCGACTCCAAGCACAGACGCTTAGCGAGCGCGAACATTCTTCCATGGAACAAGAGCGCCTCCGCGCGCAACACCAAAGTGAGCGCGAACACTCTACCATGGAAAGAGACCGCCTGCAGGCTCAACAACTAAGTGAGCGCGAACAATCTGCAGACCAAAGAGAACGCTTCCACGCGCAACTCCAAGCGCAAGCCCTTAGTGAACGCGAACACTCTGCGATCGAGCGAGATCGCTTCCAGGCGCAGCAAAGGAGTGACGACGACCGCATACGCCTAGAGACTAGACGCCTCCAGACGGAAGAGAATATGGAAAGAGACCGCGCCGAAGCCCAGCGCGCCGCCGCCGATGCACAGCGCGGAGCCGCCAATGCACAGCGCGACGCAGCCCAAGCCCAGCGCGAAGCAGAGCGCGACCTCGCTCACATCAAGCGCGAAGCCGAGCGCGACCGATTACAAGCGCAGATAATGGAGCAACTGATTGCCAGGGCAACCCCCCCTCCCTCCGCACGGAGCTCCAGGGCCTCGTCAAGACAAGGGTCTAGGGCACCCTCCCCTACCCGATCAAGCGACCCTGAGCCCGGCCAACCGAAAGAGCCTATACACCTCTCCGAACCCCCTCCCCGACCGGTCCATGCGAGACCTAGCAACAGGGAAGAACCGGCCTACGCCGCTGAGAGACTAAATAGACGATTACAGGATCTAGACGACCTGGCAGAGGAAGAAGAAGAGGGAGAGGAGGAAAGTCAAGCCCAACAGCAGCATCGTACTCCACAGGACCAGGAGGTCCAGTACAGCCCAGACTTTACCCCCGCGGCTCTGCGCTACAGACCCCCGACTCAATTCACGGGTGAGCTTGACGCACGACCAGCCCCGAGGAACAGCACCTGGGTACACGGGCCTTGGTACCCGACAGGTACCAGCCCACCACGACACGTAAGAGGAGACTCGCCTAGGAGGCCTCTCCCCCAACGCTCACCGATGTGCCAGCCATCCATGGCATCGTACCTTGGCACACCGACGTTCCCGGACTTCACACACGAGAACAGAGCACAGTACACAGAGCTACGAATGTGCTTAGAGACAATGATGTCCGATGTACCAGATGAAACGTACAAGTATGCTATCCTACTCAAGCACCTGAAGGTGCCCAGAGCGCACAATATAGCACTGGCATATTCCAACTCTACTACCCCATACACCGCGGCTCTAGTAGCCCTCGACCAACGTTATGGACGCATATGGGACTACGTAATACAAGAGATAAGGAATATTGACCGTCTACCCCCAGCCACATACAATCGCTCACTAGATGACCTCTCTATCAAGGTACAATCCCTGGTAGGGATGCTGGGGGCACAAAAGGAAAAGGGTATGGACGAACTGTACGCAAACTCTAATGTTGAGAGAATATTAGAGAAGCTTCCGCCCGCCCGACAAGAGCGCTTCAGGCGGCAAAGGGACCACCGTGATCCTAACGGTCCCGAGCCATCCCTCCTAGACCTAGCCGACTTCCTGGCGAGAGAAGTCAGCAGCCTACGATTGGATACGTTCGTGCGGAGCGCGCCAAGCTCCAGAGAGGGACCTAGGAAATCAAACGATGGCCGCAGGCTGGTGACCGTCATGCACCAAGCCGAGTCAGTACCGCGCAACAAGAACCACAGTACCCCCTCGATGAAAGAGAAGTGGAAGATTGTATGTCCGTACTGCGAAAAGGAACACTGGCTGTCACACTGTGACACGTTCAAGAAGATGACCGCCGACGAGGTGAGTCAATGGATAAAGTCCAACCGCCGCTGTTACCGATGTGCGCGCAGTCACATGGCAGCCGAGTGCCGCTTAAAGAAGAGGTGTAGTCGGTGTGACGGAGCCCACTTGGACGTTTTACATGACAGTAACAGAAGAAAGCCTGCACCCTCAAGCAGCACAAAGGCAAGTGTTATGTACATTGACCCCGCCAGCAGCGGGGGCGCCCGGGTGCTCTTGAAGGTGGTCCGCGTAACACTGAGTTACGAGGACAAGGTCATGGACACCTACGCCGTCCTTGACGACGGGTCAGAGAAGACCCTTCTCCTCGCGTCCGCTGCGGCCCAGCTGGGGCTGCGGGGGAGCGAAGAAACGATAACGATTCGGACTATAAGAAGAGACCTGAAGACGATCAAGGGTGAGAACGTCTCCTTCACTATCGAAGCAAGCGGGCAGCCAGAGAGACGGTATAGGATCACTAACGCTTTCACCAGCCAAGACATAGGCCTGTCGCAGTACACCTACCCCATCGCCAAGCTGATGGATAAATACGTGCACCTGCGTCAACTACCTATACCGCTCATAGACGGTGCCACCCCGACCCTGCTGATAGGATCCGACCATGCACACCTCATCGTCCCGATGGACCGGGTCCACACTGGGCCCAGAGGTTGTCCAGCCGCAGTCGAGACCCGCCTAGGATGGACACTACAAGGCCCCCTCTCCAGGTCTCCCAACCGAACAGCAGCCACTCGCTGCCTCCACTCCAGAGTGACAGAAGAAGACACCACCCTCCTACAGCACGTCGAGAGGCTATGGACACTAGAGACAATGCCCTTTAAGAACGAAAAGAAACACATTCGTTCCAAGGAAGACATTTATGCTATAGCCCTCCTCGAGCAGGGGACAAAGAGAGTCAAAGTCAACGGAGTGATGAGATACGCAACTCCACTCCTGAGGCGAGAGGGTATGCCTACCTTCCACGCCCCAAAAGAAGCGACGGAGCGGTATCTATCGAACACAGAGCGGCGCCTAGCCAGAGACCCCGCTCAAGCTACTGTGTACCGCGCTGAGATTAACAAGCTAATCACAGCGGGACACATAAAGAGAATTGACATTAAAGAGGCCGATCAGACGACCGAATCATGGTACGTGCCGCACCACAAAGTCCACCACAACGGCAAGGATCGTATTGTGTTTAACTGCAGCTACCAGATCGGATCACAAAATCTGAATAAAGAGCTCTTGCCCGGCCCAACACTCGGCCCCTCTCTACTGGGCGTGTTGCTACGTTTCCGCCAGAACAAGGTGGCCATCAGCGGCGACATCAAAGGGATGTTCCTGCAGGTGCGACTAGTGGAAGAGGACAAGCCCCTGCTGCGGTTCTTATGGAGAGAGAGGATCGGGGATGAGCAACCATCCATCTATCAATGGGAAGTCCTCCCTTTCGGAACCACATGCAGCCCATGCTGTGCTACGTTTGCACTGCAAAAACACGTCGCAGAGGACCCAGCAGCTGATGAAGAGGTCCGACAAAGTGTAGGAAATAGTTTCTACGTGGACAACTGTCTGCAAAGCGTCTCGACGCCAGAAGAAGCCGAGGCCCTCCTACTCAAGCTCCGCGCCTCCCTGATCAAAGGCGGCTTTGATCTCCGGCAGTGGGCCAGCAGCGACCCTCAAGTATTGCGCAGCCTCTCCCCAGAGGACAAGGCAGCAAGCAGCGAGACCTGGATGGCGACCATCCCAGGAGAAGCCCAAGAAATGACATTAGGACTAGTCTGGCGCTTCAAAACAGACTCGCTCCATTATAAACACACACCCCTGACCAAGGAGCAGGGAAGGTCGACTTCACTACCGACCACAAGACGGAGTGTATACAGAACACTCGCCAGACAATATGACCCGTTGGGATATATTCTACCTTACACCACCAGGGCAAAGATGATTGTGCGAGCGCTATGGGACAAGGACCAGGGCTGGGACGATCCCATACCCGAACACCTTGCCTCCACATGGAGAGAGTGGGAGACAGAACTCAGCTCGCTCCCAGGTGTCAACATACGCCGCAGCTACTTCCCACCCACAGTGAGGCCGGAGACGTGTCAGATAGACCTGCACGTCTTCAGCGACGCCTCCGAAGTAGCCTACGGTTCGGTGGCCTACTTGCGGGCCCGAGAGGAGGGAGGAGAAATACATACTGCCTTCATCCTGGCTTGCTCAAGAATAGCCCCCCGCAAACAACAATCTATCCCGCGTCTAGAGCTCTGCGCAGCCCTAGCAGGAGCGCAACTCGCCACGTTAATCCAACGTGAACTCACCATCCCGGTGCAAAGAACAATCCTGTGGTCAGACTCCATGACCGTACTCACATGGATCCAGTCCGATTCGTGTAGATACAAGGTCTTCGTGGGAGTCAGAATCACAGAGATCCAAGAGTTAACAGAAGCAGCACGCTGGAGGTATGTGGACACAAAACAGAACCCAGCTGACGTCATCACACGGGGAATGTCCCTGGATGACCTCACCCGTCACAATCTCTATAGTGACGGTCCCGAGTTCCTCAAGCTCCCGGAAGAAGAGTGGCCTACACCCACCCCACGGGAGGCGAGTGAAGAGGAGGCAGAGAAGAAGAAATCTATGTTCTGTGGGTTGACACACACACTCGTCCCCACAGATCCCAACATAGACGACTGCCCCACCCTTGAGAGTGCGCAGTTAAAAACATTCCTGTGGCACCACCCAGAGGTTCCGTCCACTACTGACATTACTGCAGCTAACTACGAAGAAGCAGAACTCCTTCTGCTACAGCGAGACCAAAGAGACTCGTTCCCCGACTAGACTGTCTGCAGGGATCAAAGCCAGTCCCGTCAGCAGACTGCTCCACTTGGCCCCTGAGAGCGACGCCCATAATCTCATCAGAGTGGGTGGTCGTCTGAGGAGAGCCCCAGACTTAACGGATGACGTCAAGTACCCGATAGTCTTAAACAGCCGACACAAGGTCACAGAGCTCATCATAAAGAAATACGACGAGGACGTGCACCACGCCGGGGCAGAGAGAGTCTTCGCGGAGATCAGACGTCGCTATTGGATACTGCAAGGAAGAGAAGCAGTACGACGCTTCCAGCGGACTTGTCTAGACTGTCGCAAGTGGCGAGCACAGCCCAGTATACCCAGGATGGCTGACCTACCCCCCTGTCGCCTCCGACTCGGCGACAAGCCCTTTCACTCCACCGGCATGGACTGTTTCGGCCCGCTGTATGTAAAGAAAGGAAGAGGGACGGAGAAGCGGTGGGGTATTGTATTCAAATGCATGACCACCCGAGCGATACACATAGAACTCCTTCCAACCATGAGTACGGACTCATTCCTTATGGCCTTCCGGAGATTCACATCGCGGAAAGGAAAACCGTCTATATTATTGTCTGATCACGGGACAAACTTCAAAGGCGGAGAAAGAGAGCTGAGAGAGAGCTTCCAAGCTATGGGCCCAGAACTTAAGACCCACCTCGCTCCCTCTCAGATTGATTTCCAGTTTAACCCCCCGAATGCACCTCACTTCGGTGGAACTTGGGAACGAGAAGTACGTTCAATAAAGACAGCCCTGTACGCCGTGCTTGGGGCTCAGACCGTGGCGGAAGAAGTCCTCACGGAGATCGAGGGAGTATTGAACTCAAAGCCCCTCGGTTACGTCTCAAGTGATGTAGCAGATGTCGACCCAGTCACCCCCAACACTCTCTTGATGGGGCGGCTGGACCCCGCGCTACCACAGACAGTGTACAGACCTGAAGAAGCGAACGGCCGAAGAATGTGGAGGTACAGTCAAGTATTGGCTGACAAGTTTTGGAACAGTTTCCTCCTCCACTATCTACCGTCTCTACAGACCCGCCAGAAATGGGTGAAAAAAAGAGACAATTTGACGGAAGGTACAGTCGTCATGAATATCGACCAGTCACTACCCCGAGCTATGTGGCCGGCCGGCCGCGTAAGCAAAGTGATCACTGGTGCCGACGGAAAGGTCAGAGCGGCAGAAGTGCTCGTCCAAGGGCGGACCACCCGACCCGTGGCGAGGCTGATAGAGTTGCCAAGGCTCCCCGACTCTCTTGATGACGACCATGACCCCCTGACTTTGTGAACTGCCCTACCCTCACATCGGACATTGAGTAGTGGACAGTGCGGTTAATCTGTCTCTGCTTATCTAATTAGTTGCGGACTAATTAGGAGGCGGCTGTTACGAAGAATCAGATTAAACCGAATATATATATTTATTACTTGAGATATATTGTATAGTATTTGTATATCGTATGATATCCCTTGTATATTCTTTGTACATATACACGGAATATCCCTTTACCTAGTACAGACCATAATATTTCATTCTCCTATTGGACAGCGATCCCCTAGGCGCCACGGCCATACCCCCAATGTCTAGTTCAAAGTCACCGCCAAAGACATGCCTGGACATGACCGGCTCTGCGCAAGAATACGAGACAGAAATAAGGCTGGTACTAGATTGTTCACCTAACGTATAAATACGGCGCAGGTGAATACAGCAGTATGTTAACCAATAAGTTGAAGCCTCACACCACGATACAACGTGCTGTGAAGTGGGCCCGTTTTGCCCCAAAATAGAGCCTTGAGACCGCGTGCGAATTGATAGCTGAAGTGTCAGAGTTTAACGCTGCATCGTCGAGTTCGACCTATTCTATTATTTAAGTAATAGTCTATTATGTATAGTGTATCGTGCGGCTACCGTTCTACAGTGACCAGCATTACCAACGCTTCCTCATACCGAGCTAGTGTGCTTATCCAGGCTGGGCGGCTTAACCTGGTGCCGTCATCCGAGGAGCCCTAGACGAGAACCGCATGGATATGTACACTGGATAACCTACACCGGCGACTACAGAGCCCTTTTCGGCTGGATTATATTTGCTTTGGTCCTGTAGCTGATGGAGCGGAGAATCGTCTACACCCACAATTGTGTGGGATTTACCCTGTGAGGAGCAACGTCGAGCCCGCCTCTAGGACGCCTGAGGCAGGCTAGCTTTCTTCCATGCGGCACTGCATACCGGAGAATAGCTGTTGTTCGTCTGCGGATCAAGAGATTATTGCACTGTCTCCTGTACCTGGAGTCTCCTTATTCCTCGTTGACCCAGACTTTCGCTACCGACAAATCCTCTCCCCTGCTGGCCTACAACCGGAGGGACCCTATTAGTATCTCCAGCTGCCCTACTAGTGTACCATATATATAATTCTTATGATACAGGTGGTATTAATTATCTCCTGCATAATATGCTCATGGACTTACGCTCTTGACCTATTCATGCACATTCTTCGCTTTACAAGCGCAATTCTCAATCTTGATAAGTAAAGTAATGTAAGATAATCTTCGTGCTGCTAATAAATATTCTTCTAAACGAGTATTTGTGTGAAACCGTGTTATTGTGGATGTGTTCATCTCATATACCTGTGTACTGTATGGCCAGTAGTAATGTACATAAGTCAGTAGTGGTTTAATGATACCATACTTATTCAATACAGTCAGGGAATTGTACCCCTCAGTTACAGGTTGTGTTGTGAGCAGGAGGCTTGGTGGTGCTTTAAAGTTTTAGCAAAGCCTCACATATAATAGTAATTAACTAGTATAATACTGAAATTCTTGACCCGAAAAGAAAGACATAAGTCTTTCTTTGTTTTCACCCCAAATAAGCAAAAATTAAATTATAATATCATTCCACATTTTCACCTGAATACTAAAAATAAAGTGTAAAAGAAAGTTAAAAAAACAAACAAAAAGCATTCCAAATCAACAATTCCCACATAATCCCACAAAACAGATTCAATATACAATCAAGGTTACAATGATCACATTTGCCCAGGCATAAAACAGAGAGACTCAGAAGGAGCTTCTATCCCAGGCCATCAGGATGCTCAACGACAAACTGTTACTTATTTTACTCTGTAGTGTTTGAAGTAAAAAATAAAAATAAAAAATAAAAGTAATAAGAAGTAAAAAGTAAGTAAAGTCAATATGCATATTATGTATATTGACTTTACTTACTTTTTACAACTTTTTTTTTTTTTTTTTACTTACTTTATTTTTATTGTATGTAGCACACTCTCAGGGGCTCATACAGAAACAAGCATGTCATCATAAGTATTCTGTATTTTGTTGGGACAAATAATAAACTAACTTGAAACTTGTCTTAGTATGTTCGTAGGCCAGCCTTTTCGGAGGCTGTTAGCATCTGCCGGTGTGAGGTGACCATGTCGTCCCACACAATATTCTTTGTTCCTCTGCAGGGTGTCTGCGCCTCCAGAGGTGTCTGTGCCTGTCAGGTTGCCTCCACGGTTGTGACACCAGTATGCAAAGAAAAAATTTAAAACAACATGGGGGTAGACAGCTTCAGGTGTTCATTTTGAAAAGTGTTGTTAGTGTTCCCCAGCTGTGCCTTGTCAACTATCCATTAGGTTCAATGTCAGTCGGCTGTCTTCATTAAATATATCTATTCACACAAGGATTATGGAGCACCTATTTGTTTGTTGCTAATATTGTCGACATAATCATAATCATTAATATCATCATTATCTATCTTTCTACAACATTCATTATTTGTCCCTGTGGACCAAGGCCAGATTAAGAATTCAGAGGCCTCTGGGCCAGACTCTTGTGGAGGCCCCCACACACACATACACGTGCACGCACGCACGCACAGTGGCGTTTTTATATGTAAAACATTGGTGGGGCAGCCACCAACCAAGGCTACATACCAGGCAAACTACAGTAATCAAAATGACAGTAATCGTTGTTCGCAAATTTCTCACCACATATCAGGCATAGGCTACAGGTAAGCCTGCATTGTTAGTCGTGAAAGCAAATTAATCTGTCCACGCTGAATTAAACCCTCTATTTTCCTCAGACTTTCCTTTTTTGGATTTATCCATGGTTAGCTTACTGGGGGGTCGGAAACTCAAGATTAGCCACTTGCAGACGGCAGGGAGAGGCACGGGGTGTGACGTACTGTATATTTTAGTTGATGAAATATTTTTTCATTTCAGTGTCACAGTATGACATCGATCTCCAAAATTATTAAAAAAAAATATTTGGAGGCCCGTCACTAGAGGCCCACGGGCCGCGGCCCAAACGGCCCGGTCGTTAATCCGGCCCTGCTGTGGACAGAAACTCACATGGTTAGTTCATTATTTAAGCCAGTTTCAAAAGAAAAATCCTCTGGCACCTTCCGGTCTCAGCGTTTTCCTCACACCTCTGGAAGGGAAAGAGAGAGATAGAAATGATTAGTAGAAGAATGATCTACACATTTAGATGTGTATTCTAATAGAGGTTAGCCTTTATTAATTATAACATATACTCAGTAAGTAAAAGACAACAGACTCTTAAATTAAGTTCATGGTATCTTCCTTCCTTTCTCTCATCCATGGTCTAAATTAAAAGATCTGCCCTGGAAGATTAATTTCAAAGGAATTTGATCACTATGACAGAAGAGTGGAGGTCCCATAATCTTCTTTGATTTAAACCCCCCGTTGCTTTGGTAGTACTATGACATCTGTTATCATGTCACATGTGATGGTCTGGATATAATTTTTTATTGCTGTGGCAGGGGGTGGCTCTTCGCCAACTCTGTTTGATCTAATATCTCCCGTTGTAGTCTGGGGGTCATTCCTCGTAGCTGAGCCTGTGGAGATAAAAGGCTTGGAAAAGGAGTCAGGTGTTTTCTTTCATTTGCATTTTGTGGCTCCTTTTGCTTCTTGATAAGACTGCCCTCCGTCTGTTGAGTGGTAAGTGTCTTTGGACCTCCCCTTTCATCCAAGAATACAGTAAACTACCATATTATTTAATAAAACATAAACCAATTGTGTTTTCCACGTGACTCATTATAAAGGGAAGAAACAATGGTGTCTTGGGTGTTAGCATCACCACCAAATGACCCTTGTAAAAATTGCATTATCACTTCCATAATTCTCCAACCGTTCCTTTTGGTTAGCGGCATCATAATAATATTTATGGTTTAGCATGAAGTCATATTGGAATTCCGGACTGTTGTTTCTCACTGCTCTCCAGGGTAAACAAAGTGGGAGCAGGGCTCTTCGGCAGGGAACACCAAGGTAATGGAAAAGCCCATTACAGCAACTGTGTCCTTGTTCAGCAACATCTTGCTTCACGCTGACACGGTTAAATACCGTGGCAAATCTGCCACACGCCACTTTCCGACACAGGTGATGATGCTGCAAAAACAGAGCTTTTTATTGTGTGGCAAGATGGTAAAATCCAGAGCAGATGTGTGGTGCTGACAGGTATAAGAGAGATGTTCGTGTGGAGGGTTCTCCAGACTGAAGGGCATCCCACACTGATTAGCCCCATCACTCCATTAACATGTACAGTACAGTAGCAAACGGAGAAGCCGAAAGATGGAGGAAACAAATCATACATAGTACCCTGTTGAGGTGCTATAGATAAAAGCTTTGAGTAATCATCAAAAAAAGAATACATCCACAGAGCTTTTAGAAAGGTGCAGAATAAAAGTATTTTCCCCACCAAAAAATATTGATGAATGAATAAATGTATAATTTAAAAAATATTGGCGCATCCAAAATAAATGTTGTTTACATGTTGGTGCATGTATCCCCATAGATATATATAAAGATGACTCACCCACGCTGCAGGCCAACGGAGACCGACGTTGCCACATGACGGCCATCTTGCTACAGGGTAGCACGCCCACTCATAACATGAATGTCTATAGTGCATGTATATTGAAATAACCATAGCTTGCTCAATTTTCAACCGTTTGGTTTGTTAAAAAGTCAGAGATGTGGTTATCATACTGCATACTTATAATGGACTTTCATATGCAAATAAATTTTCTTTTATAAAAATTATTCCAAGAATCATATTCACGTTAATAACGTTTGTAATAAACCAAACCGTTTGGAAATCCGTCAAGATTTCAGAGAGTTAAGAGTATTTTTGTTTGTGCAGATCACCCACCTTAAAAACCTGTTCCACCCAACCGGTACCGGTCCCGAAATGCCATCTGGTCATTAATCAATATTTTTATGACTGTTGTAAAACATTTGCGATAAAATTTTTAAACATATTCAAGTATTAACATCACTAACATGTCACAACAGCATGTAGAATGTATATTATCATCAATACGTTAGTTTAGCAATAGGTTAAAAGTGCCTTTAGATAGATTTTACTTTTCGATTTGCTGAAGTCTATTGCGAGACGGTGACCATTTTGGAAATTTTTAACCATGGGAATTGTAGCCTTTTTGCAGCAATTTTTTAGAGGACATGCATAGCTGTCGATCAGCGTTGGAATTTTTCCGAACTACACTTCCTGGCAGATTCTATGGGGGTTCAAGGTTCAGCGTTGTGAATTAATTATATCAATAACTGTTATTATTCGGGATATAAGCCACAAAAGGTAAAGTTTTTGACAAATATTGAAACGCAGTTAGTTTCTCCTCCCTATTGTTAGCACGTAGCAACAATTAGATCTGAAATTAGTTTCAAAATGGTTGCACTGTGGTGAAAATAAAGTACAGTAAATTACAGTAGATATCATTATCTGTTCTTATGCACGCCTGGTGATACTAAATCCAAATTGAACTTGGGCATTTGAAAGATAATATATGTATATATATATATAAATGTGCGAATTGGCTATAATAAGGTCATTTATAAGCCTCCTATTCTATAATAATATTTCAAATTGCATTGGTCCAGATGGGAGAATTCAGTACTGTATCTACAGAACCTTCTGTTTAATCATCTTCTCTTTATTAATTTCCTTAGATTTTTTGTACACATGATCTCAAGAAGGTACTGAACGAGATCAGTGGCAGTTTTTTATGTTTGGTCATTATTAGCATGGTGTTATTCACTGTCAAAGATGCAAAGAAAAATCATAATTCATATTCTCCTTTGTTTCATCACAATTTAAGCAAGCCTAGTAATAGACACAATATTTCTGACACTGGGAATACATTCCCTGAGGTCCATAGATGTACCTAGATACCAATAATATGCAAATGGCCCTTGTAGAAGTGGAGCAATATTCCATTTACCTAGGTATATATTTTAGGCGGATTTTCACCACGGTTGGAACAGGTTAAAGCAGTAGTTAACTGTAGCAAGATGAACTACACAGGAGACTCTGCCTTGCACCATCTAGTCTTTATATATATCTGTGTATACCCTCCCTACTTCCCATTTCCCCACGTGGAATGCACCTGATTGGATAAATGACATGCTGGTGCTCTAGTGCGACATCTAGTGGCTGAATATTACCTATAGCACATTCATTTGACCTTTTTGTTTATTTTCTGTAGTGTCTTTGTATCTTGAAGTATGTAATTATTTTTAAGCTCTTGCATGTCCTTATTGTTTTAATGAGACAGGTGTGCTTAACTTGTATATATTTAGCATATTATTGGATCATTAAAACTGTCATTCTCATTGGATAATGTAGAAGTTAAGAGGCCATGTCAGAAACCATGCAGCAACCGTGTCAGACACGGTTTCTCTTTACAATAATGGCTGAATGTTCCTCAGGCACTGTTGGTGGAGGACACATCCTATTCCGAAGAATGCAATTGTGTCACGTATATAATGGCTGTCAACAGAGAGGACAAACTTAGCCTTGGATACTCTCTGAGGGACACTGGGAGTGATGCAGAGACTGTGGTACTTGCATGCAATGCCAAGTGATGACATTTGACCTAACAAAGGCCCAGAGACATGTCCTTTCATGGCGTCAAAGACGCTAAGTTATTAGTGTGCCATTCAAAATGCTCAAGAGGGATCTTTCCGAAGGCACCGCATCTAGATGGATTTCACTCCAGATAAAGGATGTTCTGATCCTTCTCTTTTGAGAGTAGTGATCAAATAGTTGTATCATAGCTTGTAGCAAATGTCAGATTTTGATAAATGTTATGCATTGTCTTTCATGGGCTTGTGTAATTAGTTCTGAAACTGAGCCCACTGACATAATCTACCTTGTTAGTTCATGTAACGTATGTATATCTTCTGTATGTGTCAACTGTCAAGTATGACCTGTTCTAGGCAGGGTTCATCCTCCTGTTTTTGGGGCGAGGCAAATCCTCTTCAGATGAGATGAGGCCTTCAACCAAATGGGGGGTCAGATGCTATCAGACAGCATTGCCTTCAAGTTCTGCCTTCGAAAAAGCTGCATCTTACTCATACTTTTTCTTTCATTCTCCACTTCCTGTCTTAAACAATGAAATATGACCACTAATTAACTTGGTTTGCTGAACGTGAGATCCCTATCAAATAAGTAATTTATCTGCTATAGGACTTCATTGCCTCAAATGAGTTAGAATTATATCTGTGACATGACTGATATCAAGGTGATTTTAAACTATTCCCTTAGACTTTTCTCACGTCTGGTGGCAGTACATATTGTGGAAAACGTGGGTTCTGGGGGGAAATTACATATATAATCCTTGCCATTTGGCCAGGGTCTGAGGTTTTCAGATTAACAAGCCTAAACAAGCTGTTCAAAACGCTTCCCCTTTGTGGTGTCTCAAGGGGGGGACAAGCAATAAGTTCGCTTTGGAGCCAGGAACACTACCTACCTAATGTACTGCCCAGTTTGTACATTTATGTGGGGTAGACAGGCAGGGAAGTGTGACCCACCAACAATGGCATGTTTGATACAAGAGAAGAAAGAGGCTACTGTGTCTGGAACCATAAAGCACAGCTAATTGACTAATTTAAAATGTATTGTTTGTGACACCATGATTGATGATTCTTAGCAGTGTGTTAAGGCTTGTTAATCAGAAAACTAAATGGCAATGAGTACCTATGTACCTATGTACTCCAACATTTCAGACTGCCAACATTTCATACAAAGTCATGGCAATATTATATAAAATTAAATATATCTTAAACAAGAACTCACTCCATTTATTGTACTGTTCGCTCATAACCAAATTTTCATAATGCAGAAGAAAGCCATAAGAATTGTGAATCAAGCAGATTACTATGAACCGACAAACGCACTCTTTATTAAATCAAATGCCTTAAAATGTTAAGATCTTAGATCTTAGCACTGCAATAATATGTACAAAGCACATAAGCACTCACTTCCAAGTTGCATTCAGGAGTTGTTCCAGACTATAGAGAGCCGATATAGACTTAGGGGAACTTGTGTATTCAATATCTCAAAGGCAAGGACAAATGACTTGCTGTCAAGTGAACCAAGTTTTTTTTCTTGTAATCTTTTAATATAAGTAAAAGTATATTCTATATTGTAATACACTAAATTATGTTATATCTAGTAAAATTAATGGAAGAACAAATATAAATGTAAGGGGGTAGGGATCAATACGCTTAGCTTCCCTCTACTCCTTTTTTGGACATGTCTGCTAACCAAACACATTGCTCTTGACCTTTTGTTTATAATTCCTTCTTTTTTTTTCTTTTTTTCTTTTAATGTTTTTTTAATTTGTTGTTATGATTGTTTGGTTCGACAGAACAAGATATCGTGAGTTGTTTGGAGAAATATGGAGAATAACATAAACTTTTTCATTCATTCATTCATTCATTCAAATATAAAAAGTTTATGTATATCTGTTAAAGGGGCAAAATGATGGAATAGCTTTGACAAAGAAGTAAAAGTGTGTAGTTCGCTACTTTTAAGAAATTACTCAAATATAAGGTGATACATAAATATAAAACCTCATTATTATCCTAGTTATATTTAATCTATAACACAACTGTGTTCAAATAGTGACAAAGGGAAAAAGAAAAAATAGTATTAAAAAATTAAATAAAATGTTTCTTTTTTGTATTTTTTTGTGTGTAAATAGTGTAATGTAAAAAGGGTAGGCAATTATAAGCCTCGGCTTCAGCCTACACCTTTTCGGTCATTTAATTTTTAATTTCTTTTGGAAGTTCTACTACTATGCGTTGTAAAAAGAAAAAGACCGAAATAAAATCATTAATTCATTCAAAAGGCAAAACCCATTTTCCATAGCATGTCCCTTTAATGAATTTTAGTTTATGGACCCCCTAAAGTTGAAAATATTCATTGAGGAATTTCCTCATTGTTTCATGTCTCTTGTTTCGGATGTTTAGCCCCTTTTTGAGTCTTTTGACCTTTTCAGTCAATAAAATCACCTCCTGTCTCACCTCTGGTCTTAACCCGAAATAATGACGAGATATTTGTGTGTCTTATCTAAGAGGACATTAAAAGCCTAATCAGTTTGTTTGTCCCCCCGCTTCTTATCCAAACTGTCTATTATTTTCAGTATATTACTACTACTTGTGTGAGCAATACTCCTAATATTAGTATCCATATACTTCACTTCAGGTAGACACAATTCTATGGAAAAACAAACTTCCAGTTTTAAAAACATCCAGCACCACGTCACAAGTGGTGAACTCTTGAGCTTTCCGAAAATGTCCACTTACCACGTCGTTCATATGGACTCTTCTTGTGAACACGATTAACATGACCCCATTTGAAGGCAGCCTTGGAAAGTGGTGAAAGTGGTGCCTTGATGAAAGAAAGATTCTAAACATTCTGTTGACAGTTGGTATAGTTCCTTTATTGATCATTTGAAAATGGCAACATAAGCCAAAAAAAAGTATAAATAAAATACTTTTGACACAGAAAACAATCAATTATGTTATTGCCTATTATTAGAGTCCTTTTCCTGTTGATGCAGACAAGCAAGTTTGGAGCAGATTGTGGTGCATCTCTTTGAAATTGTATTCAGCCACAGACTCATACCCCCCGACACTACCACTAATTGTGTCTGACTCTTAACCACCAAAACCTGTACGGACTATACCGTATGACATTATGCACCTTGTGTATACCGTTTACTTTTACTTATAGTATAGTATATATTCAGATTAAAATTAAAAATATTTTTTGTATTGACTATATTTATTGTAACCGTATATTATAACCGATAGAGCATACAGACCCTCATCTGCACTTCTGTTTGCACTGTTTATTTGTCTCATATTTTTATATTCAGATGAAATTGTATTGCCTATATTTAAGCCTTCCCTCTATTACCCTGCCCATACCTGTAACCCCCCCCCCCCATGCAGCTATGATGTCGAATTTCCCAAAGGGGATCATTGCCAGGTTCAGTAAAGGCTGCTGCTGAACCTGATTATAATGTGCATGGGGTGGTAATCTGGCGTTGTGGACAGTGACTCCTACAGGTCGGTTGGGGCACAGGAAAATGGCGGGGGCAGTGTGAGCCTCCTACGCGTTACTCCTCGCCAAATGAGAGTCCGCGCTGGCAGGTGAAAAGATGCGACTGGCTGCCTGCACATGTATCGGAGGAGACATGTGACAAGGCTTCTATCCTCCCTACAACCGGCCAGTGGGGGCATATGGGAGCAACGTTCGAGACAGGGGAGGGGAGAATTGGCACGGCTAAATTGGGATGGGAGAAAAATAGAAAAAAGGAGAAAAAGTGGATAAAAATATATATATATATATATATATAATATATCGGATATGAGTAATGGAAATAATTCAGTGCTGTTTTACGGACTCTAATCATTCTAAAAATATTTGTGGTATTGTGGATTTTTTCTCGTGTATACCTGCTGTGTTCTAGGATGGGTGAAGCCTTTGCATTTCATCCCCATTGTCAAACTGCTTACAATGGCCACTGAAACGTTCCATTAGGAACTTTAGCCATGTGGTTCTTTCCTCAGCTGGTAGGTGGCTATGTACTAGTCTGTCTCCTAGACTAGAGTAGGAGCTCTCCTAAGGATCACACTGGGGCCTCTGGAAATACTTCTGAGTTTCATCACACTTGATGATGTCCCAGTTCCGCTTGATAATGTTGCATACTGTAGCTAGTGCAGAAGTACACCTGGTCCTTCTTAGGGCTAGTGGTGGGCTTCCTGGTTAAAAGTGGCGTTCTAGGGTGCTAGCCTTAGAGAGAGATGAATCTTAGTTAGGAGTAGTTGTCCTCCCTTAACCTTGATCAGGGCCAGCATTACTCATGATGGAAATAAAGTTGATTGCGGCAAACCGTGCAGTGTAACCATGAGAAGTTTCACATGCATCACATTAGATGTACTCTGCAAAACTGTCTCAGAATGTAACTCCTCCACCTCAGACATTGACCCTATACCTACAGCTTTCTTCAAACGGGTATTTAATAGTGTTTCAAGCCCTGTGCTAGATATCATAAACACTTCCCTTAGGACTGGTATTTTCCCGGATGCCTTTAAAACAGCAGTTGTAAAGCCATTACTAAAAAAACCTAACTTGGATAGTAATGAAATGGCAAATTATCGTCCAATATCCAACCTACCATTCATTAGTAAAGTACTTGAAAAGATAGTTTCAGTTCAAATAAATTCCTTTCTTGAAGAAAACAACATCTTAGAAGAATTTCAGTCAGGATTCAGAAAATATCATAGCACTGAAACTGCCCTCACCAAAATAATCAGTGACCTCAGACTAAACTCTGACGAGAATAAGATCTCCATCCTTATCCTGTTAGATCTCAGTGCAGCATTTGATACAATCGATCACGATATTCTAATCGATCGTCTTGAAAACCATGTCGGTTTCTCAGACCATGTGCTAGGCTGGTTTAAAACATACATCAGAGGGAGGAAATTCTATGTTAAACTAGGAGATCACATGTCTGTTATATACGACAACAACTATGGAGTTGCACAAGGGAGTTGCTTAGGTCCTTTACTCTTCTCCCTTTACATGTTACCGCTGGGTGATATCATCAGAGAACATAATGTAGATTTCCATAGCTATGCGGATGATACACAACTGTACATATCTGCTGAACCAAATGATACAGCGATTAGCTCCATTACAGACTTCTTACTGGCAATAAATAAATGGATGAGTAAGAACTTCCTGAAACTAAACGAGAACAAAACTGAAATTCTAATTATCGGCTCCAAAACTAAAAAAGAAACATTAATAAAGAACCTGGGGGGACTAACCCCTTGGATCAAATCTGAGGTCACTAGTCTTGGGGTTGTCATAGATTCAGAACTGAACTTCAATTCTCATATTAGTGTAACAAGTGCCTTGTTGCCTTGTATAGATAATTACACCCCATCACAAAATACACTTTAATACATTCCACTAATACTCCTAAACGTTTTATTTTATTGATTTAAGTTGATTTCATTCCTTTCGTTTTGTTTTATTGCACTTTTGGGAGTTAAGGCTTTTATTTTGAAACCGACACACTTGCATTTCCGGTCCTCCGGGACACGCATCTTGCCTGCTTTCCGGTGGTGAGTTAGTTCCACCTGGAGGTCCGTGGAGTGAGTACTACTCCTTATGTTCAGTGAAAGACTTCGGTCTAAAAGTTGTTAAATATTGTATGTTACATTCCTAAAACTGTGAAACGAGTTTGTAATGTAACTACTGTTGTTAATATGTACCTGTGCAGTTGTTTTGTGGGAGGTTTGACTGGGTAAAATGCACTTTAATAGCATGTAGGAAGTTTGCACACACGTGCACTGTTAACATGGAGTTAATGCAGTCACGTCTTTTCTCAACCATAGCTCGTGCTGCAGATGTCGTGTTCCTAATGCTGCTGCATATTGTTGCCTTTGTAACCTAACAGGTATGTGTGTACAGTAGCTCCCATGTGTCCGTTTTGTATTCAATTGTGTATATTTTTCCAATGTAATTGTATATTAAAATGTGTCATTCTTATGAGCCAGTCCCACCTGGAACTCCGTGAGCTCACGTGCTGCAGTGCAGATGACTATTCCTAATGCTGCTGCATATTGTTGCCTTTGTAACCTAACAGGAGGGAAATAAAGTCCGTCAACAGTCATCCATGTCTGTCGTCCTTAACACAACGCCGTCAGAGAGTACACCATACTACACCGGTCACACGTGGTGCCGTTTGACCTCGGACAACGGACAACGCTCGCCTGTCCACCGGGGACGCTGTCTGCACGCCGCTTCTTCATTCAACTGGCTGTGCTGAGTACAACGTCGAACGTTAACGTGTGCGCATAGGATAAGCGCATATGTGATATTGGTTGTTTTTGTTTGATAATAATATGCTATTGATTGTAATTGTAAATATTATTGTAATGATACAGTAATTGGAGACGACACTAGTTGTACAAGACCACTGTATTTTTTTTCTTTTTCTTTCATCTGTTATGTATTGTGAATAGATAGCCTATGGTCTAATGTTCAAAGTTTGAGCAGTAACAAGTGTTGCTATCTAACACATGCCCACTGTAAATATGATTGGGAACCTATTTGTTTATATGGTTGGCTGGTAATGAGATATATATATATATATATATATTATTTCCCCCCCCCCCCCATCTGTTCTGGTAAATTGTGAATGGATAGCCATACAGTAGCCTACATGTATTCGTGTGTAGTCTAGTGTTTAAAGTCTGAGCAGTAACAAGCGGCCATTTAACACATTCACACATACTTTTCTTTTGTTTATAGCCCTCTAAAGCATTTTTATTTTTTATTCTTGAACATGTCTGAAGCAGGACCACCAGATCTGGAGATGGTGGGTATGATGCCTGTATATGGCAGGGGTCAGTCAGCTCTTATGTGTGGGAGGGGAAGACCTGTGGAACTGAGTCAGTCTACAGTTCGCCAGTCAGTGTTTGAAGCAGTGGGGCCAGTGGCCACATCTACTCCAATCACGCATGGCAATGATGCAGCCCCGCAACTCGCTAGGTCAGAGGATTTAGGCAGCCTCGTCACAGACCTTGCCATACAGATAGGAGAACAAATTGCATCTACTCTGCATGCCATGCACCATACCAGTTATCAGCCCCAGGTCCCCGTCCCTGAGCCCCAGGTCCCCGCCCCTGAGCCCAAGGTCCCCGCACCCCAACCACAATGTTTTTCTGGGTGTGCAGACATGTCAAGGATGAAAGTAATAGTGCAGGCGGAGACTAAACCACCTCCGTTCTTCAGAGGTGATCGCACTGAGCCAGTCTCCATACATGAGTGGGAAGACATGATGCTAGTGTATCTGTCTAGAGCGAGTTGTAAAACCGACAGAGAATTGTGTGATCTAGTGATGGGCAGGTTGACTGGTAAAGCTAGAGACATAGTGAAGGTGTCACTGCGTAGCCGGCCTGAGTTGTCTGCCAATATGACCCCTGCAGCTGTGTTTGACATTTTAAAGCGTAACTTCAGCGAGCTGACATACTCCAGTATGCCCATGGCCGACTTCTATGCCATGGTTCCCAGGCCTAGTGAGGGAGTGATGGATTACTGGGTCCGGCTGAATAAAGCAATCGATGTTGCAGATGAGTGTCTACGTCGCCGGGGTCGGTGTGTTGATGATGCGAGCGCCGAGGTCGTGATGATGTTGATCACGCACTGCCCAGATCCCAGTCTAGCTATGTCCTTCCAGCTGAAGCCTGTGGAGCAGTGGACTGCAGCTGAGGTCCAGGAGCGTCTAGATGGTTACCAGAGAGACCAAAGGAGATCCAGTTCACGGGCACAGCAGATTAACATCTCGGCATGCAGTCAGAGCCCCATGGCTGGTGGCCCATCCCCTCCTGTCCTGTATGGTGGGGCCCAGCAGTCTTCTGTTGTTGTGCAGTCACAGCAGCCTCCCTCCTTTGGCTCTTTTCATGAACAGCTTGGTGAGCCCCACAGGGTCTTAGCCGCAACGCAGGCCCTCAGCCCTCCTACACCCATCTTAATGACTCCTGCCCCGGCGAGTCCCCCCTCTGTAGACCCTGGCCTTCATCAGGTGGTTGACTTGTTAGACCGTGTGCTCTCACTGTGTTCGGCCTCGCTGGCCCCAGCAGTACAGGCTCAGCCTGGTCAGCCGTCTCGCTCCCACATCCAGCCGAGTAATGGGCAGACGTACCACTCACGCAACCAGGCCAGACCGAGTCAGCAGAGTTACTCGCGCAACCAGGCCAGACCGAGTCAGCAGGGTTATTCGCGCAACCAGGCCAGACCGAATCAGCAGAGTTACCCGCACAACCAGCACGACCCATGCGAAGTGTGTCAAGACAGCAGGCATAACACTTATCAACACTGTATGCTCTATCGGCTGTGCCACCGCTGTTTCCGCCCTGGTCACTATGAGGACTCATGCCCTGGCATCTCCCAGCCATCAGCTGGATCAGCATCTCCCTCCAACAGACCCGCTCAGACCCATCCTGTCAATGCTGCCCCTTTAAACTAGCCAGCCCATGCAATGAGAGGGATAGTATGGGCAAAGTGAATGAAACCCTCGAGAGAGAACCAGACTTAGAAGCCATCTATGTAAACAGCTGCAGATTACTTCCAGAAAACGAAACAGCCATCTTTGTTGGGTCACAGAGAGTGAACGGAGCTAGTGAACTGTTTTATGCTCCAGTGTTAGTCAGTGACAAGTACACATTGAGGGGGATGTTGGATTCTGGTAGTATGTCATGCACGCTCAGTGAGGAAGGTGAACAAAAGTTACAAACCGCTGGTGTTCTCCCTCGTGTCCAGCCGGCACCTGTGAATGTGGTGCTGGTTGGTTGTGGTGGCTTGACTACTCGACCAAAGTGTGTCTATGATTTGGAGATTGAAGTTTGTGGGTCAAAGTTTGTGGTTCCTACGTTGGTTGTGCCAGGTCAGAGAGACGAGTTTATAATTGGCACTAATGTAATCAAGTCCGTTCTCCAAAGGCTGAAGTCGACTGAAAAGTACTGGGAGCTTGTGTCCTGCAGAAACAGAGACCCTGAGTGTGAGAAGTTCCTTGAGCTCTTAAGCTGCACCTCCCGCTGGTCGGGCCCAGACCCGCCCGGGGTGATAGGCACAGTGAAGCTATGCCAGGCGGTTACCCTCCTCCCTCAGCAGGAGTATCTAGTGTGGGGGAAGCTACCAGCCAGTGCGCATGTGTCTCCTGGGAGTACAGTCATTGTGGAGCCCACCTCAGCGAGGTCGGCCCCTCGCAACATCATAGTGGGGAGAGTGGTGACTCCCATGTGGGGCGACCGCTGGGTCCCCATGAAGGTCTTGAACCCGACACAGAGCCCCATCACACTCCGTCGTAATGCGAAACTGGCTGATGTCTCACCTTGTCTTGCTGTTGAAGATCTGTCCATCACTCAGGGCCTGTGTCAGCAGCAGTCTGGTGTCTCCAGCTCCTCCGCCTCTCCTGGCTCCTCGTTAGATGCTGAGCAGATGTTGGCCGACTGTGGACTGGAGGACGTGAACATCAAGTCATGTGATGTGTCTCCTGATGGGAAGAAGAGGCTAGCTGACCTACTGGTGACGTATCAAGATGTCTTCTCCAAGGACAAGCTGGACTGTGGAAAGGTCAAAGACTTTGTGCACCGTATCCACCTCTCGGACGACCGTCCGTTCCGCCTGCCCTTTAGGCGTGTCCCCCCAGCTGACTATCACAAACTGAGAGAGGTGTTGACTGAGATGGAGGTGAAGGGGATAATCTCCAAGTCGATGAGCGAGTATGCCTCACCTCTGGTCATGGTGTGGAAGAAGAATGGAGACCTCAGGATCTGTACGGATTTCCGCTGGCTCAACGCAAAGACTGTCAAAGATGCTCATCCGTTGCCCCATCAGTCCGACTGCCTTGCTGCCCTTGGTGGGAACGCTTTCTTTAGCACCATGGATCTGACCTCAGGGTTCTACAACGTCCCTCTCCATGTGTCTGACCGGCGGTACACTGCCTTCACAACACCACTGGGCTTGTACGAGTACAACAGACTCCCGCAAGGCCTGTGCAACAGTCCGGCATCTTTCATGCGTATGATGCTCGGCATCTTTGGCGACCTCAACTACTCCAGCCTCTTGTGCTACTTGGACGACCTGCTGGTGTTTGCGCCGTCTGAGGAGGAGGCGTTGAAGCGATTGGAGGTGGTCTTCTGCAGACTCAGAGTGAACAACCTCAAGCTCGCACAGAAGAAATGCAACTTCTTACAGAGGTCGGTCAGGTTCCTGGGTCATGTGGTCGATGCCAGTGGAGTCTCTGTCGACCAAGAGAAGGTCTCCGTCATCTCTGGCTTCCAGAGAGAGGATCTGATGGAGTCGGATGGCCGCACTCCCGCTCAGAAGAGAGTGAGATCCTTCCTCGGCATGGTGTTGTATTACCAAAATTTCATACATGGCTGCTCCAGTATAGCCAAGCCCCTCTTCGCCTTGACAGCTGGCCAGAAGAGAAAAGGGAAGACCAGTGCTGGTCGTACGAGAGCCGGTACGTTCCGGAAGCTGACTCCTGAGGACTGGACTCCCGCCTGTGAGACTGCGTTTGAGGAGCTCAAGAGGGCGCTCGTCGAATGTGTAGTGCTGGCTCACCCGGACTTTGAGAGGCCGTTCATCCTCTCCACTGACGCGTCGTTGGACGGTATTGGAGCAGTGCTCTCTCAAGTCCCTGTCGGGGAGGAGAAGGCCAGACCAATCGCCTTTGCGAGCAAGTCGCTCAGCCGCAGTCAAGCGAACTATCCTGCCCACAGACTGGAGTTCCTGGCCCTCAAATGGTCAGTGTGTGACAAATTCAGTCACTGGCTCAAGGGTAAACTTGACGCATGCGAGCAGCGCTGGGTGTCCAAGCTGGCCCCTTACTGCTTCGACATCAAGCATGTGCCTGGGAGGCTGAATACAGTGGCCGATGCGCTGAGCAGAGATCCCTTCGTGAGGCCGCTTAGCCGACGTCTCTTGACCGAGCCTTACTCCGCTCTTCTGGAGCAGGTGTGTGATGTGGAGAACAGGGGGGTGCAGGATATCTTCCGTCTGACATGCCAGCCCCAAGCTGTAGTGACCCCTTCTGGATGTGCGGTTGCTGATGTGTCCATGTCGGCGGATGAGACCTCCACGGTGCTTTCCTCCCAGGAAGACTGGGACTCTGCGCCAAGACACAGGGCAGTATCTATGGCGGGTCACCTGTCCACTGTTGTCACTGCCGACCACGACGCAGTCTCCTCCTTGTCGTTGGCCGATCTGCAGGCCCGCCAGCGAAAAGACGCCACCGTCTCCAGAGTCATCTTTTACGTTGAAAGGGGCCGCAGACCCTCCAGACGTGAGCGCTGCTATGAAGATCAGCCCGCCTTGAGGATGCTGAAGCAGTGGGAGAGGCTCGCTATGCAGAACGGCATATTGTACAGGGTTACGAAGGACCACATGACCAGGCACAAGAGGTTCCAGTATGTTCTGCCTGAGTCCTTGAAGTCGGAGGCGCTGTCTGGAGTGCATGACTTGGCTGGTCACCAAGGTCAACCTAGAACGCTGTCTCTCGTACGTCAGCGTTTCTACTGGTATGACATGGAGAAGGATGTGCGGGGCCATGTGAGGAACTGTCCCAGATGCGTACTCAGCAAGACTCCAGAGCCGGCGGCCAGAGCCCCTCTGGAGAGCATAATAACCTCTGCACCACTGGAGCTGGTGTGCATCGACTTCTGGTCAGCTGAAGATAATAACAACAAGTCTGTGGATGTTCTGGTCATAACTGACCACTTTACAAAGCTGGCCCACGCCTTCCCCTGCAAAGACCAAACCGCGAAGAAGGTTGCTAAAAAGCTGTGGGACAACTATTTCTGTGTGTATGGCTTCCCACAGCGCCTGCATTCGGACCAAGGAGCGAACTTCCAGAGTGAGTTGATGGCGGAGCTGCTGGAGTTAGCAGGGGTCACGCAGTCCCGGACCACTCCGTATCACCCTATGGGGAATGGTGGCACTGAGAGATTCAATCGGACCCTGGGTGGAATGCTGCGCTCCCTGCCATCGGAGTCTAAGCACAGATGGCCCCAGATGGTCCAGAGCCTGACCTTCGCCTACAATTGTACACAGCATGAGACGACTGGCTTTGCCCCCTTTTACCTGATGTTCGGGAGGGTCCCGCGTCTGCCAGTTGATCTGCTGTTTAAGAATGTGCTCCAGGACGAGGTGGTCTGTGACTATGATGCCTATGTGAAGTCCCTGGCGGCCGATCTCCAGTCTGCTATGCTGTTGGCCCAGAGGCACACCTCAGTGGAACAGGGGCATCAGGCTGACCAGTACAACAAAAAGATGAAGGGCTTGCCCCTCTCGGTGGGTGATCGGGTCCTGGTGGCGAACAAGGGCGCCAGAGGGAAGCGGAAGCTGGCGGACAAATGGGAGCCGGACGTCTACACCGTCATCGCTTCCAGACCACAGTGCCACATATATCGGATCAGAGACCGGACTGGGCGGGAGAAGACAGTCCACAGAAACCTCCTGCTTCAGGTCAACTTCCTCCCCTTGGACGGGTCATTTGATGATGAGGGTCTGGCCGTGGACAGCGACACCTGTGCGCCTGGTGAAGCCTCCCTCTCAGTCATGCCTGGAGCTAGCGCCTCAGACGCGGACGGTGTGGCGGCAGAGCCTTCCATGGGAGATGGACCTGATGGGGGTCGCACCGCATCATGGGTGCAAGAGGGAGCCTCCCTCTCAGTCATGCCTGAAGCTAGCGCCTCAGACGTGGACAGTGTGGCAGCAGAGCCTTCCATGGGAGATGGGGATCGCACCGCATCATGGGTGCAAGAGCAGTCTTCAGTGGAGAGTGAGGATGACGGGCTACGTCCGTATTCCCCCCAGGGGATGTCCCCTGCTCTGAGTGAGCTTCCAGTGGCAAGTGCCGCCAGTCCCCCACTGTTGCTTGCTCCACCGAGTTCCCCCCCTGCTGTAGTCCAGCATGATGACAGTGTTGTGTCCACACAACCAGGGCGTACTCCTGAGCTAATGAGTGTCAGTGTGCCTGGTCAGAGCCAGGGTCCACAGACCACTGAACACTACACGTCCAGGTTCGGTAGGGTCATCAAGCCAGTCTTTCGGCTGATAGAGACAATGGTCCAGCTTGAGAGTTTGATGGGCTTCGAGCCGCAAGCCTCTATCAAACGTGTGTGAGGTTAGCTGCAGTGTTGTGTATAGCACTTACAGCCTGATACAGTGTCCTTTGTGGTGATAAGGAGTAACAGTTTTATTTATGTGTATGTGCCCTCGTCATGGTATGGTCAAGTGTAGCTGGATGGTGTATAAGGCACCGTCGTTATCCCTGGAGGTATGGTGGGAGTTGGCCACTCCTAGTGCCCTCCTGGCCTTTTATTAGGTGACAGGTATCGTTGGATTGTTCCGCAGTGTGTGGTTCTCATAGTAAGCTTGTGACTAGTGTGACACGAGGTAGGCACAGTTTTATTTTATTCGATGTAGGTGTAATTCTGTGGGGTGAATGTAACAAGTGCCTTGTTGCCTTGTATAGATAATTACACCCCATCACAAAATACACTTTAATACATTCCACTAATACTCCTAAACGTTTTATTTTATTGATTTAAGTTGATTTCATTCCTTTCGTTTTGTTTTATTGCACTTTTGGGAGTTAAGGCTTTTATTTTGAAACCGACACACTTGCATTTCCGGTCCTCCGGGACACGCATCTTGCCTGCTTTCCGGTGGTGAGTTAGTTCCACCTGGAGGTCCGTGGAGTGAGTACTACTCCTTATGTTCAGTGAAAGACTTCGGTCTAAAAGTTGTTAAATATTGTATGTTACATTCCTAAAACTGTGAAACGAGTTTGTAATGTAACTACTGTTGTTAATATGTACCTGTGCAGTTGTTTTGTGGGAGGTTTGACTGGGTAAAATGCACTTTAATAGCATGTAGGAAGTTTGCACACACGTGCACTGTTAACATGGAGTTAATGCAGTCACGTCTTTTCTCAACCATAGCTCGTGCTGCAGATGTCGTGTTCCTAATGCTGCTGCATATTGTTGCCTTTGTAACCTAACAGGTATGTGTGTACAGTAGCTCCCATGTGTCCGTTTTGTATTCAATTGTGTATATTTTTCCAATGTAATTGTATATTAAAATGTGTCATTCTTATGAGCCAGTCCCACCTGGAACTCCGTGAGCTCACGTGCTGCAGTGCAGATGACTATTCCTAATGCTGCTGCATATTGTTGCCTTTGTAACCTAACAGGAGGGAAATAAAGTCCGTCAACAGTCATCCATGTCTGTCGTCCTTAACACAACGCCGTCAGAGAGTACACCATACTACACCGGTCACATTAGCAAAGTGACGAAAACATCGTTCTTCCATCTCAGAAATATAGCAAAAGTACGACAATTTATTAATCAGAACGATGCTGAGAAGCTAATTCATGCATTCATATCTAGCCGGTTAGACTACTGTAATGCACTTTTCACAGGTCTCCCTAAGAAAACCACAGAGAGGCTTCAGCTAATCCAAAACTCTGCAGCCCGACTGCTAACTAGAACCAAAAGGAGAGAGCACATTAGTCCAGTCTTAGCCGCTTTACACTGGCTTCCTGTAACATTTAGAATTTACTTTAAGGTCCTTCTCCTTACATACAAAGCTCTAAATGGACAGGGACCTAGCTACATCGCCAACACTCTAATAAATTACACACCAGCAAGAACACTGCGATCATCAGCTGCTGGACTACTAGAGGCTCCCAGAAGCAGTCAAAAGAGGATCGGTAATGCAGCCTTTATCAACTATGCCCCAAAACTATGGAACAAACTACCCCAAAACATCAGGGAAGCCAACTCGCTAGACATCTTTAAAAGACAGCTTAAAACCTATCTCGTTGCTCAGGCATTTCACTGATAGATATCTGCTACCACCTAGTGGCAAGAGGAAACATCAGGGATATCCTGACACAACTTGTATTTATTCTTACCCTGCCTACTCTTTTACACTGCCTATCAAATTCATGTGTCGGTTATTGCACTTTTTACTTCTTACTGATGACTATTTTTAAACTGAATCATTTTAAACTATTCTTATTATTTGCTATGCTCGCTCATGTCTGTATTTTTTTTTATGTCCGTCGGTTAGTGCACTTTTTAATTACTGAATAGAGAGCCTATTAGGATGCTAGATCCTAATGTGAAACACTATGCTTATGGCAGATCAATCAGCATGGATTGTCTGTAAACTTTAATACATGGCAGTTTGGTTTGTTAGAACAGACTGTAATCTTATGCTTATGGCAGATCAATCAGCATGGATTGTCTGTAAACTTTAATACATGGCAGTTTGGTTTGTTAGAACAGACTGTAATCTTCACTTGCTTATGGCAGATCAATCAGCATGGATTGTCTGTAAACTTTCACTTGCTTATGGCAGATCAATCAGCATGGATTGTCTGTAAACTTTATGCATTGTTGTCACTTGCCATATCTTGCTATGCTCGCTCATGCCTGTATTTTTTATGTCCGTTCTATTTTATAATTTTTATTTTATTTTATTTTATTTTTATTTTACTATTTTTAAACTGAATCATTTTAAACTATTTTTACTATTTGTGTTACTGAAAACTGTAAGCGGAGAGCCTATTGGGATGCTAGATCCTAATGTGAAACACTGTGATTCTACCTGTCTATCTTTTTATGCTCGCTTATGCCTGTATTTTTTACTGTTGTGAAGCACTTTGAACTGCAACCTCTGTATGAAAAGTGCTATACAAATAAAGTTATTATTATTATTATTATAAAGCGGGTATACATCTCTCTGCTCTAAGTTTAAAAATCCATGTCATTTTCACATATCCTATGGAGCCTTTGGAATTAATTGTCCAAACGGTATATTCTCAATCAAATTATCTGGATGGAAACTATTAGCATGGAGTATGATGTTTTTGTGTGTGTCTTTATGATAGATAGAAGTGTGTAAATAGCCCCTAGCATCTTTACTGATTGTAAGGTCTAGGACGTTTCTTTTATTTCTATCATATTCCAAAGACAGTTCCACATTACTATTTGTGCTGTTCAGATACCTATGAAATTACACCAACTCCTCCTCTGTTCCATTCCACCATACTATCACATCATCTATGTATACAGCAGGTATACACAACGAGACATTTTATAAACTGTAAAACTACCCATGTTATTTATATACCGTGTTGTTCTCGTTGTGATGATTTCTATATTGGCCGCACCAAACGGCACTTACAGGACCGCCTTAGTGAGCATAAAGATGCAGCTAAGGTTCAAAACTGTGACTATGATCAAATGGTCAAACATTATATGGATAAACATGCTGACAGCTCCATTTCTTTTACAGCTCTAGGAAGACCATGCCCCCCTCAATCCTCGAAGAGGGGATAGAGAGTGTGAGGTTTTGTCCGCTGCTCACCTACTCGCTCTGTTCCTTTAAGATTTCGGTTAATTAATTGCATTCTCCTCTTCACACGCTTCTTCCTGTAGACGCCGTTTGATTGGTGCTCCCCCAACCACACGCTTGTCAATCTCATCCCGCAGCTGTCACTGCTTGTCATTAAGCATTCCTTTTGCTTATATATACCCTGATTCCCCATTAAGTGTTGTTGGATCGTTCTGATATATTCTCTGCATTTGCCGTTCCTTCCGTCGCCTGCTTTTCCCTGTGCTTTGCCTCCCAGGACTCTCGAGGAGTATTCCGTTTGGACAACCCGTTCCCCGTTACGAAGCGCTCGCCCCGTTTGATCTGCTCGCTTCACGCACTGCGCTCTGGTGAGTTTTTGCAAGACAGTCTTTGGACTCTATCATTTTTCGTGTGTGTAAACACTGAAGAGATCCTGCTTTTTGTTCAGACTGTCTCTCACCCTTTTTGCCTGTATTGGATATTCATTGGGATTCATTATTGTTTGGACTTTGCTCACTGTGTGTCTCACACCGAAGATTCTATCACTCGGGTTTATTGTTTGGGACATTGTTCACTGTGTGTTTTCACACCGAAGATTCTGTCACTTGGATTATCTGTTTGGGACAAGTCACTTCACCTGTCACCTGTCTGTTCCCAACTGTTCACTGAGCTAACCCGCTCTCTCTCTCTCCCTGTTCCGCTACCACCTCGGAGTACTGCCGGGAGGATTCTGCAGAGCGGCTCTGACGTCACGGACAGATTCCTCAAACGTAACCTCCCCGGGAGAAGCTGCAGAGCAGCAACATTCCTCAAATGCTTGTATCCCAGTTTGTTTCTGTTCTCAACCAAGTTCTTTCTGTTATTCTGTAAAATAAACAAGCCCTAGATTTTGGCTAACTCTGAAACTACTCTCTCTGTGCCGTTTGCGTTTGGGGTCGGTGTCAAACCATAACATTACGATCCAACCAATATGACGACCCCAGCCGACACAGAGAGAGTCAGAACAGCACTAGCTGGCCAGATCGAGGTAACCAAGGAACACAGTCTCCAACTAGACAGGGCTGCGGCTGCTGTACAGGAACTCAGGGAGCAGGTCCAGCCTATTCAAGGGTCCCTGGCCGCTCTGGCAGGACAACAATCAAGTATTCTCCTCCATCTACACACGCTGAGCGACACCGTTAACGCCTTGCTTGTATCCCCACTTCCTTCAGGAACATTGGCAGGAGCATCCCCCGCAGCCCTGGCAGGCCCCGCGCTTCCCGATCCCGCACCTCGGGAGCCCCGTCTCTCCGAACCACGGCTGTTCGACGGCAACTTCGAGGATTGTGCCACATTCATCATGCAATGTGAGTTGGTTTTTCGTCATCAACCCAGTCGTTTCACTTCAAGAGGAGCCCAAGTGGCCTATATGACTAACCTGCTCTCAGGCCGGGCAGCCCAGTGGGTCACTTCCTCCTGGGCAATGGAGGCAGACTTCTGTTTCTCCTATCCAGACTTCGTGGCTGAGCTCCGCAGGGTGTTCCACCATCCAGCCCGTGGTCTGGACCCTGGAGCCCGGTTGGGTACCTTCCGGCAGGGCAGCGGCGGGGTAACCGACTACGTGCTGGAGTTCAGACTGGCGGCGGTGGAGCGCGGGTGGAACGACCAAGCACTTTGCCTTACCTTCATGAGGGGGCTCAGTAACGCAGTCAGGGACCAGCTCGCGACCCGGGAGGAACCTGATTCCCTCGAGGACCTGTTCAGCCTCGCCATTCGCATCGACGGACGTCTCCAGGAGAGAAGACGTGAGAGGACCCGACAGGGACCTCCGGAGGTACTCCGGCCCCCCCGTACTCGTGACGTTACTGCTGGTCGCCCTGCCCCCAACACGACTGGTGGTAGCTTCCCCTCCCATTCGGTTCCCGAGGAGGAACCCATGCAGCTGGGATGCTCTCATCTGAGCCAGGCTGAACGTGAGGCGAGGTTCAGGTCCGGTCTCTGCCTCTACTGCGGTCGGGAGGGACACCGAATCGCCAACTGCCCCACCCTGCCAAAAGACCAGGCTCGCCGAGACCCCGGGAGATCCTGGTGAGCCGTTTTTCTCATTCCCAGAACCGTGCACCACCTGGCCATCTGATGAGCGTCACCCTGGCCTGGGGGGACCAACGGGCCACGGTGGAGGCACTCATTGACTCGGGGGCAGACGAGAGTTTCCTCGACTTCGAGTTTGCTACCCGGGCCAACATTCCACTTGAGGACCTGGTGAGGCCTTTGGAGATATTCGCATTGGACCAACACCGCCTGGCCGACATCTCTCAATGCACCTGCCCTGTCATGCTGACCATCGCTGGAAACCACGTTGAGAGAATCCAGTTCCTTATCACCAGATCCCCTCTTGTCCCGGTGGTCCTGGGTTGGCCCTGGCTCGCGCTGCACGAGCCCCACATCGCCTGGTCCTCCGGTACCATCAAGGGCTGGAGCTCCTCCTGTCACGCCCAGTGTCTACAGGCGGCGTCCTGTCCCCCGCCCCGGAGGTCCGTTGGTGAGCCGCCTCCAGACTCTTCGACCATACCCCCTGAGTACCACGACCTCATGGAGGTTTTCAGTAAGTCCAGGGCTCAGGCCCTTCCACCCCACCGTCCTTACGACTGTGCCATCGACCTCCGCCAAGGGGCTCCCCTTCCCGGCAGCCGCCTCTACAGTCTGACCGTTCCGGAGAAGAAGGCGATGGATCAATACATCTCTGAGTCCTTGGAAGCAGGACTCATTCGGCCTTCCTCCTCCCCGGTGGCGGCCGGTTTCTTCTTTGTTGGGAAGAAGGACGGGGACTTTCGACCCTGCATCGACTATCGCCAGCTCAACGAGATCACCATCAAGAACAAGTACCCTCTTCCTCTCATGAACTCCACCTTCGAGCCTCTCACCCAGGCTACCGTCTTTACCAAGCTGGACCTCCGGAGTGCCTACCATCTAGTCCGTATCCGTGAGGGCGATGAATGGAAGACCGCCTTCAAGACCCCCAGGGGCCACTACGAGTACCTGGTGATGCCGTTCGGCCTCACCAACGCCCCGGCGGTATTCCAGGCGCTCATGAACGACGTCCTTCGTGACATGCTGGAGGAGTTTGTGGTGGTGTACCTGGACGACATCCTCATCTTCTCCAAGACCCTCGAGGAGCACATCCAGCATGTCCGCCGTGTGCTGGAGCGCCTCCTCCACAATCGGCTCTTCGTCAAGGCGGAGAAGTGCCGTTTCCACTCCGACTCCGTCGACTACCTGGGCTTCATCGTGGAGAAGGGCTTGACCCGAGCGGATCCTCGCAAGATCCAAGCAGTGGAGGAATGGCCTGAACCCACCTCTCGGAAGGAGTTACAGAGTTTCCTCGGGTTCGCCAACTTCTACCGGAGGTTCATCCGGAACTACAGTCAAGTGGCGGAACCACTTACCAGACTGACCTCTCCCGCCCTGCCGTTCGACTGGTCCCCAGCGGCGTGTGCTGCGTTCCGCTCCCTCAAGAAGAGGTTCACTTCCGCCCCGATCTTGCTCCACCCTGACCCCAAGAAACAGTTCATCGTTGAGGTGGACGCCTCAGATACTGGACTGGGGGCTGTCTTATCCCAGCGTTCGGCAACGGACCAGAAGGTACATCCGTGCGCCTTCTACTCGCGTCGGTTCCTCCCTGCCGAGAGGAACTACGACATCGGCAATCGGGAGCTGCTGGCGGTCGTGGCTGCTTTGGAGGAGTGGCGTCATTGGCTTGAGGGGGCCGAGGAGCCATTTACCATCTGGACGGACCACAAGAACCTGACGTACATCCGCGCTTCCAAGCGCCTCAACGGTCGGCAGGCGAGATGGGCCAGCTTCCTCAGTCGGTTCGACTTCTCGCTGACTTTTCGTCCTGGTTCCCGCAACACGAAGGCCGACTCCCTGTCCCGGCTACACTCCAAGGGGGCTCCACCCACTGAGGACCCGACTCCCATCCTCCCGGAGGCCAGGGTGGTAGGAGCCGTCACCTTGGGCATCGAGGGGGTGGTAAGGCGTGCCCTACGCTTCCATCGCGCTCCAAGCAACGTACCGATCCATTGTCTCTTCGTCCCCGACTCTGTCCGGTCCCGGGTCCTGCAGTGGGGCCATACCAGCCGGTTCGCCTGCCACCTGGGCGTTCATCGCACGTTCTCCTTCCTGGCTCGTCGATTCTGGTGGCCCACCATGAGGAACGACGTCAAGGAGTTCGTATTGGCCTGCGCGGTCTGCGCCCGCAGCAAGGCCTCCCACCAGGCACCCTCCGGGCTGTTACAGCCACTTCCCGTTCCGAGCCGTCCTTGGTCACATGTGGCGCTGGACTTCGTCACAGGTCTTCCCTCCTCCCAGGGGAACACTTGCCTTCTGACCGTGGTGGATCGGTTCAGCAAGGGGGTTCACCTCGTGGCCCTTTCCAAGCTTCCCTCGGCGGCCGAGACGGCGGACCTCCTGACTCACCACGTGTTCCGCCTTCATGGTTTTCCCCAGGACATCGTCTCTGACCGGGGGCCCCAGTTCACCTCCCAGGTATGGCGGGCTTTTTGCAAGGGATTGGGGGCGACGGTCAGTCTTTCCTCTGGTTATCATCCCCAGACTAACGGACAAACGGAGAGGATGAACCAGAGCGTGGAGTCTGCTCTTCGGTGTGTGGCAGCCGAGAGACCAGCTTCTTGGAGCCGTTTCCTTCCCTGGGTCGAGTACTCCATCAACTCCATGGTCAGTTCCGCCACCGGCCTCTCACCTTTTGAGGTGTCCCTGGGCTACCAACCCCCTCTTTTCCCCGCACAGGAGACGGAGGTGGCAGTTCCCTCCGTGCAGGACCACCTCGACCGCTGCCGACGGGTCTGGGAGATCACCAGGACCGCGCTGCTCCGGACATCTGAGCACGCCTGTCGTGGGGATGACCGGCGCCGGGTTCCTGCGCCGACGTACCACCCTGGGCAGAGGGTGTGGCTCTCCGCGAGGGACCTCCCGCTTCGGTCCTCGGCCAAGAAACTTAACCCCCGGTTCGTCGGACCTTTCGAGGTTCTGAAGGTACTCAGTCCGGCGGCTCTGCGTCTGAAACTTCCTGCGTCCATGCACATTCACCCCGTTTTCCATGTCTCCCGGGTTAAGCCTGTCTCCCTCAGTCCCCTGATGCCTCCAGCTCCTGATCCTCCACCTCCCGAGATGGTGGACGGTCACCCCCAGTGGCAGGTCCGCCAGTTGATGGGCATTCGACGGCGGGGTCGGGGGTTCCAGTACCTGGTGGACTGGGAGAGTTACGGCCCGGAGGAACGGAGCTGGGTCTCCCGACAGCTCATCGTGGATCCCGGCCTGATCACAGACTTCCGTCGTGCCCATCCGGGCGAGCCGGGTCGGCCTGGTCGCCGGGTGGCTCCCGTGGAGGGGGGGGTACTGTGAGGTTTTGTCCGCTGCTCACCTACTCGCTCTGTTCCTTTAAGATTTTGGTTAATTAATTGCATTCTCCTCTTCACACGCTTCTTCCTGTAGACGCCGTTTGATTGGTGCTCCCCCAACCACACGCTTGTCAATCTCATCCCGCAGCTGTCACTGCTTGTCATTAAGCATTCCTTTTGCTTATATATACCCTGATTCCCCATTAAGTGTTGTTGGATCGTTCTGATATATTCTCTGCATTTGCCGTTCCTTCCGTCGCCTGCTTTTCCCTGTGCTTTGCCTCCCAGGACTCTCGAGGAGTATTCCGTTTGGACAACCCGTTCCCCGTTACGAAGCGCTCGCCCCGTTTGATCTGCTCGCTTCACGCACTGCGCTCTGGTGAGTTTTTGCAAGACAGTCTTTGGACTCTATCGTTTTTCGTGTGTGTAAACACTGAAGAGATCCTGCTTTTTGTTCAGACTGTCTCTCACCCTTTTTGCCTGTATTGGATATTCATTGGGATTCATTATTGTTTGGACTTTGCTCACTGTGTGTCTCACACCGAAGATTCTATCACTCGGGTTTATTGTTTGGGACATTGTTCACTGTGTGTTTTCACACCGAAGATTCTGTCACTTGGATTATCTGTTTGGGACAAGTCACTTCACCTGTCACCTGTCTGTTCCCAACTGTTCACTGAGCTAACCCGCTCTCTCTCTCTCCCTGTTCCGCTACCACCTCGGAGTACTGCCGGGAGGATTCTGCAGAGCGGCTCTGACGTCACGGACAGATTCCTCAAACGTAACCTCCCCGGGAGAAGCTGCAGAGCAGCAACATTCCTCAAATGCTTGTATCCCAGTTTGTTTCTGTTCTCAACCAAGTTCTTTCTGTTATTCTGTAAAATAAACAAGCCCTAGATTTTGGCTAACTCTGAAACTACTCTCTCTGTGCCGTTTGCGTTTGGGGTCGGTGTCAAACCATAACAGAGAGAGCACTGAATCAACTAGTCGCTGGATATACAGACCCAAAGCCATGTCTTATCCAGGGATAAATGTGTAGTGCACAGCACGCGCCAGCAGAGGGTTACGTGGCTATCGTTCCGGGAGCTAACGTTGGTACCTGGCTGGTGCTAACTAAGTGGCTATCGTTCCGGGAGCTAACGTTGGTACCTGGCTGGTGCTAACTAACTGGCTATCGTTCCGGGAGCTAACATTGGTACCTGGCTGGTGCTAACTAACTGGCTATCGTTCCAGGAGCTAACGTTGGTACCTGGCTGGTGCTAACTAATTGGCTATCGTTCCGGGAGCTAACGTTAGTACCTGGCTGGTGCTAACTAACTGGCTATCGTTCCGGGAGCTAACGTTGGTACCTGGCTGGTGCTAACTAACTGGCTATCGTTCCGGGAGCTAACATTGGTACCTGGCTGGTGCAAACTAACTGGCTATCGTTCCGGGAGCTAACGTTGGTACCTGGCTGGTGCTGGCTAACTGGCTATCGTTCCGGGAGCTAACGTTAGTACTAGGCTGGTGCTGGCTAACTGGCTATTGTTCTGGGAGCTAACGTTAGTACCTGGCTGGCGCTGGCTATCGTTCTGTGATTTGTTTACTTGGTAACACGGGTTGCTAAGGAATTTAGGTTCGAGGTTGAAGAAAGTGCACTTTTAGGTTGAAAGAACGGCCCTAATGTCAACGTGTTTCAATATAAGCATTGATGAAAATGAAAGTCATACCGTCATAATACCCATACCGGGGTATTATGTCAGTAAGGTATGACGGTATGAAAAAAATTATACCGCCAAAGCCTAATTTCAACTACAACATCTTGTTGATAAACATGGATTTTGTTTGAGAAATGAGATAGTAGGGAAGTAGGAACACAAGTAGGTATACCTTGGAAAAGGTGTTTATAATACAGTGGACAGAAACAATTCATTAAACTTAAGTATTAGTTGGAAAATATATATGAAATAGCATTATATATCTAGTTAAATGCAGTTCATATCATATAGTGTGACACATTAATCATATGGTGTGATGAGAAAACCCTGTCACGCCATATGATGAAGTGTCACACCATATGATGTTTCATGAACTTAGGACACCATTGTGCATTGGGGCTATATGCTAGCATACTAACAACATACTCATTGGCACATGGCAATATAGATTTAAATTCAGTATTGACTAAAATGTATCTTATTTTTGGCATTTTTGCGTAACGTGCCAAAATATACCTTATATATTGAGAAAACTAAGAGAGGTAACACACCTTCTAACCTTCCAAAATCCTTCAGATATGTTGTAACAAGCTTGAAATAATAAACAAACCTGTTCAGCAATAAAGAATGAGAGTACTGGAACAGTGTTAAATTCAAAGTGTTGTATTAAACAAAAAATAGGAGCAAACTAAATGGGGCGTCACATAGCAACATACTGTACAACAAAATCATATCAAACCAATAAGAACAGTCCTGTCAGCTTTACAGTCCATTAGCACCAACATAAATGTTCAGGCCTACCAGACCATGCAGCCCTGCATGGTAGAGCTAGTAGTGTCCAACAACACTCAAACCTTTGAGTGTCCAAAAGGTCCTGGGTTGATCCACATCTTCAAAAAAGAAAAGAATAAAAGTAATCCACTGGGAAGCACGACTGCAGCTGAACTGTCCTCGGTTTATGGAGAATATTTTAGGAGACCTGAAAAATCCCTCCTTCCTCGCCCCATAGCAGCCAACAAACAAAACTCCATGAGGCAATGATTCCAATCCAAGATGGCCCCCTGATGGTTAGGACCGCCCCTAACCACACCCATACCCTGGAATCTTAAAGGTCAAGTGACCCATATATGCTGACATTGGCATATCCTAACATATTGGGCCCACACTTCATTATCATTATTATCAACACATTGACATCTTCTTCATAAAGTAACGCATGTTACAATGTTGTCCTACTTCCAGAAAAGATGAAGGACCCCTCAACCCCAATAGGAATAATTATGGCGTATTATGGCGTCACACCATATGATATCCAATTTTGGGACAAAATATTTTTGTTTAGGGGGCATTAAAAATATTATGCAGGGCCCTCATTTATCAACGTTGCGTACGCACAGATATGTGCGTAACCCGTGCGTACGATCATTTCTAAGTAAAGTGTGTGACTTATCAATTTGAACGTGTGCTTGACTTTGTGCGTATATTTACGCTCAGCTCAGGGCATGCGGCGCCCGGCGGTAGAATATGGAGACTGCAGACGGACGGCATATGCTCTCATCAGTTTCATGCATTAGTTTCAATGGGGAAATAAGCTTTAGTTACACATCCCCCCACCAAGCGTAGTACCACTGCCATAAAACATCTTCATGTTCTCAACATGCAGTTTTCATGGGTGTTAGGACTGCTATCCATGGCTATTCTGTAGTTCACTGACCCTAAACGTCTGAGAACTGTGGCTGGCCCTCTCCACTTTGGAGCCAGTTTTGCCATAAACATGGCCTTGGCATCAGACAGTGGGTGCAACTTAACCCATACATTCTCTCCTACTTGGTATGTGACAGGAGACCTCCTATTGTAGCGTCGAGCTTGACGCTCCTGAGCTTGAGCCACATTTTGCTGAACTTGTTGCAGGATTTGCTGTTGCCTCTTTTTTTTTTAATCTTTTTCCCCCTCCTTTTTCCTCCGATTTTCTCCCATCCCAATGTTAGTCGTTATGCCAATTCCCAATCCCCTTCCTGATCGCTGCGCACTTACCCCCCACAGTCGGTCTGGGAGAGTGGAGGCTATCACATGCTTCCTCCGACACACGTCTAGCCAATCAACCGCTTCTTTTCACCTGGCAGCGCGGACTCTCACTGAGAGGGTGTAACGTGGGGTCAGAGAGTCAGGAAACATGGAAGAGTACAAGACAACAGTCTACACTCTGCGCAAGGCTGTCAAACTTGCTAAGAGGACGTATGCCGACAAGATGGAGGCACAAATGGCACAGAATGACACAAGAGGCTTATGGCAGGGACTGAGGGCTATAACTGACTACAAAGTCAGCGCCCCCTCAATGGGGAGCGACGACGCCTCCCTTGCGGACCAGCTCAAAACCTTCTACGTGCGGTTTGGTGCAAACAGTGGCACTGCTAGCCCAACGGCTAGTGACGTCACTGGTGCGCCGGCTGTTGTGTAGGGGGGGGGGGCATCCGCGGGGGGGCAGGGACGCTCTCTCATTGACGGTACACAGTGTGAGAAGAGCATTTATGCAGGTGAACACCAGGAAGGCTGCTGGCCCAGATGGTATAACAGGACGGATACTTAAGTCCTGTGCCAACCAGCTTGCCCCGGTGTTCACCGCCATATTTAATCAATCCCTGGCGGAGTCAGTGGTCCCTGCCTGCTTCAAGATGTCTACCATCATCCCTGTACCGAAGAAACCCTCCCCAACATGTCCAAATGACTACAGACCGGTGGCACTCACCTCTGTGGTCATGAAATGTTTTGAGAGGCTGGTCAAGGACCACATTTGTGCCTCCCTCCCCAGTGATATGGACCCTATGCAATTTGCATACAGGACAAACAGGTCCACTGACGACGCGGTCTCCCAGGTACTGCACAGCACCCTCTCCCACCTTGACCGTCAGAAGGGGGGCTATGTGAGACTGCTGTTCATTGACTACAGCTCAGCGTTCAACACCATAGTCCCCACCAGACTGGTGGACAAGCTGATCGAGCTGGGTCTGAGCTCCGCCCTGAGCGCCTGGGTACTGGACTTTCTGAGTGAAAGACCCCAGGCGGTCAGGGTGGGGGGGTCAGACCTCCAACACCATCACCCTGAGCATCGGGTCCCCCCAGGGCTGTGTTCTAAGCCCCCTGCTGTACTCACTCTACACACACGACTGTGTGGCCAAGTTCAGCTCCAACTCCATAGTGAAGTTCGCAGACGACACGGTGGTGGTGGGGCTGATCTCGGACAACGACGAGAAGGCCTACCGGGAGGAGGTTGAGGTACTGGAACGCTGGTGCCAGGACAACAGCCTGCTCCTGAACATTGGTAAAACCAAGGAGCTGATCGTGGATTATAGGAGAGGACAGCAGGAGACACACACACCACTGATGATTAACAGGGCTACCGTGGACAGGGTGAGCAGCTTTAAGTACCTGGGGGTCCACATCTCAGAGGATCTGACATGGTCAACACACATAGACACAGTAGTAAAGAAGGCGAAACAGCGCCTCTACCACCTGAGACAGTTAAGGAAGTTCAGAGTATCGGGGAAGATACTCCAGTCCTTCTACTCAGGAGCTGTAGAGAGCATCTTGACCGGAAACATCACTGCCTGGTATGGAAACAGCACGGCACAAGACAAGAAGGCCCTACAGAGAGTGGTGCGCTCAGCCGAGCGTACCACGGGTATTGCACTACCTCCCCTGCAGGTTCTATACAACAAGAGGTGCAAATCCAGAGCCTGCAGGATAATGAAAGACCCTCACCACCCCAATAACAGCCTGTTCCAGCTGCTGAGGTCAGGCAGACGCCTGCGAACCCCAGCTACTAGGACAGAGCGGCTTAGGCTCAGCTTCTTCCCCCAGGCCATCAGAGCCCTGAACAATGAACATTGAGTGCCACAGAACACTGAACTACCCACACACAAGCACACATGAACACACACACGACACGCACGCTGTGCACGCTCACACACTAGCAGCCACTTAACACTTTAACATGAGCGGGCACACACTCATGCCGCACACACGCACACTTATGGCCAAAAGGAAAGGCCACTTTAAATTAGAATAACAGGAACAGTGTATTGCACTACCAAAGCTACCTAGCATGTCCTATATGCTCTGTAAATAACTATCTACAGATACCGAGATGTCACACCATGTTACCTGTTACCTGTTTATTGCACAATGTTGTTTTTTATTGGATTCTATTATATGTTGTACCACTGTATTGCACATCGTTGCGGGCAAGACCACCCGCATTTCATTGTATACTTGTATGCCGTGACAATTAAAACTCTTGACTTGACTTGACTTGATCTTCAAAAAAGAAAAGAATAAAAGTTATCCACTGGGAAGCACGACTGCAGCTGAACTGTCCTCGGTTTATGGAGAATATTTTAGGAGGCCTGAAAAATCCCTCCTTCCTCTCCCCATAGCAGCCAACAAACAAAACTCCATGAGGCAATGATTCCAATCCAAGATGGCCCCCTGATGGTTAGGACCGCCCCTAACCACACCCATACCCTGGAATCTTAAAGGTCAAGTGACCCATATATGCTGACATTGGCATATCCTAACATATTGGGCCCACACTTCATTATCATTATTATCAACACATTGACATCTTCTTCATAAAGTAACGTATGTTACAATGTTGTCCTACTTCCAGAAAAGATGAAGGACCCCTCAACCCCAATAGGAATAATTATGGCGTATTATGGCGTCACACCATATGATATCCAATTTTGGGCCAAAATATTTTTGTTTAGGGAGCATTCAAAATATTATGCAGGGCCCTCATTTATCAACGTTGCGTACGCACAGATATGTGCGTAACCCGTGCGTACGATCATTTCTAAGTAAAGTGTGTGACTTATCAATTTGAACGTGTGCTTGACTTTGTGCGTATATTTACGCTCAGCTCAGGGCATGCGGCGCCCGGCGGTAGAATATGGAGACTGCAGACGGACGGCATATGCTCTCATCAGTTTCATGCATTAGTTTCAATGCGGAAATAAGCTTTCGTTCATTAGTTTGACTGACGTGTTCTGTATGACCCCTGTAATACATTATAGTTAATTGTAAAATAGCAACAGTAGTGTAATTATGGTCAAAACCCTATAAATAGCATTTGGAATAATAGGTCTTTCCTTCTGAATGAATGCAGCATGGTTTATATATAGCGTTATCGGAATATACAGGGTGTACTGACTGCGCTCAGCGTAACTCAACTTGTTATTATTTTGCACATAGATTGAAATACGGGAACGTTTTGATTATATTTAAAAGGCTTTGCCATTGTTAAACGAAATAAGTGGAATTTCGAAGGTGTAAGCAAAATACAAGTCATATGAACACGCACAATATAGTGTTCTTCCCCCTTCCTACTGTATAAGAAAGAATTAAAAACGCATTGCAACAAGAACAGAGGTTATTTGTTGAGTTTATGTGTATTACAAAACCCTTGCAATAAATGTGTCTTAAATGAATGAAAAGCATACATGCTCTGGATATACAGGTAGCATATATCATGTGGGTGATATGACTTGTATTCTGCTTACATAACTTCGAAATTCCACCTATTTCGTTTTACAATGTCAAAGCCTTTTAAATATAAATCAAAACGTTCCCGTATTTCTGCAATCTATGCGCAAAATAATAATGAGTTGAGTTCTAACAAAGAACGTATTACATGCTGGGTAGGCTGATAGAGTAAACTGTAAATAAAATAGCCTATAACATTATAAAGGATATGGGCTATAGCAGGGGTTCCCAACCTTTATTCCCCAGAGCCCCACGATTCCTGGGAGACATATAGGAATATGATATATTATATATGCGCAAGTTACTGTTGCATAATGTAGGCTATGGCTGCTATTATATGTAATTCATATAGGCTAATACCGACAATAAAATAGATTGTATGCCTCTACAAATCATATTATACCCGATAGCCAAGCGAACAAAACTAATAAAGGCATTCATATTCCAGCATGGTTATAATGACACACCAATGCAAAACAGTGGTTAACAAATGGTCTTTATTAGTATTTTGAGCTGTCCAGGCAGAATTGCAGCAATTGTCTTAGGGAGTCGTTGATATCTGACATCACTGTGTACAAGTCCGCCAGCCTTTTATTTATCCCATAACACGGGTTGTGTCTTCTTGGTTGGACAGCGCCTCCGTGAACAATCTCGCTCGTGGAGTTTCTCAGAGTTCACTCGGGTCAGTCCATTATTTCACATCCCATGGGGGGTGTTTCATTACCATATATGGATAATCAAGCACGAGCATTGACGGTAAGAACAAATGGTATTTATCAATACGGAGTGTGCGTAGGACCCTTGTACTCACGGTTGATAAATCCCGATATTTCTGTGCGTACACACATTCTAAATTCCGTGCGTAGGAACGGATATAGAACACTTTCTACGCAAAGTTGATACATGAGGGACTTTTAGAATATCACACTGTGGCAGGTATCATCCCCCGTTCCATGGCTACGTGGAGGAAGGGAGATACTACTGCCACGGGCAGAGGAGAGTCAATTAGGGAGCTGATTAGGACTGATAGAACACACCTGTGCATCACGTGATCACCCAAATTCCCCCCCCCCCCCCCCCCACACACACACACACATACACACACGCACACACAACGAAACCCTAGGAAAGACAGAGTAATGTTGAGTGGAGGTGAGGAAGGAGCAGAGTGCAGAGAGAGAGCGATATACAGAGTTTGTGAGGTGAGAGGTAGTTGTAAGGAGAGGAGAAAGCGAGAAGGTGTTCGTGGTACTGGACCCTAGACTGGCTGAGAAACCCCCTTGTGAAACTGACCCTGGACCGGAAGACAAACCCTGAGTATTGAACATTCCCTTTTTTTTCAAGAGCCTGATACGTGTTTTGACCCTGGACTGTTATCCGATTACTCTAATTGCCCATCGGACTGCTGTGCTTATATTCAATAAATATCTTTTATTTATTGAAATTGTGCTTGTGTGGACATTTGAATTTGTTTGTTTTGAACCGTGTCGAGCCTGAACACCACCGGCTCGTCACAACAATGACAAGTAGACATCCAAGTTGTCAATATGTAGTTAAATAAATAACGAATGCATTACTTTTCTTGTTTTTATTCAAAATCAAACTTTGTGAAATGTTCGTGGGACAGTCACACCATTATGAGCTTTTACTAATTTGGCTGAAATTTGAGAATAACGAACAATATTAGCATAAATGCTCTGTGCATTCATATAAAACAAAATGTTCTGTGCAATATAACAAAAAAAAATGTATCTACCTTTTTCTCCTTATTTTTCTATTTTTCTCCCCTCCAATTCTCCCCTCCCCTGTCTTGAACGTTGCTAGACTATGCCTCCCACTGGTCAGCTGTAGTGAGGATAGAAGCCTTGCATCACGTGTCCCCTTCGGTACACGAGGAGGCAGCCTGTTGCATCTTTTCACCAGACAGCACGGACTCTCAGTGGCGAGGAGTAACGCGTGGGAGGCTCACGCTGCCCCGATGCTTCCTGTCTCTGCTGTACAGGCGTCACCCAACCGACCTGTAGGAGTCGCTGTCCACAACGTCCAATCCCCACCCATCGACTTTCCACCCGCTACCTCTGTCAATTGAGATAGTATGACGACTGGCCCAAGCCGCAGGAAATGCTGACTCTGGGAGTCGAGACAGGAGTCTCTTGCATTGGTAACGAGCGCAATCTCCGCTACGCCACCCAGCCGCCATATAACAACATTTTCTCATATTTTTTCATTATTTACTTATCTTTGACACTAAGGACTCCAAAAAGGCCATGTCACGTCAACCACCCAGCTATAGGAAAATGTATGGATTTCTAACACTAGCTGCATTGAGGTAATATTTTGGTTCATAATCTTTGACAGAGGTATATATTATTTCATTCTTTTTTTTCAGTTTTCTTTTTGTATTTTCTTTTTTTATTATTTTTTAAATAAACACATAAACAAACATGACAACACACGATTAGATATACAAGCATTGTTAACAGTGCACATCAAATTAAATCACTGTTTAAATAAATGTCTTATACAAGATATGCCCCTAATACCTGCTATCTATTCCCCTACACACATATGCTCTTGCTCGCACCCCCCACCCTGGACCCCCCAATGGATAATCCATCCATTATCATTCGCTCCTAACCAGACACTACCATTATATGCTAGCTTTTATTCTCTCCACCACTTCTAACCACATTGTCAATTTGGATTCATTGAGACTCAAAATTCTTGCTGTAGATATTTCTAGATAAATCACATCGAGATATGTAAGAATCCAGACCTTTCGGCAAATTTTTTCCGGTTGAATCCATCGTGATGCTATCAGTTTTTTAGCCACTGTAATACCAGATAAAACCAATCTCTTTAGCTGTGGATGTACTGCATACTCAAAAACATCATTCAGCAGTAATACAGAGGGGTGTACAGGTATATTCAGAATTAAGAGATTTGATAATTGCTGGGTCACTTCTTTCCAGAATATCTTAACTGGTGGGCAGTCCCAGTACATGTGCATAAATGTCCCCTCGTCCCCATTTGTACATAAGGAGCATTTGGAGTGAACTCCAACATTTTGGGAAATTAGCTTATTTAACATCTTCCCTGGAGTTAGACAAGAAGATACATACCTTTTTTGTCTCTGTGCGTGCATTTTAGCTTTGGGAATAGACGCTCCGTTAGCATAGCTTAGCTTCATCACTGGAAGTGGGGGAGGGTTAGAGCCTTACAGTGCCTTACAGTGTATTGCAAGGTCTGACATTGACCAAACTTGATATGCATGACCTTGGTGGGCTCTAGATCAACTCCTGAAAAGGGGGTCAATGTCAGACTTTGCAATCAAAAGTTAGGGGGCTAATAACCCTTGCCATAATTTCAGTGCGCCCCTAACTTTTGATTGCAAGGTCTGACATTGACCTCCTTTTCAGGAGTTGACCTAGAGCCCACCAAGGTCATGCATATCAAGTTTGGTCAATGTCAGACCTTGCAATACACTGTAAGGCACTGTAAGGCTCTAACCCTTTCAACACTGGCCCCTGTAAATATCCTAACCCAACCCCCTCCAATGTACAGTCATTTACCTAGTATGGTTTTGTCAATAGTTCAATGTACAATTGTGTTTGTTTGTACAGTGTCTCCTCCCCCCCCCCCTCAATGTACAGTGTTACTTGTTTATACAGTGTGCCCCCCGGCCCCCCCCCCCCCCCCAACCACCTCCAATGTAAATTACCCAGTATGGTTGTCAATATCCCAATGTACCCAACCCCCCCCACCCAACCTCCTCCAATGTACAGTTTCTACGTCAAATGTATATACTCTCTTTTCTTGACTCCTTCTGTATCACAAACAGTACTGTATTTGCAAATCTGGTATGTCATAAATGTATAGATGTAGCAGTACTGACTATCTGTATGTCATGTATGTCATATATGTCTATATGAATTGAAAATGGGGGACCCTGATGGAAACAAGACAAACGTCTTTCTCAGGTCTGCATCCCCTTAACAATTGTATGTATTGAGCCGTACTGTATTGTACCCATTCTGCAATCTGTTAAATAAAGTTCATTCATTCATTCATTCACCCTCCCCCACTTCCAGTGATGAAGCTAAGCTATGCTAACGGAGCGTCTATTCCCAAAGCTAAAATGCACGCACAGAGACAAAAAAGGTATGTATCTTCTTGTCTAACTCCAGGGAAGATGTTAAATAAGCTAATTTCCCAAAATGTTGGAGTTCACTCCAAATGCTCCTTATGTACAAATGGGGACGAGGGGACATTTATGCACATGTACTGGGACTGCCCACCAGTTAAGATATTCTGGAAAGAAGTGACCCAGCAATTATCAAATCTCTTAATTCTGAATATACCTGTACACCCCTCTGTATTACTGCTGAATGATGTTTTTGAGTATGCAGTACATCCACAGCTAAAGAGATTGGTTTTATCTGGTATTACAGTGGCTAAAAAACTGATAGCATCACGATGGATTCAACCGGAAAAAATTTGCCGAAAGGTCTGGATTCTTACATATCTCGATGTGATTTATCTAGAAATATCTACAGCAAGAATTTTGGGTCTCAATTAATCCAAATTGACAATGTGGTTAGAAGTGGTGGAGAGAATAAAAGCTAGCATATAATGGTAGTGTCTGGTTAGGAGCGAATGATCTTATAGGACTCAAGTATGTCCTATGAATATAGTTAAGATTGATTTGTTGATGGTCCGGGTTCCTTGATGCAAGTCGAACATTTGCCCAGGCTTCTTGCCAATCAAAATCTATTTCCAGGTCTGGTATATCCCTCCTCCAAATAGAGTCTAGGTGGAGGGTTTCATACGAGGCCGTTAGTAATTGATGATAAAAATCGATGTCTCTCTTTCATAGAAAAATGTGTGGTATCTGTGGTCTGCAATTGGTATCCTTAATGGAACACCTTGAGACTTCAAACATAACAATAATTGTGCGTAAAAAGAATATGTGGAACCGGTGAGATTAAATTTTTTTTCTATTTCATCATAACTACAAATACCCTGTTTGTTGAAAACATCTCCTAATGTATGTGTAACTGAGGGGTACAATTCCCTGACTGTATTGAGAGTATGGTATCATTAAACCACTACTTAGTTATGTACTTTAATTACTGGCCATACAGTACACGGTATATATGGTGAACACCCACACAATAATACGGCTTAACAAAGAAAGTCATATTTAGAAGTATTTATTAGCAGAGCAGCAATAGTAGGTTACAATATTGAGAATTATGAATTGCGCTTATATGGCGAAGAACACTTAAGTAGGTCAAGAGCGTAAGTCCATGAGCATATTAAGATGGGTATAATTAATACCACCTGTAGCATAAGAATTATATAAGGCACACTCGTAGTCAGCTGGAGATACTAAGGGGGTTCCCTCCGGTTGTAAGCCAGCAGGGGAGAGGAATTGTCGGGAGCAAAAGTCTGGATCAACGAGGAATAAAGAGACTCCAGATACAGGAGACGGTGCAATAATCCTTTGGTCCGTAGACAAAGCAACAGCTATACTCCGGTATGCATGGCAGCATGGATGAAAGCTAGCCAGCCTCTGTGGGTCCTAGAGGCGGGCTCGACGGTGCTCCTCACAGGGTAGATCCCACACAGCAGTGGGGTAGACGGTTCTCTGCTCCAGCAGCCACAGTACCAAAGCAATATAATCCAGCCGGAAAAGGCTCTGCATTCGTCGGTGTAGGTTCTCCGGTGTACATATCCACACGGTTCTCGTCTAGGACTCCTCGGATGGCGGCACGAGGTTAGGCCGCCCAGCCTGGATAAGTGCACTAGCTCGGTACGACGAACCGGTGGTAATGCTGGTCACTGTAGAACGGTAGCCGCACGATACACTATACATAATAGACTATTACTTTACAATAGAATAAGTCGAACTCGACGATACAGCGTTAAACTCTGACACTTTAGCTATCAATTCGCACGCGGTTCTCAAGGCTCTATTTAGGGGCAAAGGGGGCCCACTTCACGGCACGTTGTATCGTGGTGAAGGCTTCAACGTTTTGGTCTAAGTCACTTTTAGGCTAAGTGCTTCTGTATCCACCTGCGACGTATTTATACGTAGGGTGAATAATCTAGTGCCAACCTCAGTTCTGTCTCGTATTACTGCGCAAACCTGGGCATGTTGAGACATGTCTTAGCAGTAGCTTTGAACTCGACATTGGGGGTATGGTCGTTGGCGCCTAGGGGTCGCTGTCCAATAGGAGAACGAATATTATGGTCTGGCCTGTACCTAGGTAAAGGGATATTCCGTGTATATGTACAAAGAATATACAAGGGATATCAGACGATATACAAATATTATACAATATATCTCAAGTAATAAATATATATATTCGGTTTAATCTGACCCTTTGTAACAGCCGCCTCCTAATTAGTCCCCACCTAATTAGATAAACAGAGACAGATTAACCGTCTTGTCCACTACTCAATGTCCGTTGTGAGGAGTATGACAATTCACAAAGTCAGTGGGTCATGGTCGTCATCAAGGGAATCAGGTAGCCTTGGCAACTCTATCAGCCTCGCCACGGGTCGGGTGTATGTCCGTCCCTGGACGAGCACTTCTGCCGCTCTGACCTTTCCGTCGGCACCAGTGATCACTTTGCTTACGCGGCCGGCCGGCCACATAGCTCGGGGTAGTGACTGGTCTATAATCATGACGACTGTGCCCTCCGTCAAATTGTCTCTTTCTTTTACCCATTTCTGGCGGGTCTGTAGAGACGGTAGATAGTGGAGGAGGAAACTGTTCCAAAACTTGTCAGCCAATACTTGACTGTACCTCCACATTCTTCGGCCGTTCGCTTCCTCAGGTCTGTACACTGTCTGTGGGAGCGCGGGGTCCAGCCGCCCAATCAAGAGAGTGTTGGGGGTGACTGGGTCAACATCTGCTACATCACTTGAGACGTAACCGAGGGGCTTTGAGTTCAATACTCCCTCGATCTCCGTGAGGACTGTCGTGAGGACTTCTTCCGCCACGGTCTGGGCCCCAAGCACGGCGTACAGGGCTGTCTTTATTGAACGTACTTTGTTACAAAGGATCAGATTAAACCGAATATATATATTTATTGATTGATATATATTGCATAGTATTTGTATATCGTTTGATATCCCTTGTATATTCCTTGTACATATACACAGAATATCCCTTTAGCCCAGACCATAATATTTCATTCTCCTATTGGACAGCGGTCCACAGGCGCCAGAGCCATGCCTCCGGAGTCAGGTTCAAAGTCACCGTCAAGACATGTCTGTGCATGCCCGGCCTTGCCCAGGGATACGCGACAGAAATGAGATTGGCACTAGATTGTTCGCCGTGCATATAAATATGGCGCAGGTGAATACAGAAGCACTTAGTCAGAAGTCAAGAGTTACCCAATAAGTTGAAGCATCACCCACGATACTCCGTGCGGTGAAGTATGGCCTGTTTGGCCCCAAAATAGAGCATTGAGACCGCGTGCGAATTAATAACTGAATTGTCAGAGTTTGGCGCTATACCGTCGAGTGCGACATATTTCTATTAAGTCAGTAATAGTCTATTTGAGTATAGTGTATCGTGCGGCTAAAGTTCTACAGTGACCAGCATCACCAACGCTTCCTCGTATCAGCTAGAGTGCTTATCCAGGCTGGGCTGCTTTCATGGCGCTTTCACCCGAGGAGACCTAGACGAGAACCGTGTGGACATGTACACTGGATTAATCTACCCGACGACTACATAGCCCTTTGCGGCTGGATTATATTTGTTTTGGTCCTGTGATTTATGGAGCGGAGAATCGCCGACGCCTACACGTGTGGGATTTACCCTGTGAGGAGCCAAGTCGAGTCGGCGCCTCAGAGAGCCTGAGGCCGGCTAGCTTTCTTCACTGTGGAGCTACAGTCTACGGAGAACAGCTGTATTCGTCTGTGGATCAAGAGACTATTGCACCGTCTCCTGTACTTGGAGTCTCCTTAGTCATCGTTGACCAGACTCTCTACTACCGACAGATCCTCTACCCCTGCTGGCTTACAACCGGGGGGACCCTTCCAGTATCTCCCGCTATATATTACTAGTGTACCATAGATATAATTCCCTAAGATTCAGGTTGTATAATTACCTCCTGCGTAACCAGAGAATGGACATTCATTATTGATTTGCCTACGCATATTCCTTTGCCTTATAAGCGCATCCAAAGTATAATAGAGAAGTATATTATGTACCTTTTGCTGCAATAAATACTTGATTACACCTTGGTGTGGAACCGGTTTATTGTGGGAAGTGTTCATCATATTTATATATCATGTACTGTATGGCCAGTAATTAAAGTACATAAAGCGGTAGTGGTTTAATGATACCATACTTATCAATACAGTCAGGGAATTGTACCCCTCAGTTACAATTGGTCCTTCGAGCCGGAGGGTAACTAGTGTAATATTAATATAGTGGTATTAATATTGACATGGCCTATGATGAACACTCCACAAAACGGTTCTCCTAAAGTAGATCGCCCGCAGCGTAGACGGCAGACACCTCAGTACTTAGAGGATTACGTTGCCAATATACTACCTAGCTTTCTACAGACGGTAAACGCGGAAAAAGTAGATAGTAAAATTATGTCCGATCCTATCAACCAGGCTACCCCGCCAATAGAGGCCCTAGTGGGTTCTAACGTAACTGACCAAGCTCACGGTAGGGACCAGGAGGGACCCGACATGACTTTACCCCCCGCCAAGACCGAAGAAGTAGTCCCCGGAGAGCTCCAGGATAAAGACAGCCCTCCAGGGATGGAACTCTACCCGCTACAAGAAGAGGAGAGCACCCCGGAGATGGATCTCCAGGACTCGCCACAGGAGAACAGATCTCCAACGAGTACTGCCAGGAGCGGATCACCTCAACCAGCGTCTTCCCCCAGCGAGGCGGACAAGATGCTGGCACAGGCATTCCTCGCCAGCCTAGCAGCCTCAACAGAGCGCGATCGACTCCAAGCACAGACGCTTAGTGAGCGCGAACATTCTTCCATGGAAAGAGAACGCCTTCAGGCGCAGCAACGGAGCGACGAAGATCGTATACGTCTAGAGATTAGACGCCTTCAGACGGAAGAGAATATGGCAAGGGACCGGGCCGAAGCCCAGCGCGCCGCCGCCGGTGCCCAAAGAGAAGCAGAGCGCGACCTCGCTCTCACCAAGCGCGAAGCCGAGCGCGACCGATTACAAGCGCAGATAATGGAGCAGCTGATCACCAGGGCAACACCCCCTCCCTCCGCACGGGGTTCCAGGGCCTCGCCAAGACAAGGGTCAAGGGCACCCTCCCCTACCCGATCAAGCGACCCTGAGCCCGACCACCAGAGAGAGCCTATACCCCCCTCCGAACCCCTTCCCCGACCGGTCCAAGTGAGACCCAGCTACAAGGAAGAAACGGTCTACACCGCGGAGAGGCTAAATAGACGACTACAGGATCTAGAGGACCTGCCAGAGGAAGAAGAAGAGGGAGAGGAGGAGAATCAAGCCCGACAGCGGCACAGTACTCCACAGGACCAGGAGGTCCAGTACAGCCCAGGCTCTACCCCCGCGGCTCTGCGCTACAGACCCCCGACTCAATTCACGGGTGAGCTTGACGCACGACCAGCCCCGAGGAACAGCACCTGGATACGCGGGCCATGGTACCCAGCAGGTACCAGCCCACCAAGAGGCGTAAGAGGAGACTCGCCTAGGAGGCCTCTCTTCCAACGCTCACCAATGTGCCAGCCATCCATGGCATCATACATTGGCACACCGACGTTTCCGGACTTCACCCACGAGAACAGAGCACAGTACACGGAGCTACGAATGTGCTTAGAGACAATGATGTCCGATGTAGCTGATGAACCGTACAAGTATGCTATCCTACTGAAGCACCTCAAGGTGCCCCGAGCGCACAATATAGCGCTGGCCTATGCCACCTCTACTACCCCATACACAGCGGCTCTAGCAGCACTCGACCAAAGATATGGACGCATATGGGACTACGTAATACAAGAGATAAGGCATATTGACCGCCTACCCCCAGCCACAGACAATCGCTCACTAGATGACCTGTCTATCAAGGTACAATCCCTGGTAGGGATGCTGGGGGCGCAAAGAGAAAAGGGTATGCACAAACTGTACGCGAACTCTAATGTCGAGAGGATTTTAGAGAAGCTTCCGCCCGCCCGACAAGAGCGCTTCAGGCGGCAAAGAGACCACCGTGATCCTAACGGTCCCGAGCCATCCCTCCTAGACCTAGCCGACTTCCTGGCGAGAGAAGTCAACAGCCTACGGTTGGATACGTTCATGCGGAGCACCCCAAGCTCCAGAGAGGGACCTAGGAGAGCAAACGATGGCCGAAGATTGGTGACCGTCATGCACAAATCAGAATCAGTACCGAGCAGCAAGAACCACAGTACCCCCTCGATGAAAGAGAAGTGGAAGATGGTGTGCCCGTACTGCGAAAAGGAACACTGGTTGTCACAATGTGACACATTCAAGAAGATGACCGCCGACGAGGTGAGTCAATGGATAAAGTCCAATCGACGCTGTTACCGATGTGCGCGCAGTCACATGGCAGCTGATTGCCGCTTAAAGAAGAGGTGTAATCGGTGTGACGGAGCCCACCTAGATGTCCTACACGACAGTAACAGAAGAAAGCCTGCACCCTCAAGCAGCACAAAGGCAAGTGTTATGTACATTGACCCCGCCAGCAGCGGGGGCGCCCGGGTGCTCTTAAAGGTGGTCCGCGTAACACTGAGTTACCAAGACAAGGTCATGGACACTTACGCCGTCCTTGACGACGGGTCAGAGAAGACCCTTCTCCTCGCGTCCGCTGCGGCCCAGCTGGGGCTGCGGGGGAGCGAAAACCAGATGACGATTCGGACAATAGGAAGAGATCTAAAGACGATAAAGGGCGAGAATGTCTCCTTCACTATCGCAGCAAGCGGGCAGCCAGAGAGACGGTATAGGATTACTAACGCTTTCACCAGCCAAGAAATAGGCCTGTCGCAGTACACCTACCCCATCGCCAAGCTGATGGATAAATATGTGCACCTGCGTCAACTACCTATACCGCTCATAGACGGTGCCACCCCGACCCTGCTGATAGGCTCCGACCATGCAGACCTCATCGTCCCGATAGACCGGGTCCACACAGGGCCCAGAGGCTGTCCTGCAGCAGTCGAGACCCGCCTAGGATGGACATTACAAGGCCCCCTCGCTAAGTCTCTTAACCGAACAGCAGCCACTAACTGCCTCCACTCCAGAGTGACAGAAGAAGACACCACCCTCCTACAGCATGTCGAGAGGCTATGGACACTAGAGACAATGCCCTTTAAGAACGAAAAGAAAGACATTCGTTCCAAGGAAGACATTTACGCTATAGCCCTCCTCGATCAGGGGACAAAGAGAGTCAAAGTCAACGGAGTGATGAGATACGCAACTCCACTCCTGAGGCGAGAGGGTATGCCTACCTTCCACGCCCCAAAAGAAGCGACGGAGCGGTATCTATTGAACACAGAGCGGCGCCTAGCCAGAGACCCCGCTCAAGAGACTGTGTACCGCGCTGAGATTAACAAGCTAATCACAGCGGGACACATAAAGAAAATTGACATTAAAGAGGCCGATCAGACGACCGAATCATGGTACGTGCCGCACCACAAAGTCCACCACAACGGCAAGGATCGTATTGTGTTCAACTGCAGCTACCAGATTGGATCACAAAATCGGAATAAAGAGCTCTTGCCCGGCCCAACACTCGGCCCCTCTCTACTAGGCGTGTTACTACGTTTCCGCCAAGACAAGGTGGCCATCAGCGGCGACATCAAAGGGATGTTCCTGCAGGTGAGACTAGTGGAGGAGGACAAGCCCCTGCTGCAGTTCCTATGGAGAGAGAGGATCGGGGATGAGCAACCAGCCATCTATCAATGGGAAGTCCTCCCATTCGGAACCACATGCAGCCCATGCTGTGCTACGTTTGCACTGCAAAAACACGTCGCAGAGGACCCAGCAGCTGATGAAGAGGTCCGACAAAGTGTAGGAAATAGTTTCTACGTGGACAACTGTCTGCAAAGCGTCTCGACGCCAGAAGAAGCTGAGGCCCTTCTACTCAAGCTCCGCGCCTCCCTGATCAAAGGCGGCTTTGATCTCAGGCAGTGGGCCAGCAGCGACCCGCAAGTATTGCGCAGCCTCTCCCCCGAGGACAAGGCAGCAAGCAGCGAGACCTGGATGGCGACCATCCCAGGAGAAGCCCAAGAAATGACATTAAGACTAGTCTGGCGCTTCAAAACAGACTCGCTCCATTATAAACACACACCCCTGACCAAGGAGCAGGGAAGGTCGACTGCACTACCGACCACCAGACGGAGTGTATACAGAACACTCGCCAGACAATATGACCCGTTGGGATGTATTCTACCTTACACCACCAGGGCAAAGATGATTGTAAGAGCGTTATGGGACAAGGACCAGGGCTGGGACGACCCCATACCCGAACACCTTGCATCCACATGGAGAGAGTGGGAGACGGAACTCAGCTCACTCCCAGGTGTCAACATACGCCGCAGCTACTTCCCACCCACAGTGAGGCCGGAGACGTGCCAGATGGACCTGCACGTCTTCAGCGACGCCTCCGAAGTAGCCTACGGTTCAGTGGCCTACTTGCGTGCCCGAGAGGAGGGAGGAGAAATACATACTGCTTTCATCCTGGCCCGCTCAAGAATAGCCCCACGAAAGCAACAATCTATCCCGCGTCTAGAGCTCTGCGCAGCCCTAGCAGGAGCGCAACTCGCCACGTTAATCCAACGTGAACTCACCATTCCGGTGCAAAGAACAATCTTGTGGTCAGACTCCACGACAGTACTCACATGGATCCGGTCTGATTCGTGCAGATACAAGGTCTTCGTGGGAGTCAGAGTCACAGAGATTCAAGATTTAACAGAAGTAGCAAGCTGGAGGTATGTGGACACAAAACACAACCCAGCTGACGTCATCACCCGGGGAATGTCCCTGGATGACCTCACCCGTCACAACCTATACAGTGACAGGCCAGAGTTCCTCAAGCTCCCGGAAGAAGAGTGGCCTACACCCACCCCACGGGAAGCGAGTAAAGAGGAGGCCGAAAACAAGAAATCTATGTTCTGTGGATTGAACACACTCGTCTCCACAGACCCCGATATAGACGATTGCCTCACCCTAGAGAGTGCGCAGCTAAAGACATTCCTGTGGCACCACCCAGAGGTTCAGCTCACTACTGACATTACAGCAGCTGACTACGAAGAAGCAGAACTTCTTCTACTACAACGAGCCCAGAGAGACTCGTTCCCCGATGAGCTAGACTGTCTACAGGGAGCAAAGCCCGTCCCATCAGACAGCAGACTGCTCCACCTAGCCCCCGAGAGCGACGCCCATGGTCTCATCAGAGTGGGTGGTCGTCTGCGGAGAGCTCCAGACTTACCGGATGACGTCAAGTACCCGATAGTCTTAAACAGCCGACACAGGGTCACAGAGCTGATCATAAAGAAATACGACGAGGATGTGCATCACGCCGGGGCAGAGAGAGTCTTCGCGGAGATCAGACGTCGTTATTGGATACTGCAAGGGAGAGAAGCAGTGCGGCGCTTCCAGCGAACCTGTCTAGACTGTCGTAAGTGGCGAGCGCAGCCCAGTATACCCCGGATGGCTGACCTACCTCCCTGTCGCCTCCGACTCGGCGACAAGCCTTTTCACTCCACCGGTATGGACTGTTTCGGCCCGCTGTATATAAAGAAAGGAAGAGGAACCGAGAAGCGGTGGGGTATTGTATTCAAATGCATGACCACCCGAGCGATGCATATAGAACTCCTTCCAACCATGAGCACAGACTCATTCCTTATGGCCTTCCGAAGATTCACATCGCGGAAAGGCAAACCGTCTATATTATTGTCTGATCACGGGACAAACTTCAAAGGCGGAGAAAGAGAGCTGAGAGAGAGCTTCCAAGCTATGGGCCCAGAACTTAAGACCCACCTCGCTCCATCCCAGATTGACTTCCAGTTTAATCCCCCGAACGCACCTCACTTCGGTGGAACTTGGGAACGAGAAGTACGTTCAATAAAGACAGCCCTGTACGCCGTGCTTGGGGCCCAGACCGTGGCGGAAGAAGTCCTAATGACAGTCCTCACGGAGATCGAGGGAGTATTGAACTCAAAGCCCCTCGGTTACGTCTCAAGTGATGTAGCAGATGTCGACCCAGTCACCCCCAACACACTCTTGATGGGGCGGCTGGACCCCGCGCTACCACAGACAATGTACAGGCCTGAATAAGCGAACGGCCGAAGAGTGTGGAGGTACAGTCAGGTGTTGGCTGACGGGTTTTGGAGCGGCTTCCTGCTCCACTGTCTGCCGTCTCTGCAGACCCGCCGGAGGTGGGTGGAAGAGAGAGACGGTTTGACAGAAGGAACAGTCGTCATGATTATCGACCAGTCACTACCCCGAGCTATGTGGCCGGCTGGCCGCGTAAGCAAAGTGATCACCGGTGCCGACGGAAAGGTCCGAGCAGCCGAAGTGCTCGTCCAAGGACGGATCTACACCCGACCCGTGGCGAGGCTAATAGAACTGCCAAGGCTCCCCAATACTATCGATGACGACCATGACCCCATGACTTTGTGAACTGCCCGACCCCTCACAACAGACATTGAGTAGTGGACAGTGCGGTTAATCTGTCTCTGCTTAGCTAATTAGGTGGGACTAATTAGGAGGCGGCTGTTACAAAGGATCAGATTAAACCGAATATATATATTTATTGATTGATATATATTGCATAGTATTTGTATATCGTTTGATATCCCTTGTATATTCCTTGTACATATACACGGAATATCCCTTTAGCCCAGATCATAATATTTCATTCTCCTATTGGACAGCGGTCCACAGGCGCCAGAGCCATGCCTCCGGAGTCAGGTTCAAAGTCACCGTCAAGACATGTCTGTGCATGCCCGGCCTTGCCCAGGGATACGCGACAGAAATGAGATTGGCACTAGATTGTTCGCCGTGCATATAAATATGGCGCAGGTGAATACAGAAGCACTTAGTCAGAAGTCAAGAGTTACCCAATAAGTTGAAGCCTCACCCACGATACTCCGTGCGGTGAAGTATGGCCTGTTTGGCCCCAAAATAGAGCATTGAGACCGCGTGCGAATTAATAACTGAATTGTCAGAGTTTGGCGCTATACCGTCGAGTGCGACATATTTCTATTAAGTCAGTAATAGTCTATTTGAGTATAGTGTATCGTGCGGCTAAAGTTCTACAGTGACCAGCATCACCAACGCTTCCTCGTATCAGCTAGAGTGCTTATCCAGGCTGGGCTGCTTTCATGGCGCTTTCACCCGAGGAGACCTAGACGCGAACCGTGTGGACATGTACACTGGATTAATCTACCCGACGACTACATAGCCCTTTGCGGCTGGATTATATTTGTTTTGGTCCTGTGATTTATGGAGCGGAGAATCGCCGACGCCTACACGTGTGGGATTTACCCTGTGAGGAGCCAAGTCGAGTCGGCGCCTCAGAGAGCCTGAGGCCGGCTAGCTTTCTTCACTGTGGAGCTACAGTCTACGGAGAACAGCTGTATTCGTCTGTGGATCAAGAGACTATTGCACCGTCTCCTGTACTTGGAGTCTCCTTAGTCATCGTTGACCAGACTCTCTACTACCGACAGATCCTCTACCCCTGCTGGCTTACAACCGGGGGGACCCTTCCAGTATCTCCCGCTATATATTACTAGTGTACCATAGATATAATTCCCTAAGATTCAGGTTGTATAATTACCTCCTGCGTAACCAGAGAATGGACATTCATTATTGATTTGCCTACGCATATTCCTTTGCCTTATAAGCGCATCCAAAGTATAATAGAGAAGTATATTATGTACCTTTTGCTGCAATAAATACTTGATTACACCTTGGTGTGGAACCGGTTTATTGTGGGAAGTGTTCATCATATTTATATATCATGTACTGTATGGCCAGTAATTAAAGTACATAAAGCGGTAGTGGTTTAATGATACCATACTTATCAATACAGTCAGGGAATTGTACCCCTCAGTTACATACTTCTTGTTCCCAAGTTCCCCCGAAGTGAGGGGCGTTCGGGGGGTTAAACTGGAAATCAATCTGAGAGGGAGCGAGGTGGGTCTTAAGTTCTGGGCCCATAGCTTGGAAGCTCTCTCTCAGCTCTCTTTCTCCGCCTTTGAAGTTTGTCCCGTGATCAGACAATAATATAGACGGTTTTCCTTTCCGCGCTGTGAATCTCCGGAAGGCCATAAGGAATGAGTCCGTGCTCATGGTTGGAAGGAGTTCTATGTGTATCGCTCGGGTGGTCATGCATTTGAATACAATACCCCACCGCTTCTCCGTCCCTCTTCCTTTCTTCACATACAGCGGGCCGAAGCAGTCCATACCGGTGGAGTGAAAAGGCTTGTCGCCGAGTCGGAGGCGACAGGGGGGTAGGTCAGCCATCCTGGGTATACTGGGCTGTGCTCGCCACTTGCAACAGTCTAGACATGTCCGCTGGAAGCGTCGTACTGCTTCTCTTCCTTGCAGTATCCAATAGCGACGTCTGATCTCAGCGAAGACTCTCTCTGCCCCAGCGTGGTGCACGTCCTCGTCGTATTTCTTTATGATGAGCTCTGTGACCTTGTGTCGGCTGTTGAGAACTATCGGGAACTTGACGTCATCCGTTAAGTCCGGGGCCCTTCTCAGACGACCACCCACTCTGATGAGATCATGGGCGTCGCGCTCAGGGGCCAAGTGGAGCAGTCTGCTGTCTGACGGGACTGGCTTTGATCCCTGCAGACAGTCTTGCCCTGAAGAAGAAGAGTTTATTCAATTCACTACCTAACGTGATGGATATTAGAACTTTTTTTCATCAAAGCAGGCGCCACAAACTGCTGCAGACAACAACAATAACATCATCACCAATGATGAAACGGATGATGTTTCAGGTTTGTGAATCTTATATTTGAAACTGAAAGGAAGTTGACTGCTGATTGCTGCTGCTAATGGTAGCTTAACTTAGCTATGCTATCCATAACATTATGTTACAATAAAAACGAAAGATTACAATGTAATGTTACCTTACATGGTAAGAATCCAAACAAACCAGACATTTGAGTAGAGCTGCTTGTATGTATTATGGGCATAGCTGTCAATGTCAATAAGTTATGGGGGGGGGGGGGGGTATATTGATGTAATGTGTCTATAATTGTATGTATGTATGTATGTATGTATGTATGTATGTATGTATGTATGTATGTATGTATGTATGTATGTATGTATGTATGTATGTATGTATGTATGTATGTATGTATGTATGTATGTATGTATGTATGTATGTATGTAGAACATGGCTCAAAATCTCTCCTAACTAAGATGCAATGTTAACTAAGTTACTGTAAGTTAAATGGTGATATAGGCTAAATGGTGAGCACAGTCTGCCCTGATATATATATCACACAACATGACTAGCCTCAGCCCATCAATTGTCGTTTTATACAAATATAAATTATGGTGAATGACGTGTGTGTGTGTGTGTGTGTGTGTGTGTGTGTGTGTGTGTGTGTGTGTGTGTGTTTACTGTATTTTGTAATACAGGTCAGCTGCTGCTAACCAATACAGCTGCATCCACCTGTCCACCAACAAAAGATGTTTCAGGTTTGTGAATCTACAGGTGTAATTTTCTTTTATATTTGAGAGTATGGTTCTAGACCAGCTCTATATGAAAAGTGTCATGAGATAACCTTTGTTGTGAATTTGAGATATATAAATACATTTTTATGTTCACACAGATGAGTCAGCTACATAGGGAAGAGCAGCAAGGGGCAGCAGGATTGTTTGCTGATTTAGGCACACAAGAACATGGCCCTAAGCAGGTGTGCCTCCCCCAGTACCCCTTCAGCCACTTCGGTTTGCAGAAGAGAGCATTTAATAAGAGCTGGTTCGAGCAATTTAAATGGCTGGAGTACTCAGTAGCCAGGAACTCTGCATTTTGCTTTCCATGTCAGCAGTTATTTAAGTTTTGTATTTGAGTGAGTTAAGTTATTAGTTTGCTTCATTAAAGGGTGTTAATTTAAGTGTTCTCTAGTGCCTTTTGTACGCTTTAGGGTGGTGGTTACGCTAAAGGTAACACACAAACGCGGGCACATGTCCGGGCTAAGCCCCGGATCTCCTACAATCCTACATCCGCCCCTGGCCACTACCCCTCCCCATTTAGTTCGAGTTCATTACCAAAGCTGCTTCTCACTTAGCAATCAAGGCCAATGTCAATGGGTCTCATTCCAGAATATTTTCCAAAGAGTTCTCTTGGAATCGACTGAGACAGAATCAATGACAAGTTCACTCTAAGTCCCCAACGCGCAGGGAAGATGTCTTAAGTGTCTCAAACGGTCACAGCTGTGATATCTGCGTTGGGGAATGGCACCAGTCAGAAACGCAAATGCGCGTCCCCGTTCAGGTCATTTGCATACAAAACAACGCCTACAGAGCTCCTTATAAGGCAACTAGTGATGCAGCCGTGTGAAAATTTACTTATACTGTACGTAGGGCAGAGCATATATATAGTATCTACTAAATCCTAATGAAACAAGTAACTAGAATAATATAAGCTTATTCATTAGACACGTAGGCCATACTGGCGCACACAAGACTTGTTATGGAATATTAATGCAGTCTATTTCCACGCGATTAGCTTTAGTTCTTATTTATTTATTTATCCACTGTCATTTGCAGTGTTGGTGTACTAGGCTACATAGTGTATTTCAATATCTGTTTTATTGATTACATTTGAAGGAATGCAAGTTATAGCTATATCAAATGTCTTTAAATAACTTAAAACCAGATTCTCAAACATAAACATAAAGACGGACAACACGCTCATCACAGACAAGCTAGATGTAGCCAATTACATAAACATTTTCTTTACAAACATAGCCACAACACTGGTAAACAAACTACCCTCCCACTCAGGGCATTATGGGGTAGAACACATAGTAGCTTACTACAAAAACCTAGGGGTCCGCAAAGACGACTTCAAACTGGAAATGGTAACAACAGATGAGTTACTCAAAAAACTAAGCGCCCTCCAACCTAACAAAGTCACTGGCCATGACAACATCCCCTCCAAATTCCTCAGAGACTCAGCAGCCGCCATCACCCCAGTCATCACACACATAATAAACCTCTCCATAGAACAGGGACACGTCCCCAAGGACTTCAAAATTGCAAGAGTGACCCCTCTGCACAAAAAGGGCAGTAAATTAGACCCAGGCAACTACCGCCCTGTTTATATTCTCACCTCCATCTCGAAAGTCATGGAAAAAATAGTCTACGAACAGGTCGAAAAGTACCTAGCGGAAAGAAATCTAATCTACGAATTCCAATCTGGCTTCAGAACATCCCACTCCACTGACACCCTACCCCCCCCCCCCCCCCCCCCTCACAGTGAGCTGTGGTGTTCCACAAGGAAGCATACTAGGACCGCTACTGTTCCTAATTTATGCAAATTACATGTCGTCAGCTTGTGACTGCAACTTGTTCTTGTTCGCAGATGACTCAGCCCTGCTGGTCTCTGACAAGAAAAAGTTACAGGTTGAAAAAACCCTCAGCTCAGAACTCGGCAGAATCTGCACCTGGCTCGCTGATAACAAACTATCATTACACCTGGGTAAAACAGAGTCCATTCTCTTCGGATAAAATAACAAACTCAGCAAGACCGACGGCTTCTCAGTTACGGTGGGTAGCAATATTGTCACAAGGAAAGATGAAATTACATACCTAGGTTCCATCCTAGAGGCAAATCTTTCCTGTGACAAAACATCCAAGGTAATAAAAAAAGTCAACCAACGAACTCGATTCTTGTACCGGATCTCCTCTCTGGTAAACAAGAATACCCTGAAGACTCTGGCAGGAGCACTCATTCAAGGGTACTACGACTATGCTTGCACCTCATGGTACCAAAGCACCTCAAAGGCGCTAAAAACAAAATTACAAACATCTCAAAACAAACTGGTCAGACTATTGCTTGACCTTACTCCTAGAACCCACCTCACCCCTGCCCACTTTGACAACCTAGGATGGCTTAGAGTAGATGACAGAGTACAGCACTTGCAATGGGCCTGGTCTACAAGATACACTACACGACCAAGGTACCCATGTACATGTCAAAATACTTCCCAAAGGTCAGTGAATACCACGATCACAACACCAGAGGGAGCTCCACAAATCATGTTAAACCCAGATTAGGCTCAAACAAGGGACTAAACACGTTTTGCAATTATGCCACATCAATGTGGAATGCCCTACCCAAAGCTGTAAAGGAATGTGAATCACTACCCACTTTCAAAACCACTCTCAAAGAACACCTAGACTGCAATTCGAAACTGGCCCATGTAAATGTCCTAACCCAACCCCCTCCAATGTACAGTAAATGACCAAACATGGTTGTCAATATTCCAATGTACAGTTTTGCTTGTACAGTTGTACAGTGTCCCCCACCCACCACTCCTACCCAACCTACCCAACCCCCCCCACCATACCCACCCAACCAACCACCTCCAATGTACAGTCCACCCACCCACCCACCCAACCCCCCCCCCCCCACCTACCCAACATCCTCCAATGTACAGTTTCTACGTCAAATGTATATACTCTCTTTTCTAGACTCTTTTTGTATCACAAACAGTACTGTATTTGCAAATCTGGTATGTCATAAATGTATAGATGTAGCAGTACTGTCTATCTGTATGTCATGTATGTCATATATGTTATGATGAATAGAAAATGGGGGACCCTGAGTGTAACTGAGGGGTACAATTCCCTGACTGTATTAATAAGTATGGTATCATTAAACCACTACCGTCTTATGTACATTACTACTGGCCATACAGTACACAGGTATCTTATGATGAACACTTCCCACAATGACTCGGTTCCACACAATATTGGGTTTACGAATATTTATTAGCAGCAAATGGTACATAATATACTTTACTTTACTTTAGATGCGCTTATAAGGCAAAGGAATGTGCGTAGGCAAATCAATAACGTATGTCCATTCTCATATTACGCAGGAGATAATAATACAACCTGAATCTTAGGAATTATATCTATGGTACACAGGTAGGCAGCGGGAGATACTAGTAGGGTTCCCACCGGTTGTAAGCCAGCAGGGGGAGGAAATGTTCGAATGCAAAGTCTGGATCAGCGGGGACTCAATAAGCTCCTGCTATGGGAGGCGGTATATTACTCCCTGATCGGCAGACGAAAGCAGCAGCTGTAATCCCAGTATGCGTGCAGCACAGGTGAAAGCCGGCCAACCTCTCCAAGAGACGGGCTCGAGTGATGTTCCTCACGTCACGGGTAAATCCCACACAGTAGTGGGGTGTAGACGATTCTTCTCCGCTCCAACATCCACAGGACCAAAGCAATAATAATAATAATCCAGCCGGAAAAGGGCTCTGCATTCACAGGTGTAGATTCTCCGGTGCGCGGTACTTCACATTAACTAGGTCGAACTTGACGTTATTCCACTAAGCTCTGACACTTTACTATCCTATTCGCACGCGGTTATAAGTGCTCTATTTAGATGCACGGTTGCTCACTTCACTTGGTCGTTGACTCGTGATGAAGGCTTTACGTTTGAGGGTAACACGTTTCTAGGTTAACTCGTTCGAGAGTAACTTGACTTTAGGCTAAGTGCTGCTGTCTCAATGCTCTATTTGGGGCCAAACGGGCCCTACTTCACCGCACGTTGTATCGTGGGTGAGGCTTCACTTGGGTAACTCGAACTACTTCTGTATTCACCTGCGCCATATTTATATGTTAGGTGAACAAACTAGTACCAGCCTTATTCCTGTCTCGTATTCTGGCGCCGAACCGGGCATGTTCAGACAAGCCTTGACGGTGGCTTTGAACTCGGCATTGGGGGTATGGCAGTGGCGCTGGTGGAACGCTATCCAATAAGAGAACGAAATATTATGGTCTGTACTAGGTTAAAGGGATATTCCGTGTATATGTACAAAGAATACACAAGGGATATCAGACGATATACAAATCCTATGCAATATATATCAATCAATAAATACATATATTCGGTTTAATCTGACCCTTTGTAACAGCCGCCTCCTAATTAGTCCCACCTAATTAGATAAGCAGAGACAGATTAACCGCACTGTCCACTACTCAATGTCTGTTGTGAGGGTAGGCAGTTCACAAAGTCAGGGGGTCATGGTCGTCATTAAGCGAGTCGGGGAGCCTTGGCCACTCTATCAGCCTCGCCACGGGTCGGTTGTATGTCCGCCCTTGGACGAGCACTTCTGCCGCTCTGACCTTTCCGTCGGCACCAGTGATCACTTTGCTTACGCGGCCGGCCGGCCACGCAGCTCGGGGTAGTGACTGGTCTATGGTCATGACGACTGGACGGGATGAAGGGGGGCTTAGGAGGAAGCGGGCCTGAGACTGCTTTGATCTGTGCTTGGCTGTGCCTCCTCCTCCTCCGTCTGTTTCTCTTGTTTGCTCTGTACCCCGTCTGAGGAAGGGCCGGTTCTGGCCGCCCCGTCAAGGAGTCGCTTGGGGTGCTGGATTCGAGGTCAGCTACGTCTGGAGCGCAGCTGAGGGGGGTGGAGTTCCGAACTCCCTCTGGTGCCCACGGTTCTCTCACAGGCCTCTCGCTTAATGTCAATAGCCTCTCAACGGGCTGTACGAGGGAGTGGCCGGTGTCGCTCGCCTTTGTGTGTAGGCAGCGTGTAGACGTGGGTTGACTGTCAAGTCCGTAGAGGGGGCCCTGGAGCGTCCATCCCAGTCGGGTCTGAACCGCGACTGGGCATCCTTTGGGTCCGATGTGGGCCGCCTCAATTGGGAGAATGAGGTCCGCGTGGTCGGAGCCGATGAGCAGGGTCGGTGTGGCGCCGTCGATAAGCGGTATAGGTAGTTGACGTAGGTGCACATACTTGGCCATCAGCTGTGGGATGGGGTAGGTGTACTGAGACAGGCCTATGTCGTGGCTGGTGAAGACGTTGGTTATACTATACTGCTTCTCGGGCTGGTCCACCGCTGCTATCTTGAAGGAGACCCTTTCACCTTTTATGGTCTTCTGGTCCCTTCTGATGGTGCGTATGGTCATGGTACCTTTGGCACCCCGCAGGCCCAACTGGGCTGCGGCGGAAGCGAGGAGGAGAGTCTTTTCAGACCCATCGTCCAGGACGGCGTAAGTGTCCAGGACCTTGTCCTCGTAGCTCAGGAGCACTCTGACCACTTTGATGAGCACTTGGGGGGTTCCGCTATGCTGGTCAATGTGGAGCACTCCTGTTGGTCGGTTGCCTCGTCGGGCTATTCTTCTCATGTTATCCTCGCACAAGAATCGGCGTTGACCGGCTTGTGGGGGGTCAGACGCAATCCACTGCTCCATTTCGGCGATGGTCAGTTCCGGGAACACGTCGCACTGGTCCAGCCAGTGTCCTCCGCGGCAGTACGTACAGTCGATCTGCCATACCTCCTTTGCTGGGGGGTTGTCACCTGTCTGTGGTGACACAGAATCTATATGGTGCGAGTAGCACCGTGACTCCCAGTGTCTGCTGTAGCAGTCGGGACACCAGGGAGCGGTCTGGTGGAACTTTGGTACTGGTGCCACCGCCTCGGCATGGTACATTACCGCGACGGGCCCACTCTGTTGTCCTGGCTGACGCTTGTTGATGTCATGCAGGACCTCCAAGTGGGTGCCACCGCACCTGCTGCACTTCTTCTTCAAGCGGCACTCAGCTGCCAGGTGGCTGCGCGCGCAGCGGAAGCAGCGGCGGTGGTCCTTGATCCACTGACTCACCTCATCCGTGGTCAGCTTCCCGAAAGTGTCGCATTGGTACAGCCGATGTTCTCCCTCACAGTACTGGCACTCAATCTTCCACTGGTCCTCTTTCGTCGAGGGGGTGTTGTGGTTCTTGTGCTGCGGTACTGATTCGGCTTGGTGCATAACGGTCACCGACCGGCGGTTATCAGTTGATCCCCGAGGTCCTGGTCTTGGGCTTGGTCCACTCCATACGAACGTGTCCAGTCGTAGGCTGCTGACCTCCCTGGCGAGGAAGTCAGACAAGTCTAGGAGGGATGCCTCTGGACCGTTGGGGTCGCGGTGGTCTCTCTGCCGCCTGAAGCGCTCTTGTCGGGCGGGAGGGAGCTTCTCTAGTATCCTCTCTACATTAGAGTTAGCGTACAGTTCATGCATACCCTTTTCCTTTTGCGCCCCCAGCATCCCTACCAGGGACTGTACCTTGATAGAGAGGTCATCTAGTGCTCTGTTGTCTCTGGCTGGGGGGAGACGGTCAATGTCTCTTATCTCCTGTATCACGTAGTCCCATATGCGTCCATAACGTTGGTCGAGGGCTACTAGAGCCGCGGTGTATGGGGTAGTAGAGTTGGAATATGCCAGCACTATATTGTGCGCTCTGGGCACCTTCAAGTGCTTGAGTAGGATAGCATACATGTACGTTTCATCCGGTACATCGGACATCATTGTCTCTAAGCACATTCGTAGCTCTGTGTACTGTGCTCTGTTCTCGTGTGTGAAGTCCGGGAACGTCGGTGTGCCAAGGTACGATGCCATGGATGGCTGGCACATCGGTGAGCGTTGGGGGAGAGGCCTCCTGGGCGAGTCTCCCCGTGCGTGTCGTCTTGGGCTGGTACTTGGTGGGTACCGAAGTTCGGGTACCCAGGTGCTGTTCCTCGGGGCTGGCGGTGCGTCAAACTCACCCGTGAGTTGAGTCGGGGGTTTGTAGCGCAGGGCCTCGGGGCTGACGTCTGGGCTGTACTGGACCTCCTGGTCCAGAGTACGTTGCTGCTGGTCGGGGCTGTACTGGGCCTCCTGGTCCAGAGTACGTTGCTGCTGGTCGGCTTGACATTCCTCCTCTTCCTCCTCCTCTTCCTCTGCTAGGTCCTGGAGTCTTCTGTTCAGTCTCTCGGCGTGGTCCGGTTCTTCCCGGTTGCTGGGTCTCGTATGGACCGGCCGGGGAGGGGGTTCGGAGACGTGGACAGGATCCTCCTGTTGGCGGGGTCCCGGGTCGCTTGGTCGGGTAGGGGAATGTGCCCTAGACCCTTGTCGTGACGATCGCCGGGAGCTCCGTGCGGAGTGAGGGGGTGTCGCCATGGTAATCAATTTGTCCATCAGCTGCGCCTGCAGCCGGTCGCGCTCTGCCTCGCGCTGGGCATGGGCGGCTTCGCGCACTGCTTCGTGCTGGGCATTGGCGGCGTCGCGCTGCGCATTGGCGCTGGCATGGGCGGCGTCGCGCTGTGCATTGGCGGCGGCGTGCTGCGCCTCGGCGCGGCTTCTTTCAATGTTCTCTTCCGTCTGGAGGCGTCTGGTCTCCAGTCTTATGCGGTCGTCTTCACTCCTTTGTTGCGCCTGGAAGCGCTCTCGCTCGGTTGCAGAATGTTCGCGTTCACTGAGGGCTTGCGCTTGGAGTTGCGCGTGAAGGCGCTCTCGTTCGTCTGCAGCTTGTTCGCGCTCTCTCGTCTGTTGCGCTTGGAGTCGATCGCGTTCAGTGGAGGCTGCCAGGGTGGCGATGAGTGCCTGCGCCAGCATCTTGTCCGCTTCGCTGGGGGAAGACACAGGCGGAGGTGATCGGCTTCTGGCAGTGCTCGTTGGAGATCCGTTCTCCTGTCGCGTACCGAGGAGATCCATCTCCTGGGTGCGCGTCTCTTCTTGTGGTGGGTCGGGTTCCATCCCTGGAGGGCTTTCTTTATCCTGGAGCTCTCCGGGGACTACCTCGTCGACGTTGGCGGGGGGTAAAGTCATGTCGGGTCCCTCCTGGTCCCCACCGTGAGCTTGGTCAGTTACGTTAGAACCCACTAGGGTCTCTACTGGCGGGGTAGCCTGGTCGGTAGGGTTGGACATAATTTTACTATCCGCTTTAGTTATTTTATCCGCATTTAACTTCCTTTTAAAGCTAGGTATTGGACTGACAACGTAGTCCTCTAGGTGAAGAGGTGGCTGCCGTCTGCGCTCCGGGCGATCTAGCTTAGGAGAACCGTTTGTGGAGTGTTCATCATCGGCCATGTTAATATTAATATTATATTAATATTACGCTAATTCTTATCCGGGGCTCGAAGGACCAATTGTAACTGAGGGGTAAAATTCCCTGACTGTATTAATAAGTATGGTATCATTAAACCACTACCGTCTTATGTACATTACTACTGGCCATACAGTACACAGGTATCTTATGATGAACACTTCCCACAATGACTCGGTTCCACACAATATTGGGTTTACGAATATTTATTAGCAGCAAATGGTACATAATATATTTACTTTACTTTAGATGCGCTTATAAGGCAAAGGAATGTGCGTAGGCAAATCAATAACGTATGTCCATTCTCATATTACGCAGGAGATAATAATACAACCTGGATCTTAGGAATTATATCTATGGTACACTGGTAGGCAGCGGGAGATACTAGTAGGGTTCCCACCGGTTGTAAGCCAGCAGGGGGAGGAAATGTTCGAATGCAAAGTCTGGATCAGCGGGGACTCAATAAGCTCCTGCTATGGGAGGCGGTATATTACTCCCTGATCGGCAGACGAAAGCAGCAGCTGTAATCCCAGTATGCGTGCAGCACAGGTGAAAGCCGGCCAACCTCTCCAAGAGACGGGCTCGAGTGATGTTCCTCACGTCACGGGTAAATCCCACACAGTAGTGGGGTGTAGACGATTCTTCTCCGCTCCAACATCCACAGGACCAAAGCAATAATAATAATAATCCAGCCGGAAAAGGGCTCTGCATTCACAGGTGTAGATTCTCCGGTGCGCGGTACTTCACATTAACTAGGTCGAACTTGACGTTATTCCACTAAGCTCTGACACTTTACTATCCTATTCGCACGCGGTTATAAGTGCTCTATTTAGATGCACGGTTGCTCACTTCACTTGGTCGTTGACTCGTGATGAAGGCTTTACGTTTGAGGGTAACACGTTTCTAGGTTAACTCGTTCGAGAGTAACTTGACTTTAGGCTAAGTGCTGCTCTCTCAATGCTCTATTTGGGGCCAAACGGGCCCTACTTCACCGCACGTTGTATCGTGGGTGAGGCTTCACTTGGGTAACTCGAACTACTTCTGTATTCACCTGCGCCATATTTATATGTTAGGCGAACAAACTAGTACCAGCCTTATTCCTGTCTCGTATTCTGGCGCCGAACCGGGCATGTTCAGACAAGCCTTGACGGTGGCTTTGAACTCGGCATTGGGGGTATGGCAGTGGCGCTGGTGGAACGCTATCCAATAAGAGAACGAAATATTATGGTCTGTACTAGGTTAAAGGGATATTCCGTGTATATGTACAAAGAATACACAAGGGATATCAGACGATATACAAATCCTATGCAATATATATCAATCAATAAATACATATATTCGGTTTAATCTGACCCTTTGTAACACTGAGGTAAACAAGACGAAAGTCTTTCTCTGGTCTGCATCCCCTTAACAATTGTATGTATTGAGCTGTACTGTACTGTACCCATTCTGCAATCTGTTAATAAAGTTTTCAATCAATCAATGTCCCATTGTACCAATCATGTTGGCTATAACCTGCATTCTTTCAAATGTATAATTAATCAATAAAACAAATATGTAACAAATAAGCACAAGAGATAACATTCGGCACAGCCATGAGCGGTCGCAAATTCCTGAGCTCCCGGAGCCCTCGTCAATACAGCAAGCAAAGGAGATTTTGCGCACATTTTCTCCTTATTATGTTTTGGATAACGGATTCGTACCTCTACTCTACGATGAAGCTCAACCAGACAGAAGAGGAGAGAAGAACAAAAATGGAAAAGGAGGTCCACAGCGACTTCTATTTTCAAAACGGCACGTAGCATAAGCACCTGGCCGTGGGGACAGCGACCATTCACACAACATTAACGGCTAATCCGGAAAAAAATAACAGGCCCCTTATCCTGCTACTCTCGGGAGACGTGCAGCTAAACCCCGGACCCAGCCACGTCAGGACCCTCGCCAGGACGCGAACCCAGACGCGACGACTGGGTCTGGCGCTACAGGATGCAACGATGGCTTCGGGTGCATACATTCCACCCGACACCAGAGCATTCAACACATCCAACGCCGCCGCAGAGGAACATACGGGAGGACGACACGGGAGAGAAGGTACCGGGGCTAATCAACTCGACGGTGACGCAGGTAGCCGGCAGGCTAACACAGCAAACTACCGGAGCAAAAGGACCCTGCCCTTCCCCCACCGAAAGCCACCCGCTCAGCGAGACATCACCACAGGGAGCCGGCGGGATGGAATCAACACAGCCCCCATCTAAATGTAAACAGCCTAAGACACAAACTGGCAGAAATAAGACAACATTTTGTTAAGAGAACTCAACTTAGGGCGACAATAATGTGGTCAAGAGGCATGGTTTCTATCTTGTGCCTGAACTGGCGTGGCTTCTTTTATTCACATGTAAGCAGCAGTAGTACAACTCTTCTCTCTCTGAGGCCCTTGTTACACACACTGTTTTTGTGCTCGTTTTTATACGTTTTTGAATACGTTTGCTGTCCCTTTTACACAGAAATGCGTTTTTTGGCGGATACGTTGTGGCCCTACTGAAAACGCTAAATTGTGTTTTCCGTTTTGGAGTAGCGCCAAAACTTGCCGACAACAGACGTGTAATCTGCACGGAGCCGTTGTTGCGAAAACGCCCATGCGCAGTAGATACCATCTGCGTGCCCTTCCGGTGACAGCAGAGCTGTCCCAAATAGCTGCAGCTACCATGTGTTGTCAAGTTATTGTTATAAGGACCCCAGTCCAAGCTACAACAGTCTGCATTCCCTTAACAATTGTTTGTATTGAGCCGTATTGTATTGTACCCATTATGCAATATGTTAAATAAAGTTTACATCCATTCATTCTGCTAGCATTACCGATTGCACGAGCACTGCCACTGGCTAACATGAGCTAGCGTTAGCTATCAGACCCTGTTAGCTCAAAGCTCCTCTTTCAATCTTAACAAGCATTAAACAAAATGGCCCAGTCATCTATTCACCTTTGTTTAATACACACGGTGTTGTCTCTAATGTTATCTAGCTACTGATAGCTCCCGATATCATCAGTTTGGTGCTGGCTAACTAGCGTGAGCTAACGTTAGCTTCTAGCCACAATGATATACTGTTATAATGGCATATCCCATTCACGTTAGCATGCAGCTAACAATGTAGCTAACAAATGTCACAGATCTTTTTTGAGACAAAACTATCCGCTCTTGGTGGTCACTTGTGTTGATGTTAGTTTTGTTTCATCAACAAAATGAGAGGCAGAACACACAGTGAATGTATCCGTTTTGTTTATTGCACTTTTATTACACTTTGCTGAAAAAGAAGTGCTGCATTGGGTAAATAGGCAAAAGATGGCTGCGCCCGCTTGTTGACATTTTCTTTGCAGGAAGTGTATTGGCACATTAAAGTTCTGATTGGTTGAAAATTGCCTTCATGTTCGCGACCTACTGCCACCTACTGCTTTGGCAGTGTACTACATCACTGTGCTCAGGTGACAAAACGAAAGTGTGACTCACCACCCATACGTTGCGACGAAACTCACCAGAAAATGAAACGAAAATAAAACGAAAGTCTAACCGCAGCCTGAGAGACATTGGGGGAGAGAACGAAAGGGGTGGATACCTTTCCTTTTATAGTTGCCATAAGGTAGGGTACCTGGGTGGCTCCGCCTAGAGCGCCCTTTGGTAGGAGCAGATATATACGTATATACAACTAGACCATATGCAGGTAAACAGTTACCAGTGTAAACAGTCATATTGCACAGTTAGACAGTTCCTAACAATCCTATACAGAGCCTCTGATCTCAACACTCCCACTTTTTAGCATACTGGCTGACTTCTTGGAAAAACATTTTAACAAAGGAAATAATATATAAACCCAAAAACATCCATATGGTATCATGACATTCAATATCTTCACATTAAACATGACCTTTACAAACCCCATCAGTTTTAATTTGAAAACAGGTTCCCTCATAGTATCTATTACTGTGTCGTCCGTGGGACAGTAAACCGGTGTCATTCTTTCTTATCTGATGGCATACCTGATGAGATGATATTATTTATAATGGCATGTTTACATCTATATTGACACCTTAGGTTCCTAGTAATCACAATGGTCCCCTGGTTGTCCTTATAAACAACAGTCTCCATATATACACAATGTTCATAATTTTAAACGGTTTTGACAGAACGCCCATTCTTCAAAAACACCATATTTGGTATAGAGGATATGTTTCAATTACCCACTGCATCTTGAACAATACATTCATAACCTTATCTTCATCACTTCGAGCAATTGCTCTAGATAAACACATTTTACGTTGTCGTAGCTAGAAACATATACTCAGCTTCACAGGCTGATAGTATCCCTGTAGGCCCTAAGCCCTTAAACCTTTGTCGTCTTTTCTGAAACACCGCTGTCCGTCTGCAGCACCTCTGTGATAACGAAAAACATATTTTTGACGTAGTTTAATTATTCTCTGTGGGGTCAATAAACATACTCCGACACTCTTACCCACTACAGAACATAGGTCAGGGCGAGTACAGGTTGTCCAACTGAATGAAGCTACCCACAGTTTATCTACACATTTCTTACTTTAGTCAAAAACATCTCAGGACCTTTCCCCACATATCTCTTGTAGGATATTTTTACACAGTTGGCAGACTGTTCGAAGTCCATACCTATAAAATGGTTTAACCTGCCTAGGTCTTTCTTTTGTGCCCTGGAACGATGATCAAATCCTCCACTTCTGTATTTTTAAACATTGAATCACCACTAACATTGTAAACTACCCACCTTTGTACTTAAACATGGGATTAAACATAAGATCCATTTCAGTATTTTAAACCTGGTAACTCATCCACCTCTGTACTTAAACATGGGACCAAACATATGGCTCAATTCTTCAGCATTCAATAAATGTTCTATGAACCATACTTTGTATTTACCGTGGTCTTCAATACCCTCCTGGATCGAATACAATCATTTCCCTCCCACTGTCTGTCTGCCCTCTTTGGGGGACAATGTGGCCTCCTTAAAGGTCGGGTTTATCCCACTGGCTACCCTGTAGTAGTACTCAACGGGGGTAGGTGTACTGTTCTCCTCGTCACTCCCTTTCCTGGCATGGTCTGGCAGATATTCTGGGGGTTTGTGTTCCCTTGGGGGATACCTCCCACTGCTTGAGGCGCTTGACGTCACCCTCAGGTGCTTCTCGTCATCGCCCTTTGGGGGTTGCTGACTGTCTGTCTGCGCAACTGTAATAAGTACACTGGGGTGTTGTGTTTCTATTTCTACACACCTTGTTCTGGAGTCCAGCTCTGGCTCCTCTGTCTGTGTCTCGCCCTCACAGGTTGCCTTCGTGACAAACTTGACTAGCATGTGTTTCAGCACTATCCCTTTACCGGGATGATAAACTAGGAGAGCAGGACTTCCTCTGTCGTGTCCTACGAAAAATCCTTTTACATCCTTGGACTTGGGTTTTCCCCTGTCCTGCAGGTACACATAACACACTTATCCAAATCGGTGCATTCTGGCTAGATTACACTTCTTTCCTGTCAGCGCTGTATACGGAGTGGTGGCTGAGTGCTTATTAAAGCACCTGTTTCTGGTATAAGCGGCTTCTTGCACAGCATAATGCCACAGGCTCTTTGGTAAGTTACTATCTGCTAGCTTACACCTAGCCATTTCGAAAAGGGTGTGCCATTCCCTCTCTGCCACCCCGCTCTGGTGCGTGGGATATGGACGTGACGTCTCGTGTCTTATCTTATACCTTCCCAACAGTGATTGGAACTCTCTGTTTGTGAACTCGGTTTCGTGGTCGGACCTCAAACATCTTACTGTACCATAAGGAGCTACATCTGCCAGGATTTTTTCCGTGGCCTGGAGTGTGTCACTCTTTTCTTTGATAAAGTAAACAAACACTGCCCCTGTGCACACGTCTGTAAAAGACTGTACATATCTAAAACCTCCTATGGACTCGTTGCTTACTGGGCCGGCTAGGTCCATGTCAACTAGTGCAAGTGGTACCCTTACTCCGTCTGTGGGATTTCTGTATCTCGGTTGGGTAAACTTCTCCGTTTTGCACATTGCACAATTTTTGTCAGGTCTACGCTTCTCCCCCTCAATGTGCATACCCTCTGACACTACTTGCAGTTTCAGTAAATCCTCGTAATTACAATGACCCATAATCTCGTGCCATGTCTGAATATCGTGACTGGCCGTCCCGCTACACACATCATCATTATCGTTACACTGGTCGTAGTCATTACACTCCGTTTTCAGATAAAATACTCTCTGGTACATCTTTATGTCAAACGGGGTACCGTCAGGTTCTACAAGGAAATGTTTACCTTTATCGAAGAATACCTTGGCGCCGCTTGCAGTAGCAGCTATTACAGAGAATAGTCCTTGTGGGAACGATGGTACATATAGAGCGTTCTTTAGCGTCACCGTACGCCGGCGCCCCCTGCTGTCCGTGAGGCATACCTGTGCGTCTCCCCTCTCTTGTGCCAATCCGTAGATGCATCTACCATCCACCAGCTCCATGCAGTGCCTCTCTGAGTGGAAAGTGTCGTCAAAGTTCTTGTCTTGCGCCCGTGTCCACGATCAGTCTCCTTCTCTGGGCCCGCTGCATCTGGGCCGGTCCGGCGATGCTCGCTGTCCGCGCTCCAAAAGCGCAGTCTTCTTGTCCCGTTATCCTCCGGGCGTCGTCTCGACTCGCCTCACGTCGATCGTCGCCGCCATCGATTCTCCGGGCGTCATCTCGATTCATCTCACGTCGATAGTCGCCGCCGTCGTGTCCGCTGTCGTCATCCTGTCCACAGCCATTATCTTGTCCATAGTCGTCATTCCGTCCGTGGCTTTCGTCTCGCCTGTAGTCGCCATTTTGTCCGTGGCTTTCGTCTCGCCTGTAGTCGCCATTTTGTCTGTGGCCTCTGTCTCGTTCATGGCCGTCGTCTCGTCCGTAGCCGCCATCTTGTCCATGAGCGTATCGCGTGCTCTGGTTGTGTTTCTTCATGCACACTCTGTCTGTGTGCCCCGTGGATTTGCAGAAGCTACACCAGACAGTCTTTGTGCATTCGCTTCTCCGATGGCCTTTATCTCCGCATCGCCAACACGCCAGGTCCGTCGTGGTCCTGGTTCTCTCTCTTGGCGTCACTCGAGTCTTTAGCACCCTCTCCCATTCCTCCGCGGCGGCTGGGTGGGTGTCTTCTGTGACGACCCCCACTCTACCTGCTAAATGGAGAGTCTGACTCACCAGGAAGCATGGTGGAGTGGGTGGCTCGTTAACTGTATGAGACTCACCTGTGCAGAGCAGAGCTGCCTGCACCTCAATATATGTGTCTCATTCTAATTCCCTCTCTGTCTGCTTTCTCCACTCCCAGGCACAGGTTGTACCAACACCCAAGCTGCATCCTTTAACATATTGTAACACGGATACTTACACCAAACACACACCACAGCATATATTTTTTTTTTTAACAATATATTTATTGGGTTTTAGTTTGCAAATTACAACATGTATATCAGCAGAGCAGTATTCAGCAAACATTTTCACCCCGTTCTCCCTCCCCTAACCCCACCCCACAAAATAATAATTAATTTCAAAAACAGGTTCACATAGGAAGGATACAGATTTAAATAAAAAATAAACATAAATAAATAATAATACAACCAAAATGTTTTACACATTAAGTAAAGGGTGTTTCTTGTCGTTTTTACACAATGATAAGAGTTGTCCCACAGTACTCCCCCTAATCCCGTTCTTGTTGAAGCAAGTTCCCAACATTCGTATTATGCTTTAAGAAGTACACAAATGGTCCCCAGGCATTATCAAAAATGTTTTGTTTACGTCTAACAATATACACCATCTTTTCCATTGACATATTTGAAGCCATTTCTTTAATCCACATACCAATTCTTGGTCCATCAACATTTTTCCAATTAAGAGCTATTACACGTTTTGCTTGTAATATGCACATATCTATAAATCTAAACTCTTTGCGTTGTAGATGTGGGGTGGTAGGATATAAACCAAGAATAAAAAGCTTGGGATTCAATGGCAACTTCTTTGATAAGATTTGATCGATCAGATCAATAACATCTTGCCAGAAGGTTTTCACTTTCACACATTCCCATATGCAGTGGAACAGTGTCCCCCTTTCCTCACTACACTTAATACAAGTATCTGGAATATTATCATTAAACTTATGCAATTTAACAGGAGTTATATATGTACGCATGAGCCATTTATATTGTATAAGTTTTACGTTGCTACTGACTGTCTGACTCTGTGCCTCTTTACATGCCACGCTCCATTCTTCTAAAGATATTCCCTCCTCTATGTCTTCGTTCCATTGATTCAGTTTTGATTCAGATGATTCATCTGAACCAGATACAAATAAGTCGTATAGCATTGAAATTATACCTTTACCATAACAGTGTCTAGTGACTGCTACCTCTAAGATGGAAATGTTCGGTATATCCAATGAATGGTTCTGAGATGATATAAAACTCCTTAGCTGAAGATATTTAAAAAAGTGATGTTTCGGAATATCATATTTTGTAGATATTTCCGCAAAGGACATGAATACTTCATCCTCCTCCCTGTATACGTCTTGCACTTTCCTTAACCCCTTTTCAGCCCATACTTTAAATCCACTATCGTTTTGCCCTGATTTAAAATTGGCATTGCCCCAAATAGGACTGAACCTGGATCGGGACGAATTTATATTCAAATATTTGAGTGCGTCAAACCACACATCTATCATGTTTAAAATAATGGGGTTGTCTGTATTTTTCTTCAGATATTTACGGTCTCCAGAATACAAATACAGGTGCAAGGGTAAGCTCGGTTTAACAGAGCAGGATTCTGAATGGATCCAAGCAGGGGGATTCTCCGATGAGAAGTAAAACATGATCGTCCGCAGTTGTGCTGCCCAGTAATACCATTGGATATTTGGGCATTTCAGGCCTCCTCGGTCATATGGTAGGTAAAGTAGAGATAGACGTAATCTGGGGCGTTTATTTTGCCATATAAAGTTGGTAAACAGTTTCTTGATTCTTGTGAACAAAGACGAGGGGGGGGGTAAAGGGATATTCTGGAATAGGTAGAGAAATTTAGGGAGTATATTCATTTTTAGAATATTAATCCTGCCGATAATTGAGATGGGTAGGGATGTCCAACGCTCTATTGAAGAAGTACTAGCTTCCAGAATTGGGTCATAGTTTATCTGAGAAATCTTATTCACCTCAGGGACAATTTTTATTCCCAAATACGTGAATGTATCTGTTGAGTTGAGAGTAGAAGCACAAACAAGCCCATCCTCCCTCTCTCTTTCATTGAGTAACATTATAGATGATTTGGAGTGATTCACTTTATAGCCAGATATTTTCCCAAATGTTTCAATAAGACTTAGGAGTGCTGGGATAGACCTGTGTAGATTTTTTAGCATTAATATTACATCATCGGCGAAGAGGGCTATCCTATGTTCTATATGACCTTCTCGAATCCCATGAATATCACTGTGCATCCTCACCGCTATAGCAAATGGTTCGATCGCAAGAATGAAAAGTAAGGGCGATAAAGGGCTCCCTTGTGGGCAACTTCTACTAATTTTAAAGGGTTTAGAGACCTTGCTATTCGTCAGAACTTCTGCCGTAAGCCCTGTACAAAGCAATCTAACCCATTTGACGAATGTGTCTCCAAAGCCAAATCGTGTTAACACCTCAAACAGATAAGGCCACTCGACACGGTCGAAGGCCTTCTCTGCATCCAGTGAGAGTAAGGCAGTGTCTGTCGCCCCCTTGTGGTTATATAAAATATTGAGCACACGTCGGACGTTATGAAAACCCTGTCTCCCTTGAATAAATCCATTCTGGTCTTCCCCCACCACCCTAGGTAGAAGGACCTCCAGTCTTCTTGCAATAATTTTACTAATAATCTTGGTATCCGAATTTTGGAGGCTGATTGGACGCATATTTTCACATTTTGTATTAGGTTTCCCTGGTTTTGGAAGTAAAGTGATTAGGGCTCCTCTCATAGATGTGGGGAGAAGACCATTCTCGAAGGATTCCTGAAACATCTCCAAGAGGGGTGATATTAATTTAGTTTGGAATTTCTTATAAATATCTATGGGGATGCCATCTGGGCCTGCTGCTTTTCCAGCCTGCATACAGCCGATTGCATCAGCAATTTCAACGCCAGTTATATTTTGATCTAAAGCCCTACTCTCCTCCTTTGAAATTTTGGGAATATCTAGGTCGTCTAAGAATTGTGTTTGCATGTCCAGGTTAGGAGAACATTCAGAGCTGTATAATTTCCCATAGAAGACTCTAAAAGCCTCATTAATCTCTGTTGGGTCCACTATAGTTCTACCATTTGGGGCTTCAATACAATTGATGGATCTTTCTGCTTGTTGTTGTTTAATGCGCCAGGCGAGAAGTTTTCCAGGCTTTTCCCCCTGATCATAGTAGGACTGTTTGAGTCTTATTAGGTCGGCAGCGGCTTTGTTAGCTGCTAATTCATTGTACTGTGATCTAAGCAGTAGTAGTTTTGAATGAGCATCTGTAGTCGTATGTTTGTTATGATAAATTTCCGTTTCCATTTTTTTTATATCCTGATCTAATTTCTCCATTTCAAGTCTTGTAGCCTTTTTCTTTGAGCTAGTGAAAGAGATTATTTGTCCCCTAATAAAAGCCTTGAAAGCCTCCCACCTTATGCCAGCAGAGGTCTGGGACTTGTTGCATTCAAAATACAGGTCAATCTGTTTCTCCAAAAAGTCTATAAATGTGTGATCCGTGAGCCATCCTGGTTGAAAACGCCATCTTGGTGGGTCATTCACTAGGTTAGTATCTTCATAGTTCAAGGATACCGCTGCGTGGTCCGAAAGAACTATACTGCTATACTGACATTCACCTACTTTGGAGGCAAGCAGTGCTGAGACTAAAAAGTAGTCTATGCGTGAGTGTGTTTTATGAGTGCTGGAATAGCAGGAATACTGCACTGCATTTGGATTGCCATGCCTCCAAATATCCAACAAGTTTAATTCCTTCATAAAATGATGGATTGTCTTTCTCGACTTATTGTGAGTGCCTTCTAGACCAGTTGACCTGTCCTTTGAAGGGTCCAACGTACAATTAAAGTCACCAGCTATTATGTATTGTCCAGGAAGAGTTGAGGCTGTCAAAAATAAATTATCATAGAATTTAGGGTCCTCTTCATTGGGACCATAAACATTTATCAGCGTTAACGTTTCAGACAGTAACCTACCCTGGACCATAATATATCTACCTGCAGTGTCCCTTACTACATTATGTACCTGTAATGGGACAGACTTATGAATTAGTATCATAACCCCCCTGGCATGAGTGGTGTAGGGGGCAGATAACACTTGGCCCTGCCACCTTTTTGCTACTTTAGGAACATCTTCATTCAAAAGATGCGTTTCTTGTAAAAAAACTATTTTTGATTTCAAATATTTTAACCTGCTCATTACCCGTTTCACCTTTGTAATTTTGTTCAAGCCCCTACAATTCCACGAAGTAAATTTCACCTTGCAGTTCTCTGACATTAGTTAATTAATATATATATATCCCTTATGAAAAGGTACACAGACAGCCACACCCATATGAGAGAAGAAAAAATAATAAAACACATCAGGAAAAAACACCCACCCCCCACCCCCTACTAACCTGATGCCCATGCATCTCCCCTCACCCCTCATTTCACTACTGGCCAAACGAGTTTCTCTAACTTGTCTTCCCCCTAAGCTCAAACTAGCTTTAATTTTTTCTAAATACTAATCACAAATAACATATCTAGTGTTGTCTTGAACTGCGCAATGCTTGCAACTTGTAGGTATAGTATCCATTAGGTCAGGGGCTTACTTTAAACGCCAAACACTATTATTACAAATCTGAAACACTTTTAGTACAAACCTGGAACGCGCGCACGCAGGCTGGGAGACGAGGAAAATGTAAAAAGTTAAATGTTTGTAGCCTGCCCCAGAATCTGCAATGCGTTGTAGGAAAAGTCTAAACCAGTGCTGATTTTGTCCATTGAACTAGACTCAGTCCTGTCCGAATAAGAATACAAATAAAAATCAGAGGAAAACTAAACAGTCATAGTCCAACCACGCCTCATTTCGTGGAAATGGCTATTTTTATAACGTAATTTATATATTCACGTATAAGAATACAGTAGGCTCAGTATGACTGTTACTTTCCTTTCGGAGCCTTCCAACGCCGGGACCGTCTCAATAAATCAAATGCTTCGGATAAACTTTTCCACCTCCGCCGGTGTTTGAAAGGTGCGGGCTCTCTCTTGTTGTGAGTTACCAGCAGCCGGTCTGGAAAGATGATTCGGTGCGTGTGGATCCCCCGGTCTCTTAGCTTCTTCCGCACCTCGTCGTATCCGCGCTGCCTCTTGTGCACACCTGCACAGAGGTCTATGTGAAGACGAACCGGCTCGTTATTATAAAGGACCCGTCCCTTGGTCCTAGCCGCCCTCAGTACTCTCTCTCTGTCCTTGAAGTTCATGAACTTCATGATTAGGGTCCTTGGGCGTTGAGAGTCAAGTGGCGCACCGATTCTATGAGCACGCTCCAATACTAAGCCCCCTGGTTCAATATTCAGAGCCTCCGGTAACCATTTCTCCAAAAATGCAGTTGCATCCTGGCCCTCTGCCTTTTCCGGTAGCCCCACCAACCTGACGTTATTTCTTCGACTCCTGCATTCCAAGTCCTCCACTTTGTCGAGAAGGTTTTTAACGGTGTTCTCCAGAGTGCCAACCTTCGGTATCAGCTTATTAACGTTGTCCTCCGCGTCAGAAATCCGTTGTTCAGTCTGCTCTATGCGGCTTATGCAATCTTGTATCTGTTTCTTTATTTCCGTAATTGTTATTTGCATTTTGTCGAATTTCTTATACAGTCCAGTTTTCATAGTCAGTATGGCTTTCATGATATCTTGGTTGTCTGGACTCAACTTTTCATCATCAGATTCGTCGACGTCCTCGTGTGCGTTAGCCATCTTATTTTCACCCGACTTGGTGGCCTCCTCCTCCACCTCAGACTGTTCAGCTTTCTTTCTATCCTTCTTTGCTTTTTCTTTAGCGTTTTTTCCTGACATTTAGATTCCGGATATTCTTATACTTATACTGCGCGACTTTGAGTGATATTTTGATTAGTTTTGTAGGATTAAATTACATGCTAGCAGCTGAGCCTAAAATGTGCGACCTCCTAGTTACTCGTCATGCCCGGAAGTCCACCACAGCATATCTACTCACTCATCCACACACTGCACTCACCACTGATTCTAATACAAAACATTCCAGTGTTCATGTGCTTATGCTTTTGTTTGTTTAGATAGGTTTAAATAAATCATTCTTTGTTAAATTGTTATCACGTGTGGACTCCCTATTTGTCATAAATTACCTGTTTGTGACAAATTGGGGGCTCAGTCCGTTTGTAGGGCCTTTTTGTAGGAGTTGGTGCATTTGTTTGTATTTGGCCTAGTGTGGTTGAATTTTGGTTGGATTCATGCTAGCATTTGGTATTTGTAGTTTGATTAGCATTTGGTATTGTGTATTTGGCTGGCATTTGTATTTAGGTTCCTATGGGGACGATTTGTTTGGGCTCTGTCTGAGTACAGGAGGGCTATTTTGGAAAGTAATTAGGCTGCTTAATTGGGCTAGTGTCTGTGACCTAAGGTTTGCAGCTAGTATTTGTAGCCTGTTGGCTAGTGTTTGTTTGTAGCCTAATTATTTGTATGCCAGTGTTGGGGAGTTAGCACGTGATTTGTTCTTGGGGGTGTTGGTTGTGTAGGATTTGGGAGAGAGTAGCAGTTTGTTTGTGCAGATTTCTTGTAGTAGAGGTTTGTTATTTTGTTTTATTGTTTTGTTTTGTTTTGGTTACAGTTTGTTTGGTTGTTATTGCTTGTGTTGTGGCTTTGGGGTTTGATGCCTTAAATAATACAGTCTGTGTGTTTTGGGAACCAAAAATCCCCAGGTAGGCGAAGAGGGCAGGTTTCCAATAGGGGGACTTGTCTTGGTTTTTTTTCTCTTTTTAGGCGGCCGCAAAAACGTAGGCAGAGACAGGCACTGGCATAGGCGCTTTTGTCCTCTCGGGAGCACGTCTCTGGCTCGGAGGAGTGGCTGTATAACAGGTACTTTTTCTGCCCAGAGAGTTCTAGTGCATAGATACCCCCTACAAGTAGTGGCACGAAGATTGAGGTTTTGAGGTAGTTAGTTAGTTAGTTAGGACCTGTAGTTAGTCAGGGTGGGGAGGTTCATTGGATCAGACTGTCTTATTATTGGTGTTCACGCTTCATGGTCCCGACATAAGTTTGGTTTGTTTGTAGCCACTGGTACATTATGGCCTCTGTTGTGGAGGACTTTGAGCAGTCACCATCAGTGGAACTGATTGATCAGTGTACTAAGGAGCAGTTGTTAGCGATTGCTGAGAAGTATGAGATTGAGATTCCTGTTAGACTGTCAAAAGTGGCGGTCAAGGCCAGTTTGAAGGCAGAGTTGGTGGAGAAAGGTGTTCTCAAGCCAGCTGGGGTACCGCCTCTCAGTTTTGAGCAGCAGAAGGAACTTCTGTTACTGCAGCAGCGTCAAGAGTTGGCTTTGGAGGAACTTAAGCAAAAGACTGAGCTTGCCAAAGTAGAGGTGCAAGCTCAGGTGCAGAATAGAAAGCTAGATTTGGTCGGAGCGGGAAAGTGGCTCAGTTCTGATGTTACTGATTGTAACTGAGGGGTACAATTCCCTGACTGTATTGATAAGTATGGTATCATTAAACCACTACTGAGTTATGTACTTTAATTACTGGCCATACAGTACACAGGTATATGTGATGAACACCCACACAATAACACGGCTTAACAAAGAAAGTCCTGTTTGGAATATTTATTAGAAGAGCAGCAATATTATATTACAGTATTGAGAATTAGAGTCGCGCTTGTAAGGCGAAGAATGTGCATGAATAGGTCAAGAGCGTAAGTCCATGAGCATATTACGATGGGGATAATTAATACCACCTGTAGCATAAGAATTATATAAGGTACACTCGTAGGTCAGCTGGAGATACTAAGGGGGTTCCCTCCGGTTGTAAGCCAGCAGGGGAGAGGAATGTTCGAATGCAAAAGTCTGGATCAACGGGGAATCAATAAGCTCCAGCTATGGGAGTCGGTACATATACTCCCCTCGATCGGCAGACAAAAGCAGCAGCTATAATCCAAGTATGCGGGACAGCATGGATGAAAGCCAGCCAGCCTCTTCCTAGAGACGGGCTCGAGTGATGCTCCTCACGGGTAAATCCCACACAGCAGCGGGGTAGACGGTTCTCTGCTCCAGCAGCCACGGTACCAAAGCAATAATAATCCAGCCGGAAAAGGCTCTGCATTCACCGGTGTAGATTCTCCTGTGCACGGTACTTCACATTTAACTAGGTCGAACTTGACGTTATTTCACTAAGCTCTGATACTTTTACTATCCTATTCGCACGCGGTTCTAAGTGCTCTATTTTAGACGCAAAGTTGCTCACTTCACTTGGTCGTTGACTCGTGATGAAGGCTTTACTTGTTGGGTTAACTCGTTTGAGGGTAACTAACTGCTGTATCCACCTGCAACGTATTTATACGTAAGGTGAATAGTCTAGTGCCAACCTCATTTCTGTCTCGTATTACTGCGCAAACCTGTGCATGTTGAGACATGTCTTAGCGGTGACTTTGAACTAGACATTGGGGGTATGGCCGTTGGCGCCTAGGGGGGTCGCTGTCCAATAGGAGAACAAATATTATGGTCTGGCTTGTGCCTAGGTAAAGGGATATTCCGTGTATATGTACAAAGAATATACAAGGGATATCAGACGATATACAAATATTATACAAGGGATCTCAAGCAATAAATATATATATTCGGTTTAATCTGACCCGCCTCCTAATTAGTCCGCACCTAATTAGATAAACAGAGACAGATTAACCGTCTTGTCCACTACTCAATGTCCGTTGTGAGGAGTAGGGCAATTCACAAAGTCAGGGGGTCATGGTCGTCATTAAGAGAGTCGGGGAGCCTTGGCAACTCTATCAGCCTCGCCACGGGTCGGGTGTATGTCCGTCCCTGGACGAGCACTTCTGCCGCTCTGACCTTTCCGTCGGCACCAGTGATCACTTTGCTTACGCGGCCGGCCGGCCACGCAGCTCGGGGTAGTGACTGGTCTATGATCATGACGACTGTGTCCACTTTTAAGTTGTCCCCGTCCTTGACCCGCTTCTGACGGGCTGGACGGGATGGAGGGGGGCTTAGGAGGAAGCGGGCCTGAGACTGTGGTGATCTGTGCTTGGCTGTGCCTCCACCTCCTCCGTCTGTTTCTCTTGTTTGGTCTGTACCCCGTCTGAGGAGGGGCCGGTTCCGGCCGCCCCATCAAGGAGTCGCTTGGGGTGCTGGGTTCGAGGTCAGCTACGTCTGGAGCGCAGCTGAGGGGGGTGGAGTTCGGAACTCCCTCTTGTGCCCACGGTTCTCTCACAGGCCTCTCGCCTAATGTCAATAGCCTCTCAACGGGCTGTACGGGAGAGTGGCCGGTGTCGCTCACCTTTGTGTGTAGGCAGCGTGTAGACGTGGGTTGACTGTCAAGTCCGTAGAGGGGGCCCTGGAGTGTCCACCCCAGTCGGGTCTGAACCGCGACTGGGCATCCTTTGGGTCCGATGTGGGCCGCCTCAATTGGGAGAATAAGGTCCGCGTGGTTGGAGCCTATGAGCAGGGTCGGTGTGGCGCCGTCGATAAGCGGTATAGGTAGTCTGCGTAGGTGCACGTACTTCGCCATCAGCTGTGGGATGGGGTAGGTGTACTGCGACAGGCCTATGTCGTGGCTGGTGAAGACGTTGGTAATACTATACTGCTTCTCGGGCTGGTCCACCGCTGCTATCTTGAAGGAGACATTTTCACCCTTTATGGTCTTCTGGTCTCTTCTGATGGTACGTATTGTCATTGTTCCTTTGGCACCCCGCAGGCCCAACTGGGCTGCGGCGGAAGCGAGGAGGAGAGTCTTTTCAGACCCATCGTCTAGGACGGCGTAAGTGTCCAGGACCTTGTCCTCGCAGCTCAGGAGCACTCTGACCACTTTGATGAGCACTCGGGGGGTCCCGCTATGCTGGTCTATATGGAGCACTCCTGTTGGTCGGTTGCCTTGGATCTTCTGGAGTGGTGCCGACTCGCGGTCGTCCGAGTAGCACCGTGACTCCCAGTGTCTGCTGTAGCAGTCGGGACACCAGGGGGCGGTCTGGTGGATCTTCGGTACTGGTGCCACCGCCTCGGCCTGGTACATTACTGTGACGGGCCCACTTTGTTGTCCTGGCGGACGCCTGTTGATGTCATGCAGGACCTCCAAGTGGGCGCCGCCGCACCTGCTGCACTTCTTCTTCAAACGGCACTCAGCTGCCATATGGCTGCGCGCACAGCGGAAGCAGCGGCGGTGGTCTTTGATCCACTGACTCACCTCGTCCGTGGTCAGCTTCTTGAAATGGTCGCATTGATACAGCCGATGTTCCCCTTCACAGTACTGGCATTCAATCTTCCACTCCTCTTTCGTCGAGGGGGTGTTGTGGTTCTTGTGCTGCGGTACTGATTCGGCTTGGTGCATAACGGTCACCGACCGGCGGTTATCATTTGATCCCCGAGGTCCTGGTCTTGGGCTTGGTCCACTCCACACGAACGTGTCCAGTCGTAGGCTGCTGACTTCTCTCGCGAGGAAGTCAGATAAGTCTAGGAGGGATGCCTCTGGGCCGTTGGGGTCGCGGTGGTCTCTCTGCCGCCGAAAACGCTCTTGTCGGGCGGGAGGGAGCTTCTCTAATATCCTTTCTACATTAGAGTTAGCGTACAGTTCGTATATCCCTTTTTCCTTTTGGGACCCCAGCATCCCTACCAGGGACTGTACCTTGATAGAGAGGTCATCCAATGCTCTGTTGTCTCTGGCTGGGGGGAGGCGGTCGATATCTCTTATTTCCTGTATCACGTAGTCCCATATGCGTCCATAACGCTGGTCGAGGGCTACTAGAGCCGCGGTGTATGGGGTACTTGAGTTGGAATATGCCAGCGCTATATTGTGCGCTCTGGGCACCTTCAGGTGCTTGAGGAGGATAGCATATTTGTACGTCTCATCGGGGACGTCGGACATCATAGTCTCTAAGCACATCCGTAGCTCCGTGTACTGTGCTCTGTCCTCGCGTGTAAAATCCGGGAACGTCGGTGTGCCAAGGTACGATGCCATGGATGGCTGGCACATTGGTGAGCGTTGGGGAAGAGGCCTCCTGGGCGAGTCTCCCTGTACGTGTTGTCGTGGGTTGGTACTTGGTGGGTACCAGGGGCCGGGTACCCAGGTGCTGTTCCTCGGTGCTGACGGTGCGTCAAACTCACCCGTGAGTTGAGTCGGGGGTTTGTAGCGCAGTGACTCGGGGCTGACGTCTGGGCTGTACTGGGCCTCCTGGTCCAGAGTACGTTGCTGCTGGTCGGGGCTGTACTGGGCCTCCTGGTCCAGAGTACGTTGCTGCTGGTCGGCTTGACATTCCTCCTCTTCCTCTTCCTCTTCCTCTGCTAGGTCCTGGAGTCTTCTGGTCAGTCTCTCGGCGACGTAGGCCGGTTCTTCCCGGTTGCTGGGTCTCGTATGGACCGGCCGGGGAGGGGGTTCGGAGACGTGGACAGGATCCTCCTGTTGGCGGGGTCCCGGGTCTCTTGGTCGGGTAGGGGAATGTGCCCTAGACCCTTGTCGGGATGATCTCCGGGAGCTCCGTGCGGAGAGAGGGGGTGTCGCCATGGCAATCAATTGTTCCATCATCTGCGCCTGCAGCCGGTCGCGCTCTGCCTCGCGCTGGGCATGGGCGGCGTCGCGCACTGCTTCGCGCTGGGCATTGGCGGCGTCGCGCTGTGCATTGGCGCTGGCATGGGCGGCGTCGCGCTGTGCATTGGCGCTGGCATAGGCGGCGGCGCGCTGTGCATTGGCGGCGGCGCGCTGTGCATCGGCGCGGCCTCTTTCAATGTTCTCTTCCGTCTGAAGGCGTCTGGTCTCCAGTCTTATGCGGTCGTCTTCACTCCTTTGTTGCGCCTGGAAGCGCTCTCGCTCGATTGCAGCGTGTTCGCGCTCGCTCGTCTGTTGAGCCTGGAGGCGTTCTCTTTCCATGGTAGAATGTTCGCGCTCACTTAGTTGCTGCGCTTGAAGTCGATCGCGTTCGGTGGAGGCGGCCAGGGTGGCGATGAATGCCTGCGCCAGCATCTTGTCCGCTTCGCTGGGGGAAGACACTGACGGAGGTGATCGGCTTCTGGCAGTGCTCGTTGGAGATTTGTTCTCTGGGCGCGCCTCGAGGTCCGTCTCCGGGGCGCGCTTCTCTTCTGGTAGTGGGTCGGGTTCTGTCCCTGGAGCGCTTTCTTTATCCTGGAGCTCTCCGGGGACCGTCCCGTTGACGTTGTCTGGGGGTATAGTCATGTCATGTCCCCCCTGGTCCCCCCCGTGGGCTTGGTCAGTTTCGTTAGAACCCACTGGGGTTTCTACTGGCAAGGTCGCCTGGTCGGTAGGGTTTGACATGCTTTTACTATCCGCTTTTTCCGCATTTAACGTCTGTATAAAGCTAGGTAGTAGACTGGCAGCGTAGTCCTCTAAGTAAGGAGGTGGCTGCCGTCTGCGCGGCGGGCGTTCTAGCTTAGGAGAGCCGTTTGTGTAGTGTTCACCGCTGGCCATGTCAATATTAATATTATATTAAATATTACACTGATACGCTCCGGCTCGAAGGACCAATTGTAACTGAGGGGTACAATTCCCTGACTGTATTGATAAGTATGGTATCATTAAACCACTACTGAGTTATGTACTTTAATTACTGGCCATACAGTACACAGGTATATGTGATGAACACCCACACAATAACACGGCTTAACAAAGAAAGTCCTGTTTGGAATATTTATTAGAAGAGCAGCAATATTATATTACAGTATTGAGAATTAGAGTCGCGCTTGTAAGGCGAAGAATGTGCATGAATAGGTCAAGAGCGTAAGTCCATGAGCATATTACGATGGGGATAATTAATACCACCTGTAGCATAAGAATTATATAAGGTACACTCGTAGGTCAGCTGGAGATACTAAGGGGGTTCCCTCCGGTTGTAAGCCAGCAGGGGAGAGGAATGTTCGAATGCAAAAGTCTGGATCAACGGGGAATCAATAAGCTCCAGCTACGGGAGTCGGTACATATACTCCCCTCAATCGGCAGACAAAAGCAGCAGCTATAATCCAAGTATGCGGGACAGCATGGATGAAAGCCAGCCAGCCTCTTCCTAGAGACGGGCTCGAGTGATGCTCCTCACGGGTAAATCCCACACAGCAGCGGGGTAGACGGTTCTCTGCTCCAGCAGCCACGGTACCAAAGCAATAATAATCCAGCCGGAAAAGGCTCTGCATTCACCGGTGTAGATTCTCCTGTGCACGGTACTTCACATTTAACTAGGTCGAACTTGACGTTATTTCACTAAGCTCTGACACTTTTACTATCCTATTCGCACGCGGTTCTAAGTGCTCTATTTTAGACGCAAAGTTGCTCACTTCACTTGGTCGTTGACTCGTGATGAAGGCTTTACTTGTTGGGTTAACTCGTTTGAGGGTAACTAACTGCTGTATCCACCTGCAACGTATTTATACGTAAGGTGAATAGTCTAGTGCCAACCTCATTTCTGTCTCGTATTACTGCGCAAACCTGGGCATGTTGAGACATGTCTTAGCGGTGACTTTGAATTAGACATTGGGGGTATGGCCGTTGGCGCCTAGGGGGGTCGCTGTCCAATAGGAGAACGAATATTATGGTCTGGCTTGTGCCTAGGTAAAGGGATATTCCGTGTATATGTACAAAGAATATACAAGGGATATCAGACGATATACAAATATTATACAAGGGATCTCAAGCAATAAATATATATATTCGGTTTAATCTGACCCTTTGTAACACTGATGGTACTGGGGATCCGTCTCAGGGGGGTAAATTTGACGTTTTACGTGAACTGCGTTTGCTTCCTCAGTTTAATGAAAAGGACCCTGATGTTTTTTTTTCATTGTTTGAACGTTTGGCAGATGCAAGGCACTGGAGTAGTGAGGATAGTTGTATGATGTTACAGTGTGTTCTCACTGGTGGAGCCCAGGAAGCGTACTCTGCATTAAGTCCCACGGCCTGTAAGGTTTATGTGCGGGTGAAATCGGCAGTGCTTAAGGTGTACGAACTTGTACCTGAGGCGTACAGACAGCGCTTCCGTACGTGGAAGAAGAGGGACAAACAGTCTCATCTTGAATTTTCACGGGATTTAAGTACCCAGTTTACCCGTTGGTGTGTAGCGTCTGGTGTCGATACCTTTGAACAACTCTCTGATCTGCTGGTATTAGAACAGTTTAAAAACTCTGTTCCTGTAAATGTGGCAACTTACATTACACAGCAGGGTGCGGTGACGCCGGGGGAGGCTGCAGCATTGGCAGATGAGTATGTGTTGATTCACAAGGGTAACTTCGGTGGTTTAGCTATAGAAAAGGCTCATAGCAGAGAGACTTGTTCTCCTCGTCCAAAGTTTGGATCAGAGAGGAGGGGTGATTGTGACACACGGTATAGACAGCCACCTGCGTCTGACACACGGTATAGACAGCCACCGGCGTCTGTCAAAACATGTAACTACTGTAAGCGTTCTGGACATTGGAAGGATGAGTGCCCACTTCTTGGCTCGAGGGGTGGGTTTAAGGCACAAGTAAAACCTGCTCTGCTGGCCAATTCCCTCACCCAAAGGATGGTGTCACCATCTGTACCGTCTGCTAAGACCATAGGACAGACGTGCCTGGAAGAGTATGGTGCGTTTCTTTCTGATGGTTTTGTGTCTTTATAGGGCAGTGACGTTAGGGTGCCGGTCAAGATACTGCGGGACACTGGCTCAATCGATTCGTTTGTGCGTGAGTCGGTGTTGCCTTTTTCAATTGATTCTGACACAGGGGATGTTATCTTGATTCGAGGGATGGGGATGTCTGTGTTCCCTGTTCCTGTGCATAACATTTCTCTTGTTTCAGGTTTGGGGAATGGTGATGTGCAGATAGGTGTGCGTGCTGAGTTGCCTGTTGATGGAGTGGACATCATTTTGGGTAACAATCTGGCCGGGGTACGAGTGTGGGCCGATGGGCCTCTCCCTAATGTAGTCACCCAAAAGTCACCTAGTCCAACTTTGTTAGACACTTGATCTGATGTCATTGTGTATCCAGCCTGTGCCGTTACACGTGCCATGACAGCGGCGGGTGACACACGACGACAGGTGACAGGTGTTGAATCGGTTCATGTGGGTTTGATTCTGCCTGAGCAACTCCAGTCCATGTCAAAGGCTGATTTGGTTGCAGAACAGGTTAATGATCCAGCTTTACGAGAACTGTTTGAGAAGGCCGTGCCGTTTGAAGACATAGGTAGCTCGGCGCAGGGATACTGTCTTCATGACGGTTTATTGTTTCGGAAGTGGATACCGCATGGGGATGCTTTCGTGGGTGACCCCATTTTTCAGTTTGTGGTACCATGCAAATTTCGTCCATTGGTGTTGCAGACCTGTCATGACAATGTGGCAGGGCATCAGGGAGTGAGGAAAACCTATGACCGTGCGCTGAGACACTGTTTTTGGCCCCGTTTAAAGCGTGATATATCCGCATATATCAAAACGTGTCACACGTGTCAGTTAACTGGGAAACCGAGTCAGACCATCACACCGGCCCCGCTCTCTCCTATTCCTGCGGTTGATCAGCCATTTGAACATTTGATTATTGACTGTGTTGGACCATTACCGCGTTCCAAACAGGGACATTTGTATTTGCTTACGGTCATGTGTCAGGTGACCAGATACCCGGCAGCGTTTCCGCTTAGGTCAATAACGACAAAGTCTGTTGTTAAGGCGCTGACACAGTTCATTTCTGTGTTCGGGGTACCCAGGGTCATTCAGAGTGATCAAGGTTCCAATTTCACCTCACACCTGTTTGCGGCAGTTCTCCGGCAACTGCACATCAGGCACAACAAAGCGTCAGCGTATCATGCCCAGTCTCAGGGAGCGTTAGAGCGTTTTCATCAAACGTTGAAGTCGTTGCTGCGCTCCTATTGTGTGGAGTTAGGGGGTGACTGGGAGGAGGGGCTGCCCTGGCTTCTATTGGCCTCCAGGGAGGTAGTCCAGGAGAGCACAGGGTTTAGCCCTAATGACCTGGTTTTTGGTCACAAAGTCCGTGGTCCCATGGCTGTGTTGAAAGACAGCTGGGACATGACAGAACCCCCTCGGAAATTGGTTGATTATGTCAATGGTTTCAGACGCAGGTTGTTTTTGTCTGTTGAGTGTGCGAAGGAGAAGTTGGGGAGGTCTCAGGGAAAGATGAAGTCCCTTTATGATCATCGCACTGAGCTTAGGCAGTTTAAGGCTGGCGATCAGGTTTTGCTTTTACAGCCGGTAGTAACGTCTCCCTTTCAGGCAAAGTTCACGGGCCCTTACACTGTTGTGCGGCGGGTGTCTGACCTGAATTATGTTATTGCCAAAGGCAGGAGGGCAAATAGGGTGTGTCATGTGAACCTTTTAAAACCCTACTACTCTGGCCGTGCTGAAGGGGGGGTGAATGATGGGGTGAATAATGGGGAGACTGAGAAGGTTTCTCTTTGTACCACTACAGTGGACAGGTCCACCTCTCCAGTAGCCGGCCCTGAGGAAGGAGTAAACCCGGATGTGGTGTTGCAAGGGCGGTTGAAAAATTCAGAGTCATTGGGGAGGTTGGATGTGATTTTGTCCGATTTGGATGACTGGAAGCGTGTTGAGTTAATAGCTCTGATTAACCGTTATCCTGCTTTATTTTCAGATGTACCCTCACGCACACATCTAATTGAACATGATGTGGATGTGGGAGAGGCAGCCCCAATAAAGCAGCGCTTCTATCGTGTCTCACCCGAGAAACGCAAGCATTTGGACAATGAGGTTCAGTATATGTTGGACAACCAAATTGCCGAATCATGTTCGTCAAGTTGGGCGTCGCCTTGCCTGTTGGTCGGTAAACCCGACGGAAGCTATAGACCATGTACTGACTTTCGTAAAGTGAATAACATTACCAAACCAGATGTGTTTCCTCTTCTCCGCATGGAAGACTGTGTAGATCAGGTGGGATCGGCTACTTACGTGAGTAAGTTTGACCTTTTAAAAGGTTATTGGCAAGTCCCGCTGTCTAAGCGTGGCCAGGAGGTTTGCGCTTTTATCACTCCCTCTGGGTTGTACAAATACTTGGTTATGCCGTTTGGTCTTCGAAACGCCCCCGCTACTTTCCAGCGCCTTATGAACAAAGTAGTGGCTGGTCTGGATGGGTGTGCCGTCTACCTGGATGATGTGGTGATCTACAGCGACACATGGTCTGAACACCTTCAGCGTATCCGGGCACTGTTCAAAAAATTGGTCTGGGCACGGTTGACTATTAACTTGGCCAAATGTGAATTTGCAAGAGCCACTGTCACCTATTTAGGAAAGGTGGTCGGTCAGGGCAGCGTACGCATGGTTCAGGATAAAGTTGTGGCTATTGTAAATTATCCCCCTCCAGCGACAAAAAAGGATTTGATGCGTTTTCTGGGTTTAGTGGGCTATTATCTGAGTTTTTGTCGCAACTTCTCATCCGTAGTCGAGCCGTTGACTAACTTGTTGAGGAAGGACTCCAAGTATGTCTGGTCAGGCAGATGCCAAGTGGCATTTGAAAATGTGAAGGCCCTATTGTGCTCTGAACCTGTGTTAACGGCTCCACGTTTAAATGACTCCTTTTCATTACAGGTGGATGCCTCCAACGTGGGGGCAGGGGCAGTCCTCCTGCAGGCAGATGTGCATGGGGTGGATAAATCGGTGGCCTTCTTCTCGAGGAAATTTAACACCTACCAACTTAACTACTCAGTTATCGAGAAGGAGGCGTTATCACTGATTTGGGCACTCCAACATTTTGACGTGTATCTGGGGTCAGGGGTGACTCCCCTGGTGGCGTACACGGATCATAATCCTTTGACCTTTTTAAAGTCCCTCCAAAATCCCAACCAGAGGTTGATGAGGTGGGCTTTGTTTTTACAGCCCTATTCTTTGGACATTCGTCACATTAAAGGGTCTCAGAATGTGATTGCGGACGCATTGTCCCGCATACCCTAAGTTGGTCCCATGAGGATACCTTGTTTTGCCTCTCTCTATCTGTTCCCCAATCCCTACTGTCTCCTGCTCTCTTAAATAGCTTCTTAGGGCCCTATGTTGCTGAGAGCGGAGGCAGGATGGTGAGGGGAATGGGTGAAGGGTAAAACAATGTTTATTTTTGATTTGAATATAGGGAACGAAATATTGTGTTACTTAAGTTTATGTATGGATTTAGTTTGGTTAGTCACTTGTATATTAAAATGTGATTTGTTGATAGGGAAGAACCCTTTTCTTTAGGGGGAGGGTGTGACGACCCCCACTCTACCTGCTAAATGGAGAGTCTGACTCACCAGGAAGCATGGTGGAGTGGGTGGCTCGTTAACTGTATGAGACTCACCTGTGCAGAGCAGAGCTGCCTGCACCTCAATATATGTGTCTCATTCTAATTCCCTCTCTGTCTGCTTTCTCCACTCCCAGGCACAGGTTGTACCAACACCCAAGCTGCATCCTTTAACATATTGTAACACGGATACTTACACCAAACACACACCACAGCATATCTACTCACTCTTAGCTTTTACTCTGGTTGGCCTAGCGACTAGCCACGCGGTGCTCCCGGCGCTATCCTAGCCTATAACTTCAGCTAAGCTTGCTACAGTACCTCCACTATTTCGCCCCGGCGTTATCTGGGCCCATAACCTGTTAACAGAACTCAACTTAGGGCGACAATAATGTGGTCAAGAGGCATGTTTTCTATCTTGTGCCTGAACTGGCGTGGCTTCTTTTATTCACATGTAAGCAGCAGTAGTACAACTCTTCTTTCTCTGAGAGACATTGGGGAGAGAACGAAAGGGGTGGATACCTTTCCTTTTATAGTTGCCATAAGGTAGGGTACCTGGGTGGCTCCGCCTAGAGCGCCCTCTGGTGGGAGCAGATATATATATACAACTAGACCATCACTGGTGGAGACAATCACTGCAGGTAAACAGTTACCAGTGTAAACAGTCATATTGCACAGTTAGACAGTTACTAACAATCCTATACAGAGCCTCTGATCTCAACACATTTCATTAGCGGTAAGGTAAACATTCTATGTTTCTCTGAAACTAAACTGGATTCATCAATAGCAGACCCGGAAATAGAATTGGAGAATTATTCAATAGTCCGTAATGACAGGAACAGGCATGGAGGTGGTGTCTGTATGTACATTCATAAAGACACCAAATTAATTAACCGTACGGACCTAGATCATGAGGCTATTGAAACTGTATGGGTGGAAATTCTATTTGAAAGCACTAAATCTGTTCTAGTCGGCACAATTTACAGACCGCCAGACCAAAATGGCTTTTATGATGTGTTGGATGTGTGCTTAGCTGGAGGTGAGGATGCAGAAAAGATTCTTATTGGGGATTGGAACACGGATATGCAACAAAAAGATGCACCCGTCTTCAAATCCTTCAATAGGTTTTGTGATCTGCACGGCCTCAGCCAGCTAATCACCCAACCCACACGTGTATGTGAGTCAACTCAGACTACCATTGACCTCATCCTGACCTCTGACAAGTCCAGGATCTCCAATAAAGGGGTTATAGCATGCAGGTTAAGTGATCATTATATGATATTCTGTACCCGCAAAAAGCTAAAACAAAAGGCTGGCTGTCACAAAACAGTCACATCTAGAGACCTCAAAACCTACTCTAGCAAGGCCTTTAACCTTGAACTGGAGAGCCTGGACTGGTCAGATGAGCTCAATGGTACACTGGTTGAAGAAACATGGCTTGGTTTCAAAACCAAATTTTCAACAATACTAAACAACATGGCCCCCCTAAGAACCACCAGGGTAAAAAATCGCGCTGACCGCTATGAAAACCAGAGACAAAAAATGCTCTGAGTTTCGTCAAAAAGTCAGTCAAAGCTTACCAAAAGCACGAGCAGTGAACTCCAAGCCCACGTGACTGAACTCAAACTGGAAAGAAACAGACTAAGAAATGACGTAAACTCCATGATCAAAACAGCAAAAAAAAATTCATCAATGACAAAACTGAGGAAAACAAAAACAAACCACGTGAACTTTGGAAATTACTCAATAATCAACTAGGCTGCAGTAAAAAACTTAAAACCAGATTCTCAAACATAAACATAAAGACGGACAACACGCTCATCACAGACAAGCTGGATGTAGCCAATTACTTAAACATTTTCTTCACAAAGCTCTGGCTGCAATTGTAGCTTACCACCACCGGTATGACTGTGTATGAACGAATAATGGACTCTGTAAGCGCTCTGGGGTCACTGGGGTGTCATGAAGAGCGCTATATAAATCCAATCCATTATTGCATTCATATGGTGGTGTGAGTGTGGTGTCACTAATTGATGAGTTGTCACTAACACAGTTGATTTTGTAATTAGACACAGGTGCTCCACTCCATATATACACAGACCGGGAGCATCGCCACTGTCTCTCTCACCATTTTTATTTTTGTCCATGTTCATTTCATGTCCTGAACCAAGGAGGCTGGTGTAACCAGTTCTCCACCTTTTGTTATTTAGAAAATGGGTAGTAGTTAATAAATAGTTATTTTTGCTAAAAACGTTGTCCGACTCCATGTGTCCACCTCAGGCTTGGTTGTAACAGTGCTAATGAAGTAGAGTAGCATAGGTCTGAACTTGAGTTGTAGAAAAACTTGTTACTCACGTTTTTCTGTAGTAGTTGCAATATCCAAAAGTAGATTTCCCCAAAAATTGCTATGGCTGAAATAAATAAGATAAAATAAAATAAAAATCCGTTCAGAAATGGGTGATTAGGAGTGATTTTGGTAAAAGGTGAGGGAAAAAAAACACTGCAGAAAACCATTTCCTCATTGACTCTAATGCATTCAGCGGAAATTTCTCTTCCTGTTTGCGCTTGTGACTTTTCACCTAGATTCCTGATTCGCTCATCCCCACGTGGGGTATCATTGAAAAGCCACACTTATTGGTTACAACAACCCTCTAATTTTCGAGATCGCCAAATGTTTGACGGAGCTAGAGCCTCGGGGGTGGTAATATGCTGTGTATTTTGTCGCACACCTCACATATCGGCATATAACTCGAGAACCACTCAACGGATTTTGTTGCCTGAAACGACAATTGACAGACAACAAATAGGGCTTTAATTCTATATATATATGTATTAAAAAATATGCACACCCGGCCGCTAGAGGTCGCCAAAGTGGCGCGTCGCGCCGGTGGGCAAATCGCCCTCAAGAGGTCCCGGGGCCAGGTCACTAAGGTCAGTGCCATTTTAAGAGGTTAGAGAAGTCCCCTGTAGCAGAGTGCTACGGTTTAAATTTGCATCAGCCCGTGCCAATAGGGGCACCGAGGGGGCCAATCAGATTTCAGCAGGGTACGAGCAGTGAATGAATGAATGCATGAATGAATGAATGAATGAATGAATGAATGAATGAATGAATGAATGAATGAATGAATGAATGAATGAATGAATGAATGAAAATGAATGAATGAAAATTTTATTTAACAGATTGCAGAATGGGTACAATACAGTACGGCTCAATACACACAATTGTTAAGGGGATGCAGACCAGAGAAAGACGTTTGTCTTGTTTACATCAGGGTCCCCCATTTTCAATTCATATTGACATTTATGACATACACAACATACATGACATTTTATGGCATAGGGACATACAGGTATTTAGTACTGATACATTTGTGACATAAACGGTATTCAAATATACAGTACTGTTACCCATAGATCCTGACAGAGTATATACATATAATGGGGAGGGGACTGTACATTAGGAGGGGGTGGGTGGGTGGGTGGGTGGGAGAGAAATATACATACGGTGGGGAGGAGACTGTACATTTGGAGGGAGTGGGTGGGTGGGAGAGAAATATACATACGGTGGGGAGAGAATATATACATGCGGTGGGGAGGAGACTGTCTATTAAGAGGGGGTGGGGGGTTTGGACATTTATGGTGGCCAGTTTCGAATTGCAGCCTCCCGTAGGTGCTCTTTTAGAGCGGTTTTGAATGTGGGTAGGGAATGGGATTCACATTCCTTTACAGCTTTGGGTAGGGCGTTCCACATTGATGTGGCATAATTGCGAAACGTGTTTAGTCCCTTGTTTGAACCGAATCTGGGTTTAACATGATTTGTTGAGCTTCCTCTGGTGTTGTGGTTGTGGTATTCACTGACATTTGGGAAGTATTTTGACATGTACATGGGTACCTTAGTTGTATAGTGTATCTTGTAGACCAGGCCCATTGCAAGTTGCTGTACTCTGTCGTCTACTCTAAGCCATCCTAGGTTGTCAAAGTGGGCAGGGATGAGGTGGGTTCTAGGGGTAAGGCCAAGTAGTAGTCTGACCAGTTTGTTTTGTGATGTTTGTAATCTTGTTTTTAGCGCGTTTGAGGTGCTTTGGTACCATGAGGTGCAAGCATAGTCGTAGTACCCTTGAATGAGTGCTCCTGCCAGAGTCTTCAAGGTATTCTTGTTTACCAGAGAGGAGATCCGGTACAAGAATCTAGTTCGTTGGTTGACTTTTTTTTATTACATTGGATGCCATTTTGTCACAGGAAAGATTTGCCTCTAGGATGGAACCCAGGTAGGTAATTTCATCTTTCCTTGTGACAATATTGTCACCCACTGTAACTGAGAAGCCGTCGGTCTTGCTGAGTTTGTTATTTGAACCGAAGAGAATGGACTCTGTTTTGCCCATGTGTAATGATAGTTTGTTATCAGCGAGCCATATGCAGATTTTGCCTAGTTCCGAGCTGAGGGTTTTTTCAACCTGCAACTTGTTCTTGTCAGAGACCAGCAGGGCTGAGTCGTCTGCAAACAGGAACAAGTTGCAGTCACAGGCTGACGACATGTCATTTGCATAAATTAGGAACAGTAGCGGTCCTAGTATGCTTCCTTGTGGAACACCACAGCTCACTGTGAGGGGGGGGGATAGAGTACCGTTTACCTCCACCATCTGTTCTCTCCCCTCCAGGTAGGATTGCATCCAGCTCACTGATAAACTATTGTGGTAAACATTGACTGTATTTCATAACTAATATGTGTGAATAATTAGAGAATCCTGCTTAAAGACAGCACTTGTGTACTGAGTGTGATCTCAGAGCCCTGTCACTGCTTAAAAGCAGAACCTCAGCCTCTCCTGGAATCACTCTGTACTACATTCTGTTGTGGAAGGACGTCAGCTCATTCACTGAGAGACTTACACTGCATCAGGGTAAGACATTTTAAGTAATTTAGTAATATCTTTAAACTGAGACTTGATTGCTGACCTGACCAGCTGACTTGATTAAGGGGCGTGTTTAAAGCGGCCATTTTGTTTCCTTAAGTGACCCATTAAAAGCTGCTTCCTGCTTAAAGACAGCACTTGTGTACTGAGTGTGATCTCAGAGCCCTGTCACTGCTTAAAAGCAGAACCTCAGCCTCTCCTGGAATCACTCTGTACTACATTCTGTTGTGGAAGGACAGCTCATTCACTGAGAGACTTACACTGCATCAGGGTAAGACATTTTAAGTAATTTAGTAATATCTTTAAACTGAGACTTGATTGCTGACCTGACCAGCTGACTTGATTAAGGGGCGTGTTTAAAGCGGCCATTTTGTTTCCTTAAGTGACCCACTAAGGGCCAGGTGTTAGACAGCACTAATTAGTGATAGGGATTTAAAGGCCTGCTGGCTTAGCGTCAGCGAAGCATCGAGAAACGAAGAGGGACAAAGAGGAGTTTTCCTGGAGTTATCTGCCGAAGGATCCGCCGATCCACCTAGTGCTAAGTACACCCTAGTCCTATCTTTCACTCCACTCTGAAAAATCTCCCTTTCCCTCCCACTCTGCTATTTCTCTACTTCCTCCCTGCCACTCTTGACACCACAATGTGTCTCATATCCACAATCTGCTCCTCCAGAACAGATTCAACCCACCCACGGCAGTTTGCTAGCAACCCGGCTAATCTATCCTACCCTCCTACAGCCACTAATACACCTGTCACAGTACGGGGAGGCTTATGGAATTGTCAATCAGCAGTCAAGAAAGCTGACTTCATTACTGCCTACGCCCATAGTCAAGATCTGCAGCTCTTGGCTCTAACTGAGACCTGGATAACCCCCAATAACTCATCAACACCTGCAGCATTATCTACAAACTATAACTTCACTCACACACCTCGACCTTCCAGACGGGGTGGAGGCACTGGCCTCATGACATCTCCTTCATGGACTACAAACTTAACACCCCTCCCAGCACTGTCACTCTCCTCTTTTGAATATCATGCAGTATCTGTCTCTAATCCTTTCAATCTCACCATTGTTACACTCTACCGCCCTCCAGGTCCGCTCGATCACCTCACAGATGAGCTGGACATGCTTCTAAGCTCCTTACCGGAAGATGGTACCCCTCTCCTTCTATTGGGCGACTTCAACCTGCCTGACTCATCTCAGTCAGTCATAGTAGTCTCCCTCCTACAATCATTTGACCTGACTCCCACTGCCATGCCTCCCACCCACAAAGCAGGCAACTCCTTGGATCTCATATTTTCCCGTAACTCCAGCATCATTAACACCACGGTAACTCCCCTACATGTATCTGACCATTCCTTCATATCCTTCTCACTAACTCTCATGCTTAACCGAAAGGTCTTCACCCCAACTCAAACTGTCTCACTCAGACGCAACCTGCCCTCCCTATCCCCCTCCACCCTCTCCTCTGACATACTGTCCGCTCTACCTTTGAGTGACACCTTCTCTGCTCTCTCCACAGAGATGGCAACCTCCACCCTCCTCTCAGCCCTTGCAACCTCCTTCGACAAGCTCTGTCCCCTCGTTGAGAAACCTGCCCGCCGTTCCCCACCCAGTCCATGGCTGACAGATCCAGTGAGAGAACAAAGACAGGTCCTGAGAGCAGCTGAAAGGAAGTATAGAAAGTCACGCCTCACTGCTGACATCGACACATATCACAACCTCTTGTTAACATTCTCCAAAACCATTACTAATGCCAAAGCTTCTTTCTTTCACCATAGGATCGAGGCCTCTGCCAAGAATCTTCGCAAACTGCATGCTACCATGTCCTCCCTCCTCACTCCCCCCCCACCCCCCCCCTCCCTCATCTTTCTCTGCCGAAGACTTTGCGATCTTCTTTGAGGAAAAAGTGGAGAACATCCGCAGCTCCTTCTCCCAACCCCCACCCATTCCAAATGCTGAATCGAGAACCTCATCCTTCACTCTGTCATCTTTCTCTCCCATTACAGAAGCCGAGACCCTGACACTGGTAACGTCGAACCGTCCGACTACATGCCAGCTGGACCGGCTACCTTCCCCACTCCTCCAGACCATAGCACCAGACATCCTCCCATTCCTAACTGCAACCATCAACTCCTCACTCAACTCTGGGGTGGTCCCCACCTCCCTAAAACAAGCCAGAGTCACGCCCCTCATAAAAAAACCATCCCTGAACCCTACCGTCATAGGCAACTACCGTCCTGTCTCTCTTCTCTCCTTCCTTTCTAAAACACTTGAACGTGCTGTATCCAACCAACTTACTGCTTATCTCTTACAGAATGACCTCCTAGACCCTAATCAGTCAGGCTTCAGGACTGGTCACTCCACAGAGACAGCCCTCATTGCGGTCACAGAGGCACTTCACTTAGCAAAAGCGAAAGGCCTCTCCTCTGTCCTGATTCTCCTAGATCTATCTGCAGCCTTCGACACAGTCAACCACCAGATCCTCCTCGCGGCCCTCGCAGGAATGGGAGTGGCTGGCTCTGCGCTGACATGGTTGTCATCATACCTCAATGACCGCTCCTACCAAGTGTCATGGAGAGGGACCCTGTCGGCCACCCGCCCCCTGCGGACGGGTGTCCCCCAGGGCTCGGTTTTAGGACCCCTTCTCTTCTCCCTCTACACTAAATCACTGGGTAACATTATCACGTCTCATGGCTTCTCCTACCACTGTTATGCCGACGATACTCAACTCTTCCTCTCCTTCCCTCCCTCAGATATCCACGTCTCTGAGCGGATCTCGGCCTGTCTGTCCGACATCTCTGCCTGGATGACGACCAACCACCTCAAACTGAACCTAAGCAAAACAGAATTGCTCCACCTGCCGGCCAAATCCTCCCCCCTGACCGACCTTTCCATCACAGTCGAGAATGCAGCTGTGACCGCGTCCCCGACCGCCAAGAACCTTGGTGTTGTCCTCGACGACCAGTTGAACTTCTCTGCTCACATCGCAGCGACAACCAGAACCTGCCGATTCCTCCTGAGCAACGTCAGAAGGATCCGCCCCTTCCTGACAAAAGAAGCCACCCAACTCCTCGTCCAATCAACAGTCATCTCCCGCCTCGACTACTGCAACGCACTGCTCGCTGGCCTCCCGGCCAATGCCACTAAGCCTCTTCAACTCATTCAGAACGCAGCGGCCCGCCTGATCTCAAACCTACCGAAGTCGGCCCATGTCACCCCACTTCTTAGGGACCTGCACTGGCTCCCCATTGCTGCACGAATCCGCTTCAAGGCCCTCGACCTAGAATACCGTGCGGCAAAGGGAACTGCTCCCGCCTACCTCCGGTCAATGGTCTCTAACTACACACCCTCAAGACCTACGCTCTGCATCTTCTGGCCGCCTCAGACCTACTCCTATCCAAGCTCCGGGAGGGTCATCAAAGAGAAGTAGCCTATTCTCAATCCTTGCCCCACATTGGTGGAATGAACTACCCACCCCAGTTAGGACAGCCGAAACACGTCCAATCTTTCGCCGTCGACTAAAGACGCACTTCTTCAACCATTATCAGAATTAAAAAAAGAAAAAAAGAAAAAAAATTATCTAACCCTAACTAACCATACTGTCATGCACTTGTCCTAATAAACTAACCTACACTGTAGCACTCAACACTTTGATGAACATTGTTACTCAGCTGATAGAGTTGTGCCCTTCCTGATGGCTTGTCGTACAGAACTTGTAAGTCGCTTTGGATAAAAGCGTCAGCTAAATGACTAAATGTAAATGTAATGTAAATGTAATGTAAAAGCAGGCCTCAGCCAAAGGTGATATTATTGGAGTTACAAGAGACAGACATTCCAAACCAACCCCCCACTCTAACAGATGTAATCAGTGGAGAACAAAGACTGTATGTAAATATAAGTCACACCCAGCGTCTAACAGAATACAGGCAGAGAAACACAGACCAAACTTGCTTTTGCTAAGAGTTCATGGAAACTAATTCACAAACAAGTTATCTATTAATCAACTGTTTAGTATCAAAATGCACGCAAAATAGTAGAAACTGTGATAATACTGGAAGAAGTGTAATTCATAATCCACTAGAGATATTTGGGTAAAATGTTTAGCTAGGAGATGTCTCTGTGGAAGAAAGCCACAGACCCCCTACTGAGAAAATACCTGAGCAGCAAAGGAGGGGGGGGGGGGTCAAAAGTAGGGATGCACGATATTGATTTTTTGACACCGATAACTTTATGCTCCTCAAGCCGATAACCGATATCGATAACCGATATTTATTGTATTATAATTTTTCTTTTAAATGTATATACCGGTATATATATATATATTTTTTATATATAGGGAAAGGGAGCGCTGGATTTGTGAAAAACTCCCTGTTCCTAAACCACACGCTGTCAGTCGTACCACAGTACTGGCAAAATGGGAGGAGGCTATAATAAAAACAAGCGCCCTTCATCCAAATCCACCCACACCGGATTTCTTTTAACCAAAAAATGTATTATATATTATCGGAGCTATCAATAACGTTATCGGGTTTATCGGGATGACGTCATAATTGCTGATATCGGCCCGATAATTATCGGCCCGATAATTATCGTGCATCCCTAGTCAAAAGCAGACCCCTCAGTTTACTGAAGGAAGACACCGACAAGGAGATCGAGGAGGGGGGGGGGCAGCCAGCCCCCACAGAGGAAACCAGGGGGAGGGGGGGATAGCCCCCAGAAGACCACCTGATTGGACCAAAACGTACTACTAGACTGTTATGATTGGGGGAAAAATTATAGTATTTAAGATCGAACACAGTGTTAATTCAGGAAGCCCAGACACCCCAGGTCTGCCGCTCCCCGACCCATCCAGAGAAGACTGTCTGCTGATTTTTCATGTGAGTAAGCTGGATGGAGCATTGGAGTAGTCACTGGTTGTGATATATAGATTTAGATGTTTATCTTAGAAACCAGGCTTACTCATGTGTAAAATGCTTACAGTAGATTCTCTATTTTCATTGATGTTAACGTGACTGTTTGTATGTACATGTTGGGGTTTGAGATGCAAACCTTGTTGATCCTTTGTACAAACATGTGTTCAATGTCCTCTGATAATCCTTGTATGAGAAAGCAAACTTCTAATTCACTCTGAGCCCCTGAGGCAAATAAATGGGTTTGAACTATAGTTCTTCTTTTGCCTGGCCTAAACAGTTATTTTCTCTATCAGTAGAGAAAGACCATTTGAATCATTGATGACCTTCTTTCCTCCTTCCAGATAGCAACCTCATTGTACTGTAAAATCACCTTAGATATTGAGTAAGAATATACCACACTATCAAAACCAATTGCTTTTAGCTTGTCAATCAGAATGGAGTGATTGACAGTGTCGAAGGCCTTTTGTAGGTCCAGCATGACCATGCCGCAGTATTTGCCCGCGTCCACCTCTTGTTTGATGTGGTCGTTCAAATAGAGAAGGCATGTGTCAGTGGAGTGGGATGTTCTGAAGCCAGATTGGAATTCGTAGATTAGATTTTTTTCCGCCAGGTACTTTTCGACCTGTTCGTAGACAATTTTCTCCATGACTTTTGAGATGGAGGTAAGAATAGAAACAGGGCGGTAGTTGCCTGGGTCTAATTTGCTGCCCTTTTTGTGCAGAGGGGTCACTCTCGCAATTTTTAAGTCGTTGGGGACGTGTCCCTGTTTTATGGAGAAGTTTATTATGTGTGTGATGACTGGGGTGATGGCGGCTGCTGAGTCTCTGATCAATTTGGAGGGGATGTTGTCATGGCCAGTGGCCTTGTTAGGTTGGAGGGCGCTAAAATTTTTTACCTCGTCGGTTGTTACCATTTCTAGTTTGAAGTCGTCTTTGCGGACCCCTAGGTTTTTGTAGTATGCTACTATGTGTTCTACCCCATAATGCCCTGAGTGGGAGGGTAGTTTGTTTACCAGTGTTGTGGCTATGTTTGTGAAGAAGATGTTTAAGTAATTGGCTACATCCAGCTTGTCTGTGATGAGCGTGTTGTCCGTCTTTATGTTTATGTTTGAGAATCTGGTTTTAAGTTTTTTACTGCAGCCTAGTTGATTATTGAGTAATTTCCAAAGTTCACGTGGTTTGTTTTTGTTTTCCTCAGTTTTGTCATTGATGGAATTTTTTTTTGCGGTTTTGATCATGGTGTTTACGTAATTTCTTAGTCTGTTTCTTTGAATTTTTTGTTCAACCACGTGGGCTTGGAGTTCACTGTTTGAGCTTTTGGAAAGCTTTGTCTGACTTTTATGAAGTTCAGAGCATTTTTTTTCTCTGGTTTTCATAGCGGCCAGTATTTCAGTGGGGCTTTTGTTTTCCATTTACATGATCTAAATTAAGAGGTTTGGTCTGAACTCTCATTGCCAAATCCTCTCTATCTCATGTTCCATATTCACAGAGGAGTAATCCTCTGTCTGGTTCTCATTGCATCAAGCCCATCCCCTATACTGCTGTCCATATGGAAGACGGGGTGCAGAACGAGAGTCAACTAATCCCTTGAAAGTGAGGTTTGCTTTCCCTTCATTTCCTCTCCCTGTGTGTGTGGGGGGGGGGGGGGCCTGTGAGCAGGAGTCAGAGTTGAGAGATCAGACGGGAGGCACGGCAGTGGCCCACAGCCCCACTGACCAGATTGCCTGCTGCTGTGCTGAAGGAGGTGGGGCGGACACAAAGCACTGAGAGTGTGGAGTCTCTGGGCCAAAGGCCTGTGTGATGTGCTCTACACTCCCCTCGCTGGGGAGAAAGGAACGGCTCAGTCAGCACGCCAGGGCCACTGAAGCGATGAAAAGATAATTCTCCCCCCTCCCCGCCGTGGACCTCATGCAGCGTCAAACCGTTTGTGAGCAGTGACAGAGCCAGATTGGGCCGAAAGGATATGAGTGGGAAACTTCAAAACCTGCTCATGTTTCTCTGGCTGTGAAAGGATTTGTATAACACATTCAGATTTGATGGACTTTCCCATGTTCACTCCAGACAGCCCTTTTTTGTTGACATGTTCAAATAAAGAAACTCTTATGTGTAGGACCCCTTTTTCCCCCCTGCTCCCATGGTTCTGTTTCTAGTCATCGGGTAGGGATGCTGGGCGAACCATTCTATCACCTGCGGCGGTCCCGAGCACATGGAGAACCACTGGCTCGCCAGCTTCCAGGAACCAGGGTGAGTGGCACGAGCATGAACCATGCTGGGTTTAAACTTTGTTCTTCTAACCACACCGGACAGCACCATCTGCTGTTAGCCAGAGATGCTAACCGGTAAGATTTATTACAGAACATTACTTTGATTTAGCAATTTCGCCACAGCTGTGACTCTAATGTGATACTGACAAGATACAGGAATCTCATGATTATTATCTGATAATGTGCATCTCATAATGATAATCTGATTATGTGCATCTCATAATGATAATCTGATAATGTGCATCTCATAATGATAATCTGATAATGTGCATCTCATAATGATAATCTGATAATGTGCATCTCATAATGATAATCTGATAATGTGCATCTCATAATGATTATCTGACAATGGGCATCTCATGATTATTATCTGATAATGTACATCTCATGATTGTTATCTGATAATGTGCATCTCATAATGATGATCTGATAATGTGCATCTCATAATTATTATCTGATAATGTGCATCTCATAATGATTATCTGATAATGTGCATCTCATAATGATTATCTGATACATCTCATAATGTGCATCTCATAATGATTATCTGATAATGTGCTTTCACAAGACAATGAGATATACATAGAGATACGCCATCATATTTTCAAATGATTGCCATTATCTTTACATTGTCCAGTGTAAATTGGTCAGTTTGATGCCAAGTGTGCAGGCTTTAAAATAGCATTAATTCAAACTCACACAGTTGGATAGTTATACCAAGAGATTCATGTTATGATCTACAATGCAATAATGATTTGGGAAGATTCTCTCTACAGACACCAATACGCCAGAGGAATATCTTCACTTTTTCTGAACAAAAACAAGGATTTAAGAAATTCTAAATGTTGTTTTCTACACTCCGTACCTTTAAAGTTCCACATTTTATTAATTTATTTTTGTTTTTGTGTGGATGGAAGTCCTGAGAAGAAAATGTAGCCTTTTTTTCTTTTTTCTTGAATGTTACCTTGCTCTAACCAGCATCTGCCTTATTCTGGATGTACACATGGATTCTATTGAGCACCTCAGACGAAGAACCATGTAACTCCGTTTTGAGTTTTCAGAGGGACAATGTTTTCAAACTTTATTATCTAAAGATGGTAAGTTAGAATGTTGTGTTCATTTATATCTAAATACAGTAGAGGTATATGAGTAGATGTTCTTGTGATAAATCACATTCACAATCCAAGTGATTTGGATTGACTTTACAAATGCAAAAACAAATGGGCTGTCCAAAGAATTTAAAAACACTGTTATATGGTTCTTTGGCGCAAAGGTTCAATAAAATTTGCCAAATCTTTATTTTATATCTTGTACATAATTCTAAAATACAAGTGTAAAGTATAGACAATTTACAGTTTTTTCCCCATATTCCTTTTTAGGTGCTGAAATGGAACATATATGTTTAATTATTTTGCTATTTAGTAAGGCACTATCAGTTGGAGCTCAGTTCAATGGATACAACTGTGACGCCAACTTCCACAGTCGCTTCCCCGGTGAGGAACTCAACTTTATTTGATTTTTTTTTAAATTTACATTCACACACAATTTTTATCCACACACAAACTCCTGTGTGGACCTGAATTATATTAAATCTCAGCAATAGCTATTTTCTAGCTACACGGTCAGGATCAGTGACTTGACGTTTTTCTATATCTTAGTAAGAGATGTGTGTGTGTTGTCTTTGCCAGCGGAGAGAGACATCAGTGTGTACTGTGGGGTGCAGACCGTCACCCTCAAGATCAACTTCTGCCCCGTGTTGTTCTCTGGCTACACCGACAGTGACCTGTCCCTCAACGGGCGCCATGGCGACTCCCACTGCCGCGGATTCATCAACAACAACACTTTCCCCACGGTCGTCCTGTTTAGCATCAGCCTGACAACGCTGGAGACCTGTGGCAATTCCCTAGTGGTATGGAGACTGGGAATGATGTAGTTCAACAATACAGTATGTCAATATAAAAAAAATATCCTGGAAATGCTTCTTCGAGTCATTGTAAATCCACCGCTGTTCAAATCCCAACTAACTATACTTCCTCCTTTAAATTTCTGTTGAAAAATCAGTCAACCGATAATATTGGCTGCCCTGGACATACGTAGTATTTCACAAGCTTGCTTTCATTTTGAAAAATATTATAATTTTTAAGACAAAATCTTGCCTAGTCATTATTATCCTCATGTCCCGGTTTAGCGTAACATAATTTAAATAATTGAAAACCTTTGAATCTCTACTTTAAAATCGAAATAGAGTATAGGTGTGCTTTTAATTATGTTACAATGCATACCTATATAGAAATATGGTTTAAGGGTAAAGAATGATCAAAATTGCATTTTGAAACTCGGAAATAAGGCGGGCATTATGGACATTAACATAGTACATGCTGAATGAGTCTTCAATTCTGTTTGATGTCTTAGACAGTAACAGACACAGAAGGCATGAGCTATGACAGAGGCTGAAAGCTTTCGAATGGGCAATTCATGCTCACAACTTGTATTTATCCTTCATGGGAGTGAGGTCCAGCAGTATAGGGGGGGGGGGGGCTAGAGGCCCTGCTGAGGTGACTGTCTGCTCTTGGAACAAACTGTTCTACAGAAGGTTAACCTTTCACTACCACACTACAGACGGTTAACACGTTGCCGTGTGGCAGTGAAAGGGTTAACCTTCTGTATTCCCACAGTGAAAGGGTTAACCATTTGTTAGTGTGGCAGTGAAAGGGTTAAAGAGGGAGAGATGGCAGCACATCTTTCTCTCTCCCCATTGAGCTAAGTGCCGAGCTGGACTGAGGGGAAGTGCTCCTGGAAGGGTGATGTTGAGATAATGGGTGGACTGAAGTGGGGATTATCAAGCAGCAATAGTATAATCAATAGTATGGGTGATGTTATCCACTCTGGTCTAATTTCAGTGAGCAAAAAAAAAACTAAAGTGTCACTCACACAGGTTTGGTTTGTTGCAGGTCTCCACGGCCCATGGACCCAATGCTTATGGGAACATGTCACTGGTGCAGATTGGGAACATATCAGGGTACATTGACACGCCAGACCCCCCCACCATCGTCAGCTATCTGCCAGGTCTGCTCTACAAGTTCAGCTGTAGTTACCCTCTGGAGTACCTCGTCAACAATACGCAGCTGGCATCGTAAGTCTTTAAAGCCTAAAAGTGCTGTTTGTCCGTCAACAAACAAGAGTGGAGGATATCCACGCCTGTATGTTAAACTTAAAGGAATACAAGTCGATTTAATCATTCTTACACTTTAGCCGTATATGCTTGTGTTTTAAATGTTCCTGTTATTGTCGGATAACCACTCACCCTTAGGGCCCGCGTCCACCTAGCGCATATTTCTCCGTGAAACATGCTGGGAGTGCGCCGGCAGAGCTGGCTTGACGCGCATCTTGTAGATGACAGAAAGAAATCTACAGCCATGCCGCGGTTTTGCACATATTATAGCATATTTGAATAACTTTATTGTATATTAATTATATATATAGTTATTGCCTGACACCACAGTTCGCCCTTTGCTTTTTATTAGCTTTTTAGTAGTGTATTCGTGTAGTTATTATTATTAGTTTTGTCGCGGATCTCAATGGTCTGTGTGGAGACAGCCAGACAGGCAGGCAGCTCCGGTGTCAGGTTACAAGCAGAGTGGTAGATGACTGGCTGTGATTGGTTGTTTGAATATGCGCTCGGCGCACCGCTCTAGAAAAGTTCAGCCAGTTTCAACTCTTGGCTTGTGCGGCCGCATAAAGGCGCTGAAAAAAGAAGCCGACGGCAGCGCACTTCCTAGAGGCGGCCGCATGGGGCCGCATGCGCTCCCTCCCCATTGTAATACATTGAAAACAGACGCGTGCGGTCCTAAATATGCGCTAGGTGGACGCGGGCCCTAGTCAGTGAAAAGGAGATGGTTTAAAAAGTAGCATCCTAAATCATCAAGATCTGATCTATGGTATGGGTATATAATATGACTCATATTCAGTTTACAGTTCTCATTTGCCTTGTCATTTACGAACCAATAGACTATGAAGCAGCTATGACCTAACTGAACCTTGAGAAAACTATTGGGGTCTAAAAGATGGAAACTCGAATGTTATTAACATTTACAATAACTTACAAATTGTGTTCAACAAGTCAGCAGGAGGGGCAGCTAAGGGTCAGTGGTATTGTTTATCTTCGAACTTCAGTGCTACACTCTAGATATATTAGCATAGTATACACTATAGACATATTAGCATAGTAGGTAGTAGTATAGGCATAATACCATAGTCATAGTACATAGTAGCATAGTGTTATTGTGATAAACAAGGCCAGCAAAGCCCACAAAGGTTGCCCTGTTGGCTAATATGAAGAGTAGGCCAAGAGAGGGATGTAGTGGACGGTAAACATCACAATTTCCGTTTACCTAATTTTTTCTTTGTGAGTTAGAATAGATAATAGAGTTGATTAAGCCTAAGTCTTTATCAGTATAGATTATAGTACTGTAAGTAGTATCAGATTGATGCTTTCAACATGACACCATTTAAAATTTGACCTCAATGTATAAAATTATCTATTTTGACATCTAGGATAATAAGTCTTGTGAAGAAACTAGAGACGTAGTCCATTCAGATGATATGGTTGCCAAGGTACATTCACAAGAAATGTGATTTTATAAACTATTTTCAGAAAGGAGTGTCCAATTGGCCAATTGTTTGAGGTCCAAAAACCTATTTAGTGTTTTAAATTTTTTTATTATTCCCCCAAAGTCTTTGAATCTACATGTCAATATGCAGGGATTGCATTGTTATTAAAAAAAACCCACTCCCACTCTAATACACCTCTCACCGGTGATGTATTTCCAGCTGCTCCCGTCTCTGCATTATCTCCTGAAGCTGTAGGAAAATGTGTGGACTATTAATAGATCGCTCCTTCGTCTGTGGTTCACGCAGGCTGGTTTCAAGGCCTTCTAATATACATTTCTCTCTCTCTGATAAGGCAGGCGATTTAGAATTTCTAAGTGATAGTTAAAATCACCAGCCAAAAATAGCTTAGCAGGTCAGGTCAGGTCACATTCGGTTATTCGGTCATTTAGTGTTAGCAATTTCTTGCTTGTAAAAATTGGAATGTTAATAAAACATAGATTCCATTGGTGAAATGCATTTTTCCCATTAACCCCACATTCAGTATCAAGGACAACATTACTGGTAAACAGGAAAAGAAAACAATTTGAAAAAAGGAATCGGGGGGTTTGTCATAATGACGAAATCGCGTGGTAGGTCTATTGTGCCATGTCAACCCCTCCCCCCAACACACCATTTTGGCTTACATGACACACCTGATAAAGGCTATAATATATGTTCAAAAACTTTTATTTTTTAATGAAGGTCAGCTGCTGCAATCTCGGTGAAGGACAGCAATGGTACTTTTGTCAGCACATTGAGTCTGGTGCTCTACAATGTAAGTTCCCATCACTTTTACTATAATTTAGTGCAAAGGGTAAATTAAATGGAAAAAGTGGAGACATACTGTATACTAAGTGAGTTGTATTTGCGCAACGTTACTGAGAGTCAGAATTATACTAGAATGGGGAGGTACCAAAGGCTCAGAAATTCTTTGTATGCTACTTTGAGTGCAGATAAATGACCTGTAATCCGGTAATGGCGACTGATTATACTCAATTTACCCTCAATTCATTTCAGCCCATGAAGAAAATTCACTGACCAATTTGAATAAATTACTCTATATGGGGAACTATAGAAAGCAGATTATATCATAGGAAATGGGAGATGGCCAGAACTTGTGGGAAAAGGTCTGACTATCTGATGCATATTTAAAATAGATTTGATTAGAGACATAGATTACACAAACGACTTCTCTCAATGGTGTATTCAATTCTAGTATTGTCATATTTCATGACAATTTTACATAATAAGGCTGTGACGTTATGACATAACCGCCAACCAATCAATGATTAGTAGTGGTACATACTGTATGATGACAAGATAATTATTGAATTGGAGAGACTGAATTAATTGGTACCCAGCTCTACTATAAAATAGCCTGTTTTTATACAGAATGAGTTCTAAAAGTAGCCTGTTTTTATACAGAACAAGTTCTAAAAGTAGCCTGTTTTTATACAGAAAGAGTTCTAAAAGTATAGCCTCTTTTTATACAGAATGAGTTCTCTAAAAGTGGCCTGTTTTTATACAGAATGAGTTCTAAAAGTAGTCTGTTTTTATATAGAATGAGTTCTCTAAAAGTAGTCTGTTTTTATACAGAATGAGTTCTCTAAAAGTGGCCTGTTTTTATACAGAATGAGTTCTAAAAGTAGTCTGTTTTTATACAGAATGAGTTCGCTAAAAGTAGTCTGTTTTTATACAGAATGAGTTCTCTAAAAGTAGTGTGTTTTATGAGTTCTCTAAAAGTGTCCTGTTTTTATACAGAATGAGTTCTAAAATTGGCCTGTTTTTATACAGAATGAGTTCTAAAAGTAGCCTGTTTTTATACAGAATGGGTTCTAAAAGTAGTCTGTTTTTATACAGAATGAGTTCTCTAAAAGTGGCCTGTTTTTATACAGAATGAGTTCTAAAAGTAGTCTGTTTTTATACAGAATGAGTTCTAAAAGTGGTCTGTTTTTATACAGAATGAGTTCTAAAAGTAGTCTGTTTTATACTGAATGAGTTCTTTAAAAGTAGTGTGTTTTATACAGAATGAGTTCTAAAAGTAGTCTGTTTTTATACAGAATGAGTTCTCTAAAAGTGTCCTGTTTTTATACAGAATGAGTTCTAAAATTGTCCTGTTTTTATACAGAATGAGTTCTAAAATTGGCCTGTTTTTATACAGAATGAGTTCTAAAAGTAGCCTGTTTTTATACAGAATGGGTTCTCTAAAAGTAATGTGTTTTTATACAGAATGAGTTCTCTAAAAGTGGCCTGTTTTTAAACAGAATGAGTTATAAAAGTAGTCTGTTTTTATACAGAATGAGTTCTCTAAAAGTAGTGTGTTTTATACAGAATGAGTTCTAAAAGTAGCCTGTTTTTATACAGAATGAGTTCTCTAAAAGTAGTGTGTTTTATACAGAATGAGTTCTAAAAGTAGCCTGTTTTATACAGAATGAGTTCTCTAAAAGTAGTGTGTTTTTATTACAGAATGAGTTCTCTAAAAGTGTCCTGTTTTTAAACAGAATGAGTTCTAAAAGTAGTCTGTTTTTATACAGAATGAGTTCTAAAAGTAGTCTGTTTTTATACAGAATGAGTTCTCTAAAAGTGTCCTGTTTTTATACAGAATGAGTTCTAAAAGTGTCCTGTTTTTATACAGAATGGGTTCTAAAAGTAGTCTGTTTTTATACAGAATGAGTTCTCTAAAAGTGGACTGTTTTTATACAGAATGAGTTCTAAAAGTAGTCTGTTTTTATACAGAATGAGTTCTAAAAGTAGTCTGTTTTTATACAGAATGCGTTCTCTAAAAGTGGCCTGTTTTTATACAGAATGAGTTCTAAAAGTAGTCTGTTTTTATACAGAATGAGTTCTAAAAGTAGTCTGTTTTTATACAGAATGAATTCTAAAAGTAGCCTGTTTTTATACAGAATGAGTTCTCTAAAAGTAGTGTGTTTTATACAGAATGGGTTCTCTAAAAGTGGCCTGTTTTTAAACAGAATGAGTTCTAAAAGTAGTCTGTTTTTATACAGAATGAGTTCTCTAAAAGTAGTGTGTTTTATACAGAATGAGTTCTAAAAGTAGTCTGTTTTTATACAGAATGAGTTCTCTAAAAGTGTCCTGTTTTTATACAGAATGAGTTCTAAAAGTGTCCTGTTTTTATACAGAATGAGTTCTAAAATTGGCCTGTTTTTATACAGAATGAGTTCTAAAAGTAGCCTGTTTTTATACAGAATGGGTTCTCTAAAAGTAGTGTGTTTTTATACAGAATGAGTTCTCTAAAAGTGGCCTGTTTTTAAACAGAATGAGTTCTAAAAGTAGTCTGTTTTATACAGAATGAGTTTTCTAAAAGTAGTGTGTTTTATACAGAATGAGTTCTAAAAGTAGCCTGTTTTTATACAGAATGAGTTCTCTAAAAGTAGTGTGTTTTTATACAGAATGAGTTCTCTAAAAGTGGCCTGTTTTTAAACAGAATGAGTTCTAAAAGTAGTCTGTTTTTATACAGAATGAGTTCTCTAAAAGTAGTGTGTTTTATACAGAATGAGTTCTAAAAGTAGTGTGTTTTTATACAGAATGAGTTCTCTAAAAGTAGTCTGTTTTTATACAGAATGAGTTCTCTAAAAGTGTCCTGTTTTATACAGAATGAGTTCTAAAAGTGTCCTGTTTTTATACAGAATGAGTTCTAAAATTGGCCTGTTTTTTTTATACAGAATGAGTTCTAAAAGTAGCCTGTTTTTATACAGAATGGGTTCTAAAAGTAGTCTGTTTTTATACAGAATGAGTTCTCTAAAAGTGGCCTGTTTTTATACAGAATGAGTTCTAAAAGTAGTCTGTTTTTATATAGAATTAGTTCTCTAAAAGTAGTCTGTTTTTATACAGAATGAGTTCTATAAAAGTGGCCTGTTTTTATACAGAATGAGTTCCAAAAGTAGTCTGTTTTTATACAGAATGAGTTCTCTAAAAGTAGTGTGTTTTTATACAGAATGAGTTCTAAAAATAGTCTGTTTTTATACAGAATGAGTTCTCTAAAAGTAGTGTGTTTTATGAGTTCTCTAAAAGTGTCCTGTTTTTATACAGAATGAGTTCTAAAAGTGTCCTGTTTTTATACAGAATGAGTTCTAAAATTGGCCTGTTTTTATACAGAATGAGTTCTAAAAGTAGCCTGTTTTTATACAGAATGAGTTCTCTAAAAGTGGCCTGTTTTTAAACAGAATGAGTTCTAAAAGTAGTCTGTTTTTATATAGAATGAGTTCTCTAAAAGTAGTCTGTTTTTATACAGAATGAGTTCTATAAAATTGGCCTGTTTTTTTATACAGAATGAGTTCTAAAAGTAGCCTGTTTTTATACAGAATGGGTTCTAAAAGTAGTCTGTTTTTATACAGAATGAGTTCTCTAAAAGTGGCCTGTTTTTATACAGAATGAGTTCTAAAAGTAGTCTGTTTTTATATAGAATGAGTTCTATAAAAGTGGCCTGTTTTTATACAGAATGAGTTCTAAAAGTAGTCTGTTTTTATACAGAATGAGTTCTCTAAAAGTAGTGTGTTTTTATACAGAATGAGTTCTAAAAATAGTCTGTTTTTATACAGAATGAGTTCTCTAAAAGTAGTGTGTTTTATGAGTTCTCTAAAAGTGTCCTGTTTTTATACAGAATGAGTTCTAAAAGTGTCCTGTTTTTATACAGAATGAGTTCTAAAATTGGCCTGTTTTTATACAGAATGAGTTCTAAAAGTAGCCTGTTTTTATACAGAATGAGTTCTCTAAAAGTGGCCTGTTTTTAAACAGAATGAGTTCTAAAAGTAGTCTGTTTTTTATAGAGAATGAGTTCTCTAAAAGTAGTGTGTTTTATACAGAATGAGTTCTAAAAGTAGTCTGTTTTTATACAGAATGAGTTCTCTAAAAGTGTCCTGTTTTTATACAGAATGAGTTCTAAAAGTGTCCTGTTTTTATACAGAATGGGTTCTAAAAGTAGTCTGTTTTTATACAGAATGAGTTCTCTAAAAGTGGCCTGTTTTTATACAGAATGATTTCTAAAAGTAGTCTGTTTTTATACAGAATGAGTTCTCTAAAAGTGTCCTGTTTTATACAGAATGAGTTCTAAAAGTGTCCTGTTTTTATACAGAATGAGTTCTAAAATTGGCCTGTTTTTTTATACAGAATGAGTTCTAAAAGTAGCCTGTTTTTATACAGAATGAGTTCTCTAAAAGTGTCCTGTTTTATACAGAATGAGTTCTAAAAGTGTCCTGTTTTTATACAGAATGAGTTCTAAAATTGGCCTGTTTTTTTTATACAGAATGAGTTCTAAAAGTAGCCTGTTTTTATACAGAATGGGTTCTAAAAGTAGTCTGTTTTTATACAGAATGAGTTCTCTAAAAGTGGCCTGTTTTTATACAGAATGAGTTCTAAAAGTAGTCTGTTTTTATATAGAATGAGTTCTCTAAAAGTAGTCTGTTTTTATACAGAATGAGTTCTATAAAAGTGGCCTGTTTTTATACAGAATGAGTTCTAAAAGTAGTCTGTTTTTATACAGAATGAGTTCTCTAAAAGTAGTGTGTTTTTATACAGAATGAGTTCTAAAAATAGTCTGTTTTTATACAGAATGAGTTCTCTAAAAGTAGTGTGTTTTATGAGTTCTCTAAAAGTGTCCTGTTTTTATACAGAATGAGTTCTAAAAGTGTCCTGTTTTTATACAGAATGAGTTCTAAAATTGGCCTGTTTTTATACAGAATGAGTTCTAAAAGTAGCCTGTTTTTATACAGAATGGGTTCTAAAAGTAGTCTGTTTTTATACAGAATGAGTTCTCTAAAAGTGGCCTGTTTTTAAACAGAATGAGTTCTAAAAGTAGTCTGTTTTTTATAGAGAATGAGTTCTCTAAAAGTAGTGTGTTTTATACAGAATGAGTTCTAAAAGTAGTCTGTTTTTATACAGAATGAGTTCTCTAAAAGTGTCCTGTTTTTATACAGAATGAGTTCTAAAAGTGTCCTGTTTTTATACAGAATGGGTTCTAAAAGTAGTCTGTTTTTATACAGAATGAGTTCTCTAAAAGTGGCCTGTTTTTATACAGAATGATTTCTAAAAGTAGTCTGTTTTTATACAGAATGAGTTCTAAAAGTAGTCGGTTTTATACAGAATGAGTTCTCTAAAAGTGTCCTGTTTTATACAGAATGAGTTCTAAAAGTGTCCTGTTTTTATACAGAATGAGTTCTAAAATTGGCCTGTTTTTTTTATACAGAATGAGTTCTAAAAGTACCCTGTTTTTATACAGAATGGGTTCTAAAAGTAGTCTGTTTTTATACAGAATGAGTTCTCTAAAAGTGGCCTGTTTTTATACAGAATGAGTTCTAAAAGTAGTCTGTTTTTATATAGAATGAGTTCTCTAAAAGTAGTCTGTTTTTATACAGAATGAGTTCTAAAAGTAGTCTGTTTTTATACAGAATGAGTTCTCTAAAAGTGTCCTGTTTTATACAGAATGAGTTCTAAAAGTGTCCTGTTTTTATACAGAATGAGTTCTAAAATTGGCCTGTTTTTTTATACAGAATGAGTTCTAAAAGTAGTCTGTTTTTATACAGAATGAGTTCTCTAAAAGTGTCCTGTTTTATACAGAATGAGTTCTAAAAGTGTCCTGTTTTTATACAGAATGAGTTCTAAAATTGGCCTGTTTTTTTTATACAGAATGAGTTCTAAAAGTAGCCTGTTTTTATACAGAATGGGTTCTAAAAGTAGTCTGTTTTTATACAGAATGAGTTCTCTAAAAGTGTCCTGTTTTTATACAGAATGAGTTCTAAAAGTAGTCTGTTTTTATATAGAATGAGTTCTCTAAAAGTAGTCTGTTTTTATACAGAATGAGTTCTATAAAAGTGGCCTGTTTTTATACAGAATGAGTTCTAAAAGTAGTCTGTTTTTATACAGAATGAGTTCTCTAAAAGTAGTGTGTTTTTATACAGAATGAGTTCTAAAAATAGTCTGTTTTTATACAGAATGAGTTCTCTAAAAGTAGTGTGTTTTATGAGTTCTCTAAAAGTGTCCTGTTTTTATACAGAATGAGTTCTAAAAGTGTCCTGTTTTTATACAGAATGAGTTCTAAAATTGGCCTGTTTTTATACAGAATGAGTTCTAAAAGTAGCCTGTTTTTATACAGAATGGGTTCTAAAAGTAGTCTGTTTTTATACAGAATGAGTTCTCTAAAAGTGGCCTGTTTTTAAACAGAATGAGTTCTAAAAGTAGTCTGTTTTTTATAGAGAATGAGTTCTCTAAAAGTAGTGTGTTTTATACAGAATGAGTTCTAAAAGTAGTCTGTTTTTATACAGAATGAGTTCTCTAAAAGTGTCCTGTTTTTATACAGAATGAGTTCTAAAAGTAGCCTGTTTTTATACAGAATGGGTTCTAAAAGTAGTCTGTTTTTATACAGAATGAGTTCTCTAAAAGTGGCCTGTTTTTATACAGAATGAGTTCTAAAAGTAGTCTGTTTTTATATAGAATGAGTTCTATAAAAGTGGCCTGTTTTTATACAGAATGAGTTCTAAAAGTAGTCTGTTTTTATACAGAATGAGTTCTCTAAAAGTAGTGTGTTTTTATACAGAATGAGTTCTAAAAATAGTCTGTTTTTATACAGAATGAGTTCTCTAAAAGTAGTGTGTTTTATGAGTTCTCTAAAAGTGTCCTGTTTTTATACAGAATGAGTTCTAAAAGTGTCCTGTTTTTATACAGAATGAGTTCTAAAATTGGCCTGTTTTTATACAGAATGAGTTCTAAAAGTAGCCTGTTTTTATACAGAATGAGTTCTCTAAAAGTGGCCTGTTTTTAAACAGAATGAGTTCTAAAAGTAGTCTGTTTTTTATAGAGAATGAGTTCTCTAAAAGTAGTGTGTTTTATACAGAATGAGTTCTAAAAGTAGTCTGTTTTTATACAGAATGAGTTCTCTAAAAGTGTCCTGTTTTTATACAGAATGAGTTCTAAAAGTGTCCTGTTTTTATACAGAATGGGTTCTAAAAGTAGTCTGTTTTTATACAGAATGAGTTCTCTAAAAGTGGCCTGTTTTTATACAGAATGATTTCTAAAAGTAGTCTGTTTTTATACAGAATGAGTTCTCTAAAAGTGTCCTGTTTTATACAGAATGAGTTCTAAAAGTGTCCTGTTTTTATACAGAATGAGTTCTAAAATTGGCCTGTTTTTTTATACAGAATGAGTTCTAAAAATAGCCTGTTTTTATACAGAATGAGTTCTCTAAAAGTGTCCTGTTTTATACAGAATGAGTTCTAAAAGTGTCCTGTTTTTATACAGAATGAGTTCTAAAATTGGCCTGTTTTTTTTATACAGAATGAGTTCTAAAAGTAGCCTGTTTTTATACAGAATGGGTTCTAAAAGTAGTCTGTTTTTATACAGAATGAGTTCTCTAAAAGTGGCCTGTTTTTATACAGAATGAGTTCTAAAAGTAGTCTGTTTTTATATAGAATGAGTTCTCTAAAAGTAGTCTGTTTTTATACAGAATGAGTTCTATAAAAGTGGCCTGTTTTTATACAGAATGAGTTCTAAAAGTAGTCTGTTTTTATACAGAATGAGTTCTCTAAAAGTAGTGTGTTTTTATACAGAATGAGTTCTAAAAATAGTCTGTTTTTATACAGAATGAGTTCTCTAAAAGTAGTGTGTTTTATGAGTTCTCTAAAAGTGTCCTGTTTTTATACAGAATGAGTTCTAAAAGTGTCCTGTTTTTATACAGAATGAGTTCTAAAATTGGCCTGTTTTTATACAGAATGAGTTCTAAAAGTAGCCTGTTTTTATACAGAATGGGTTCTAAAAGTAGTCTGTTTTTATACAGAATGAGTTCTCTAAAAGTGGCCTGTTTTTAAACAGAATGAGTTCTAAAAGTAGTCTGTTTTTTATAGAGAATGAGTTCTCTAAAAGTAGTGTGTTTTATACAGAATGAGTTCTAAAAGTAGTCTGTTTTTATACAGAATGAGTTCTCTAAAAGTGTCCTGTTTTTATACAGAATGAGTTCTAAAAGTGTCCTGTTTTTATACAGAATGGGTTCTAAAAGTAGTCTGTTTTTATACAGAATGAGTTCTCTAAAAGTGGCCTGTTTTTATACAGAATGATTTCTAAAAGTAGTCTGTTTTTATACAGAATGAGTTCTAAAAGTAGTCGGTTTTATACAGAATGAGTTCTCTAAAAGTGTCCTGTTTTATACAGAATGAGTTCTAAAAGTGTCCTGTTTTTATACAGAATGAGTTCTAAAATTGGCCTGTTTTTTTTATACAGAATGAGTTCTAAAAGTACCCTGTTTTTATACAGAATGGGTTCTAAAAGTAGTCTGTTTTTATACAGAATGAGTTCTCTAAAAGTGGCCTGTTTTTATACAGAATGAGTTCTAAAAGTAGTCTGTTTTTATATAGAATGAGTTCTCTAAAAGTAGTCTGTTTTTATACAGAATGAGTTCTAAAAGTAGTCTGTTTTTATACAGAATGAGTTCTCTAAAAGTGTCCTGTTTTATACAGAATGAGTTCTAAAAGTGTCCTGTTTTTATACAGAATGAGTTCTAAAATTGGCCTGTTTTTTTATACAGAATGAGTTCTAAAAGTAGTCTGTTTTTATACAGAATGAGTTCTCTAAAAGTGTCCTGTTTTATACAGAATGAGTTCTAAAAGTGTCCTGTTTTTATACAGAATGAGTTCTAAAATTGGCCTGTTTTTTTTATACAGAATGAGTTCTAAAAGTAGCCTGTTTTTATACAGAATGGGTTCTAAAAGTAGTCTGTTTTTATACAGAATGAGTTCTCTAAAAGTGGCCTGTTTTTATACAGAATGAGTTCTAAAAGTAGTCTGTTTTTATATAGAATGAGTTCTCTAAAAGTAGTCTGTTTTTATACAGAATGAGTTCTATAAAAGTGGCCTGTTTTTATACAGAATGAGTTCTAAAAGTAGTCTGTTTTTATACAGAATGAGTTCTCTAAAAGTAGTGTGTTTTTATACAGAATGAGTTCTAAAAATAGTCTGTTTTTATACAGAATGAGTTCTCTAAAAGTAGTGTGTTTTATGAGTTCTCTAAAAGTGTCCTGTTTTTATACAGAATGAGTTCTAAAAGTGTCCTGTTTTTATACAGAATGAGTTCTAAAATTGGCCTGTTTTTATACAGAATGAGTTCTAAAAGTAGCCTGTTTTTATACAGAATGGGTTCTAAAAGTAGTCTGTTTTTATACAGAATGAGTTCTCTAAAAGTGGCCTGTTTTTAAACAGAATGAGTTCTAAAAGTAGTCTGTTTTTTATAGAGAATGAGTTCTCTAAAAGTAGTGTGTTTTATACAGAATGAGTTCTAAAAGTAGTCTGTTTTTATACAGAATGAGTTCTCTAAAAGTGTCCTGTTTTTATACAGAATGAGTTCTAAAAGTGTCCTGTTTTTATACAGAATGGGTTCTAAAAGTAGTCTGTTTTTATACAGAATGAGTTCTCTAAAAGTGGCCTGTTTTTATACAGAATGATTTCTAAAAGTAGTCTGTTTTTATACAGAATGAGTTCTAAAAGTAGTCTGTTTTTATACAGAATGAGTTCTCTAAAAGTGTCCTGTTTTATACAGAATGAGTTCTAAAAGTGTCCTGTTTTTATACAGAATGAGTTCTAAAATTGTCCTGTTTTTTTATACAGAATGAGTTCTAAAAGTAGCCTGTTTTTATACAGAATGGGTTCTAAAAGTAGTCTGTTTTTATACAGAATGAGTTCTCTAAAAGTGGCCTGTTTTTATACAGAATGAGTTCTAAAAGTAGTCTGTTTTTATATAGAATGAGTTCTCTAAAAGTAGTCTGTTTTTATACAGAATGAGTTCTCTAAAAGTGGCCTGTTTTTATACAGAATGAGTTCTAAAAGTAGTCTGTTTTTATACAGAATGAGTTCTCTAAAAGTTGTGTGTTTTTATACAGAATGAGTTCTAAAAATAGTCTGTTTTTATACAGAATGAGTTCTCTAAAAGTAGTGTGTTTTATGAGTTCTCTAAAAGTGTCCTGTTTTTATACAGAATGAGTTCTAAAAGTGTCCTGTTTTTATACAGAATGAGTTCTAAAATTGGCCTGTTTTTATACAGAATGAGTTCTAAAAGTAGCCTGTTTTTGTACAGAATGGGTTCTAAAAGTAGTCTGTTTTTATACAGAATGAGTTCTCTAAAAGTGGCCTGTTTTTAAACAGAATGAGTTCTAAAAGTAGTCTGTTTTTTATAGAGAATGAGTTCTCTAAAAGTAGTGTGTTTTATACAGAATGAGTTCTAAAAGTAGTCTGTTTTTATACAGAATGAGTTCTCTAAAAGTGTCCTGTTTTCATACAGAATGAGTTCTAAAAGTGTCCTGTTTTTATACAGAATGGGTTCTAAAAGTAGTCTGTTTTTATACAGAATGAGTTCTCTAAAAGTGGCCTGTTTTTATACAGAATGATTTCTAAAAGTAGTCTGTTTTTATACAGAATGAGTTCTAAAAGTAGTCTGTTTTTATACAGAATGAATTCTAAAAGTAGCCTGTTTTTATACAGAATGAGTTCTCTAAAAGTAGTGTGTTTTATACAGAATGAGTTCTCTAAAAGTGGCCTGTTTTTAAACAGAATGAGTTCTAAAAGTAGTCTGTTTTTATACAGAATGAGTTCTCTAAAAGTAGTGTGTTTTATACAGAATGAGTTCTAAAAGTAGTGTGTTTTATACAGAATGAGTTCTCTAAAAGTGTCCTGTTTTTATACAGAATGAGTTCTAAAAGTAGCCTGTTTTATACAGAATGGGTTCTCTAAAAGTAGTGTGTTTTTATACAGAATGAGTTCTCTAAAAGTAGTGTGTTTTATACATAATGAGTTCTAAAAGTAGCCTGTTTTTATACAGAATGAGTTCTCTAAAAGTAGTGTGTTTTATACAGAATGAGTTCTAAAAGTAGCCTGTTTTTATACAGAATGAGTTCTCTAAAAGTAGTGTGTTTTTATACAGAATGAGTTCTCTAAAAGTGGCCTGTTTTTAAACAGAATGAGTTCTAAAAGTAGTCTGTTTTTATACAGAATGAGTTCTCTAAAAGTAGTGTGTTTTATACAGAATGAGTTCTAAAAGTAGTCTGTTTTTATACAGAATGAGTTCTCTAAAAGTGTCCTGTTTTTATACAGAATGAGTTCTAAAAGTGTCCTGTTTTTATACAGAATGGGTTCTAAAAGTAGTCTGTTTTTATACAGAATGAGTTCTCTAAAAGTGGCCTGTTTTTATACAGAATGAGTTCTAAAAGTAGTCTGTTTTTATACAGAATGAATTCTAAAAGTAGCCTGTTTTTATACAGAATGAGTTCTCTAAAAGTAGTGTGCTTTATACAGAATGAGTTCTCTAAAAGTGGCCTGTTTTTAAACAGAATGAGTTCTAAAAGTAGTCTGTTTTATACAGAATGAGTTCTCTAAAAGTAGTGTGTTTTATACAGAATGAGTTCTAAAAGTAGTCTGTTTTATACATAATGAGTTCTCTAAAAGTGTCCTGTTTTTATACAGAATGAGTTCTAAAAGTGTCCTGTTTTTATACAGAATGGGTTCTAAAAGTAGTCTGTTTTTATACAGAATGAGTTCTCTAAAAGTGGCCTGTTTTTATACAGAATGATTTCTAAAAGTAGTCTGTTTTTATACAGAATGAGTTCTAAAAGTAGTCTGTTTTTATACAGAATGAATTCTAAAAGTAGCCTGTTTTTATACAGAATGAGTTCTCTAAAAGTAGTGTGTTTTATACAGAATGAGTTCTCTAAAAGTGGCCTGTTTTTAAACAGAATGAGTTCTAAAAGTAGTCTGTTTTTTATAGAGAATGAGTTCTCTAAAAGTAGTGTGTTTTATACAGAATGAGTTCTAAAAGTAGTCTGTTTTTATACAGAATGAGTTCTCTAAAAGTGTCCTGTTTTTATACAGAATGAGTTCTAAAAGTGTCCTGTTTTTATACAGAATGGGTTCTAAAAGTAGTCTGTTTTTATACAGAATGAGTTCTCTAAAAGTGGCCTGTTTTTATACAGAATGATTTCTAAAAGTAGTCTGTTTTTATACAGAATGAGTTCTCTAAAAGTGTCCTGTTTTATACAGAATGAGTTCTAAAAGTGTCCTGTTTTTATACAGAATGAGTTCTAAAATTGGCCTGTTTTTTTATACAGAATGAGTTCTAAAAGTAGCCTGTTTTTATACAGAATGAGTTCTCTAAAAGTGTCCTGTTTTATACAGAATGAGTTCTAAAAGTGTCCTGTTTTTATACAGAATGAGTTCTAAAATTGGCCTGTTTTTTTTATACAGAATGAGTTCTAAAAGTAGCCTGTTTTTATACAGAATGGGTTCTAAAAGTAGTCTGTTTTTATACAGAATGAGTTCTCTAAAAGTGGCCTGTTTTTATACAGAATGAGTTCTAAAAGTAGTCTGTTTTTATATAGAATGAGTTCTCTAAAAGTAGTCTGTTTTTATACAGAATGAGTTCTATAAAAGTGGCCTGTTTTTATACAGAATGAGTTCTAAAAGTAGTCTGTTTTTATACAGAATGAGTTCTCTAAAAGTAGTGTGTTTTTATACAGAATGAGTTCTAAAAATAGTCTGTTTTTATACAGAATGAGTTCTCTAAAAGTAGTGTGTTTTATGAGTTCTCTAAAAGTGTCCTGTTTTTATACAGAATGAGTTCTAAAAGTGTCCTGTTTTTATACAGAATGAGTTCTAAAATTGGCCTGTTTTTATACAGAATGAGTTCTAAAAGTAGCCTGTTTTTATACAGAATGGGTTCTAAAAGTAGTCTGTTTTTATACAGAATGAGTTCTCTAAAAGTGGCCTGTTTTTAAACAGAATGAGTTCTAAAAGTAGTCTGTTTTTTATAGAGAATGAGTTCTCTAAAAGTAGTGTGTTTTATACAGAATGAGTTCTAAAAGTAGTCTGTTTTTATACAGAATGAGTTCTCTAAAAGTGTCCTGTTTTTATACAGAATGAGTTCTAAAAGTGTCCTGTTTTTATACAGAATGGGTTCTAAAAGTAGTCTGTTTTTATACAGAATGAGTTCTCTAAAAGTGGCCTGTTTTTATACAGAATGATTTCTAAAAGTAGTCTGTTTTTATACAGAATGAGTTCTAAAAGTAGTCGGTTTTATACAGAATGAGTTCTCTAAAAGTGTCCTGTTTTATACAGAATGAGTTCTAAAAGTGTCCTGTTTTTATACAGAATGAGTTCTAAAATTGGCCTGTTTTTTTTATACAGAATGAGTTCTAAAAGTACCCTGTTTTTATACAGAATGGGTTCTAAAAGTAGTCTGTTTTTATACAGAATGAGTTCTCTAAAAGTGGCCTGTTTTTATACAGAATGAGTTCTAAAAGTAGTCTGTTTTTATATAGAATGAGTTCTCTAAAAGTAGTCTGTTTTTATACAGAATGAGTTCTAAAAGTCGTCTGTTTTTATACAGAATGAGTTCTCTAAAAGTGTCCTGTTTTATACAGAATGAGTTCTAAAAGTGTCCTGTTTTTATACAGAATGAGTTCTAAAATTGGCCTGTTTTTTTATACAGAATGAGTTCTAAAAGTAGTCTGTTTTTATACAGAATGAGTTCTCTAAAAGTGTCCTGTTTTATACAGAATGAGTTCTAAAAGTGTCCTGTTTTTATACAGAATGAGTTCTAAAATTGGCCTGTTTTTTTTATACAGAATGAGTTCTAAAAGTAGCCTGTTTTTATACAGAATGGGTTCTAAAAGTAGTCTGTTTTTATACAGAATGAGTTCTCTAAAAGTGGCCTGTTTTTATACAGAATGAGTTCTAAAAGTAGTCTGTTTTTATATAGAATGAGTTCTCTAAAAGTAGTCTGTTTTTATACAGAATGAGTTCTATAAAAGTGGCCTGTTTTTATACAGAATGAGTTCTAAAAGTAGTCTGTTTTTATACAGAATGAGTTCTCTAAAAGTAGTGTGTTTTTATACAGAATGAGTTCTAAAAATAGTCTGTTTTTATACAGAATGAGTTCTCTAAAAGTAGTGTGTTTTATGAGTTCTCTAAAAGTGTCCTGTTTTTATACAGAATGAGTTCTAAAAGTGTCCTGTTTTTATACAGAATGAGTTCTAAAATTGGCCTGTTTTTATACAGAATGAGTTCTAAAAGTAGCCTGTTTTTATACAGAATGGGTTCTAAAAGTAGTCTGTTTTTATACAGAATGAGTTCTCTAAAAGTGGCCTGTTTTTAAACAGAATGAGTTCTAAAAGTAGTCTGTTTTTTATAGAGAATGAGTTCTCTAAAAGTAGTGTGTTTTATACAGAATGAGTTCTAAAAGTAGTCTGTTTTTATACAGAATGAGTTCTCTAAAAGTGTCCTGTTTTTATACAGAATGAGTTCTAAAAGTGTCCTGTTTTTATACAGAATGGGTTCTAAAAGTAGTCTGTTTTTATACAGAATGAGTTCTCTAAAAGTGGCCTGTTTTTATACAGAATGATTTCTAAAAGTAGTCTGTTTTTATACAGAATGAGTTCTAAAAGTAGTCTGTTTTTATACAGAATGAGTTCTCTAAAAGTGTCCTGTTTTATACAGAATGAGTTCTAAAAGTGTCCTGTTTTTATACAGAATGAGTTCTAAAATTGTCCTGTTTTTTTATACAGAATGAGTTCTAAAAGTAGCCTGTTTTTATACAGAATGGGTTCTAAAAGTAGTCTGTTTTTATACAGAATGAGTTCTCTAAAAGTGGCCTGTTTTTATACAGAATGAGTTCTAAAAGTAGTCTGTTTTTATATAGAATGAGTTCTCTAAAAGTAGTCTGTTTTTATACAGAATGAGTTCTCTAAAAGTGGCCTGTTTTTATACAGAATGAGTTCTAAAAGTAGTCTGTTTTTATACAGAATGAGTTCTCTAAAAGTTGTGTGTTTTTATACAGAATGAGTTCTAAAAATAGTCTGTTTTTATACAGAATGAGTTCTCTAAAAGTAGTGTGTTTTATGAGTTCTCTAAAAGTGTCCTGTTTTTATACAGAATGAGTTCTAAAAGTGTCCTGTTTTTATACAGAATGAGTTCTAAAATTGGCCTGTTTTTATACAGAATGAGTTCTAAAAGTAGCCTGTTTTTATACAGAATGGGTTCTAAAAGTAGTCTGTTTTTATACAGAATGAGTTCTCTAAAAGTGGCCTGTTTTTAAACAGAATGAGTTCTAAAAGTAGTCTGTTTTTTATAGAGAATGAGTTCTCTAAAAGTAGTGTGTTTTATACAGAATGAGTTCTAAAAGTAGTCTGTTTTTATACAGAATGAGTTCTCTAAAAGTGTCCTGTTTTTATACAGAATGAGTTCTAAAAGTGTCCTGTTTTTATACAGAATGGGTTCTAAAAGTAGTCTGTTTTTATACAGAATGAGTTCTCTAAAAGTGGCCTGTTTTTATACAGAATGATTTCTAAAAGTAGTCTGTTTTTATACAGAATGAGTTCTAAAAGTAGTCTGTTTTTATACAGAATGAATTCTAAAAGTAGCCTGTTTTTATACAGAATGAGTTCTCTAAAAGTAGTGTGTTTTATACAGAATGAGTTCTCTAAAAGTGGCCTGTTTTTAAACAGAATGAGTTCTAAAAGTAGTCTGTTTTTATACAGAATGAGTTCTCTAAAAGTAGTGTGTTTTATACAGAATGAGTTCTAAAAGTAGTGTGTTTTATACAGAATGAGTTCTCTAAAAGTGTCCTGTTTTTATACAGAATGAGTTCTAAAAGTAGCCTGTTTTATACAGAATGGGTTCTCTAAAAGTAGTGTGTTTTTATACAGAATGAGTTCTCTAAAAGTAGTGTGTTTTATACATAATGAGTTCTAAAAGTAGCCTGTTTTTATACAGAATGAGTTCTCTAAAAGTAGTGTGTTTTATACAGAATGAGTTCTAAAAGTAGCCTGTTTTTATACAGAATGAGTTCTCTAAAAGTAGTGTGTTTTTATACAGAATGAGTTCTCTAAAAGTGGCCTGTTTTTAAACAGAATGAGTTCTAAAAGTAGTCTGTTTTTATACAGAATGAGTTCTCTAAAAGTAGTGTGTTTTATACAGAATGAGTTCTAAAAGTAGTCTGTTTTTATACAGAATGAGTTCTCTAAAAGTGTCCTGTTTTTATACAGAATGAGTTCTAAAAGTGTCCTGTTTTTATACAGAATGGGTTCTAAAAGTAGTCTGTTTTTATACAGAATGAGTTCTCTAAAAGTGGCCTGTTTTTATACAGAATGAGTTCTAAAAGTAGTCTGTTTTTATACAGAATGAATTCTAAAAGTAGCCTGTTTTTATACAGAATGAGTTCTCTAAAAGTAGTGTGCTTTATACAGAATGAGTTCTCTAAAAGTGGCCTGTTTTTAAACAGAATGAGTTCTAAAAGTAGTCTGTTTTATACAGAATGAGTTCTCTAAAAGTAGTGTGTTTTATACAGAATGAGTTCTAAAAGTAGTCTGTTTTATACATAATGAGTTCTCTAAAAGTGTCCTGTTTTTATACAGAATGAGTTCTAAAAGTGTCCTGTTTTTATACAGAATGGGTTCTAAAAGTAGTCTGTTTTTATACAGAATGAGTTCTCTAAAAGTGGCCTGTTTTTATACAGAATGATTTCTAAAAGTAGTCTGTTTTTATACAGAATGAGTTCTAAAAGTAGTCTGTTTTTATACAGAATGAATTCTAAAAGTAGCCTGTTTTTATACAGAATGAGTTCTCTAAAAGTAGTGTGTTTTATACAGAATGAGTTCTCTAAAAGTGGCCTGTTTTTAAACAGAATGAGTTCTAAAAGTAGTCTGTTTTTATACAGAATGAGTTCTCTAAAAGTAGTGTGTTTTATACAGAATGAGTTCTAAAAGTAGTGTGTTTTATACAGAATGAGTTCTCTAAAAGTGTCCTGTTTTTATACAGAATGAGTTCTAAAAGTAGCCTGTTTTATACAGAATGGGTTCTCTAAAAGTAGTGTGTTTTTATACAGAATGAGTTCTCTAAAAGTAGTGTGTTTTATACATAATGAGTTCTAAAAGTAGCCTGTTTTTATACAGAATGAGTTCTCTAAAAGTAGTGTGTTTTATACAGAATGAGTTCTAAAAGTAGCCTGTTTTCATACAGAATGAGTTCTCTAAAAGTAGTGTGTTTTAATACAGAATGAGTTCTCTAAAAGTGGCCTGTTTTTAAACAGAATGAGTTCTAAAAGTAGTCTGTTTTTATACAGAATGAGTTCTCTAAAAGTAGTGTGTTTTATACAGAATGAGTTCTAAAAGTAGTCTGTTTTTATACAGAATGAGTTCTCTAAAAGTGTCCTGTTTTTATACAGAATGAGTTCTAAAAGTGTCCTGTTTTTATACAGAATGGGTTCTAAAAGTAGTCTGTTTTTATACAGAATGAGTTCTCTAAAAGTGGCCTGTTTTTATACAGAATGAGTTCTAAAAGTAGTCTGTTTTTATACAGAATGAATTCTAAAAGTAGCCTGTTTTTATACAGAATGAGTTCTCTAAAAGTAGTGTGCTTTATACAGAATGAGTTCTCTAAAAGTGGCCTGTTTTTAAACAGAATGAGTTCTAAAAGTAGTCTGTTTTATACAGAATGAGTTCTCTAAAAGTAGTGTGTTTTATACAGAATGAGTTCTAAAAGTAGTCTGTTTTTATACATAATGAGTTCTCTAAAAGTGTCCTGTTTTTATACAGAATGAGTTCTAAAAGTGTCCTGTTTTTATACAGAATGAGTTCTAAAATTGGCCTGTTTTTATACAGAATGAGTTCTAAAAGTAGCCTGTTTTTATACAGAATGGGTTCTCTAAAAGTAGTGTGTTTTTATACAGAATGAGTTCTCTAAAAGTGGCCTGTTTTTAAACAGAATGAGTTCTAAAAGTAGTCTGTTTCATACAGAATGAGTTCTCTAAAAGTAGTGTGTTTTATACAGAATGAGTTCTAAAAGTAGCCTGTTTTTATACAGAATGAGTTCTCTAAAAGTAGTGTGTTTTTATACAGAATGAGTTCTCTAAAAGTGGCCTGTTTTTAAACAGAATGAGTTCTAAAAGTAGTCTGTTTTATACAGAATGAGTTCTCTAAAAGTAGTGTGTTTTATACAGAATGAGTTCTAAAAGTAGTCTGTTTTTATACATAATGAGTTTTCTAAAAGTGTCCTGTTTTTATACAGAATGAGTTCTAAAAGTGTCCTGTTTTTATACAGAATGAGTTCTAAAATTGGCCTGTTTTTATACAGAATGAGTTCTAAAAGTAGCCTGTTTTTATACAGAATGGGTTCTCTAAAAGTAGTGTGTTTTTATACAGAATGAGTTCTCTAAAAGTGGCCTGTTTTTAAACAGAATGAGTTCTAAAAGTAGTCTGTTTCATACAGAATGAGTTCTCTAAAAGTAGTGTGTTTTATACAGAATGAGTTCTAAAAGTAGCCTGTTTTTATACAGAATGAGTTCTCTAAAAGTAGTGTGTTTTTATACAGAATGAGTTCTCTAAAAGTGGCCTGTTTTTAAACAGAATGAGTTCTAAAAGTAGTCTGTTTTTATACAGAATGAGTTCTCTAAAAGTAGTGTTTTATACAGAATGAGTTCTAAAAGTAGTGTGTTTTTATACAGAATGAGTTCTCTAAAAGTAGTCTGTTTTTATACAGAATGAGTTCTCTAAAAGTGTCCTGTTTTTATACAGAATGAGTTCTAAAAGTGTCCTGTTTTTATACAGAATGAGTTCTAAAATTCGCCTGTTTTTTTTATACAGAATGAGTTCTAAAAGTAGCCTGTTTTTATACAGAATGGGTTCTAAAAGTAGTCTGTTTTTATACAGAATGAGTTCTCTAAAAGTGGCCTGTTTTTATACAGAATGAGTTCTAAAAGTAGTCTGTTTTTATATTGAATGAGTTCTCTTAAAGTAATGTGTTTTTTTACAGAATGAGTTCTAAAAATAGTCTGTTTTTATACAGAATGAGTTCTCTAAAAGTAGTGTGTTTTATGAGTTCTCTAAAAGTGTCCTGTTTTTATACAGAATGAGTTCTAAAAGTGTCGTGTTTTTATACAGAATGAGTTCTAAAATTGGCCTGTTTTTATACAGAATGAGTTCTAAAAGTAGCCTGTTTTTATACAGAATGGGTTCTAAAAGTAGTCTTTTTTTTTATACAGAATGAGTTCTCTAAAAGTAGTGTGTTTTATACAGAATGAGTTCTAAAAGTAGTCTGTTTTTATACAGAATGAGTTCTCTAAAAGTGTCCTGTTTTTATACAGAATGAGTTCTAAAAGTGTCCTGTTTTTATACAGAATGGGTTCTAAAAGTAGTCTGTTTTTATACAGAATGAGTTCTCTAAAAGTGGCCTGTTTTTATACAGAATGAGTTCTAAAAGTAGTCTGTTTTTATACAGAATGAGTTCTAAAAGTAGTCTGTTTTTATACAGAATGAATTCTAAAAGTAGCCTGTTTTATACAGAATGAGTTCTCTACAAGTAGTGTGCTTTATACAGAATGAGTTCTCTAAAAGTGGCCTGTTTTTAAACAGAATGAGTTCTAAAAGTAGTCTGTTTTTATACAGAATGAGTTCTCTAAAAGTAGTGTGTTTTATACAGAATGAGTTCTAAAAGTAGTCTGTTTTTATACATAATGAGTTCTCTAAAAGTGTCCTGTTTTTATACAGAATGAGTTCTAAAAGTGTCCTGTTTTTATACAGAATGAGTTCTAAAATTGGCCTGTTTTTATACAGAATGAGTTCTAAAAGTAGCCTGTTTTTATACAGAATGGGTTCTCTAAAAGTAGTGTGTTTTTATACAGAATGAGTTCTCTAAAAGTGGCCTGTTTTTAAACAGAATGAGTTCTAAAAGTAGTCTGTTTCATACAGAATGAGTTCTCTAAAAGTAGTGTGTTTTATACAGAATGAGTTCTAAAAGTAGCCTGTTTTTATACAGAATGAGTTCTCTAAAAGTAGTGTGTTTTTATACAGAATGAGTTCTCTAAAAGTGGCCTGTTTTTAAACAGAATGAGTTCTAAAAGTAGTCTGTTTTTATACAGAATGAGTTCTCTAAAAGTAGTGTTTTATACAGAATGAGTTCTAAAAGTAGTGTGTTTTTATACAGAATGAGTTCTCTAAAAGTAGTCTGTTTTTATACAGAATGAGTTCTCTAAAAGTGTCCTGTTTTTATACAGAATGAGTTCTAAAAGTGTCCTGTTTTTATACAGAATGAGTTCTAAAATTCGCCTGTTTTTTTTATACAGAATGAGTTCTAAAAGTAGCCTGTTTTTATACAGAATGAGTTCTAAAAGTAGTCTGTTTTTATATTGAATGAGTTCTCTTAAAGTAATGTGTTTTTTTACAGAATGAGTTCTAAAAATAGTCTGTTTTTATACAGAATGAGTTCTCTAAAAGTAGTGTGTTTTATGAGTTCTCTAAAAGTGTCCTGTTTTTATACAGAATGAGTTCTAAAAGTGTCGTGTTTTTATACAGAATGAGTTCTAAAATTGGCCTGTTTTTATACAGAATGAGTTCTAAAAGTAGCCTGTTTTTATACAGAATGGGTTCTAAAAGTAGTATTTTTTTTTATACAGAATGAGTTCTCTAAAAGTAGTGTGTTTTATACAGAATGAGTTCTAAAAGTAGTCTGTTTTTATACAGAATGAGTTCTCTAAAAGTGACCTGTTTTTATACAGAATGAGTTCTAAAAGTGTCCTGTTTTTATACAGAATGGGTTCTAAAAGTAGTCTGTTTTTATACAGAATGAGTTCTCTAAAAGTGGCCTGTTTTTATACAGAATGAGTTCTAAAAGTAGTCTGTTTTTATACAGAATGAGTTCTAAAAGTAGTCTGTTTTTATACAGAATGAATTCTAAAAGTAGCCTGTTTTATACAGAATGAGTTCTCTAAAAGTAGTGTGCTTTATACAGAATGAGTTCTCTAAAAGTGGCCTGTTTTTAAACAGAATGAGTTCTAAAAGTAGTCTGTTTTTATACAGAATGAGTTCTCTAAAAGTAGTGTGTTTTATACAGAATGAGTTCTAAAAGTAGTCTGTTTTTATACATAATGAGTTCTCTAAAAGTGTCCTGTTTTTATACAGAATGAGTTCTAAAAGTGTCCTGTTTTTATACAGAATGAGTTCTAAAATTGGCCTGTTTTTATACAGAATGAGTTCTAAAAGTAGCCTGTTTTTATACAGAATGGGTTCTCTAAAAGTAGTGTGTTTTTATACAGAATGAGTTCTCTAAAAGTGGCCTGTTTTTAAACAGAATGAGTTCTAAAAGTAGTCTGTTTCATACAGAATGAGTTCTCTAAAAGTAGTGTGTTTTATACAGAATGAGTTCTAAAAGTAGCCTGTTTTTATACAGAATGAGTTCTCTAAAAGTAGTGTGTTTTTATACAGAATGAGTTCTCTAAAAGTGGCCTGTTTTTAAACAGAATGAGTTCTAAAAGTAGTCTGTTTTTATACAGAATGAGTTCTCTAAAAGTAGTGTTTTATACAGAATGAGTTCTAAAAGTAGTGTGTTTTTATACAGAATGAGTTCTCTAAAAGTAGTCTGTTTTTATACAGAATGAGTTCTCTAAAAGTGTCCTGTTTTTATACAGAATGAGTTCTAAAAGTGTCCTGTTTTTATACAGAATGAGTTCTAAAATTCGCCTGTTTTTTTTATACAGAATGAGTTCTAAAAGTAGCCTGTTTTTATACAGAATGGGTTCTAAAAGTAGTCTGTTTTTATATTGAATGAGTTCTCTTAAAGTAATGTGTTTTTTTACAGAATGAGTTCTAAAAATAGTCTGTTTTTATACAGAATGAGTTCTCTAAAAGTAGTGTGTTTTATGAGTTCTCTAAAAGTGTCCTGTTTTTATACAGAATGAGTTCTAAAAGTGTCGTGTTTTTTATACAGAATGAGTTCTAAAATTGGCCTGTTTTTATACAGAATGAGTTCTAAAAGTAGCCTGTTTTTATACAGAATGGGTTCTAAAAGTAGTCTTTTTTTTTATACAGAATGAGTTCTCTAAAAGTAGTGTGTTTTATACAGAATGAGTTCTAAAAGTAGTCTGTTTTTATACAGAATGAGTTCTCTAAAAGTGTCCTGTTTTTATACAGAATGAGTTCTAAAAGTGTCCTGTTTTTATACAGAATGGGTTCTAAAAGTAGTCTGTTTTTATACAGAATGAGTTCTCTAAAAGTGGCCTGTTTTTATACAGAATGAGTTCTAAAAGTAGTCTGTTTTTATACAGAATGAGTTCTAAAAGTAGTCTGTTTTTATACAGAATGAATTCTAAAAGTAGCCTGTTTTTATACAGAATGAGTTCTCTAAAAGTAGTGTGCTTTATACAGAATGAGTTCTCTAAAAGTGGCCTGTTTTTAAACAGAATGAGTTCTAAAAGTAGTCTGTTTTTATACAGAATGAGTTCTCTAAAAGTAGTGTGTTTTATACAGAATGAGTTCTAAAAGTAGTCTGTTTTTATACATAATGAGTTCTCTAAAAGTGTCCTGTTTTTATACAGAATGAGTTCTAAAAGTGTCCTGTTTTTATACAGAATGAGTTCTAAAATTGGCCTGTTTTTATACAGAATGAGTTCTAAAAGTAGCCTGTTTTTATACAGAATGGGTTCTCTAAAAGTAGTGTGTTTTTATACAGAATGAGTTCTCTAAAAGTGGCCTGTTTTTAAACAGAATGAGTTCTAAAAGTAGTCTGTTTCATACAGAATGAGTTCTCTAAAAGTAGTGTGTTTTATACAGAATGAGTTCTAAAAGTAGCCTGTTTTTATACAGAATGAGTTCTCTAAAAGTAGTGTGTTTTTATACAGAATGAGTTCTCTAAAAGTGGCCTGTTTTTAAACAGAATGAGTTCTAAAAGTAGTCTGTTTTTATACAGAATGAGTTCTCTAAAAGTAGTGTTTTATACAGAATGAGTTCTAAAAGTAGTGTGTTTTTATACAGAATGAGTTCTCTAAAAGTAGTCTGTTTTTATACAGAATGAGTTCTCTAAAAGTGTCCTGTTTTTATACAGAATGAGTTCTAAAAGTGTCCTGTTTTTATACAGAATGAGTTCTAAAATTCGCCTGTTTTTTTTATACAGAATGAGTTCTAAAAGTAGCCTGTTTTTATACAGAATGGGTTCTAAAAGTAGTCTGTTTTTATACAGAATGAGTTCTCTAAAAGTGGCCTGTTTTTATACAGAATGAGTTCTAAAAGTAGTCTGTTTTTATATTGAATGAGTTCTCTTAAAGTAATGTGTTTTTTTACAGAATGAGTTCTAAAAATAGTCTGTTTTTATACAGAATGAGTTCTCTAAAAGTAGTGTGTTTTATGAGTTCTCTAAAAGTGTCCTGTTTTTATACAGAATGAGTTCTAAAAGTGTCGTGTTTTTATACAGAATGAGTTCTCTAAAAGTGGCCTGTTTTTAAACAGAATGAGTTCTAAAAGTAGTCTGTTTTTATACAGAATGAGTTCTCTAAAAGTAGTGTTTTATACAGAATGAGTTCTAAAAGTAGTGTGTTTTTATACAGAATGAGTTCTCTAAAAGTAGTCTGTTTTTATACAGAATGAGTTCTCTAAAAGTGTCCTGTTTTTATACAGAATGAGTTCTAAAAGTGTCCTGTTTTTATACAGAATGAGTTCTAAAATTCGCCTGTTTTTTTTATACAGAATGAGTTCTAAAAGTAGCCTGTTTTTATACAGAATGGGTTCTAAAAGTAGTCTGTTTTTATACAGAATGAGTTCTCTAAAAGTGGCCTGTTTTTATACAGAATGAGTTCTAAAAGTAGTCTGTTTTTATATTGAATGAGTTCTCTTAAAGTAATGTGTTTTTTTACAGAATGAGTTCTAAAAATAGTCTGTTTTTATACAGAATGAGTTCTCTAAAAGTAGTGTGTTTTATGAGTTCTCTAAAAGTGTCCTGTTTTTATACAGAATGAGTTCTAAAAGTGTCGTGTTTTTATACAGAATGAGTTCTAAAATTGGCCTGTTTTTATACAGAATGAGTTCTAAAAGTAGCCTGTTTTTATACAGAATGGGTTCTAAAAGTAGTCTTTTTTTTTTATACAGAATGAGTTCTCTAAAAGTAGTGTGTTTTATACAGAATGAGTTCTAAAAGTAGTCTGTTTTTATACAGAATGAGTTCTCTAAAAGTGTCCTGTTTTTATACAGAATGAGTTCTAAAAGTGTCCTGTTTTTATACAGAATGGGTTCTAAAAGTAGTCTGTTTTTATACAGAACGAGTTCTCTAAAAGTGGCCTGTTTTTATACAGAATGAGTTCTAAAAGTAGTCTGTTTTTATACAGAATGAGTTCTAAAAGTAGTCTGTTTTTATACAGAATGAATTCTAAAAGTAGCCTGTTTTTATACAGAATGAGTTCTCTAAAAGTAGTGTGCTTTATACAGAATGAGTTCTCTAAAAGTGGCCTGTTTTTAAACAGAATGAGTTCTAAAAGTAGTCTGTTTTTATACAGAATGAGTTCTCTAAAAGTAGTGTGTTTTATACAGAATGAGTTCTAAAAGTAGTCTGTTTTTATACATAATGAGTTCTCTAAAAGTGTCCTGTTTTTATACAGAATGAGTTCTAAAAGTGTCCTGTTTTTATACAGAATGAGTTCTAAAATTGGCCTGTTTTTATACAGAATGAGTTCTAAAAGTAGCCTGTTTTTATACAGAATGGGTTCTCTAAAAGTAGTGTGTTTTTATACAGAATGAGTTCTCTAAAAGTGGCCTGTTTTTAAACAGAATGAGTTCTAAAAGTAGTCTGTTTCATACAGAATGAGTTCTCTAAAAGTAGTGTGTTTTATACAGAATGAGTTCTAAAAGTAGCCTGTTTTTATACAGAATGAGTTCTCTAAAAGTAGTGTGTTTTTATACAGAATGAGTTCTCTAAAAGTGGCCTGTTTTTAAACAGAATGAGTTCTAAAAGTAGTCTGTTTTTATACAGAATGAGTTCTCTAAAAGTAGTGTTTTATACAGAATGAGTTCTAAAAGTAGTGTGTTTTTATACAGAATGAGTTCTCTAAAAGTAGTCTGTTTTTATACAGAATGAGTTCTCTAAAAGTGTCCTGTTTTTATACAGAATGAGTTCTAAAAGTGTCCTGTTTTTATACAGAATGAGTTCTAAAATTCGCCTGTTTTTTTTATACAGAATGAGTTCTAAAAGTAGCCTGTTTTTATACAGAATGGGTTCTAAAAGTAGTCTGTTTTTATACAGAATGAGTTCTCTAAAAGTGGCCTGTTTTTATACAGAATGAGTTCTAAAAGTAGTCTGTTTTTATATTGAATGAGTTCTCTTAAAGTAATGTGTTTTTTTACAGAATGAGTTCTAAAAATAGTCTGTTTTTATACAGAATGAGTTCTCTAAAAGTAGTGTGTTTTATGAGTTCTCTAAAAGTGTCCTGTTTTTATACAGAATGAGTTCTAAAAGTGTCGTGTTTTTATACAGAATGAGTTCTAAAATTGGCCTGTTTTTATACAGAATGAGTTCTAAAAGTAGCCTGTTTTTATACAGAATGGGTTCTAAAAGTAGTCTTTTTTTTTATACAGAATGAGTTCTCTAAAAGTAGTGTGTTTTATACAGAATGAGTTCTAAAAGTAGTCTGTTTTTATACAGAATGAGTTCTCTAAAAGTGTCCTGTTTTTATACAGAATGAGTTCTAAAAGTGTCCTGTTTTTATACAGAATGGGTTCTAAAAGTAGTCTGTTTTTATACAGAATGAGTTCTCTAAAAGTGGCCTGTTTTTATACAGAATGAGTTCTAAAAGTAGTCTGTTTTTATACAGAATGAGTTCTAAAAGTAGTCTGTTTTTATACAGAATGAATTCTAAAAGTAGCCTGTTTTTATACAGAATGAGTTCTCTAAAAGTAGTGTGCTTTATACAGAATGAGTTCTCTAAAAGTGGCCTGTTTTTAAACAGAATGAGTTCTAAAAGTAGTCTGTTTTTATACAGAATGAGTTCTCTAAAAGTAGTGTGTTTTATACAGAATGAGTTCTAAAAGTAGTCTGTTTTTATACATAATGAGTTCTCTAAAAGTGTCCTGTTTTTATACAGAATGAGTTCTAAAAGTGTCCTGTTTTTATACAGAATGAGTTCTAAAATTGGCCTGTTTTTATACAGAATGAGTTCTAAAAGTAGCCTGTTTTTATACAGAATGGGTTCTCTAAAAGTAGTGTGTTTTTATACAGAATGAGTTCTCTAAAAGTGGCCTGTTTTTAAACAGAATGAGTTCTAAAAGTAGTCTGTTTCATACAGAATGAGTTCTCTAAAAGTAGTGTGTTTTATACAGAATGAGTTCTAAAAGTAGCCTGTTTTTATACAGAATGAGTTCTCTAAAAGTAGTGTGTTTTTATACAGAATGAGTTCTCTAAAAGTGGCCTGTTTTTAAACAGAATGAGTTCTAAAAGTAGTCTGTTTTTATACAGAATGAGTTCTCTAAAAGTAGTGTGTTTTATACAGAATGAGTTCTAAAAGTAGTGTGTTTTTATACAGAATGAGTTCTCTAAAAGTAGTCTGTTTTTATACAGAATGAGTTCTCTAAAAGTGTCCTGTTTTTATACAGAATGAGTTCTAAAAGTGTCCTGTTTTTATACAGAATGAGTTCTAAAATTGGCCTGTTTTTTTTATACAGAATGAGTTCTAAAAGTAGCCTGTTTTTATACAGAATGGGTTCTAAAAGTAGTCTGTTTTTATACAGAATGAGTTCTCTAAAAGTGGCCTGTTTTTATACAGAATGAGTTCTAAAAGTAGTCTGTTTTTATATAGAATGAGTTCTCTAAAAGTAGTGTGTTTTTATACAGAATGAGTTCTAAAAATAGTCTGTTTTTATACAGAATGAGTTCTCTAAAAGTGTCCTGTTTTTATACAGAATGAGTTCTAAAAGTAGCCTGTTTTTATACAGAATGGGTTCTAAAAGGGCGGCTAAGTGGCGCAGTGGGCAAGGCGCTCGCCACTAGTGCAGGAGATGCTGGGTTCGAGCCAAGCTCTCGGCATTGCTACCAGCTTGGCTGGTCGTTCATACTAACACAATTGGCAGTGTTAGGGGTGGGAAAGCTGGTGGGTGGGTCCTGGTCGTTGTAAACAGCGACTCCTACAGTTCGGTCGGGGCGTCTGCTCAGCGAGGAAAGGATCTAAGGGGGGTAGATCCTTCCACACGTTACACCCTCTCAGTGAGAGTCCGCGCTGCCAGGTGAAAAGAAGCGGTTGATTGGCTACACATGTGTCGGAGGAAGCATGTGATAGCCTCCACTCTCCCAGACCGACCGTAGGGGGTAGGTGCGCAGCGACAAGGAAGGGGATTGGGAATTGGCATAACGACTAATGGGATGGGAGAAAAACTGAGGAAAAAGGAGGGGGGAAAAGATTAAAAAAATAAGAAAAAAGAATGGGTTCTAAAAGTAGTCTGTTTTTATACAGAATGAGTTCTAAAAGTAGTCTGTTTTTATACAGAATGAGTTCTAAAAGTGGTCTGTTTTTATACAGAATGAGTTCTAAAAGTAGCTTGTTTTTATACAGAATGAGTTCTAAAAGTAGTCTGTTTTCATACAGAATGAGTTCTAAAAGTGTCCTGTTTTTATACAGAATGAGTTCTAAAAGTAGTCTGTTTTTATACAGAACAAGTTCTAAAAGTAGCCTGTTTTTATACAGAATGAGTTCTAAAAGTAGTCTGTTTTTATACATAATGAGTTCTAAAAGTAGTCTGTTTTTATACATAATGAGTTCTAAAAGTAGCCTGTTTTTATACAGAATGGGTTCTCTAAAAGTAGTGTGTTTTTATACAGAATGAGTTCTCTAAAAGTGGCCTGTTTTTAAACAGAATGAGTTCTAAAAGTAGTCTGTTTCATACAGAATGAGTTCTCTAAAAGTAGTGTGTTTTATACAGAATGAGTTCTAAAAGTAGCCTGTTTTTATACAGAATGAGTTCTCTAAAAGTAGTGTGTTTTTATACAGAATGAGTTCTCTAAAAGTGGCCTGTTTTTAAACAGAATGAGTTCTAAAAGTAGTCTGTTTTTATACAGAATGAGTTCTCTAAAAGTAGTGTTTTATACAGAATGAGTTCTAAAAGTAGTGTGTTTTTATACAGAATGAGTTCTCTAAAAGTAGTCTGTTTTTATACAGAATGAGTTCTCTAAAAGTGTCCTGTTTTTATACAGAATGAGTTCTAAAAGTGTCCTGTTTTTATACAGAATGAGTTCTAAAATTTGCCTGTTTTTTTTATACAGAATGAGTTCTAAAAGTAGCCTGTTTTTATACAGAATGGGTTCTAAAAGTAGTCTGTTTTTATACAGAATGAGTTCTCTAAAAGTGGCCTGTTTTTATACAGAATGAGTTCTAAAAGTAGTCTGTTTTTATATTGAATGAGTTCTCTTAAAGTAATGTGTTTTTTTACAGAATGAGTTCTAAAAATAGTCTGTTTTTATACAGAATGAGTTCTCTAAAAGTAGTGTGTTTTATGAGTTCTCTAAAAGTGTCCTGTTTTTATACAGAATGAGTTCTAAAAGTGTCGTGTTTTTATACAGAATGAGTTCTCTAAAAGTGGCCTGTTTTTATACAGAATGAGTTCTAAAAGTAGCCTGTTTTTATACAGAATGAGTTCTCTAAAAGTAGTGTGTTTTTATACAGAATGAGTTCTCTAAAAGTGGCCTGTTTTTAAACAGAATGAGTTCTAAAAGTAGTCTGTTTTTATACAGAATGAGTTCTCTAAAAGTAGTGTGTTTTATACAGAATGAGTTCTAAAAGTAGTGTGTTTTTATACAGAATGAGTTCTCTAAAAGTAGTCTGTTTTTATACAGAATGAGTTCTCTAAAAGTGTCCTGTTTTTATACAGAATGAGTTCTAAAAGTGTCCTGTTTTTATACAGAATGAGTTCTAAAATTGGCCTGTTTTTTTTATACAGAATGAGTTCTAAAAGTAGCCTGTTTTTATACAGAATGGGTTCTAAAAGTAGTCTGTTTTTATACAGAATGAGTTCTCTAAAAGTGGCCTGTTTTTATACAGAATGAGTTCTAAAAGTAGTCTGTTTTTATATAGAATGAGTTCTCTAAAAGTAGTGTGTTTTTATACAGAATGAGTTCTAAAAATAGTCTGTTTTTATACAGAATGAGTTCTCTAAAAGTGTCCTGTTTTTATACAGAATGAGTTCTAAAAGTAGCCTGTTTTTATACAGAATGGGTTCTAAAAGGGCGGCTAAGTGGCGCAGTGGGCAAGGCGCTCGCCACTAGTGCAGGAGATGCTGGGTTCGAGCCAAGCTCTCGGCATTGCTACCAGCTTGGCTGGTCGTTCATACTAACACAATTGGCAGTGTTAGGGGTGGGAAAGCTGGTGGGTGGGTCCTGGTCGTTGTAAACAGCGACTCCTACAGTTCGGTCGGGGCGTCTGCTCAGCGAGGAAAGGATCTAAGGGGGGTAGATCCTTCCACACGTTACACCCTCTCAGTGAGAGTCCGCGCTGCCAGGTGAAAAGAAGCGGTTGATTGGCTACACATGTGTCGGAGGAAGCATGTGATAGCCTCCACTCTCCCAGACCGACCGTAGGGGGTAGGTGCGCAGCGACAAGGAAGGGGATTGGGAATTGGCATAACGACTAATGGGATGGGAGAAAAACTGAGGAAAAAGGAGGGGGGAAAAGATTAAAAAAATAAGAAAAAAGAATGGGTTCTAAAAGTAGTCTGTTTTTATACAGAATGAGTTCTAAAAGTAGTCTGTTTTTATACAGAATGAGTTCTAAAAGTGGTCTGTTTTTATACAGAATGAGTTCTAAAAGTAGCTTGTTTTTATACAGAATGAGTTCTAAAAGTAGTCTGTTTTCATACAGAATGAGTTCTAAAAGTGTCCTGTTTTTATACAGAATGAGTTCTAAAAGTAGTCTGTTTTTATACAGAACAAGTTCTAAAAGTAGCCTGTTTTTATACAGAATGAGTTCTAAAAGTAGTCTGTTTTTATACATAATGAGTTCTAAAAGTAGTCTGTTTTTATACATAATGAGTTCTAAAAGTAGCCTGTTTTTATACAGAATGGGTTCTCTAAAAGTAGTGTGTTTTTATACAGAATGAGTTCTCTAAAAGTGGCCTGTTTTTAAACAGAATGAGTTCTAAAAGTAGTCTGTTTCATACAGAATGAGTTCTCTAAAAGTAGTGTGTTTTATACAGAATGAGTTCTAAAAGTAGCCTGTTTTTATACAGAATGAGTTCTCTAAAAGTAGTGTGTTTTTATACAGAATGAGTTCTCTAAAAGTGGCCTGTTTTTAAACAGAATGAGTTCTAAAAGTAGTCTGTTTTTATACAGAATGAGTTCTCTAAAAGTAGTGTTTTATACAGAATGAGTTCTAAAAGTAGTGTGTTTTTATACAGAATGAGTTCTCTAAAAGTAGTCTGTTTTTATACAGAATGAGTTCTCTAAAAGTGTCCTGTTTTTATACAGAATGAGTTCTAAAAGTGTCCTGTTTTTATACAGAATGAGTTCTAAAATTCGCCTGTTTTTTTTATACAGAATGAGTTCTAAAAGTAGCCTGTTTTTATACAGAATGGGTTCTAAAAGTAGTCTGTTTTTATACAGAATGAGTTCTCTAAAAGTGGCCTGTTTTTATACAGAATGAGTTCTAAAAGTAGTCTGTTTTTATATTGAATGAGTTCTCTTAAAGTAATGTGTTTTTTTACAGAATGAGTTCTAAAAATAGTCTGTTTTTATACAGAATGAGTTCTCTAAAAGTAGTGTGTTTTATGAGTTCTCTAAAAGTGTCCTGTTTTTATACAGAATGAGTTCTAAAAGTGTCGTGTTTTTATACAGAATGAGTTCTCTAAAAGTGGCCTGTTTTTAAACAGAATGAGTTCTAAAAGTAGTCTGTTTTTATACAGAATGAGTTCTCTAAAAGTAGTGTTTTATACAGAATGAGTTCTAAAAGTAGTGTGTTTTTATACAGAATGAGTTCTCCAAAAGTAGTCTGTTTTTATACAGAATGAGTTCTCTAAAAGTGTCCTGTTTTTATACAGAATGAGTTCTAAAAGTGTCCTGTTTTTATACAGAATGAGTTCTAAAATTCGCCTGTTTTTTTTATACAGAATGAGTTCTAAAAGTAGCCTGTTTTTATACAGAATGGGTTCTAAAAGTAGTCTGTTTTTATACAGAATGAGTTCTCTAAAAGTGGCCTGTTTTTATACAGAATGAGTTCTAAAAGTAGTCTGTTTTTATATTGAATGAGTTCTCTTAAAGTAATGTGTTTTTTTACAGAATGAGTTCTAAAAATAGTCTGTTTTTATACAGAATGAGTTCTCTAAAAGTAGTGTGTTTTATGAGTTCTCTAAAAGTGTCCTGTTTTTATACAGAATGAGTTCTAAAAGTGTCGTGTTTTTATACAGAATGAGTTCTAAAATTGGCCTGTTTTTATACAGAATGAGTTCTAAAAGTAGCCTGTTTTTATACAGAATGGGTTCTAAAAGTAGTCTTTTTTTTTATACAGAATGAGTTCTCTAAAAGTAGTGTGTTTTATACAGAATGAGTTCTAAAAGTAGTCTGTTTTTATACAGAATGAGTTCTCTAAAAGTGTCCTGTTTTTATACAGAATGAGTTCTAAAAGTGTCCTGTTTTTATACAGAATGGGTTCTAAAAGTAGTCTGTTTTTATACAGAATGAGTTCTCTAAAAGTGGCCTGTTTTTATACAGAATGAGTTCTAAAAGTAGTCTGTTTTTATACAGAATGAGTTCTAAAAGTAGTCTGTTTTTATACAGAATGAATTCTAAAAGTAGCCTGTTTTTATACAGAATGAGTTCTCTAAAAGTAGTGTGCTTTATACAGAATGAGTTCTCTAAAAGTGGCCTGTTTTTAAACAGAATGAGTTCTAAAAGTAGTCTGTTTTTATACAGAATGAGTTCTCTAAAAGTAGTGTGTTTTATACAGAATGAGTTCTAAAAGTAGTCTGTTTTTATACATAATGAGTTCTCTAAAAGTGTCCTGTTTTTATACAGAATGAGTTCTAAAAGTGTCCTGTTTTTATACAGAATGAGTTCTAAAATTGGCCTGTTTTTATACAGAATGAGTTCTAAAAGTAGCCTGTTTTTATACAGAATGGGTTCTCTAAAAGTAGTGTGTTTTTATACAGAATGAGTTCTCTAAAAGTGGCCTGTTTTTAAACAGAATGAGTTCTAAAAGTAGTCTGTTTCATACAGAATGAGTTCTCTAAAAGTAGTGTGTTTTATACAGAATGAGTTCTAAAAGTAGCCTGTTTTTATACAGAATGAGTTCTCTAAAAGTAGTGTGTTTTTATACAGAATGAGTTCTCTAAAAGTGGCCTGTTTTTAAACAGAATGAGTTCTAAAAGTAGTCTGTTTTTATACAGAATGAGTTCTCTAAAAGTAGTGTTTTATACAGAATGAGTTCTAAAAGTAGTGTGTTTTTATACAGAATGAGTTCTCTAAAAGTAGTCTGTTTTTATACAGAATGAGTTCTCTAAAAGTGTCCTGTTTTTATACAGAATGAGTTCTAAAAGTGTCCTGTTTTTATACAGAATGAGTTCTAAAATTCGCCTGTTTTTTTTATACAGAATGAGTTCTAAAAGTAGCCTGTTTTTATACAGAATGGGTTCTAAAAGTAGTCTGTTTTTATACAGAATGAGTTCTCTAAAAGTGGCCTGTTTTTATACAGAATGAGTTCTAAAAGTAGTCTGTTTTTATATTGAATGAGTTCTCTTAAAGTAATGTGTTTTTTTACAGAATGAGTTCTAAAAATAGTCTGTTTTTATACAGAATGAGTTCTCTAAAAGTAGTGTGTTTTATGAGTTCTCTAAAAGTGTCCTGTTTTTATACAGAATGAGTTCTAAAAGTGTCGTGTTTTTATACAGAATGAGTTCTAAAATTGGCCTGTTTTTATACAGAATGAGTTCTAAAAGTAGCCTGTTTTTATACAGAATGGGTTCTAAAAGTAGTCTTTTTTTTTATACAGAATGAGTTCTCTAAAAGTAGTGTGTTTTATACAGAATGAGTTCTAAAAGTAGTCTGTTTTTATACAGAATGAGTTCTCTAAAAGTGTCCTGTTTTTATACAGAATGAGTTCTAAAAGTGTCCTGTTTTTATACAGAATGGGTTCTAAAAGTAGTCTGTTTTTATACAGAATGAGTTCTCTAAAAGTGGCCTGTTTTTATACAGAATGAGTTCTAAAAGTAGTCTGTTTTTATACAGAATGAGTTCTAAAAGTAGTCTGTTTTTATACAGAATGAATTCTAAAAGTAGCCTGTTTTTATACAGAATGAGTTCTCTAAAAGTAGTGTGCTTTATACAGAATGAGTTCTCTAAAAGTGGCCTGTTTTTAAACAGAATGAGTTCTAAAAGTAGTCTGTTTTTATACAGAATGAGTTCTCTAAAAGTAGTGTGTTTTATACAGAATGAGTTCTAAAAGTAGTCTGTTTTTATACATAATGAGTTCTCTAAAAGTGTCCTGTTTTTATACAGAATGAGTTCTAAAAGTGTCCTGTTTTTATACAGAATGAGTTCTAAAATTGGCCTGTTTTTATACAGAATGAGTTCTAAAAGTAGCCTGTTTTTATACAGAATGGGTTCTCTAAAAGTAGTGTGTTTTTATACAGAATGAGTTCTCTAAAAGTGGCCTGTTTTTAAACAGAATGAGTTCTAAAAGTAGTCTGTTTCATACAGAATGAGTTCTCTAAAAGTAGTGTGTTTTATACAGAATGAGTTCTAAAAGTAGCCTGTTTTTATACAGAATGAGTTCTCTAAAAGTAGTGTGTTTTTATACAGAATGAGTTCTCTAAAAGTGGCCTGTTTTTAAACAGAATGAGTTCTAAAAGTAGTCTGTTTTTATACAGAATGAGTTCTCTAAAAGTAGTGTGTTTTATACAGAATGAGTTCTAAAAGTAGTGTGTTTTTATACAGAATGAGTTCTCTAAAAGTAGTCTGTTTTTATACAGAATGAGTTCTCTAAAAGTGTCCTGTTTTTATACAGAATGAGTTCTAAAAGTGTCCTGTTTTTATACAGAATGAGTTCTAAAATTGGCCTGTTTTTTTTATACAGAATGAGTTCTAAAAGTAGCCTGTTTTTATACAGAATGGGTTCTAAAAGTAGTCTGTTTTTATACAGAATGAGTTCTCTAAAAGTGGCCTGTTTTTATACAGAATGAGTTCTAAAAGTAGTCTGTTTTTATATAGAATGAGTTCTCTAAAAGTAGTGTGTTTTTATACAGAATGAGTTCTAAAAATAGTCTGTTTTTATACAGAATGAGTTCTCTAAAAGTGTCCTGTTTTTATACAGAATGAGTTCTAAAAGTAGCCTGTTTTTATACAGAATGGGTTCTAAAAGGGCGGCTAAGTGGCGCAGTGGGCAAGGCGCTCGCCACTAGTGCAGGAGATGCTGGGTTCGAGCCAAGCTCTCGGCATTGCTACCAGCTTGGCTGGTCGTTCATACTAACACAATTGGCAGTGTTAGGGGTGGGAAAGCTGGTGGGTGGGTCCTGGTCGTTGTAAACAGCGACTCCTACAGTTCGGTCGGGGCGTCTGCTCAGCGAGGAAAGGATCTAAGGGGGGTAGATCCTTCCACACGTTACACCCTCTCAGTGAGAGTCCGCGCTGCCAGGTGAAAAGAAGCGGTTGATTGGCTACACATGTGTCGGAGGAAGCATGTGATAGCCTCCACTCTCCCAGACCGACCGTAGGGGGTAGGTGCGCAGCGACAAGGAAGGGGATTGGGAATTGGCATAACGACTAATGGGATGGGAGAAAAACTGAGGAAAAAGGAGGGGGGAAAAGATTAAAAAAATAAGAAAAAAGAATGGGTTCTAAAAGTAGTCTGTTTTTATACAGAATGAGTTCTAAAAGTAGTCTGTTTTTATACAGAATGAGTTCTAAAAGTGGTCTGTTTTTATACAGAATGAGTTCTAAAAGTAGCTTGTTTTTATACAGAATGAGTTCTAAAAGTAGTCTGTTTTCATACAGAATGAGTTCTAAAAGTGTCCTGTTTTTATACAGAATGAGTTCTAAAAGTAGTCTGTTTTTATACAGAACAAGTTCTAAAAGTAGCCTGTTTTTATACAGAATGAGTTCTAAAAGTAGTCTGTTTTTATACATAATGAGTTCTAAAAGTAGTCTGTTTTTATACATAATGAGTTCTAAAAGTAGTCTGTTTTTATACAGAAGGAGTTCTAAAAGTAGTCTGTTTTTATACAGAAGGAGTTCTAAAAGTAGTCTGTTTTTATACAGAAGGAGTTATCTAAAAGTGGCCTGTTTTTATACAGAAGGAGTTATCTAAAAGTGGCCTGTTTTTATACGGAATGAGTTATCTAAAAGTGGCCTGTGTAGAAAGGTTCTATGATTCTATGATTGATTCTGATCGCCTCCCTATCTGTTGTCTGTTTGCACAGGACTCGTCGTACGTTCAGCAGCTGGCCATCCCTGTGGCTGGACTCACACTCAAGACTCGGGTCTTTGCAGCTGTAAGAGCCACCAACCTGGACAGGAGGTATTGCTCTCTAACTAATAAATGTGGATTAGTGATAGACCAATTCATTGGTCCAGCCCATTAATCGGGCCAATATCTGGCATTTTAAAATAATCAGCACCCTTGTGTCAATCCATGTGTCAACTTTTTTTTTATTTTTTTATTTTTACATCTGCAGAGTGCAGATATACTAAAGAAAATAAGGTATTGGCTATTGAAAGACCTTTGAAAATACATGTGAATGATACGCATGATGTAGCAGAAGCCATGTAACCAGGTCATTCTGGTACCATTTTGTATGGAAAATAACTGAATAATGAATCCCTTGAGTTCTTAGAATGCTCATTTATTATTATATAATTATATAAAATAATACACATTTTCATCACATCATACATCTAAATGAAATAGAACCAAACATGAGCTTGGAAGAGTTGTTGTTGTTTAGTAATGTTAATGTGAATTGTAAACAAAAGTGTAGGACCTGTGCATGTGAACAACTCAGTGAAACAGTAACTGGTGAGCTAGCTTTCTAGCTTCAAGCTTTTGCCAGGGATTACATTTTCTCCTGAAGACAATTTGTTCATTCAGTTGATGTGAAAATGACCATAGATTTTAGATGGATATTACTTTTGAAGTTCATAGTAATGACATGTCCCTCCAAAACTCTATAGGGTAGATTAAAGGTAGATTCTGTAATGTCGTCAAACAGTGCCCTATAGGCAAAAGAGCCACACTTGGTATTGCACTTTTTTTTATTATTAAATTGTTGGTCTTATGTGTGGGGTTGGAGTTGAATGAGGATAGGGGAGAGGTTGCTATTGCTGGCCACACCTCAGGCTCTGCCAGACAGGGGCATTCAGAGATATTTTGGAAGGCAGGTGCTCAACCAAAATTAAAGGGCACACAAGGACATTTTTGGGGTATGTTTCGGCTGTGCCGTCTGGCATTTACCTCATAATCAGCCTCTCTCTTTCTCTTCCTTACTCTCCTTTGCAACTTGTCTTGCAGTGTTGAGCCCTCAATGTCTAAATTATGGTCAAAAGCATCACATAATTGGAGACAACAGACAACATATGAGTTGCATAAATCAATCAATAACTTAGTAATATAGAAGTCAGCACCCAAGCAGCAGGTGCACACACAGGGTTTCATTAAACAATTTAATCAATAAATTGCCAAACAATAGAGAAGTCACTCCAACAAGAAGCACGCTTACCGTTTATATTTTTCATTTATCAAGATGAATAGGTCACTCAACAGCAGGCGCACTTACAAACACTTATAACACCAACACTTCACAAACACTGGTCTTATCATGTATCACGGCAGATGGAGGCTTCATACAGTATGCAATATCAATGTCATCATTATTTATTTAACTGGAATGTAACTCAACATAGTTTCAAATGAGGATAACCAAACTTTTTTTTTGTTAGATTAAAGGTTTGAAATTAAATGAAATTAAATCTTCCGGTCTTCATGTCCGGTCTTCCTGTCAAGATGTTCTAATCTACACTGGTGCCACCTGTCTTCACGGAGGGGAATTGTAGCCTTTTTTGTAAGAAGTGCAAAATACGGGAAATTTACAGGACAATATTGAAACGGAAGGACGGCGGGAAAGAAGGGTCAAATAAGGGAGAATCCGGGGGAAAATGGGAGGGTTGACAGGTATGGTTCTAAGACAGTTTAGGGACCTGCGAAAATATAATTAGTACCGAACTGCATGGTTTTGGAGCATACTTTAGCCTCTTAACACTAGCACAGCCGACAAGGGGTCAAATGACCCCTAGGCATTTTCAATAAATGTATCCTCGTCACTCGGTCGAGCTCCAGCTCTGTCACTCAATGACTTTTCCTAAAAGTACCCGTTTTATCTGGCACGGTTTCTGAAATTTCAAAATGACTTCAGGAAAATGTAATTAGAACGTTATTCCACATAATGGGCCGTTATGAAAGTCACAGTACTTTGTGAGCATCTAGCGCAGGGGTGGCCAACCCATGGCTCGCAAGCTGCATGTGGCTCTTTGCCCGTCAATGTGTGGCTCTTCCATCCAAAAAATTAAAAATAATAATATATATTTTTTTATAACATCTTTTTTTAAATGTCACTCAAACCTACATTTCATTGTGGTAAACCTCATATTTTTATATTCAGAGGTAATTATATAGTTTACACTGTTTATTTTTCTCATATTTCTCATATACCCTGCCTACTTTTATACACTGCCTATCAAATTCATGTGTCGGTTATCACACTTTTTACTTCTTACTGATGACTATTTTTAAACTGAATCATTTTAAACAATTTTTTATTTTTTGTATTACTGAATCAAACTGTAAACAGAGAGCCTATTGGGATGCTAGATCTTAATGTGAAACACTGTGCTGTTGTATGTTAAATACCCTGTTGTATGTCCGTGCTATTTTATAATTTTTAGACAATTTTTTATTACTGAATCAAACTGTAAACAGAGAGCCTATTGGGATGCTAGATCCTAATGTGAAACACTGTGATTTACCATACCTTGCTATATTCTTACCCTACCTACTTTCATACACTTCCAATGAAATTCATATGTCGGTTCTATGATGTTAAAGTGATGCTCTGTTGTGAGGAGAGGATGACTTCTGACCTAAATCTTTTCCTCTGCTAGCAAAGTTGTTTAACATTCCAGTTAGGTACATCGTGAACATCACCACCTAGCCAAGGTTGATTCTCCTAACTGGGCCATTTTCATCATCATATCTGATGTATTATGTTAAGAGCGATGGAAACTCAAAGTACTAAGAGCGATACACTGCTCTGTTGTTATATATTTTTCGTTATTGAACAATCTTATCACACTTTTTACTGTCCGTTCTATCTTATTATTTTTAGCCTATTTTAAACTGAATCAAACCGCACTTTTTTACTCTATCTAATCTATTCTATTTTATTATTTGTATTGCTGAAGAACTGTGATTTGCCTAACCTTGCTACCTCTCTATCTCTTTGTATTTACATTTTACATTTTTATGCTCGCTTATGGCTGTATTTTTTACTGTTGTTGTATGTCCATTCTATTTTATAATTTTTAGACTATTTTTAAACTTAATCATTTTAAACTACTTTATTATTTGTATTACTGAATGAAACTGTAAACAGAGAGCCTATTGGATGATAGATCCTAATGTGAAACACTGTGATTTACCATACTTATGCTCGCTCATGCCTGTATTTTTTACTGTTGTGAAGCATTTTGAACTGCAACCTCTGTATAAAAAGTGCTATACAAATAAAGTTTATTATTATATTATTATATTATATAAGCTGTCGGGTCATCTGACCCGTTCCCGGCGGGAATCAGTGACATTTTCTCCATGGCTGTGCTAGTGTTAACTGGCGCCCAGAAAAGTGGCCATTTTTAAACTTGAACTTGAGGACTGCATACTTTTTTTGAAAAGCGTATCTTTATACTTTATACGTATAGCACATGCATAAGCCTGGTCTCTTTTGAAAGATAACATTCAGAAGTTTCTGATACAATAATCACTTGTTACTCACGTTTTTCTGTAGTAGCAATATCCAAATATAGAAATGAAAAAGAAAAAAATGGGTATGAGCTGGAAAACACAGTGGGTCCTGACGTCTTATGTAGTATGTCCGAATTTCATAAAAATCCGTTCAGAAATTTGTGATTAGGAGCGATTTTGGTAAACTGCGGTTTTGGTAAACTGCGGTTTTTTGTCTTCCTGTTTTCGCTCATGACTTTTCCCCTAGATCCCTGATTCACAGAACCCCACGTGGGGGATCATTGGAAAGCCACACTAATTGGCTATAACCATGTCCAATCATTTTCGAGACCGCCAAATGATTGACGGAGCTAGAGCCCTGGGAGTCGGGGGTGGTAATAAAAAGAATAAAAGCTCTGCCATGTACTTTGGCGCACACCTTAAGGTGCTCCCATAGTCAAGTGGACCGTACACGGAGCGGACTCGCACGGACCCAAAGCGGACTCAATGCAGACTCAAAGCGGACTCCAAGTGCGAAGCTCCTATTTTCTAATGCGTGGACGTCCGCGCCGCTCACTTTGTGTCACACAAAATGTTGCTCTGTGTTTTGGTTGACATCAACCTGTGACGCCGATCTGCATTTTACTCTGACCACTCGCTCCACGCAATGCGTGTTTACCATTTCAGCACCACGCGCTGTCCACCTCGTTGAGCAAGCCTATACGGTACGTTGCACCTCGCTGCCTATATACCTGTTATTCAAGTGTGTAAAACTGCCTGTTTTATTATCGAAATATTGGAAACGGAGATAACAGACTCTTTATTTTGACATCGGATGACACGACATGACAGAAGTTGAACAGCGGGGGGGAAATTGTGTAAACTGGCGCGAGACATGTAGGAAATTGGTCTGCGGAGGTCCGCGGAGGTCCGCTCGACTATGAAAGCTCAAAGAGTCCAGCGGACCTCCACGGAGTCCAGTCCGCGTAGAGTCCGCTCGACCATGGGAGCACCTTTACATATCGGTATGTAACTCGAGAACCGCTGAACGGATTTTGTCTCCTGAAAAGGCAATCGACAGGCAACAAATAGGGCTATAATTCTGTATATATTGCATTAAAAGAAATGCACACCCGAGCCGCTAGAGGTCGGCAAAGTGGCGCATCGCGAATCATCCTCAAGAGGGCCCACATGTGGGCCGTTTGAGGTTAGAAAAAAATACTTGTAGTATCAACTCAAGTTGGTATCAACATTTAATATACTTAAAATGAGGGCTGTCAATCGATTCAAATATTTAATCGTGATTAACTGTTTCGCCTGTTTTATAGCAACACTACTATCACCGACATCTAAGAAGGGAGATCCCCCCTTGAACGGCCCTTCTGTGGTTTCTCCCCTCCACATTGCCTGTGGTGCTTTTTTCCTATTACTAGATTCTTAGTGAGTTTTCTCCTTACCTTCGCATGGGGTATGTCTGGGAGTGTTGCATTTATTTATTTTACATTTTATTTTTGATTTCATGGTGTTTTTGTTTTGTTCTTCAAGTCAAGTCAAGTCAAGAGTTTTATTTGTCACGGCATACAAGTATACAATGAAATGCGGGGGGTCTTGCCCGCAATGATGTGCATAATACAATAGTAATATATAATAAGAATCCAATAGAACGACATTGTGCAATAAAACAAGTAAACAAAGTAGGGCATATCGGTATATCTACATGAGTTATTTACAGAGCATGGTAGGACATGCTAGGTCCTGTGGTAGTGCAATACACTGTTGGCTACGGATGAGGCAAACACTTGTTAGATCCTGATCAAACTGGCCAGTATCACATCTTCGTCTGGTTGGTTCTCCATCCAATTCCTCTGCGTTGTGTCATTTTAATGGTCCTGACGTCTCCGATACTGGCAGATAAGATCCTTATCTCACCCCGTTAGTACAATCCGCAAACCATAATAATTCTCCACCTCCGTAAGAATTCGACACTCCGACAACGTGAAATACCTTACAAGGAAAAGTGTGGTTTTATTGCTATAAACAGAAACCTCAGCTCAGATGTTAACAGATTGTATTGTCCTTGAAGAGTCTATTCTAATGATCTCTCGGTGTGTTCAGATTGTCCTTTCAGTCCAATAGTGGTCAGGCCTAGTCGTTAGCCAAGACCATCCTCGCGGTAGCCGAAGCTAATGATGATGTGGCATTCTTCCTCCCCCCCCCCCCCCCCCTCTCGATGAGAGGAGAGAGTGTCTTCTGTGTGATCTCAGTCCTACTCGCTCTTGGTCAGATTCTAGTCTGCCTTACACCCGGAAACACCGTTCGACTTATAGATCTTCGTCGTAGAAACGATAGCCCCGCCCCTCTTCTGGTTGTCAGGGCGACGCGCTGTCATGACAACCGCGTTTAACCTTTACACACACTTCAAAACGTCTCATTCACTGTTGCATTAAAGAGGTCACCCCTCTCCCTCGCTCTGTTATCTTTGTTCTTACAAGGAATTCATAACAAACACCCTCGCTGACACGGCCTGTGCCTGTGAAACCACTGGTTCCACCACCGTCAATATCATCCCGTGATGATAATGATATTACCCTCTTAAAGCGTCTCTTTATATCAGTTTTATAAACCAAATATACATTGAAAAAACCACCATTTTCTCTCAATCCCCCCTTGATTCTTATCACCCCTTCAGAATCATAAATCATTATTTGTTTTTTTTATTAATTATGCCAAAAATAGCCTGTGGTTGAAGCAAACCCACCTCATCTCTCGTGCACAAGAAATGAAGACGGCCCACGGTCAACCCAGTGATCTTGCTGCCTGATGTCTGTTTGCGCCCCCCCTTCGTGCACAAAGGGAACCGAAACCGACCACCAAAACCAACAACATCCAACGACTCATAACCATTGGAGCCCCCCTGTCTGCTCCCAATAATTATATCCTGTTGTTTTACTGTTCTCCCTCTTATCTACCTTCTATATATATATCCTTCTATACATATATCTTATATATGAATCCTCCATTTATATCTCATACTCCTAATCAATGAACACAGGACTTCTCGCTGTTGTCTCGTCTCTCGATCTCCTGATTGACTCTGAAAGGAAGTCCCTGTTTTGTCCATGATTCACCGCCCATGCTCTGTTGTTTCAAAACGCTCTCTAAACAGCGTCTCGACAGGGAAGCCCCCTCCGATGTCCGCCTCGTTCTCCCCTGGGCAACAACGCCTGCGACCGCTGGACTCCGCCCCGTCGGCCGTCTCCGCCCCGTTGGCTGTCTCCGCCCTGTTGGCCGTCTCCGCCCTGTTGGTCATCTTGGTTGAGGCTCATCTCCACCGCCGTCGGCCCTCTCCAGACTCTGAAAGCAGAAACACCACGCCGGCAGTTTTTCTGTACACTCGACCCTGTGTTTTCTTTTTTTTTTATCCACTTTTTCTCCCATTTTTCTATATTTTCTCCCATCCCAATTTCGTATCATCCAATTCAACCCTCCCCTGTCACGAACGCTGTTTCTTGCCTCCCACAAGCCGGCTGCAATGTGGACTAAGTCATACATAGCACAAGTCCCCTCCGGTACTTGAGGTAACAGCAGTCGCATCTTTTCACCTGCGCAGCTCGATCTCTCAGTGTCGAGGAGTAACGCGTGGGAGGCTCACGCTGCCCCCGACACTTCCTGATTCTACTGCGCAGGCGCACCAACCGACTCGTAGGAGTCGCTTGTTCACAACGTTCGATCCCCACCCTTCAGTTTTCCCTCCCCGTAATACGGCCAATGTGTATTACTGCGGACGACCAGCTAAACTGAAAACAATGTGGAGAGCTGGATTCGAACACGCGAATCCTAGCGTCTCCACACTGGTGGCGAGTGCCTTGCCCACTACACCACCTAGCCGCCCGACCCTGTGTTTTCTATTAGTCTACCGTGGCTTTGGGCCTGCAGCTCGTTCTCTATATATTTCTCCTGCAAGCCCCTGCCATGGCCACGCCCTTTCAGACTGTTGGACGGTGTGAGTGTCCTATAGCCCATGGCGCTATTTGTTCTCTATTAGTCCCCCACCTTCTCAACACCCATATCTAATCCTACAGGGCTGTTCCCTGTTTTGTTGTCTTCCGGCGTGAGACCAGCAGCTAAACGATACCCACTCCGCGCTCTATCTGTTCGTCCCACGGGTGACCCCCAGCGCGCGCCAGTTCTTTCTGGTGACGTGTCCCCTCAAGACTCTGCCTATTTATTAGGTGTGAGAAGGCCCCACTGGAGATCGAACTCCCTCTTATTTCATAATTAAACGTATTTAATTAAACCTGTATATCGATATTATTATTATGATAATAACATACAACAGAGCATCGCTCTAACATACAACAGAGCAGGTTGGTTCCCTGCCCCTAACTCACATACACGTACTCGTACTATTATCTAACATACAACAGAGCTGTCCGTTGCTCTACCCTACGGGGCTGTCTACCGTCGCCCTGGAGCTGTCACGTCGCTCTATACCCTACGGGGCTGTCTACCGTCGCCCTGGAGCTGTCCCGTCGCTCTATACCCTACGGAGCTGTCTACCGTCGCCCTGGAGCTGTCCCGTCGCTCTATACCCTACGGGGCTGTCTACCGTCGCCCTGGAGCTGTCACGTCGCTCTATATACCCTACTTTGAGTTCCTTTACAAAGTTCTCACATACACCACCGTGTATACACACAAGCAGTTGGTAATTTTGAAAAAATTAAACTCCTTAATTAACTTAAACTCTAAATATTCCCCTATGGGTAATGGAAACTCCCCAGCACTACCCCCCCCCCCCTCCGCAATTAAACTCCTTAATTGAATTAAACTCTAAATATTCCCCTATGGGTAATGGAAACTCCCCAGCACTCCCCCCCCCCTCCGCAATTAAACTCCTTAATTGAATTAAACTCTAAATATTCCCCTATGGGTAATGGAAACTCCCCAGCACTACCCCCCCCCCTCCGCCACTAGGTGGCGACCTACTCCTCCTCCATTTGCCTGTATTATCCCACTGCCCCCCTAGATGGCGGCCAAACTCAGTCTAGAGGATTGTAGCTGACGTGTCACTTCCTGGTTCTAAACCCCTCGTGGCTCTGCTCCATTGTCTGCTAAATTTGTTTCCCTTTTTTTTTTTTCACCGTCCCTTTAATGCCTCAAACATTCTCTCGCTACCGACCACACCCGTAACGTTTGTTCACTGCTCCCTTCACGTCACAGTCCCGCTTCCCGCTTTCTGCATTTTGAACAGTAATCAAACTAAATACGATGTTGCCCCTTTAATTGAATGAACATCTCCCCTTTGCCTTCCTTCCCATCTCCTATACAGTGGCTTCTGTGCTCTGTAGATAAGACTCTCGATTTTCAAAACAAAACCCGGTGCCGCTCTGCTGTTATTCAAACACACTATTACAGCTGGCATTCTCTCTGTTTCAAACTAATTACGTTTACGGATACACTATTGTTCGTTTTCTTATTGGCTTGTGAAGTTGTTGAGACTCACTTTATCTTTTCACCGTCAGTTGTTCTGGTCCATGGCGCTGTTTATCTCTCCGGCCTTGCTCGCTGGGTCCATGGCGCTGGCCTTGCTCGCTCGCTGGCTTGGCTCGCGTCCATGGCTACCCCTTCACGCCTCGGCACTGCACACAGTCTCTTCCTTTCAAGCAACTTCAAAGCAAGCAATAATCCGGGTCACGGCACCAACTGTTAGATCCTGATCAAACTGGCCAGTATCACGTCTTCGTCTGGTTGGCTCTCCATCCAATTCCTCTGCGTTGTGTCATTTTAATGGTCCTGACGTCTCCGATACTGGCAGATAAGATCCTTATCTCACCCCGTTAGTACAATCCGCAAACCATAATAATTCTCCACCTCCATAAGAATTCGACACTCCGACAACGTGAAATACCTTACAAGGAAAAGCGTGGTTTTATTGCTATAAACAGAAACCTCAGCTCAGATGTTAACAGATTGTATTGTCCTTGAAGAGTCTATTCTAATGATCTCTCGGTATGTTCAGATTGTCCTTTCAGTCCAATAGTGGTCAGGCCTAGTTGTTAGCCAAGACCATCCTCGTGGTAGCCGAAGCTAATGATGATGTGGCATTCTTCCCCCCCCCCCCCCCCCCCCCTCTCGATGAGAGGAGAGAGTGTCTTCTGTGTGATCTCAGTCCTACTCGCTCTTGGTCAGATTCTAGTCTGCCTTACACCCGGAAACACCGTTCGACTTATAGATCTTCGTCGTAGAAACGATAGCCCCGCCCCTCTTCTGGTTGTCAGGGCGACGCACTGTCATGACAACCGCGTTTAACCTTTACACACACTTCAAAACGTCTCATTCACTGTTGCATCTGTTATCTTTGTTCTTACAAGGAATTCATAACAAACACCCTCGCTGACGCGGCCTGTGCCTGTGAAACCACTGGTTCCACCACCGTCAATATCATCCCGTGATGATAATGATATTACCCTCTTAAAGCGTCTCTTTATATCAGTTTTATAAACCAAATATACATTGAAAAAACCACCATTTTCTCTCACACTGTTATACAATGCTATATTATACAATCTCAAGTTATACTATACTATTCTTAAAGTGACCTTTCCTTTTGTAACGTGAACATAAGTGTGAGCGTGTGCAGCATGAGTGTGTGTGTGCTCATGTTAAAGTGGCTGCTAGTGTGTGCGCGTGTACAGTGTGTGTGTTGTGTGTGTGCTCATGTGTGCTTGTGTGTGGAGAGTTCAGTGTTCAAGGCTCTGATGGCCTGGGGGAAGAAGCTGAGCCGAAGTCTCTCTGTCCTAGTTGCTGGTGTTCGCAGGCGTTTGCCTGACCGCAGCAGCATGAACAGGCTGTTGTTGGGGTGGTGAGGGTCTTTCATTATTCTGCAGGCTCTGGATTTGCACCTCTTGTTGTATAGGACCTGCAGAAGTGGTAGTGTAGTACCCGTGGTACGCTCGGCTGAGCGCACCACTCTCTGTAGGGCCTTCTTGTCCTGTGCCGTTTCCATACCAGGCAGTGATGTTTCCAGTCAAGATGCTCTCTACAGCTCCGGAGTAGAAGGACTGGAGTATCTTCCCAGATACTCTGAACTTCCTTAACTGTCTCAGGTGGTAGAGGCGCTGCTTCGCCTTTTTTACGACTCAGTCTATGTGTGTTGTCCATGTCAGATCCTCTGAGATGTGGACCCCCAGGTACTTGAAGCTGCTCACCCTGTCCACGGTAGCCCCGTTTATCCTCAGTGGTGTGTGTGTCTCCTGCTGTCTCCTCCTAAAATCCACAATCAGCTCCTTGGTTTTACCAATGTTCAGGAGCAGGCTGTTGTCCTGGCACCAGCGTCCCAGTACCTCAACCTCCTCCCGGTAGGCCTTCTCGTCGTTGTCCGAGATCAGCCCCACCACCACTGTGTCGTCCGCAAACTTCACTATGGAGTTGGAGCTGAACTTCGCCACACAGGTCTCAATGACTACAGACCGGTGGCACTCACCTCTGTGGCCATGAAATGTTTCGAGAGGCTGGTCAAGGATCACATTTGTGCCTCCCTCCCCAGCGATATGGACCCTATGCAATTTGCATACAGGCCAAACCGGTCCACTGACGATGCGGTCTCCCAAGTACTGCACAGCACCCTCTCTCACCTGGACCGTCAGAAGGGGGGCTATGTGAGACTGTTGTTCATTGACTACAGCTCAGCGTTCAACACCATAGTCCCCACCAGACTGGTGGACAAGCTGATCGAGCTGGGTCTGAGCTCCGCTCTGAGCGCCTGGGTACTTGACTTTCTGAGTGAAAGACCCCAGGCGGTCAGGGTGTGGGGTCAGACCTCCAACACCATCACCCTGAGCATCGGGTCCCCCCAGGGCTGTGTTCTGAGCCCCCTGCTGTACTCACTATACACACACGACTGTGTGGCCAAGTTCAGCTCCAACTCCATAGTGAAGTTCGCAGACAACACGGTGGTGGTGGGGCTGATCTCGGACAACGACGAGAAGGCCTACCGGGAGGAGGTTGAGGTACTGGAACGCTGGTGCCAGGACAACAGCCTGCTCCTGAACATTGGTAAAACCAAGGAGCTGATCGTGGATTATAGGAGAGGACAGCAGGAGACACACACACCACTGAGGATAAACGGGGCCACCGTGGACAGGGTGAGCAGCTTTAAGTACCTGGGGGTCCACATCTCAGAGGATCTGACATGGTCAACACACATAGACACAGTTGTAAAAAAGGCGAAGCAGCGCCTCTACCACCTGAGACAGTTAAGGAAGTTCAGAGTATCGGGGAAGATACTCCAGTCCTTCTACTCCGGAGCTGTAGAGAGCATCTTGACTGGAAACATCACTGCCTGGTATGGTAACAGCACGGCACAGGACACGAAGGCCCTACAGAGAGTGGTGCGCTCTGCCGAGCGTACCATGGGTATTGCACTACCTCCCCTGCAGGTTCTATACAACAAGAGGTGCAAATCCAGAGCCTGCAGAATAATGAAAGACCCTCACCACCCAAATAACAGCCTGTTCCAGCTGCTGAGGTCAGGCAGACGCCTGCGAACACCAGCTACTAGGACAGAGAGGCTTCGGCTCAGCTTCTTCCCCCAGGCCATCAGAGCCTTGAACAATGAACACTGAGGATCACAGAACACTGAACCCTACACACACAAGCACACATTAGCACACACACGACACACACGCTGTGCACGCTCGCACACTAGCAGCCACTTTAACATGAGAAAGCACTCACTCATGCTGCACACGCCCACACTTATGGCCACAAAGAAAGGTCACTTTAAAAATAGTATAGTAACAGTGTATTGCACTACCAAGGGACCTAGCATGTCCTTCATGCTCTGTAAATAACTATGTACAAATACCGTGATGTCCCACTATGTTACCTGTTTATTGCACAATGTTGTCTATTGGATCTATTATATGTTGTACTACTGTATTGCACATCGTTGCGGGCAAGACCACCCGCATTTCATTGTATACTTGTATGCCGTGACAAATAAAACTCTTGACTTGACAGTCATGTGTGTATAGTGAGTACAGCAGGGGGCTCAGAACACAGCCATGGGGTGACCCGATGCTCAAGGTGATGGTGTTGGAGGTCTGACCCCCCACCCTGACCGCCTCGGGCCTTTCACTCAGAAAGTCCAGTATCCAGGCGCTCAGAGCGGAGCTCAGACCCAGCTCGATCAGCTTGTCCACCAGTCTGGTGGGGACTATGGTGTTGAACGCTGAGCTGTAGTCAATGAACAACTGTCTCACATAGCCCCCCTTCTGACGGTCTAGGTGAGAGAGGGTGCTGTGCAGTACTTGGGAGACCGCATCATCAGTGGACCTGTTTGGCCTGTATGCAAATTGCATAGGGTCCATATCACTGGGGAGGGAGGCACAAATGTGATCCTTGACCAGCCTCTCAAAACATTTCATGGCCACAGAGGTGAGTGCCACCGGTCTGTAGTCATTGAGACCTGTTGGGGAGGATTTATTTGGTACCGGGATAATGGTAGACATCTTGAAGCAGGCAGGGACCACTGACTCCGCCAGGGATCGATTAAATATGGTGGTGAACACAGGGGCTAGCTGGTTAGCACAGGACTTAAGTATGCATCCTGTTATTCCATCTGGGCCAGCAGCCTTTCTGGTGTTAACCTGCATAAATGCTCTTCTCACACTGTGTACCGTCAATGAGAGAGCGTCCCCGCCCCCCCGCGGATGCCCCCCCCCCCTCCACAACAGCCGGCGCGCCAGTGACGTCACTAGCCGTTGAGCTAGCGGCGCCACTGTTTGCACCAAACCGCGCGTAAAAGGAGTTGAGCTGGTCCGCGACAGAGGCGTCGTCGCTCCCCATTGAGGGGGCGCTGACTTTGTAGTCAGTTATCATCCTCAGTCCCCGCCATAAGCCTCTTGTGTCATTCTGTGCCATTTGTGCCTCCATTTTGTCAGCATACGTCCTTTTTGCAAGTTTAACAGCCTTGCGCAGAGTGTAGACTGTCACGCCGTCGTGTCACGTGATCTCTGCCTGTAAGCAGGATAGAGGAAAATAGAGTCATGATCAGATGTGCTTGTAGCTCCCGCTAATGGCGGAGCCGGTACCGCTTTATAGCCGGCTCTGAACGGGGTGTAGCAGTGGTCGAGCGTGTTTCCCCCTCTGGTGGAGCAGGCGATGTACTGAAAAAAGGATGGCATCACTTTCTTCAGATTTGCCTGATTGTTCTTGATTTATTGTGATGTTTCTTCTTGACTTGTTTAAAGAAGACGTGTCCGGCCCATGGGGACATTAACGTGTGTTGTCGGGCGTTCTGATAGTTATCTGTGATTAATCACATATTAATACAAATTTTTTATCTATTCAAAATGTACCTTAAACTTAAAGGGATATTGTGTTTAATACTCTTATCAACATGCACTCTACCTCCTGAGCCACTGTCGCCAGGCTTCTGTGTACCATTACACCCCTAATATATACTGCATCATGAGAACATTTATGTTCTTTATCTTCTCATTATTATTCTGGTATCCATATTCTAACCCAATCTATCCTTATTCTCTATACAGTATTTATTCACACTATCCCAGGTTTTCACCCCCACAGAGTTTCATTAATCTGTTGCCAGAGTACATCCATCACTGGCACTGGTAGAGGCTTCCCTGTCAGCAGCAGGTTTCTTATGCGTCAATTTTCACATTGTCAGATGCTTCATCAAATTAGATTTTTTGCGGTTGCAAACTTTTTGCTACCTCCACATAGTTAACAATGGACAGCTATTGAATGCGTAACGTTACCCATCTTCCTCACCCTACATGCATGCTGCTTTTTGGCTTGTAGCCGGCGTGACCTCGCTCTGACCTGCCGGTCCGCAAGCGTAAGACGTCATCAACTGAATACCGCGTAAATCGTAATATAATGTTATAGGAGGACATAAAATGCATTGCATTCTGGCAACGATGTAACGCAGTAATGCAGCGTTACTTTGATTAGTAACTGTAATATGATTAGTATTTTAGAAATTGTAAAGCCTTACTTTAGTCATTAAATTAAGCGATACAATTACAGTAACATGCCCAACACTGTTAGTTCTAATGAAATAGAATAACATAGGTCTGAACTTGAGTTGTTACTCAAGTTTTTCCGTAGTAGTTAGTAGTCCAGAGGTAGTATTTCCCCAGAAGGTGGTATGGCTTAAGAAAAACGCCCGAGATCCATAGCCTGAAGCCTTGTAGTAGTACATGTCCAAATTTCCTAAAGATCCATTCAGAAATGAGTGATTAGGAGTGATTTTGGTAAACTGTGTACAATGAAAAACTCAGTTTTCTCATAGACTTCAATTCATTCGGCTGTTTTTCTCTTCCTGTTTTCGCTCATTAGTTTTTCACCTACAGTAGATCCCTGATTCATACATCCCCACGTGGGGTAGCATTGGAAAGCCACACTCATTGGCTACAACCCTCCACAATAAATTATTGACGGAACTAGAGCCCCAAGAGTGGTATTTTGCGCAATACGTGTACTTTGCACAAGCCTAAAATACCGGCATGTAACTCGAGAACCGCTGAACGGATTTTGTCACGTGAAAGGGCTATCGACAGGCAACAAATAAGCCTTCAATTCGATATATTGTATTACAAAATATGCACACCCGAGCCACTAGTGGTCGCCAAAGTGCCGCTGATTCAGGAAAAAGGATTTATGATCAAAGACCATCAGTTCACTATTTTGCTTCATCAATGAGCCAAGACATAATTACTTCTCTTCCACATTCTCACGAGTGCCTCAACCACTACCTCAAGTCAAATGAGCAAATTCTCTCTTGCATGGCCAAATTCTCACATGGGCCCATTACCTCTGATTACTCTCAGGCATTCAACTCTGATTAACACCAGGTGTTCCTCATCAGCTAAGATATAAACCCCACTCACCGTTCACTCCTCCACCAGTTCCAAGCTTTAGCTTTGCACGTCTCACCTCCACCCCAGCCCTTCAGGCCCCAATGAATCAAGACTCTGCTTCCCTCCAACCACGCAGGCCAGGGACAGCCCTGAGTCAGCACCCATGCCCTGAGTCCCCCCTGGAGCTCCCCTTCCTCAAAATCCATGGGCCTTGTCTGGGAGGACCATACCCACTGGGGGCCCCCTCCTCCTTCTGTGCAGGCCAGGGACAACGGCGCCGATGTCTAATGTCTACAGTAGCTAGTATGTCTAACCTCTAGGGCTATCCAGCCCAAACTTGCCTGTTTGGCGAGGGGTTCGGCCACACAGGCTGTTCCTTTAAGCGAGGGGGAGTAAGTTCTCCGGTACACGGCCAGTACGTTCAGCTGGCTCCACCTTCATCTACGCCAAAGACCCTTGAGTACACCAAACCATCCTTCTAGACATTCTAAAACACACAATCTCCTCCTATGACTCCAATTATTTATTGATCATAGAATACTGAACACATGAACCACTTCTAAAAGCTGTGGCCCTCGCTGTAGACTTCATGTTTCTTTGCTGTGGCTATGTCTTCTACATAGCCGGAAATGTTTGTTGCTAGGCAACCGTCCACTTGCTTGTTTACCATCTATTTATGAAACATTAGTTCTGCCTGTGTAGTTCCTACGTGGTTAACACCAGCCAAGCCAAGGGGCACTTTTTCACTGAGGGAAAAGGGTCAGGTGCTCAAGCATCCTTTGGGCCCTATGTGTGGATGTGCCTGCTGCCAAGAGAGGACTGGAGTTTAGTATAATAAGTTGCTAAACTCCAACCACTACATCACACCAAGACAAAGAATGTAAACAATGCATTACCAAATGGGCCTTTTTTGCCTAGAGCAGGGGTGGCCAACCAGTCAGAGACTAAAAGCCACAAAAATTACTGTGGTACCACAAAGAGCCACACCATATACCAGCGTTTCTCAACCTTTTTTTTCAGTCACGGCACCCTTCATGTGTTTATAGGTCTCACCCTCTGGCCTTAATGTATTTTTTATTTGGGCCTCACAGGGTTAAAAGTACCCTGTGAGACCACGGTTGCAAAATTACAAAATCACTTTTAGCTAGGGATGCTCGATATTGGCTTTTTTACCTATACCGATATTGTCCAACTCTTAATTTCCAATACCAATATCAACCGATACCGATATATGCAGGGCCCCCCCCCCCCCCCCCCAAAACGGAATCATTTCAGGTAATTAACATTACATATCTCTTGTCGTGGAATTAACACAACATTATGCATACTTTTGACAATAAATAAAATCAGAATCTGTTCTTACTTGCTTGCCTGGGTAAATAAAGGTTAAATCAAATGTAAAAAATTAAATAAAATAATTTTTTTTAACCGATACCGATATTTTCCGATATCACATTTTAATGCCAATATTGGCCGATAATATCGGTAGGCCGATAATATCGGACATCCCTACTTTTAGCCATTTAAAAAAAGAATGTTTATTTAAAAAATGTTAAGCACATAAGATAAGATAAGATAAGATATTCCTTTATTGATCCCCTTGGGGAAATTCAGGCATCATAGCAGCATGGGGGGGAGGGGGGGGGGGGTACAGGTAAGAAGTAAAGGGGGTGGGAGCTGCTATGAAAGGCTGCCACTCAACTCGGCGCCACTACTACTTCTACAGTATATATATAGTCAATTGGTCCTGTTGTTCAGCCTCACAATGCTATTTGATAGTAAATGTGTTTATACGTCCCACCCTCTGGCCTCTGAAGTTGCTAATGTCTTTTTAATTTAGGCCTCACAGGGTTAACCTCTTAAGCCCGAGATATACAGTAAAAGTGTATATTTTCAGCATTACGTTTGTTTACCAATTATTTTAACTGTTATTAGTGAAATATACGATTATAGATATATCTATAATATATCTATAATCGATATATAGTCGGGAACCGGCACATATTGACAGGAGGAAGTGGCACAGCCAAAAGTGAGTGTAGTCTTTTGAAGGAAGAGACTCGGGGCTTTCGAATTTCGAATAACTACCCTACCCAGCTCACACCAGCCCCTGTCAATCATCTGACTTCTGTATTTACTTTTTTATTTCTCTTATTTTTGGGGATTATCTCCCACAAACCTGAACGTTATTGCCATAAAACAGAATGCAGTTAGTTTCTCTACCTTTCTGTGAACGTCTTGCAAAAAACGGTGTTGCAATACGATGAAAAATGGTGGAGAAATTTACATTATAAAAAAGATGGCAGAATTCAGTACTGTATCTACAAAACCTTCTGTTTAATCATCTTCCCTTTATTCATTTGCTTAGATTTTTCAGGTCTGGTAAATTTTAGCATCGTGTTATTCACAGTCAAAGAAAATTTAATTTTTTTTTAAATGGAATTGATATTCTCCTTTGGTTCATTACAATTTACTCAAGCCTAGTAACAGACACACTATTTCTGACACTGATCCATATATGTCCATAGATTCAGATACCAAGAACATGCAAATGGTCCATTTTATTTTCTTAAATGTTTATTCTACGTTCTTATGAAATGAGTGGCATAAAAAAAAAAAAGTTAAAAAAAATAAATAAAATAAAAAAGTATGGATGGAAGAGCCGCACATTGACGGGCAAAGAGCCGCATGCGGCTCGCGAGCCGCGGGTTGGCCACCCCTGGTCTAGAGGGTGCTGTTTGACAGCATTACAGATTCTACCTTTTAAAGCTTAGATGTGCTGACCTAGGATCACTGACCATATGTCTCATTCATTATACTATGAAGGGCAGAGCTGTCCCCAGGCCTTCTACTTTTACAATCGTGTGCAAAGTTACAAGATTCTTTTAACATGTGACAATTATAAAACCTGAAATCAATCTAGTGCAAAAAAAGCACAAGTAATGAAATTATTGAAAAGAACCCTCCACACCCCAGAGTGTACAGTTTCTGAAATGAAACAATAAGTGGTGGTACAGTAAGATGACACGTTGCATTACTGTTCAATGAGAAGAACAATACCAATGGCCTACATTTCGTTTTATAAGTAGACACATTCTGAACGTGAAACAAACATGCATTTCTTTTATGCTTAGTTTGTATTTCTGCTCTGCATGACAAATGTAGGCAGTGTAACAGTATTCGCTTTTACAGCAGCTACATTTATGAATGCACATGATGGGCAGGAAGGCATAGGCCAAACAATAACATAATGACCATTATCTGTGTCACTTGGTTCACCTTGTGTCTAATGATGAAGTGACCCTGTTATTGGCACACTATGGGCAGGGCTGTAGTATTCAATATCTTGGTATTATCTTGGATATTTGTTGTGGTCTAATTCTGCTCAATACCAATATACCACACTTGTGCTAGTCTTGGTCTTAATTTGGAATTGACCTAGCTCTATTGACATGTTTTTTATACATTACATTCTGAGGGTCAAAACGAATAAAAAGATTAAAGATTCAAAGGTCGATTTGAAAACAAAAATCGCTGCTGAAATATAAAAAATTACCCCTTTCTCTCCGAAATCTCCTTTAAAATCGGTAATGGTGCCTTCTGTGTTTTTTTGGGAAAGCTCAATGAACACTCAGTGTTGCCACCACTGGTTGCCAATAAATGGTAAATGGCTGCATTTATTTAGCGCTTTTATCCAAAGCGCTTTACAATTTCTTCCTCACATTATTACCATTTCACACACCGACGGTGGAGGCAACCATGCAAGGTGCCAACCTGCTCATCAGGAGCAATTAGGGGTTGAGTGTCTTGCTCAAGGACACTTCGACACACAGCCCGGAAGGAGCGGAAATCGAACCGGGAACTTCCCGATTATCAAACGACTGCTCTACCTCCCAAGCCACTGTCGCCCCTATAACACATTACTATCACTGTTAACCTGTCAGGTCAAGGTGCTGATTGTATTGGCGACCAGTGGTGGCAGCACCAAGTGTTCGTCAACTGGAAGATTTGAAACAAGACGTTGGAGCGTAAAGGGTGATTTTATACTGCATTTCAAACTTCCACCAGCCTTCATCGAGATTCTTTGAGCTTTCTGTTGATTCCTTCGAAAACACAATGCAAACTTGCAATAATTCGTTAGGACGAGTTTTGACTTAACCCTCAGAAACCTCAGAATTTTGTAAATATGTAATGCATACAAAGCTCATCAATAGAGCTAGAATTGACTTTGGCCTTGGTTTTGATATGGACTATGTGGGGGTTTTGTTTTTCCAGCAGTCTTCCTGGCTTGTCTTGACTATAGGGAGGTGTAGTGGTTAGGTCATTTTTGTTTTTTTCGTGTTCCACCCTCTGTCCAACGCAATGTATTTCCCCATTGCCCATTTCTAAATCGTCTTGTTTAAAACAAATAAAGCATGGACATTTGCATGGTGTACCTTTCTGTGTGTATTCATCCACAATCTATAGCTCAACATGAAAATATTCACAATTAATCGTAAAGGTAGCAAAATGACAACGTTTATGTTTTCGTTCACTGAGAAACTACACTCACTTTGGCGCTGCTGACTGGCGTCACCACAGCGTAGACTCCTGGCTTTAGTCGCAGACCTAGGATCAGATTTCCCTTACATTACATAAGCTTAACAATTCGTACATTGGGAAAATAACTGACCCTGAATCTGTGGCTAGTATCTCTCTGGCGATCATAACCATAACCACCATTTTTAAAACCACGTTACCTATTTGTATAAATATTTTAAATCGTATAACGTTATTTCGCTGCATATTAAATCACTGTAAATACTAATGTAAATCATTGTTTCGTTGTACATATTGTGTATAGTTTATAACGTTATTGTTTTTTACGTAACGTTAGTAGCTACAGTAGTGCTAGCTAACTTGCTAGCTGTCATTCCCGAAACTCCTCGACATGCCCCGATTTAAAATGGTTCTCTCCTCTTTGTATACTTTTGTCCTCACCAACAAAGTATTCTGCCAGGGAACTTATGGACACGACAGTAGACATTGCTAATGTCTAGTACGTTAACTTTATCTAGGTAACGTTAGCTAGCGTGGTATCAGCTGGCCGTGACGTGTATTAGGCGACAACACTGAACGACAACACTCCTGCCGTACTGCCTGGTAATTGTAGTTATTTTTTAACAACAAATTAAAAACCTTATAACTACCTTTATTTCAACCAAAAATGCTTAAACAATAATGTTAGTGGTAGAAGGGAACTCGTTTTGTGCAAACATTTTAGCTTTTCAATTTCCATGCAGCAGAATTGTTACAATAGCCGATAATCCATTTTCCCAATGATGAATCCATATAGGCCTACGAGTGGAACAACCAGTGACGTCAGACTGCTCCCTATAGCCTGAATGGTTGGTAGGAGAGGTACAGACTGTGTCCAGGACCCTTGAGAAAATGTATCATACCTGTAGTATGAATGAATGAATGAATGAATGACTTTTATTTATATAGCACCCTTCACAGCATGAATGCACAGGGTGCTTTACACTACAGCTTAATATAAAAAACACAACAAGACAAAATCAGAAATAAATGACAACAACAGACAGCAGTTAAAAAACAGTGAAACCAGATAAAAAAATGTAGAATAAAAGAATTTGGATAAAATCATGAGTCACTAATTAAAACAAAACTATAGGAACAGTGAGGACAAGAAAAAGTGCCTATGTATGACCAAAGGCCTGTCTGAACAAATGTGTTTTTAGTTGTTTTTTAAAAGAGTTTTCAGAGGGGGCAGTTCGCAGGTCCAGGGGGAGAGCGTTCCAGAGCCTTGGTGCTGTCACCTCGAAGGCTCGATCACTCCTTGTTTTCAGCCTGGACCTGGGGACCACCAGGAGGTGCTGATCGGCAGATCTGAGTGAGCGGGTGTTGGTGTAGGGATGGATGAGTTCAGTGATGTAGATAGGGGCCTGACCGTGGAGTGCTCTGAAAGTGAAAGTGAGGACTTTGAAGTGAATTCTATAGTGTACAGTTGCCAGTGCAGGGATACCAGAATGGGAGTGATGTGACATGATTTTTTTTACCTTGTGAGTAGCCTGGCTGCAGCATTTTGGACCATTTGTAGTTTGTCTGTGGATGATTTGGTGAGACAGGTGAAAAGTGAGTTGCAGTAGTCAAGCCTAGAGGAAATAAAAGCATGCACGGACAGTTCTAGTTCAGAGTGAGATATGATGGTGCGTAGTTTTGCAATGTTTCTGAGGTGAAAGAAGCAGGTGCGTGTGAGTGTTTTGACATGTTTGTCTAGGTTCATGGCCTGGTTGAAGACAACACCCAGGTTTCTCAGGTGGGGACGTATGTTGTCTTTAAGGGACCCCAAGTGAGTGGCCACTCTAGCTGCAGTCTTTTCAGCTGCTACGATCAGCACCTCCATTTTTTTTTGCATTTAACTGGAGGAAGTTACTCCCCATCCAGCTCTCAATGCCGAGCAGGCACTCCTGGAGAAGGCTGAGTTTCTCCAAATTGTCGGGCTTAAAAGATGTGTATGTAGTATTTCCAAAAAAGGTGGTATTCATCTTTTTTTTGTATTTTATTTTTTTATAATTTTTTAAACAAACACATAAACAAACATGACAACACACGATAAGATATACAAGCATTAGTTGTCAGTGCACATCCAATGAAATCACATTTTAGTTAATTGTCTTATATAGGATATACCCCTAATACCTGTTATCTAAAAACCTACACACATATGCTCCAGCTCGTACCCCCCCCTTCCGGACCCCCCATTGGATAATCCATCCATTTTCCCTCGCTCCTAACCAGACATTACCATTATATGCTAGCTTTTATTTTCTCCACCACTTCTAACCACAATGTAATTTTGGATTCATTGAGACCCAAAATTCTAGCTGTAGATATTTCTTGAAAGATCACATCGAGATATGTAATAATCCAGACCTTTCGGCACATTTTTTCCGGTTGGAACCATTGTGATGCTATCAGCTTTTTAGCCACTGTGATACCCGATAAAACCAATCTCTTTAGCTGTGGATGTACTGCACACTCAAAAACATCATTCAGCAGTAGTACAGAGGGGTGTACAGGTATATTCCAATTTAAGAGGTTTGATAGTTGCTGGGTCACTTCTTTCCAGAATATCTTAACTGGTGGGCAGTCCCAGTACATGTGCATAAATGTCCCCTCGTCCCCATTTGTACATAAGGAGCATTTGGAGTCTTGTATAAGACCCATTTTTTTCAGTCTTATAGGAGTCAAGTATGTCCTGTGAATATAGTTAAGATTGATTTGTCTTGACTATAGGAAAGTCAAGACTTTCCAGGTCTGGTATATCCCTCCTCCAGACGGAGTCTAGGTGGAGGGTTTCATATGAGGACGTTAGTAATGGATCATAAAAATCTGAAACAAAACCTCTTGATGTCTCTCTTTCATAGAAGAATTTGTGGTATCTGTGGTGTACAATTGGTATATTTAATCGAACACCGTGAGCCTTCAAACATGCCAATAGCTGTGCGTAAAAGTAATATGTGGACTTGGCGAGATTACATTTTTTGCGTATTTCATTGAAACTACAAAAACCCTGTATTCATGGTATTTCTATAATTTTGTGACCAAAAAGGGTGGAAATACCATGATGTTGCCACCAGTATCATGGTTTAAATGAGATTATACAATTTAAGTACAAAATTGGTAGCATGATAATACATGACATTTACCATGGGGCAGGAGGGTGAAAACATTCACCATTGCTATGGTGATCTTACATGATCACACTGGTGTGCAGACTTTACCAATGGCAGCGGCAAAAAATTATAATTTGCTCATGGTATCTGGCTCTGGTCCTTATGAGTGCCCATAATAACATACTAAGAATTCTGAAGCATGTGTGCCTCTGGTGTAACTGTGTGGTTAAATTACGTATATTAAATTACATAAATTACGTAGCAATGTGCAAAATTGTAGTCTGCACTACTGCATGACCACACATAATAGAATGATCCTAAACTCTGGCTTTGAACCCTTATCAAAATAGATGGAACGTTCTCATGGACTACTGCTACACCACTCCCTCTGGAAACCCTAACGATGACATCCGCTATGACCTTTTCTTTAGGTAACTCTGAAGTATGAGAAATATCTATACATTTTTCTTGTTGTTCTTGCTGTCCCTTCTAATAACCCTCTATCTTCCCCACCTGAGGTAGCTGTGAAAAAGACCCCCAGACCACGGTCTTTGAGAACGGGAAAAGCCAAATGGGACGCTTTGCCTTTGAAGTGTTCCGCTTCGTCAAGCACAAGAACCAGAAGATGTCCACCGTCTTCCTGCACTGTGTCACCAAGCTGTGTCGCGCTGATGACTGTCCCCTGCTCATGCCGGTGAGGCTCATGTAGGGTAATTTAATGTTTTCTTTTATTTAATTTTCTAAACAAACAAACAGAAGCAACACAAAAAAATAAGAAATAACAAACAAGATACATGAAAATATCACAAAACTAAAAGGGCCATTCACCTGAATTGGCCTCACCAATTCACACCATCTCCTCCTTTGTATCATCAAAAGGCCAAAACGAACACCGCGACTGGGAGTCGAACCAACAATGATTGTGGCACTCTCTTAACATTTAACAGTTAGGGTTTGGGTGTGTCTCGGTAGACTTGAGGTAAAGGCACCTCCCACCTCCATCGCAAGCGCCTGGGGTGAGAGCCTTTTTGGTTTGCCATCCTCAATATTTTGACATTTTCATCCAGTTTTCATCCAGTATGTTACCAGTCAAAATGACTAAAAGCTAGCAGCCCCTTGGCTCCCTTTTATTACCTTCATTCAGTTTCATCCTTTACAGGCAATGCTGGGCAAATTACTCTGTAGGGCCAGTTATTCGAAAATACCTCACAATACAGTTCCCTTTGTTTTGATTTGATTTTGACTATGGTTACCAATTTGATTCGATTTTGGTTACAATTTGGTTTTTGCATCCATGCACCTACACAACACATACAGTACAGTATCTATCTAATAATTCACATGCATAAAAACACATAAATATTATACAGATTGTATATAGTGTGACTGAAATGTTGAGAATTTATGCAAACTATATTGTGTATCATCTGTGTGTATTCTGATATGGACAAGTTGGAACAAAGATTCTCTTGATCTGGCCGGGTGTGGTGCACTCAGAGTCCCCCAGAGAGTTCACTGGCTCCGGGCAATAGCTGGCAAACAGAATGTCCATCTAGAATATTGAATCCTCTGTTTATCTCTGTTTATGTTGTTTCAGTAGATTTTTGTCAATACTTTACTTTTGCCTAGAAGAATTTATGTTCTTCCTCTCTTCCTCTACGCCTGCGGTGTGTGGTCCTTTGTTTTTCTCTGTCAATGGCCCAATCCCACCCTGAACACCTGGCCACCCCAGTCTTTATCAATTGCCCACTTAGCGTGAACATTGCAAGGTGATCAATCACTGCATTTGCATTTAGGTTAGGATGAGATATGAGATAATGAGCACTCCGATTTCTAATGGTCATATAGTAATATTCTCAAACTACTGTACTGTATGCGTGACTTTTGCTTCAAAACAGTATTCCATAATATGGGATGAATATTGTCCCTAGGTTCGAGTGCTAAGACCAGCGGATGGCCACTCAGTATTGAGGGCTGATAGAAGGTGCAGAAGGACCAGTCACCACCCCTTGGTGACTTGCATTTGAGATGCCTTTTGATTGATTGATTGATTGATTGATTGATTGATTGATTGATTGAAAATGTTATTAACAGATTGCAGAATGGGTACAATACAGTACAGCTCAATACACACAATTGTTAAGGGGAGGCAGACCAGAGAAAGACTTTCGTCTTGTTTACATCAGGGTCCCCCATTTTCAATTCATCATAACATGACATACATGACATACAGATAGACAGTACTGCTACATCTAGACATTTATGACAAATCAGATCTACAAATACATTACTGTTTGTGATACAAAAAGGGTCTAAAAAAGAGAGTATATCATTTGAGGGGGAAGAAACTGTACATTGGAGGAGGTTGGGTAGGTGGGGTGGGGGGGGGGGGGGGGACTGTACATTGGAGGTGGTTGGGTGGGTGGGGTGGGGGGGGTCCCTTCACTGTTACGAATGGAACGTTTCGTTGGCATGGTGGAATGTGGAACCCAATTGCAGCAGATAAACGGAGAGAGAATTGACAGTTGGCGGAATGCATGGTTGGCTCTTTCAAAATAACGTGCACTTTATTTGTGATACACGGAGCATAATATATAAAAGAAACACTTGAAACTAGGAAAGAAAAGAGAGACCGTGGTCTCCAAAAACGATATAAACACAACTACACAGAGTACTCACGACGGTGAACAGCAAACAAAAGTAATGACCCAGCAAAGGACTGCTGGGCCGACAACACTTAAATACAAGGACTAATTAGAGACAAGAGGATGATTAGTGAATGACACACAGCTGGGGAGATGACTAAACAGAAAACATAACAAGGTACATATACAAAACATGACAAGACCAAACGCACATAGATACAACACAAGGGAGACAAAACTAAATTAGACAATGGTGCACAGCACCGACAACAGATGAACACACAACAGATTAGTGATGACAGACAGGACATTAATAAGTAAAAGACAACAAAGATGAATACACTGAACTAGGCCACCTGGTGGTTGAGAGCCGTAGTTCAGGTATGGGAAATGTGCATGGACAGATGGGGGTTGTGGAGCAGGACCGGGGGGGAAATGTCCATAGACAAATGGGGGTTGTGGAGCAGGACCGCGGGGACGTTACACTTTACAGCTGTGGGTAGGGCGTTCCACATTGATGTGACATAATTGCGAAATGTGTTTAGTCCCTTGTTTGAGCCGAATCTGAGTCCCACATTCATCCATGTCATCAAGTGGTGAAGTCGGCAGAAGTGGTCAATTTTAGATTCGGCCAATTACTGGAGTGATTGCTATGTATGGACAGTTGAATGTGACAAAGTGTATCTTACTCACTCTGCACACTTCTCGTTACCATTGGTTTGTGGGATGTAAAACGTATGTGTTAATATATTACTTTTCTGTCTGTCAGACAAACAAAAAGAGCCCAACATCCTTCTTTTCCTCTTTCCCTACCCAGCTTGAGTGAGTTTTATGGTCGGAAGCCTGAAGGTTTGGAGCCCACAAGCAAAGTCCCACCACAACACATGTTCTTGGGACCTTGACTAAACAAAGAACTTTCTTTGTGAGCAGCTCTTCCCTGATAACAAAGTGCCAAAGAGAGCCCCTTTCTTCTCTCTTTGAATTGTGTGGTTGCTAGAACTAATGGCTGCAGAACTCGAGAACTATTAGGAATGTCTGACCACTAGGTTTGTCTGACACCAAAACCTGCACGGACTACAACTTATGTTACCAGTTAGGGTACCTTGTACTTGGGCTGGGCGATATAACAATAATGATAATTATCGCGATATATTTTAATAATCGATATCGCCTGCAACTTAAAGTAATGGCTTTGCTTGTCCAAATGACAATACTGACCAAATTGAGATTTATTTTTCTCTTGTCCATTTATTTTGTTTGCTTTCTAATTTAAAATACAGTTTGAAACCGTCTGTACACAGTAGGCTATGTGTGCTAGCAGAGCTAGACTCCAGTCACGAGTCACGGTGCACATGTGCGGTGGTTTGTCCACAAAAAAAGCGCCAAAAGATAGAAAAGAAACTAGCAGAGCCAGAACTGTTCAACTCCCCTGGAGCCACAGCCAGCAGAGAAGCCGGTTTACTTTCGCTTTCAAACCAGCTGCAGCCTGAGAACTGGAGTGTGAGGGGATGTAACACTAAAGATGGCGGCAACGACAAAGAATTGCTGCAAAATAAACATACATCTGTTGTTTAAAAAAAAAAATATATATATATATATATATATATATATATATTTATACTTATAACAATATCGATAATATCGAATATTGAGTGATATGATATTGTTATCGATATCGTTATTGTAACTGAGGGGTACAATTCCCTGACTGTATTGAGAGTATGGTATTATTAAACCACTACTTAGTTATGTACTTTAATTACTGGCCATACAGTACATGAATATATATGGTGAACACCCACACAAGAATACGGCAATGACACAAAGTTCTATTTAGAGGGTATTTATTATTATCAGAGCAAGCAACGTTAGGTTACAGATTGAGAATTATACTCGCGCTTGTAAGGCGAAGAACACACGTAAAGTAGGTCAAGAGCGTAAGTCAATGAGAATAGTAAGATGGGTCTAAACTGACGCCACCTGTAGCATAGCAATTACATAAGGCACACTAGTACCAGCTGGAGACACTGGGGGGTTCCCTCCGGGTGTAAGGCCGGCAGGGTAGAGGAATGTTCGGGTGCAAAGTCTGGGTCAACGAGGAATAACGAGGTTCCAGATACAGGAACCAGTGCAGTACTCCCTTGATCGGTAGACAAAGCAACAGCTATAATCCAGTATGCTCGACAGCATGGATGAAAGCTAGCCAGCCTCCTCCTAGAGGCGGGCTCGAGGGATGCTCCTCACGGGGGTAGATCCCACACGATAGTGGGGTAGACGGTTCTCTGCTCCAGCAGTCACGGTACCAAAGCAATATAATCCAACCAGAAAAGGTTCTGCAGTCGCCGGTGTAGGTTCTCCGGTGTACATATCCAACGGTTCTCGTCTAGGACTCCTCGGGTGGGGGCACGAGTTTAGGCCGCCCAGCCTGGATAAGTGCACTAGCTATATACACGACGAACCGGTGGTAATGCTGGTCACTGAAGAACGGTAGCCGCACGATACACTATAAATGATAGACTATTACTTCACATTAGAATAAGTCGAACTCAACGGTACTGCGTTAAACTCTGACACTTTAGCAATCTATTCGCACGCGGTTCTCAAGGCTCTATTCAGGGGCAAAGTTGCCCACTTCACTACACGTTGTCTCGTGGTGAAGGCATCAACGTTTTAGTGCTAAGTGATGCTGTATCCACCTGCGCCGTATTTATACGTAAGGTGAATTATCTAGTGCCAACCTCAGTTCTGTCTCGTATTACTGCGCAGACTTGGACATGTTGAGACATGCCTTGGCGTTGCCTTTGAACTTGCCATTGGGGGTATGGTCGTTGGCGCCTAGGGGTCGCTGTCCAATAGGAGAGCGAATATTATGGTCTGGTTTGTACCCAGGTAAAGGGATATTCCGTGTATATATACAAAGAATATACAAGGGATATCAAACGATATACAAATATTATACAAGGGATCTCAAGCAATAAATATATATATTCGGTTTAATCTGACCCTTTGTAACAGCCGCCTCCTAATTAGTCCGCACCTAATTAGATAAAGCAAAGACAGATTAATCGTCTTGTCAACTACTCAATGTCTGTTGTGGGGAGTAGGGCAATTCACACAGTCAGTGGGTCATGATCGTCATCAAGGGAGTCAGGGAGCCTTGGCAACTCTATCAGCCTCGCCACGGGTCGGGTGTATGTCCGTCCCTGGACAAGAACTTCTGCCGCTCTGACCTTTCCGTCGGCACCAGTGATCACTTTGCTTACGCGGCCGGCCGGCCACATAGCTCGGGGTAGTGACTGGTCCACGATCATGACGACTGTGTCCTCCGTCAAGTTGTCTCTATCTTTTACCCATTTCTGGCGGGTTTGTAGAGACGGTAGGTAGTGGAGGAGGAAACTGTTCCAAAACTTGTCAGCCAATACTTGACTGTACCTCCACATTCTTCGGCCGTTCGCTTCTTCGGGTCTGTACACCGTCTGTGGGAGCGCGGGGTCCAGCCGCACCATCAAGAGAGTGTTGGGGGTGACTGGGTCGACATCAGCTACATCACTTGAGACGTAACCGAGGGGCTTTGAGTTCAATACTCCCTCGATCTCTGTGAGGACTGTCGTGAGGACTTCTTCAGCCACGGTCTGGGCCCCAAGCACGGCGTACAGGGCTGTCTTTATTGAACGTACTTCTCGTTCCCAGGTTCCCCCGAAGTGAGGGGCGTTCGGGGGGTTAAACTGGAAGTCAATATGAGAGGGAGCGAGGTGGGTCTTAAGTTCTGGGCCCATGGCTTGGAAGCTCTCTCTCAGCTCTCTTTCTCCGCCTTTGAAGTTTGTCCCGTGATCAGACAATAATATAGACGGTTTTCCTTTTCGCGCTGTGAATCTCCGGAAGGCCATGAGGAATGAGTCCGTACTCATGGTCGGAAGGAGTTCTATGTGTATTGCTCGGGTGGTCATGCATTTGAATACAATGCCCCACCTCTTCTCCGTCCCTCTTCCTTTCTTCACGTACAGCGGGCCGAAGCAGTCCATGCCGGTGGAGTGAAAGGGCTTGTCGCCAAGTCGGAGGCGACAGGGAGGCAGGTCAGCCATCCTGGGTATACTGGGCTGTGCTCGCCACTTGCGACAGTCTAGACAGGTCCGCTGGAAGCGTCGTACTGCTTCTCTTCCATTCAGTATCCAATAGCGACGTCGGATCTCAGCGAAGACTCTCTCTGCCCCAGCGTGGTGCACATCCTCATCGTATTTCTTTATGATGAGCTCGGTGACCTTGTGTCGGCTGTTGAGGACATCCGTTAAGTCCGGGGCTCGTCTCAGACGACCACCCACTCTGATGAGGTCATGGGCGTCGCGCTCAGTAGCCAGGTGGAGCAGTCTGCTGTCTGACGGGACTGGCTTTGATCCCTGCAGACAGTCTAGCTCCTCGGGGAACGAGTCTCTTTGGGCTCGCTGTAGCAGAAGGAGTTCTGCTTCTTCGTAGTTAGCGGCGTTAATGTCAGTAGTGGAGGGAACCTCAGGGTGGTGCCACAGGAATGTCTCCTACTGCGCACTCTCAAGGGTGGGGCAGTCGTCTATGTTAGGGTCGGTGGGGACTGGTGTGTGCGTCAACCCACAGAACATAGATTTCTTCATCTCTGCCTCCTCTTGACTAGCCTCCCGTGGGGTGGGGTTAGGCCACTCTTCTTCCGGGAGCTTGAGGAACTCAGGACCGTCACTGTAGATATTGTGACGTGTGAGGTCATCTAGGGACATCCCCCGTGTGATGACATCTGCTGGGTTCTGTTTCGTGTCCACGTACCTCCAGCATGCTGATTCTGTTAAGTCTTGGATCTCTGTGATTCTGACTCCCACGAAGACCTTGTATCTACACGAATCGGACTGGATCCATGTGAGTACGGTCATGGAGTCTGACCACAGGATTGTTCTTTGCACCGGGATGGTGAGTTCACGTTGGATTAACGTGGCGAGTTGCGCGCCTACCAGGGCTGCGCAGAGCTCTAGACGCGGGATCGATTGTTGCTTGCGGGGGGCTATCCTTGAGCGAGCCAGGATGAAGGCTGTGTGTATTTCTCCTCCCTCCTCTCGGGCCCGCAAGTAAGCCACCGAGCCGTAGGCTACTTCTGAGGCATCGCTGAAGACGTGCAGGTCCATCTGGCACGTCTCCAGCCGCACTGTGGGTGGGAAGTAGCTGCGGCGTATGTTCACATTTGGGAGCGAGTTGAGTTCTTTTTCCCACTCTCTCCAGGTGGAAGCGAGGTGTTCGGGTATGGGGTCGTCCCAGCCCTGTTCCTTGTCCCACAGCTCTCGTACAATCATTTTTGCCCTGGTGGTGTAAGGTAGGATACATCCCAACGGGTCATATTGTCTGGCGAGTGTTCTGTATACACTCCGTCTGGTGGTCGGTAGAGAAGTCGGCCTTCCCTGCTCCGTGGTCAGGGGTGTGTATCTGTAATGGAGCGAGTCTGTTTTGAAGCGCCAGACTAGTCCTAATGTCATTTCTTGGGCTTCCCCTGGGATGGTCGCCATCCAGGTCTCGCTGCTTGCTGCCTTGTTCTCTGGGGAGAGGCTGCGAAGTACTTGAGGGTCGCTGCTGGCCCACTGCCGGAGATCAAAGCCGCCTTTGATCAGGGAGGCGCGGAGCTTGAGTAGGAGGGCTTTGGCTTCTTCTGGCGTCGAGACGCTTTGCAGACAGTTGTCCACGTAGAAACTCCTCTCTACACTTTGTCTGACCTCCTCGTCAGCTGCTGGGTCCTCTGCGACATGTTTTTGCAGTGCGAACGTAGCACAGCATGGGCTGCATGTGGTTCCGAAAGGGAGGACCTCCCATTGGTAGATGGATGGTTGCTCATCCCCGATCCTCTCTCTCCATAAGAACCGCAGCAGGGGCTTGTCCTCTTCCACTAGTCGCACCTGCAGGAACATCCCTTTGATGTCGCCGCTGATGGCCACCTTGTCTTGGCGGAAACGTAGCAACACGCCTAGTAGAGAGGGGCCAAGTGTTGGGCCGGGCAAGAGTTCTTTATTCAGATTCTGTAGTCCGATCTGGTAGCTGCAGTTGAACACAATACGATCCTTGCCGTTGTGGTGGACCTTGTGGTGGGGCACGTACCATGATTCGGTCGTCTGATCGGCCTCTTGAATGTCAATTTTCTTTATGTGTCCCGCTGTGATTAGCTTGTCAATCTCAGCGCGGTACACAGTGGCTTGAGTGGGGTCTTTGGCTAGACGCCGCTCGGTGTTCAGTAGATATCGCTCCGTCGCTTCTTTTGAGGCGCGGAGGGTGGGCATACCCTCTCGCCTCAAGAGTGGAGTTGCGTATCTCATCACTCCATTGACCTCGACTCTCTTTGTCCTCTGCTCGAGGAGGGTTATGGCATAAGTGTCTTCCTTTGATCGAACGAGTTTCTTTTCATTCTTAAAGGGCATTGCGTCTAATGTCCATAGCCTCTCGACGTGCTGTAAGAGGGTGGTGTCTTCTTCTTTTATTCTTGAGTGGAGGCAACGAGTGGCTGCTGGTCGGTTGGGAGACCTAGAGAGGGGGCCTTGTAGTGTCCATCCTAGGCGGGTCTCGACTGCTGCTGGACAGCCTCTGGGCCCGATGTGGACCCGGTCCGTTGGGACGATGAGGTGTGCGTGGTCGGATCCTATGAGCAGGGTCGGGGTGGCGCCGTCGATGAGCGGTATAGGTAGTTGACGTAGGTGCACGTATTTTTCCATCAGCTTGGGGATGGGGTAGGTGTACTGTGACAGGCCTATGTCTTGGCTGGTGAAGGCGTTAGTAATCCTATACTGCTTCTCGGGCTGCCCGACTGCTGCGATCGCGAAGGAGACATTTTCACCCTTTATGGTCTTCAGGTCTCTTCCTATAGTACGGATTGTCATTGTTTCTTCGCTCCCCCGCATACCCAGCCGGGCTGCGGCGGATGCGAGGAGGAGAGTCTTTTCTGACCCATCGTCCAGGGCGGCGTAAGTGTCCATGACCTTGTCCTCGTAGCTTAATATCACTCGGACCACTTTCAAGAGCACTCGGGAGCTCCCGCTGCTGGCGGGGTCGATATACATGACGTTCACTCTCGAGCTACTTGGGGGTGCGAGTTTCTTCTTGTTGCTGTCATGCAAGACATCCAAGCGGGCGCTGTCACACTTGCTGCATTTCTTCTTTAAACGGCACCCGGCTGCCATATGGCTGCGCGCGCAGCGGAAGCAGCGGTGGTTGGCTTTGATCCACTGACTCACCTCGTCAGCGGTCATCTTCTTGAAAGTGTCACATTGAGACAGCCAATGTTCTTTCTCACAGTACTGGCATACAATCTTCCACTTCTCTTTCGTCGAGGGGGTGTTGTGGTTCTTGTGCTGCGGTACTGATTCGGCTTGGTGCATAACGGTCACCGACCGGCGGTTATCATTAGATCTCCGAGGTCCATCTCTTGGGCTTGGTCCACTCCACACGAACGTATCCAGTCGTAGGCTGCTGACTTCTCTCGCGAGGAAGTCGGCCAGGTCTAGGAGGGATGGCTCGGGACCGTCGGGATCACGGTGGTCTCTCTGCCGCCGAAAGCGCTCTTGGCGGGCTGGAGGGAGCTTCTCTAGTATTCGTTCTACATTAGAGTTAGCATATAGTTCATTTCTCCCTTTTTCCTTTTGGGACCCCAGCATCCCTACCAGGGATTGTACCTTGATAGAGAGGTCATCCAGTGCTCTATTGTCTTTGGCTGGGGGGAGACGGTCAATATTCCTTATTTCTTGTATCACGTAGTCCCATATGCATCCATAACGCTGGTCGAGGGCCACTGGAGCCGCGGAGTATGGGGTGCTTGAGTTGGAATATGCCAGCGCTATATTATGCGCTCTGGGCACCTTGAGATGCTTGAGGAGGATGGCATATTTGTACGACTCATCAGGGACGTCGGACATCATAGTCTCTAAGCACATCCGTAATTCCGTGTACTGTGCTCTGTCCTCGTGCGTAAAGTCGGGGAACGTCGGTGTGCCAAGGTACGATGCCATGGATGGCTGGCACATCGGTGAGCGTTGGGGAAGAGGCCTCCTGGGCGAGTCTCCCTGTACGTGTTGTCGTGGGCTGGTACTTGGTGGGTACCAGAGGCCGGGTACCCAGGTGCTGTTCCTCGGGGCTGACGGTGCGTCAAACTCACCCGTGAGTTGAGTCGGGGGTTTGTAGCGCAGTGACTCGGGGGTGAAGTCTGGGCTGTACTGGGCCTCCTGGTCCTGAGTACGTTGCTGCTGGTGGGCTTGACCTTCCTCCTCTTCCTCTTCCTCTTCTAGGTCTTCTAGGTCTTGAAGTCTTCTATTCAGTCTCTCGGCGGCGTAGGCCGGTTCTTCCCGGTTGCTGGGTCTCGTATGGACCGGTCGGGGAGGGGGTTTGGAGACGTAGATAGGATCCTTCTGTTGGCCGGGTTCCGGGTCACTTGGTCGGGTAGGGGAAGGTGCCCTAGACCCTTGTCGTGATGATGTCCTGGAGCTCCGTGCGGAGAGAGGGGGTGTCGCCCTGGCAATCAATTGTTCTATTATCTGCGCCTGCAGCCGGTCGCGCTCTGCTTCGCGCTGGGCGTGGGCTGCGTCGCGCTCTGCTTCGCGCTGGGCATGGGCTGCGTCGTGCTGTGCATTGGCGGCGGCGCGCTGTGCATCGGGTCTCTTTCAATGTTCTCTTCCGTCTGGAGGCGTCTAGTTGTTGCGCCTGGAAGCGCTCTCGCTGGGTTGCAGAGTGTTCGCGTTCACTAAGGGCTTGCGCTTGGAGTTGCGCGTGAAGGCGCTCTCGTTGGTCTGCTCGCTCGTCTGTTGAGCCTGAAGGCGTTCTCTTTCCATGGTAGAGTGTTCGCGCTCACTTAGTTGTTGCGCCCGGAGGCGCTCTTGTTCCATGGAAGAATGTTCGCGCTCACTAAGCGTCTGTGCTTGGAGTCGATCGCGTTCAGTGGAGGCTGCCAGGGTGGCGATGAATGCCTGCGCCAGCATCTGGTCCGCTTCGCTGGGGGATGACACTGACGGAGGTGATCGGCTTCTGACAGTGCTCGTTGGAGATCTGTTCTCTTGGCGCGCCCTGAGGTCCATCTCCTGGGCGCGCTTCTCTTCTGATGGTGTGTCGGGTTCTGTCCCTGGAGCGCTTTCTTTATCCTGGAGCTCTCCGGGGATTATACCGTTGACGTTGTCTGGGGGTATAGTCATGTCATGTCCCCCCTGGTCCCCCCCGTGAGCTTGGTCAGTTTCGTTAGAACCCACTAGGGTCTCTACTGGCAGGGTCGCCTGGTCGGTAGGATTTGACATGCTTTGACTATCCGCTTTATCCGCATTTAACATCTGTTTAAAGCTAGGTATTAGACTGACAGCGTATTCCTCTAGATAGGGAGGTGGCTGACGTCTGCGCTGCGGGCGTTCTAGCTTGGGAGAGCCGCTTGGGGAGTGTTCACCGCTGGCCATGGTTAATATCAATATTATATTAGATATTACACTGATACCCTCCGGCTCGAAGGACCAATTGTAACTGAGGGGTACAATTCCCTGACTGTATTGAGAGTATGGTATTATTAAACCACTACTTAGTTATGTACTTTAATTACTGGCCATACAGTACATGAATATATATGGTGAACACCCACACAAGAATACGGCAATGACACATAAAGTTCTATTTAGAGGGTATTTATTATTATCAGAGCAAGCAACGTTAGGTTACAGATTGAGAATTATACTCGCGCTTGTAAGGCGAAGAACACACGTAAAGTAGGTCAAGAGCGTAAGTCAATGAGAATAGTAAGATGGGTCTAAACTGACGCCACCTGTAGCATAGCAATTACATAAGGCACACTAGTACCAGCTGGAGACACTGGGGGGTTCCCTCCGGGTGTAAGGCCGGCAGGGTAGAGGAATGTTCGGGTGCAAAGTCTGGGTCAACGAGGAATAACGAGGTTCCAGATACAGGAACCAGTGCAGTACTCCCTTGATCGGTAGACAAAGCAACAGCTATAATCCAGTATGCTCGACAGCATGGATGAAAGCTAGCCAGCCTCCTCCTAGAGGCGGGCTCGAGGGATGCTCCTCACGGGGGTAGATCCCACACGATAGTGGGGTAGACGGTTCTCTGCTCCAGCAGTCACGGTACCAAAGCAATATAATCCAACCAGAAAAGGTTCTGCAGTCGCCGGTGTAGGTTCTCCGGTGTACATATCCAACGGTTCTCGTCTAGGACTCCTCGGGTGGGGGCACGAGTTTAGGCCGCCCAGCCTGGATAAGTGCACTAGCTATATACACGACGAACCGGTGGTTATGCTGGTCACTGAAGAACGGTAGCCGCACGATACACTATAAATGATAGACTATTACTTCACATTAGAATAAGTCGAACTCAACGGTACTGCGTTAAACTCTGACACTTTAGCAATCTATTCGCACGCGGTTCTCAAGGCTCTATTCAGCGGCAAAGTTGCCCACTTCACTACACGTTGTCTCGTGGTGAAGACATCAACGTTTTACTGCTAAGTGCTGCTGTATCCACCTGCGCCGTATTTATACGTAAGGTGAATTATCTAGTGCCAACCTCAGTTCTGTCTCGTATTACTGCGCAGACTTGGACATGTTGAGACATGCCTTGGCGTTGCCTTTGAACTTGCCATTGGGGGTATGGTTGTTGGCGCCTAGGGGTCGCTGTCCAATAGGAGAGCGAATATTATGGTCTGGTTTGTACCCAGGTAAAGGGATATTCCGTGTATATATACAAAGAATATACAAGGGATATCAAACGATATACAAATATTATACAAGGGATCTCAAGCAATAAATATATATATTCGGTTTAATCTGACCCTTTGTAACAGTTATCGCGATATCATTTTTGGCCATATCGCCCAGCCCTACCTTGTACACTGCACCTTGTGTATATGGTTTACTTTTACTCTTACTCATAATATATATTCAGATAAAAAATGTGTATTGCCTATATTTATTATTTATTTATGAGTAACGTATATTATAACCGATAGGTCATACAGACCCTGATCTGCATATTTGTTTACACTGTTACACTGTTTTTGTCTCATATTTTAATATTAAGATGTAATTATATTGTTTACACTGTATATTTTTCTCATATTTTTATATTCAGATCTAATTGTATTGCCTATATTTATGTCTTTCTATTACCCTGCCCATACCTGTACCTCTTATCTTGTCTTATCTTATCTTATATTTGGCTTGAGGGTTGACAGTGCACAGTCAAACGTGCACATATTTCTATCACCTTAGCTTAGGACAGGCAGCTACGGGCGGAGGTGCAACTATTGATGGTAATAAATTACCTCTGGATTTGGGAGCAAGTGAAATTCCAAATATCAAGGCCCTTCACACCGTGAGCCTAGAGAACATCAACCAACCTCATGTCAAGGGGCAGAGCCCTTGTTACTGGAACTAGGCTTCGTGGCTTATAGCTCCACAATTCAGATGTTACCATAAGAGCATATAGTATGAAAGGTTAGCATCCAGCTAATGGCGAAACGACACACTGCCTTGCATGGCTCTCTGTGTGGACCACTGCTCTAGAATCCAAGAGAAAGAACGGGTGCAAATTAAGATTGGCCAGAATAATTTCACTGTGCATCATAGAAGCCCATGGATCTCTGAGATTGTAAAACAAATGTTACTTTTAGCTTTTCTGTAACCAGGAAACAGCGATTATAAATGGCAATATTAGATGTGGTTAAAACTGTACATTTGGGATACAATAGGCCGTGCATGAAAACAACCCATTGCAGGCCCACATTAGGCATGCTCTCTCCCATCTGTTGGTATACAACCATGACTCGTGAGGCCAACCCCGTGATCCAAATTGATCGCATGATAAAATTATAATGTGTTGAATGTCATATCATGTAAGTATCATGTAAAAGTTTAAAATGGGAACAGACTATATGGGGCCTCGGTCTGACATAATACAAAATGTCTTGATTTGCTTTCCTATCAGATCTGTGGCAGCAGGAAAAAGAGAGATGTTTCAGAGGTGGGAGAAGCAAATTCTGCGTCTGGAAAGGCTGTCATCACAGCCGGGCCCATCATCACCCGGAGTGGTAGGCCTTCATTACACATCACCCTGCACCCAGACCAACCCTGCACCCAGACCAAACCTGCACCCAGACCAGGGGTGTAAAAAGTATCTGAGTAAAAAAAGTTAAATAGTATCTGGCTAAAAACACACTTGAGTAAAGTCAAAAAGTTTCTACTTTTAAATGTACTTAAGTACTAAAAAGTACTAAAAAGTTCAAACTTTTTTTCTGACTGTCTATTCTTCTGCAGGTGTTTAATCAAAGATCCCCTAGTCTTTCTAGTCTTGCATAAGGACCAATCAGCATGGGTATGGGCTGGTTAATTTTTCATTGATGGGGATTTGATTGGCTGTTTTTAAATAAAGTGCAGCCGCAGGATTAATAACGTTAACGTTAGTTCGGCCAGAGAAATAAATATACAAATTAAAATAGTTGGACCTGCGAGATTTGTACTTTGTAGGTCTGCATTTTAAATTTAAGGAGTAAAAAGTATGTTTTTTTTCTCTGAAATGTAATTGAGTAAAAGTACAAGTATACAAACCTAATAATACTCGAGTAAAGTACAAATCCCCCAAAACAGTACTTATTGTAACAAAGTACAATTACTCAAGTACTTTACACCCCTGCCCTGCACCCAGACCAACCCTGCACCCAGACCAACCCTGCACCCAGACCAACCCTGCACCCAGACCAAACCTGCACCCAGACCAACCCTGCACCCAGACCAGCTCCTCAACCTTGTCCTGCCATGAAGTTCTCCGCACTTTGATTCTGTCTGTGTAGCATGCCAGCCTATAATCCCGATCTTGAATATGTAAATAAAGTACTAATCGACCACAGGAAAAAGGTACATAATTATGTATGTTATGTTATGGCCATAGGTAATAATACAGACAAAATTATTTACGAAAATGTACAATGTGAAATATCTTCAGAAAACCTTTGAGTTCCCCTACTGTGGAACGAACCACAGATGCTTGCATGGGAGGTGGGAGGTGCCTTTACCTCAAGACTACAGAGACACACCCAAACCCTAACTGTTAAATGTTAAAACAAACCATCATCATAGTATTGCTGTGTTTGTATCTTTTAGCAGTGGTGAGAGAGTCACAATCATTGTTGGTTCGACTCCCAGTCGCAGTGTTTGTTTTGGGCTTTTGCTGATCCGAAACGTAAATATAATACTTATATAAGACGTAAATTACTTATGGCTATAACATAACATACATTATGTACCCTTTTTCCTGTGGTCGATTAGTACTTTATTGACATTTTCTGATGAGACATGTTGAGCATTCTCTCTAAACTCTTAGTATTTACATTAGAGCACTGTAAACTCTATTAATCACTCCCTTTGAACTTATGTTCATGCGCGCTGCTCATTCATCTCCTCCGCTCTGCTTTCCAACATGCCGCTCTGCTTTCCAAGAAATATGATGCCTTTCCAACGACCGCCTGACCCAAATGAAGATGATGATTTTAAATGTAATTAACTATAATTGATATTAGGTCAGGTAGGTCATACCAAGCCCCTTGTCTTCAGACAATCACAAGGCATCAAATTATTATGAGAACGTATGGGTGACCTAGATTATGCATACTGTACATAAGTCGCCTTTCATGCAAGTGCCTGCAGGCATCCTGCTCGCTCATTCACTGTATGGGAAATCACTCTCAAGCTAAGAGGCCTCTGCTGTGTCTATATGCACTGTACAGTTGGAGCCTTAAATGACCTTTCTATGTTTTACAGATGAAACACCTACCAACAACTCACAACTGGGTAAGTGGCCATCCATGTTCTACAAATAACAGACATGATATGAAATGATGACAATGTGAATGTTGTGACTTTCTTTCTTTTTTATTATTGTTATTATTTTCAGACCAGTGTCATGGACAGTGAACTGTGTTGTCCCAGATATCTGAGTGAACTGGTCTCCGATTTAACAAACAAAACACAAACAACAATACTGTAATCTTTTTAAAAATAGAACACATCAACCAACCCCTCACATACACACCAACCCTTCCAAATCAAATCAAATCAAATCAAATCAAATCAAATTGATTTGTAAGGCCCGACAACACACGTTAATGTCCCCATGGGCCGGACACGTCTTAAACAAGTCAAGAAGAAACATCACAATAAATCAAGAACAAAGACAAAATGCTTCCAGTGCAGATTCCACAAATCATCCCACTAGCTGTGGAAAAAAACGAATATTAAATGAGCGTTACTTCCCTTAGACACTAGTGAGAGGAAAAGGAAAGAAAGAAAGAAAGAAAGAAAGAAAGAAAGAAAGAAAGAAAGAAAGAAAGAAAGAAAGAAAGAAAGAAAGAAAGAAAGAAAGAAAGAAAGAAAGAAAGAAAGAAGATGGAAGGTAGCTTTTCTGGCAGGTCTTGTCAAATGATTTACTGGCGTCTGAAAGTGAAAGTGAAAACCCTTTTTTTTTGTATCTCCTTGAGCCAGCTATTGTGACGGTGGAAGAGTGTGAAAATTGGGTGCCTCTGGTGGTGGGACTCCAGATAGGGCCATGAGATGTCACTTTCTCAGCTTTGCTTTGCCACAGTGACTTTTTAACATGTTTATCTTACGATGTGAATACGATGTCTTTGTCTAATCATCATTTGGAAACAACAGTTTCAATACAAAAATAAGTAAGTTAATGTGTAGCTACTGTATTCTGAACCTGTGTATTTGGGCCAATGACACTCAATGACACTCAATCTTTTTTATTAATATGTCAAAAACAATATGTCAAATGGAAATACAGTATGTCAAGAGCAGAAGTTGGCATTCCAAACACAGCTCATTCGGTTGTCCTGGATGACTATGTGCAGTTATCTGTCATTGACACATTTACAGTAAGGATTCTATATACAGTTGTTCTTGCTACGTTGCACAGATCAGATGACTATGAATAGGTTGGCTTGTCTTCTTCGTGTCGTTCTCTCTATTACAGCCCAGCTAAACAGTCCAGTATTTCGTATGAACACGGTGACCAGCGCGCTCATCTCCGGCGTGATCATCCTGGGTGTCATGAGCCTGTGTTTCTTCATCTTCTCCCTGACCCTCCTCAAGGGCAAGAGCGCCTCGCCCGTCCTGTCCGGCGTTCGCAACCCAGCCTTCAACTGACCGCACCCTTCCACAACCTGCTATGGAACATACTTAGTAAGGGGGAAAAGAGGGTGTTTACATGCCATAATGTGTATGTATTCATATAAAAGGGGCAACAAAAGAAGCCTCAAGTGTTCATTTAGATAAATGCTAACAATTCTGTACAATGTACAATTAGCATAGGACCAGCAGTGGAATCTGTATGTGTGTTGTACTGTACTTGTGTTTGTGGTTTTGTTGCAGCCCTGTGACCTGCCAGACTACTGCTTCTCTGCATGTCTTAATTTGTCATGCAGACTTAACCCAGTTTAACTGGGACACACATAACATTTAATTCAATACCTCAGCTATACAGCTTCCAATTGCAGGGTGTAGGATCAATTACATGCAATACGTAGTAGTGTATAAAGGACTGGTCAAACTCGCACTTCTTGTTTAGAGGGGGAAATGTAAGCAGGAGACCTTCAATGGATGCATGACAATGGGGGGCTTTGACACTGAAAGGCTGTATACAATATTCTGTAAAATAATTAGGGTAAGATTAAGAAAGATGACAAAAGGCCTTAGTGGTCAAGTTGTAAAGACTCCAAGACCAGTATGTTTAAGGACTGTCATGAAAACCTAAATAACTATATTGATATTCTAGTTAATTATACAAATCTTTAATTTATTAATGTTGCTTTTCATTAGAAGGGTAATGTAATGAGCAATGTTAACAGACAGTTACCTACCTAAATACTAAAAATATATAGCTTTGTAGGCAATGTATACAATGTGGCAATAAAATAGTCATATAATGTACCCCTATAATATAATGTATACATACATAATTTTTTGTTTTAACTTCATCTTATTAGAATGCGTTTCATAAAATGTTGATAATACTCCATTCTTTAATAATGTTCAAAGTGTGTGCATATAGCAAAAATTGCACTTTCATTTGTGATTAAAATGTGCAGAGTGCTGAGTTTCTAAACAAATGGTGTACTCATTGAATTTCCTTTCTAACTCCTGCTGTGGTTCATTCATTTGTAGGCAATATCCGTATAACTTTCAAATGTGTGCTTTATTGGACTGGGTTCTTTAGATTGATACAGAGGCTAAGCACAGTGTCACACTTTCTTTTTTTTATTGTTTTTGTAGATTTGTATTGTTTTTACTACCGGGCAGTCCGGTAGAGAGAGAGAGAGAGAGAGAGAGAGAGAGAGAGAGAGAGAGAGAGAGAGGAAGAACGGGAGACAGAGTGGGGGGGAGATATTCGGCAAAGGACGCCGGGTCTGGGAATCGAACCTGGGTCGGCCGCTTCGCAACGCGTTACATGGTTCGCCACTTGGGCGCCCCGCAGTGTTTACATTTACATTTAGTCATTTAGCTGACGCTTTTATCCAAAGCGACTTACAAGTTCTGTACGACAAGTCATCAGGAAGGGCACAACTCTATCAGCTGAGAAACAATGTTCATCAAAGTGTTGAGTGCTACAGTGTAGGTTAGTTTATTAGGACAAGTGCATGACAGTAAGGTTAGTTAGGGTTAGATCTTTTATTTTTATTTTTTTTATTCAGATAATGGTTGAAGAAGTGCGTCTTTAGTCGACGGCGAAAGATTGGACGGGTTTCGGCTGTCCTAACTGGGGTGGGTAGTTCATTCCACCATTGTGGGGCAAGGACTGAGAATAGGCGACTTCTCTTTGATGACCCTCCCGGAGCTTGGATAGGAGTAGGTTTGAGACGGCCAGAAGATGCAAAGCGTAGGGGTCGTGAGGGTGTGTAGTTAGAGACCATTGACCGGAGGTAGGCGGGAGCGGTTCCATTTGCCGCACGGTATGCTAGGTCGAGGGCCTTGAACCGGATTCGTGCAGCAATGGGGAGCCAGTGCAGGTCCCTAAGAAGTGGGGTGACATGGGCCGACTTGGGTAGGTTTGAGATCAGGCGGGCCGCTGCGTTCTGAATGAGTTGAAGAGGCTTAGTGGCAGTGGCCCGGGAGGCCAGCGAGCAGTGCGTTGCAGTAGTCGAGGCGGGAGATGACTGTTGATTGGACGAGGAGTTGGGTGGCTTCTTTTGTCAGGAAGGGGCGGATCCTTCCGACGTTGCTCAGGAGGAATCTGCAGGTTCTGGTTGTCGCTGTGATGTGAGCAGAGAAGTTCAACTGGTCGTCGAGGACAACACCAAGGTTCTTGGCGGTCGGGGACGTGGTCACAGCTGCATTCTCGACTGTGATGGAAAGGTCGGTCAGGGGGGAGGATTTGGCCGGCAGGTGGAGCAATTCTGTTTTGCTTAGGTTCAGTTTGAGGTGGTTGGTCGTCATCCAGGCGGAGATGTCGGACAGACAGGCCGAGATCCGCTCAGAGACGTGGATATCTGAGGGAGGGAAGGAGAGGAAGAGTTGAGTATCGTCGGCATAACAATGATAGGAGAAGCCATGAGATGGGATAATGTTACCCAGTGATTTAGTGTAGAGGGAGAAGAGAAGGGGTCCTAGAACCGAGCCCCGGGGGACACCCGTCCGCAGGGGGCGGGTGGCCGACAGGGTCCCTCTCCATGACACTTGGTAGGAGCGGTCATTGAGGTATGATGTCAGCCATTTCAGCGCAGAGCCAGCCACTCCCATTCCTGCGAGGGCCGCGAGGAGGATCTGATGGTTGACTGTGTCGAAGGCTGCAGATAGATCTAGGAGAATCAGGACAAAGGAGAGGCCTTTCGCTTTTGCTAAGTGAAGTGCCTCTGTGACCGCAATGAGGGCCGTTTCTGTGGAGTGGCCAGTCCGGAAGCCAGACTGATTAGGGTCTAGGTCTCTAGGAGGTCATTCTGTAAGAGATAAGCAGTAAGTTGGTTGGATACAGCACGTTCAAGTGTTTTAGAAAGGAAGGAGAGAAGTGAGACAGGACGATAGTTGTCTATGACGGTGTGGTTCATGGTTGGTTTTTTTATGAGGGGCGTGACTCTGGCTTGTTTTAGGGAGGTGGGGACCACCCCCGAGTTGAGTGAGGAGTTGATGGTTGCAGTTAGGAATGGGAGGATGTCTGGTGCTAATGGTCTGGAGGAGTGGGGAGGGTAGCTGGTCCAGCTGGCATGTAGTCGGACAGTTCGACGTTACCAGTGTCAGGGTCTCGGCTTCTGTAATGGGAGAGAAAGATGACAGAGTGAAGGAAGAGGTTCTCGATTCAGCATTTGGAATGGGTGGGGGTTGGAAGAAGGAGCTGCGGATGTTCTCCACTTTTTTCGGCAGAGAAAGATGAGGGCGGAGGGGGTGGGGGGGGAGTGAGGAGGGAGGACATGGTAGCATGCAGTTTGCGAAGATTCTTGGCAGAGGCCTCGATCCTGGGTGAAAGAAAGAACCTTTGGCATTAGTAATGGTTTTGGAGAATGTTAACAAGAGGTTGTGATTATGTGTCGATGTCAGCAGTGAGGCGTGACTTTCTATACTTCCTCTCAGCCGCTCTCAGGACCTGTCTTTGTTCTCTCACTTTGTTCTCTTTGTTCTCTCACACTTAACCCTTTCACTGCCGCACTACCAAAACGGTTAATCCTTTCACTGTGACAATACACAGAAGGTTAACCCTTTCACTGCCATACGACAGCATGTTAACCATTTCACTGCCACACTACAGAAGGTTAACCCTTTACTATCACACTACCGACGGTTACTGTGATAGTAAAGGGTTAACCTTCTGTAGTGTGGCAGTGAAAGGGTTAATGTGTTGAATGCATTGCTCCCTGATGAAAGGGAATTCATTTCAAATGAGATAATCCTTTGCCGCTGTATCAGTACATTGCAGCTGCGTCACTTTGTGTTTTACGTGTTGGATATAGGCTTTTGCATGGAAATGCATGTACCTAATGTACCAAACCAGATGGTTTAACTAGCTTTTATGTTATATTTTAATGATGAAAAAATGGCATCAGTCTAAAGAAATGTTATTTGATCAACGTTCAATCAAGCTGAAAATGGGCTGGATAGTAGCCGATATACTGAATCGATTTAACTGGTTTAGTCATTTATAATATATAATATAATAAATAGTAATATAAAGCTAGAATAATGCAGACCCCTGCCATGGCCTAACAATGATCACATGCAACATTTTACCGGGTAGATGACAGAAACAAGAGTTGCTGATGTTGCCTGTCTCAACAGACCCAGGCTATAAATCCACATGTTGGCCATAGAGGAAAGGCCATGGGCTCATCCAAATCAACAGGTACCTCTCTCTAGGGGTCATACATATTCACAATATATGGACAGGTCAGGGGATACACTCATTTGAAAATGGAAAGTTTGATCTGATGGGGGAGCTAGAGGAAAGGTTAACCCTTTCACTACCACACTACCAAATGGTTAATCCTTTCACTGTGACAATACAGAAGGTTAACCCTTTCACTGCCACACAACAAAGGGTTAACCCTTTCACAACTACACTACAAAAGGTTAACTCTTTCACTACCACACTACATAGTGTGGTAGTGAAGGGGTTAACCTTCTGTAGTGTGGTAGTGAAAGGGTTAACACATTCCCGGCCAACCACGGACATGTCCATGTTTCGGATCCAACGGTTGAGGGCCAACCACGGACATGTCCGTGGCAAGGTTGTTTTGGCTTTTATTCCATTTTAATAACCTACTCAATGTCACCGAGCGGCACTGCAGAATTACCCTACTCTTGGAATTAGGAAAAGTGCATTACCGGCCAGATCCTTGTAGGGGCGCTGTCTCGATAATGCAGTGTTCCCTGTGGCAGAACGGTGTTTTATTTTTTTTTATCTTGAATGGACTTTCCTGTTAGGCTGAATCTATGCGTGTAGCATGTAGCATGGAATGCGTTTTGGGAGCTGAATTCAATGTGCAGTAAAGAAATATAGCATCAGCCAATGGACATATGGATCTACCAGATGGCGATCGATAACTGGAAAACCTTTTTGCAGTCCAACCGGCCCACGGTACGATCTTTTTCATGTAAATTACAGCCCAATCGGGCCTTGCTTTGATAGCCATCCACCCGGTCAGCGAATACGGCTACTGAGGCTAATGCCGTTATTGGTAATCAATAATCAGAAACGACGTCCCCCGCCCCTCCCCCCCCCCTTTCATGCATTCATGGTGGAACATGATATAGATCATATGCATTTAGATTTTTAGCTCTAGCTTCTGTAGGGCCGAAACGCCATTCGATTTAACGTTATTAGCTTAGCAGCCTGTATCTCGTTTTGCAGGAAATATACCAGACCAATCCCATATAACGCTTATATTCAAGACGCTATAAAATGGGAACGTATTGATGAACAAATTATTTCTTAAAGCCATTTTGAAGGGACGGTTTATAGTGTCATTGACAATGAGAATGGACAGATAGCAATAATATAAAGTATTGATTTAGCTCTACAAACAGCCTCACGCACAATGAAACCTTATTATGATATGCTGGCCTTATAGAGTGGGGCTGTCTAATACCCGTGGCCGTCAATGTGTTAAGGGGTCACCAAATAATACATTCTTCCTCTTGGCGTCATAAATGTCCATAGCAAAATGTATGGCAATCCGGCCATTGCTTTTCGAGATTGGGGTCACCAAAATCAATAGGTTTGCTTCTTTGGGGTCACAAATATTCACAGCAGTGGAAATAAAGTAATTTCTTTTTTTATAATTTTTTTTTATTTTAACAACAACAAACAACACAATATCAACATCAACAGTAACAATAACAATAACAATAATAATAATAATAATAATAATAATAATAATAATAATAATAATGACAAAACAATAAGAAATAGTAAATACAGATCTAAACTTAACTAATAAATACAAAATACAAATATACAAAATAAAAACAAAAAACACCACAAACACAAAGGACATTAGGCATTAGACAAACCCCCCCCCCCCCCCCCCCCCAGGGACGCCGGATTCCCCAGGACCCTACCCCCACTTCGCCGCTACATGGAGCCCGAGCAGTCGACATCTCCAAATAAATAATGTCCAGCAATGTCAGGGACCAGTGAATTACCGTAAGATTCTCAGGTTCTTTCCATCTCATAGCGATAAGTTTTTTGGCTGCTGTAACGCCTGCTAAAATAATTATTTTCTGTTGTATGGATGTTGGTAATAAAGATATATCGTTTAGAAGTAATGTTGCTGCCATGAGTGGAATTGATATATTACAGATGCTTGATAGTTTAGTTGCTATAGATTTCCAAAAATGGGCTACTGGTGGGCATTTCCAGACCATATGTGCCAGGTATATCATAAAACTCCTTTAGGTCCTGAAACGCTCGAAGACCGTTTTTATCGTATATATCTTCCAGAGTATTAACTCCCCTCCATTGAGGAATATTAACCGGTTTGTGCCCAACAAGTAGTTGCTGGTTATGAAAAAGTCGAGGTGCGATGGGCATTTAAACGCACAGGACCTCTCAACATTACTCCATGTTTGAATCACGTGGGATATGATTGTTTCCTACGTTGAGTGGTAGTTATTTTTATTCTCTGGCGTTTATTATTCCAAATGAATTTGGATATCATAGTTTGCGTCTTACACCAGTGGTCTATTCGGAGGAGGAAGCGGGAGTGTTACGAAGGATCAGATTAAACCGAATATATATATTTATTAATTGATATATATTGCATAATATTTGTATATCGTTTGATATCCCTTGTGTATTCCTTGTACATATACACGGAATATCCCTTTAACCTAGTACAGACCATAATATTTCGTTCTCTTATTGGACAGCGGTCCCTTAGGCGCCATTACCATACCCCCGGGGTCTAGTTCAAAGTCACCGCCAAAGACTTGCCTGGACATGAACGGCTCTGCGCAAGGATACGAGACAGGAATAAAGCTGGTACTAGTTTGTTCACCTAACGTATAAATACGGCGCAGGTGAATACAGAAGTTAAGTTACCCAATAAGTTGAAGCCTCACCCACGATACAACGTGCAGTGAAGTAAGGCCTGTTTGGCCCCAAATAGAGCATTGAGACCGCGTGCGAATTAATAACTGAAGTATCAGAGTTTAACGCTGTACCGTAGAGTTCGACCTATTCTATTAATTCAGTAATAGTCTATTTATGTATAGTGTATCGTGCGGCTACCGTTCTACAGTGACCAGCATCACCAACGTTTCCTCGTACCAGCTAGTGTGCTTATCCAGGCTGGGCAGCTTACCCTGGCGCCTTCACCCGAGGAGCCCTAGACGAGGACCGTGTGGACATGTACACTGGATGACCTACCCGACGACTACATAGCCCTTTTCGGATTATTTTTGCTTTGGTCCTGTAATTGATGGAGCGGAGAATCGTCTACACCCACAATTGTGTGGGATTTACCCTGTGAGGAGCAACGTCGAGCCCGCCTCTCAGAAGCCTGAGGCTGGCTAGCTTTCTTCCATGCGGAGCTGCATGCCGGAGAACAGCTGTTATTCGTCTGCGGATCAAGAGATTATTGCACCGTCTCCTGTACTTGGAGTCTCCCTATTCTTCGTTGACCCAGACTCTGCTACCGACAAATCCTCTCCCCTTGCTGGCTTACGACCGGAGGGACCCTACCAGTATCTCCCGCTGCCTTACTAGTGTACCATAGATATAATTCCTAAGATACAGGTGGTATTCATTATCTCCTGCGTAATATGATAATGGACTTACGTTATTGATTTACTCACGCACATTCTTTCGCCTTATAAGCGCGACCCTACGTAAAGTATTGTTATATACTATCATTGCTGCTAATAAGCGGAGAGGCTAAATAGACGATTACAGGATCTAGATGACCTGGCAGAGGAAGAAGAAGAGGGAGAGGAGGAGAGTCAAGCCCAACAGCATCACCGTACTCCACAGGACCAGGAGGTCCAGTACAGCCCAGACTTTACCCCCGCGGCTCTGCGCTACAGACCTCCGACTCAATTCACGGGTGAGCTTGACGCACGACCAGCCCCGAGGAACAGCACCTGGGTACGCGGGCCTTGGTACCCGACAGGTACCAGCCCACCACGACAAGTAAGAGGAGACTCGCCTAGGAGGCCTCTCCTCCAACGCTCACCGATGTGCCAGCCACCCATGGCATCGTACCTTGGCACACCGACGTTCCCGGACTTCACACACGAGAACAGAGCACAGTACACAGAGCTATGAATGTGCTTAGAGACAATGATGTCCGATGTAACTGATGAACCGTACAAGTATGCTATCCTACTCAAGCACCTGAAGGTGCCCAGAGCGCACAATATAGCGCTGGCATATTCCACCTCTACTACCCCATACACCGCGGCTCTAGCAGCCCTCGACCAACGATATGGACGCATATGGGACTACGTAATACAAGAGATAAGGAATATTGACCGTCTACCCCCAGCCACAGACAATCGCTCACTAGATGACCTGTCTATCAAGGTACAATCCCTGGTAGGGATGCTGGGGGCGCAAAAGGAAAAGGGTATGCACGAACTGTACGCAAACTCTAATGTTGAGAGGATTTTAGAGAAGCTTCCGCCCGCCCGACAAGAGCGCTTCAGGCGGCAAAGAGACCACCGTGATCCCAACGGTCCTGAGCCATCCCTCCTAGACCTAGCCGACTTCCTGGCGAGAGAAGTCAACAGCCTACGGTTGGATACGTTCGTGCGGAGCACACCAAGCTCCAGAGAGGGACCTAGGAGAGCAAACGATGGCCGCAGGCTGGTGACCGTCATGCACCAAGCCAAATCAGTACCGAGCAACAAGAACCACAGCACCCCCTCGATGAAAGAGAAGTGGAAGATTGTATGCCCGTACTGCGAAAAGGAACACTGGCTGTCACACTGTGACACGTTCAAGAAGATGACCACCGACGAGGTGAGTCAATGGATAAAGTCCAACCGACGCTTTTACCGATGTGCGCGCAGTCACATGGCAGCCGAGTGCCGCCTAAAGAAGAGGTGTAGTCGGCTTGACGGAGCCCACTTGGACGTCCTACATGACAGTAACAGAAGAAAGCCTGCACCCTCAAGCAGCACAAAGGCAAGTGTTATGTACATTGACCCCGCCAGCAGCGGGGGCGCCCGGGTGCTCTTGAAGGTGGTCCGCGTAACATTGAGTTACGAAGACAAGGTCATGGACACCTACGCCGTCCTTGACGACGGGTCAGAGAAGACCCTTCTCCTCGCGTCCGCTGCGGCCCAGCTGGGGCTGCGGGGGAGCGAAGAAACGATGACGATTCGGACAATAAGAAGAGACCTGAAGACGATAAAGGGCGAGAATGTCTCCTTCACTATCGCAGCAAGCGGGCAGCCAGAGAGACGGTATAGGATCACTAACGCTTTCACCAGCCAAGACATAGGCCTGTCGCAGTACACCTACCCCATCGCCAAGCTGATGGATAAATATGTGCACCTGCGTCAACTACCTATACCGCTCATAGACGGTGCCACCCCGACCCTGCTGATAGGATCCGACCATGCACACCTCATCGTCCCGATGGACCGGGTCCACACTGGGCCCAGAGGCTGTCCAGCAGCAGTCGAGACCCGCCTAGGATGGACACTACAAGGCCCCCTCTCTAGGTCTCCTAACCGAACAGCAGCCACTAGCTGCCTCCACTCCAGAGTGACAGAAGAAGACACCACCCTCCTACAGCACGTCGAGAGGCTATGGACACTAGAGACAATGCCCTTTAAGAACGAAAAGAAACACATTCGTTCCAAGGAAGACATTTATGCTATAGCCCTCCTCGAGCGGGGGACAAAGAGAGTCAAAGTCAACGGAGTGATGAGATACGCAACTCCACTCCTGAGGCGAGAGGGTATGCCTACCTTCCACGCCCCAAAAGAAGCGACGGAGCGGTATCTATCGAACACAGAGCGGCGCCTAGCCAGAGACCCCGCTCAAGCTACTGTGTACCGCGCTGAGATTGACAAGCTAATCACAGCGGGACACATAAAGAAAATTGGCATTAAAGAGGCCGATCAGACGACCGAATCATGGTACGTGCCGCACCACAAAGTCCACCACAACGGCAAGGATCGTATTGTGTTTAACTGCAGCTACCAGATCGGATCACAAAATCTGAATAAAGAGCTCTTGCCCGGCCCAACACTCGGCCCCTCTCTACTAGGCGTATTGCTACGTTTCCGCCAAGACAAGGTGGCCATCAGCGGCGACATCAAAGGGATGTTCCTGCAGGTGCGACTAGTGGAGGAGGACAAGCCCCTGCTGCGGTTCTTATGGAGAGAGAGGATCGGGGATGAGCAACCATCCATCTATCAATGGGAAGTCCTCCCTTTCGGAACCACATGCAGCCCATGCTGTGCTACGTTTGCACTGCAAAAACACGTCGCAGAGGACCCAGCAGCTGATGAAGAGGTCCGACAAAGTGTAGGAAATAGCTTTCTTCCATGCGGAGCTGCATGCCGGAGAACAGCTGTTATTCGTCTGCGGATCAAGAGATTATTGCACCATCTCCTGTACTTGGAGTCTCCCTATTCTTCGTTGACCCAGACTCTGCTACCGACAAATCCTCTCCCCTTGCTGGCTTACGACCGGAGGGACCCTACCAGTATCTCCCGCTGCCTTACTAGTGTACCATAGATATAATTCCTAAGATACAGGTGGTATTCATTATCTCCTGCGTAATATGATAATGGACTTACGTTATTGATTTACTCCCGCACATTCTTTCGCCTTATAAGCGCGACCCTACGTAAAGTATTGTTATATACTATCATTGCTGCTAATAAATATTATTATAACCCAGTTTTGTGTGGAACGTGTCATTGTGGGAAGTGTTCATCTGATATACCTGTGTACTGTATGGCCAGTAGTAATGTACATAAGACAGTAGTGGTTTAATGATACCATACTTATATAATACAGTCAGGGAATTGTACCCCTCAGTTACAGGGAGCATTGAGCTGACAAAATGTATCCTAGGTACTAGTATGTTCATTTTAATTATGGATGCTCGGGCCTGTAACGAATTAGGAAGACTCAACCATCTATCCAGGTCCTGATGTATTTTATTATATGTGCCTGTATAGTCAAATTTAGTTGTCTGATTCAGTGTGGGAAAGATCTCTATGCCTAAGTACTTAAAATGTTCAACTATGGGGATGTCAGCTGGTAGTTGCACCGCTTTGGCTAACTCATTAAGAGGAAGACAAGCTGATTTGGGCCAATTCATCTTTTTTTTATCCACTTTTTCTCCTATTTAAATTTTTTTTTCTCCCATCCCAATTCCATTGTGCCAATTCTTCCCTCCCCTGTCTTGAACGTTGCTCGCATATGCCCCCCACAAGCCGGTTGTAGGGAGGATATAAGCCTTGCATCACATCTCCCCTCCGGTACACGAGGAGGCAGCCTGTCACAACTTTTCACCTGCCAGTGCGGACTCTCATTGACGAGGTGTAACGTGTGGGAGGCTCACACTACCCCCGCCACTTCCTGTCTCTGCTGTGCAGGCGTCCCCAACCGACCTGTAGGAGTCGCTGTCCACAACGTCCAGATTACCACTCATCGACTTCCACCCTCTAACTCTGCCAATTGAGTTAGTATGACGGCTGGCCCAAGCCGGAGGCAGCGCCGACAGCCGGAGTCGAACCCGGTGTCTCTTGCGTTGGTGACGAGCGCAATGTCCGCTGCGCCACCCAGCCGCCCGGCCAATTCATCTTGAAGCCCGATAATTTACCGAAGTCATCGATTATATTAAGTAACTTTGAGGCTGATTTGGAGGAGTCTTCCATGAAAATGAATAAGTCATCCACATATAGAGCAATTTTGTGTGATGTCTCATTGATTATTATAGGGGCGATTTCTTCTGATTGTCTAATGAATTGGGATAATGGTTCGAGGGAAAGCGTGAATAGTCCGGGGCTCAGAGGACAACCCTGTCTGGAAGATCTAGACACCGGGAAGAGTGTGGAGCATAATTTGATAATGTCATTATCATTGCTGACGGTGAGGCATAGAGAACCTTAATCATGTGTATAAATTCCTTTCCAAGTCCCATGGCCTCCAGTACCGTCCAAAGATATGACCAGATTCTAGTCTATCGAATGCCTTCATGGCATCATGGCATCTAAAGACAGAATAGTGGCCGGAGTTGTATTGTTCTTACTGTTGTCAATTACATGTAACAGTCTCCTAAGATTATCTGCAGCTAATTGACCTTGAATAAATCCAGTTTGATCACAGTGTACCAGCACCGCCATATACTTCTGCAGACGACAGGCTAGTATTTTGGCAAACATTTTAAGATCGGCCCGAGGGTCATTAGGGTCCTTATCTTTTTAAGTAGTAAGTAACAAGGAGATCAATGCCATGTTAATGTCTCTCGAGAATTCCCCTTGTTCAATAGCATGCTGAATCATCTCGAACAGCAATGGGCCCAACTGGTCCCAGAATGCCAAGTAAAACTCAGGAAGGATCCCATCCCAACCCGGTGCGGTACCTCTCTGCATTTCAGCAATTGTCTCTCTGAGTTCTACAAGAGTGATTGGTCTCCCCAATTCCCCAGCCTCTTCCTCAGATAATTTAGGTATTTCAAGACCACCAATAAACATCTCAAATATTTTATGGTCAAAGTTGACATCTGGGCTATAGGCCTACAGCTGTGAATAAAACTATCTAAAAGTGTCATTAATCTTTTTTGAGTCAGTGGTGACTGCTCCTTGTTGTGTCCTGATTGAGTGGCTATCCGAAAATTTATCATTTGAGCGTATTTTCATTGCCAGTAAGTGGCTTGGTCTGGAGCCATGAAAGTAATAATTTTGCCTCGTCCTATGTATTAAAAACTAAAGCTGCTGTAGAGGATTGCATGGAGTAGCATATCCACCAAGGTTAAACCTGAGTTGAGCTCAACCATTTACCTGGAGAAAAAAATTACATTTCACTGAAGTAACGTTCAGTGTAAATGGTAAATGGCTGCATTTATATAGCACTTGTATCCAAAGTGCTTTACAATTTGTTCCTCACAATTTACCAGTTCACTCACACATTTACACACTGACGGCAGAGGCAACCATGCAAGGTGCCAACCTGCTAATCGGGAGCAGTTAGGGGTTAAGTGACTTGCTCAATGACCAGAAAATATCTCAAACCAGGAACCTCCGGATTACCAGACGACTGCTCTACCTCCCGAGCCACTGTGGCCCCAGTGCAGGGGACTGGTTAAAGGAGGCAGTGTGGATGACTGATTAAAGGAGGCAGTGTAGGGGACTGGTTGAAGGAGGCAGTGTGGGGGACTGTTGAAGGAGGCAGTGTAGGGGACTGTTGAAGGAGGCAGTGTAGGGGACTGTTGAAGGAGGCAGTGTAGGGGACTTTTTAAAGGAGGCAGTGTGGGGGACTGGTTAAAGGAGGCAGTGTGGGGGACTGGTTAAAGGAGGCAGTGTGGGGGACTGGTTAAAGGAGGCAGTGTGGGGGACTGGTTAAAGGAGGCAGTGTGGATGACTGGTTAAAGGAGGCAGTGTGGGGGACTGGTTAAAGGAGGCAGTGTGGGGGACTGGTTAAAGGAGGCAGTGTGGGGGACTGGTTAAAGGAGGCAGTGTGGGGGACTGGTTAAAGGAGGCAGTGTGGGGGACTGGTTAAAGGAGGCAGTGTGGGGGACTGGTTAAAGGAGGCAGTGCAGGGGACTGGTTAAAGGAGGCAGTGTGGGGGACTGGTTAAAGGAGGCAGTGTGGGGGACTGGTTAAAGGAGGCAGTGTGGGGGACTGATTAAAGGAGGCAGTGTAGGGGACTGGTTAAAGGAGGCCGTGTAGGGGACTGGTTAAAGGAGGCAGTGTGGATGACTGGTTAAAGGAGGCAGTGTGGGGGACTGGTTAAAGGAGGCAGTGTGGGGGACTGGTTAAAGGAGGCAGTGTGGGGGACTGGTTAAAGGAGGCAGTGTGGGGGACTGGTTAAAGGAGGCAGTGTGGGGGACTGGTTAAAGGAGGCAGTGTGGATGACTGGTTAAAGGAGGCAGTGTGGGGGACTGGTTAAAGGAGGCAGTGTGGGGGACTGGTTAAAGGAGGCAATGTGGGGGACTGGTTAAAGGAGGCAGTGTGGATGACTGGTTAAAGGAGGCAGTGTGGGGGACTGGTTAAAGGAGGCAGTGTGGATGACTGGTTAAAGGAGGCAGTGTGGGGGACTGGTTAAAGGAGGCAGTGTGGGGGACTGGTTAAAGGAGGCAGTGTGGGGGACTGGTTAAAGGAGGCAGTGTAGGCGACTGGTTGAAGGAGGCAGTGTGGGGGACTGGTTCAAGGAGGCAGTGTAGGCGACTGGTTAACTCTTTGACTGCCACCAGCTTTCGCCATCTTTACTAAATGGCGCTAGCGTTATTGACCATTTTAGCGATGTTTGCAGACCCATTGTGTGTTCTGTATTATAGCTATGGAGACAATAGTATGGCTCATTTTACAGGCATATTGTTCATAGTCCATTACTGACTAATCAGTTAATTTCTACACACTGTAGTTTGTTACACGCTACACGCTAAACATCGCCCCATTTCCAAAAGAATCCAGTCTTTTTCCACAGATCGCAAGATATGACGCGTTTTATGCAATAAGCCCAAATCATTCTGGTTGATCGCCTGAAGCCCCAAATACTCCCAAATCAAAGGCATATACCATGTACATATGTGCCTTCACAAAATCATCAAGTCTTACCCCGAAAATGTGATTGTTACAAAAAGCTTGGTTTAGGTCCGGTAAGATACGACACTGTAATCGTTACAGAAACATGTTTCAGGTTCGGTAAAATAGACATAGAATATACCTTACCTTAGCCAGAAGGTACTCCAAAAAGAATAATTCCAATGATCCCATCGGCGATTGCGATTACTCATGTATATGTGTGACGTACATGGGTACGTGGGTTGGTCATTACCATTATTACTGTATTTATGACACCATCTGAACATCAGGTTAGTATATGTAAATGTGTTATGTTTTGTATGTGATGTGTGTGTGTGCCATGATAGCTAATGCTGTCCCTTTCTCTTTCTCTGTCAGGTGCCGCCCGTCCCTACACTGAAGAGTGCTGATTGCCTAATGAATGACAGCTGATGGCAATCACCTCGAGAGGGACGGGTGAACAAATACCTGACAGCACACACACATCCTGGCGCCTCATGCTGTGTCAGTTGCCAGTGACCAGAGCGTTTGGAGGTTGCCCTTGTTTTCCACTGTGTGTGGCTTCATATATATTGTTGGCCTCTGTGCCGTTTACCACTCTTAAGTGGATCTTCACATATATATTTATACTGCCCTTTGTTTCCACTTTGTGTGGGTTTGTATATGTAGTTGGCCTTTGTGCCTATTTTCTTCCCTGTTAATGGATTACTATCTATTTACATATTGTTGGCTTTTAGGCCATTTTTGCCACTGTTTCCCCGTGGGAACTTTATACTGTGTTGGCCCTTGCCAACACTTGTGTCTACCTACTGTATATTACTTGTTTGTTCTCCCCTTACCCTTCTCCCTGTTTGTTAATTGTTTGTGGGTTGTTGTTTTCCTTTCTTTATATATACATATTGCATGTGGAGGTTTTAATCCCTGCCACAGATAATAAATATCATTTACCTTTTGAAAGCGCATTTGTGTTGTTTCCTACCTGCCCGGGACTGTGCTTTAAAAGCATCTACTGAGAGGGGCTGTTTTTTTGTTCATGTGCAGCCTGCTCCAGTTTCTATTCTATGTGGTCATCAGACCTTTGTACATGACCATATGTAATTACTCGTGTATACGGGAAACTATAGGTTTTGAGGCGAGGAGATCTCCTAGCCATCGCTCTGCTAGAGCTCCTCCCCCTCAGAGCGAGTCAGGAAATAAAGATTTCAGGACAGACAGTTTAGTTCAGACAATCAGAGTTCAAAAGGTAGGCGATACTGCAACCTGGTGAGATTCCATCGTCATTGCAATTCCAACGTAGGCAGATGAATCAGAGACACCTAGAGGGCTCCGGCTGACCGTATAGAACAGGGATCAAAGGAAAAGATCAAAGGACCAAAACCTGAGAATACTCATTTCTGGCGCTCAACGCATGGCGAGATAACCCGAATTTTCTCGGGTATGACGCTGAATGAGTTAAAGGAGGCAGTGTGGGGGACTGGTTAAAGGAGGCAGTGTGGGGGACTGGTTAAAGGAGGCAGTGTGGGGGACTGGTTAAAGGAGGCAGTGTGGGGGCTGGTTAAAGGAGGCAGTGTAGGGGACTGGTTAAAGGAGGCAGTGTGGGGGACTGGTTAAAGGAGGCAGTGTGGGGGACTGGTTAAAGGAGGCAGTGTGGGGGACTGGTTAAAGGAGGCAGTGTGGGGGACTGGTTAAAGGAGGCAGTGTGGGGGACTGGTTAAAGGAGGCAGTGTGGGGGACTGGTTAAAGGAGGCAGTGTGGGGGACTGGTTAAAGGAGGCAGTGTGGGGGACTGGTTAAAGGAGGCAGTGTGGGGGCTGGTTAAAGGAGGCAGTGTAGGGGACTGGTTAAAGGAGGCAGTGTGGGGGACTGGTTAAAGGAGGCAGTGTGGGGGACTGGTTAAAGGAGGCAGTGTGGGGGCTGGTTAAAGGAGGCAGTGTAGGGGACTGGTTAAAGGAGGCAGTGTGGGGGACTGGTTAAAGGAGGCAGTGTGGGGGACTGGTTAAAGGAGGCAGTGTGGGGGACTGGTTAAAGGAGGCAGTGTGGGGGCTGGTTAAAGGAGGCAGTGTGGGGGACTGGTTAAAGGAGCCAGTGTAGATGACTGGTTAAAGGAGGCAGTGTGGGGGACTACATCGTATATACCTTAACATGTTGTGACCTGTGTATTTACCACGTGGAGAAATAATAAAAAAAAATCCACATTTTCATTTTCTAAGCAGATATAACTTGGAACTATTTTTTGCCGAACCACTGCTGCCTGGGCACAGTGATATCACCTCAAAAGCCCTGTTTTTCAAAAACAATTTAGTTTTTTATTTATTTCTCCACGTGGTAAATAAATACACAGGTTTACAGGAATGTTTTGGAGTTGTATTTGGAGTGTAATGGGGGTGACTGTTGGGAACTAGGCTACACTGGCACACCTACTTCTAGTGAATGATGCTAAGCTAGGCTAATGGTTCGGCTGTTCCCTAAGCCTAATGCATGCACAGAGAAGAAAATGGTATGTAATCTGCTTGTCTGCTCCAGGGTAGATGGCAAATAAGCAAATTTCCCAAAAAGTTGGCATGTTCCTTTAAATACTGTGTTAAAAGTATATTCTTACGCATGTATACATAAAGGTACACAAAATACACAAAGAATTATAAAATATGCTTAGGCTGGTATGTCATAAATGTATAGATGTAGCAGTACTGTCTATCTGTATGTCGTGTATGTCATATATGTTATGATGAATTGAAAATGGGGGACCCTGATGTAAACAAGACGAAAGTCTTTCTCTGGTCTGCATCCCCTTAACAATTGTATGTATTTTATTTTTTTGATCCACCTTTTTCTCCCATTTTCTATTTTTCTCCCATCCCAATTTTCGTATCGTCCAATTCAACCCTCCCTTATCTCGAACGCTGTTTCATGCCTCCCACAAGCCGGCTGCAATGTGGACTAAGTCATACATAGCACGAGTCCACTCCGATACTCGAGATAACAGCAGTCGCATCTTTTCACCTGCACAGCGCAATCTTTCAGCGTCAGGGGTCTGCGCTTTGGAGGGACGCCGCCCCCGTCGCTTCTTGATTGTACGACTCATGTTTACTTTTTGTCTAGTGTTAGTCCTTTCTTAGTTCGTATTATTGGTATTATAGGTTGATCCTTAACTGGTCCTTGAACTAGAATGAATTACCATAAAATGCACAACAGTATCATGAACATAGAAACATTAAAAGGCACATAAAAAAATATAAACACCATAAAATCTGTTGACCTGAGGCGGCTACGTGGCTTAGTGGGCAAGGCGCTCGCCACGAATGCAGAGACGCTGGGCTCGCCTGTTCGAGCCCAGCGCTCCACATTGCTTTCAGTTTAGCTGGTCGTTCATACTAATACACATTGGCCGTATTAGGGGGTGGGAAACTGATGGGTGGGGATCGGGCTTTGTGGACAGCGACTCCTACAGGTCGGTTGGTGCGCCTGCGTAGTAGAATCAGGAAGTGTCGGGGGCAGCGTGAGCCTCCCACGCGTTACTCCTCGCCACTGAGAGATCGAGCTGTGCAGGTGAAAAGATGCGACTGCTGTTACCTCAAGTACCGGAGGGGACTTGTGCTATGTATGACTTAGTCCACATTGCAGCCGGCTTGTGGGAGGCAAGAAACAGCGTTCGTGACAGGGGAGGGTTGAATTGGATGATACGAAATTGGGATGGGAGAAAAATATAGAAAATGGGAGAAAAAGTGGATCAAAAAAAAAAATCTGTTGACCTGAATAAAGCTTGAAAGTTACTGTAAAGGTAATTCCGTTCAGCTGAAGTGTCATATAAGCCAATCGTGTGATTGTGTGTAGTAACTAGTTTTTCTATAGGTCAATGGTTATATCTCCTAAGGAAAAGCTTACTTTCCCTTAAGTGTTAAAATACAAGTTACTCTGCAAAGTAGTAGGGTCTCCGTTGCAGATATGTGTCTAATGCCAGTGTACACTATGGCACCAGTGCACCACGTATTCTTTTGTGAAATTGTCTGGAAAGGTCACAGATGCCAGGTTATCCATCCGACGGCAACGCCCAGTGACATGCTTTCCAAGAGGAATTATGGGCGATATTACTCAGGGTGTGTTTCCTCACATTGTCCTCAGTGTAATCTCAAGTCACGTTTCTGACATTTATGGGGAGCTTAAGTAAACATTTGATCAAAATCGTATGCAAAATACAGAATATGTAGTCAATATCTGCCTCTAGAGACTGATTGAATTGATTGATTGATTGATTGAAAACTTTATTAACAGATTGCAGAATGGGTACAATACAGTACAGCTCAATACACACAATTGTTAAGGGGATGCAGACCAGAGAAAGACTTCCGTCTTGTTTACATCAGGGTCCCCCATTTTCAATTCATCATAATATGACATACAGATAGACAGTACTGCTATATCTATAAATTTATGACATACCAGATTTGCAAATACAGTAGGCTACTGTTTGTGATACAAAAAGAGTCCAGAAAAGAGAGTATATACATTTGACGTAAAAACTGTACATTGGGGGAGGTTGGGTAGGTGGGGTGGGGTTGCGTGGGTGGGGGGCTGTACATTGGAGGTGGTTGGGTGGGGGGGGTTGGGTAGGAGGGGGGGGGGGGGGGTCGGAGGGGGGGGGGGGGGGACACTGTACAACTGTACAAGCAAAACTGTACATTGGAATATTGACAAAACCATACATTGGAGGGGGTTGGGTTAGGACATTTACAGGGGCCAGTTTCTAATTGCAGTCCCCCATAGGTGTTCTTTGAGAGTGGTTTTGAAAGTGGGTAGTGATTCACATTCCTTTACAGCTTTGGGTAGGGCGTTCCACATTGACGTGGCATAATTGCGAAATGTGTTTAGTCCCTTGTTTGAGCCGAATCTGGGTTTAACATGATTTGTGGAGCTCCCTCTGGTGTTGTGATCGTGGTATTCACTGACCTTTGGGAAGTATTTTGACATGTACATGGGTACCTTGGTCGTGTAGTGTATCTTGTAGACCAGGCCCATTGCAAGTTGCTGTACTCTGTCGTCTACTCTAAGCCATCCTAGGTTGTCAAAGTGGGCAGGGGTGAGGTGGGTTCTAGGAGTAAGGTCAAGCAGTAGTCTGACCAGTTAGTTTTGAGATGTTTGTAATTTTGTTTTTAGCGCCTTTGAGGTGCTTTGGTACCATGAGACTTCAGGAAGACATCTACTAAAGTGGACCACACCAAAACGTTTGTCATACAGTATCTATGTTTACGTAGTGAGGTTAAGCCTATACAATATTTCCAGTTGACTTACATAATTTTACAACTGACATGCAGGTAAAGCGAAAAGCGAAAAACTGAAAAAACTGAATTTAACCCCTCCACTTCCTGTATTGACCCACAGCATTTTCTAAGCGAATATTTCAAGTCATGTCCTAAAGATTATAAATACATTGCTTTGGCAGGCATTTCCCCAGATGCATTCAAAACAGCCGTCGTAAAACCCTTACTAAAGAAACCCAAATTAAACAGTAATGTACTGATCAACTATAGGCCGATATCCAACCTTCCATTCATCAGCAAGATACTAGAAAAAACTGTCTCAAACTCCTTTCTCAAAGAAAACAACATCATGGAGGAATTTCAATCAGGCTTCAGAACACACCACAGCACCGAAACTGCTCTCTGCACACATAATTAGTGAACTCAGACTAAACGCAGATGCAAATAAAGTCTTAATTATCATCCTAATAGATATAAGCGCAGTGTTCAACACGATTGGCCATGATATCCTAATAAATTGTCTAGAAAAGTTAGTTGGTCTTTCTGAACATATATCAAAGGGAAAAAATATTACGTCAGGCTTCTGAGAAACATGACACCTACTTCGGAGATCCACAGGGAGCTGCCTTGGTCCATTATTATTCTTACTATACATGCTGCCACTTGGAGACATTATTAGAAAACACAATGGTCCTCATTCTCGAATGGACATACGTAAAACTTACCAATGAATTCCTTTGTAACTCGATTTACGTACTTATTCGGCATTCTCGAACGGCTTCGTATTGTAAATTATTTTTAGGATTTAAGTAGGATTTACGTACTTGAAAAGGCAGTCGTAAATCGGACAGCCCGGTGTGTGCCCGTGGTTTCAACAACTTTCTCTGGGACAAATCATTGGGGAATCGGGATTGTCGATACTGTTGTAGCTTCCACCTCGTCACCTCCCATGGAGGCTAATCAAGCACAATGCGGAGCAGTTGGACGCGTCCTGAGGCAGAGACACCTGACATAAAATACCTGACAACTCATCTCTCAGTGCTTGATCATACTGACCATTGTGGTTAGTGTAACAAGACGTCTCTTCAAGTCTTAGCATAATGTTTCTCTTGTGTTTGATTATTTCCGTTTTCTGTTTTTTTTTTTTTTTTTTTTTTGTTCTTGGACTAACGCTCGTTGTCTTCTCCTCTCTCCCCATCAAGGAACCGTATCTCCACCCCGGAATTCCCCGCGCCGCTCCCCGTTAATTTTCCTCTCATACTCGCTCCCCTGGACTGGTTAGAACACGCACATGAAAACAACAGTCTATCACATTTACATTCTACAGTCTACACCACATGCATTTTTGCACGCTAGACACACGCATCCATACACATACTGTAATTGAAAGACATCTCATTCACATGGACTGTGGACATACACACACTTCCCCCACTTAGGCCCTGTTCGTTTTGTACGTTCAATGATTTCATTTACTTGTCTTTATTTATTAAATATCATTGTATTCCGTCTGGCTGTCCTAGGGATCTGCCACACTTGACTCTCTTTTGTATTAGCATAACAGCACTACAGACATCCGTGAAATTAAATAATTATAATGATAATTAATACAACAATATTTGTATCATTAATAATTATGTTTTGCATTTATAGTCCTGACTCAATGCGATATAGTTTTTTTGTGAACAATGTTTTTTTTTCTTTTTTTTTGACATGACATAAAACTAGACACACAAACATTAACAGTAAATATCCACAATAAATCACAGACAGGACTATACAGTCCAGTATTTGAATCAATATAAATGTAGGTTACGAGATATATACATAATACTTACAATACAATACAATACAATACATACATATGCTCTTGCTCGCTCTTCTCCCCCCCCCCCTCAGGACCCCCCTTGGATAATCCACCCATTATTTCGTTTCTAACCAAGGATTACAAATTCATATGCTATGCTTTATCTTCTCCGCCACAACTGACCAAATTGCTATGCTGGCTTCATTAACACCTAGGATTTGTGCGATAGATATCTCTAAATAAATCACATCAAAATAGGTAAGAATCCAAACCTTCAGGCACATTTTATCTGGCTGAATCCAACGTGATGCTATTAGCTTTTTGGCAGCCGTAATACCGGACAAGATTAGCCTCTTTACATGTACAGAGTGTGATAACTGAGAGACATTATTCAGCAACAATACCGAAGGAAGTACAGGTATGGTCAGAGATAAAAATTCTGATAATTGCATGATTACTTCTTCCCAGAATATCTTAACAGGGGGGCATTCCCAATACATATGCATAAATGTACCGATATCACCCTTTAGACACAAGGAGCATAGAGAGTCTTGTTTAAGCCCCATTCAGTTCAATCTTATAGGAGTCAGGTAAATCCTATGAATAAAATTAAGATTAATCTGTTGATGATCCGGGTTGCGTGACGCTAGTCGAATGTTTGCCCAGACTTCAGGCCAATCAAAATCTACTTCCAAGTCTGGTATATCCTTCCTCCAAACTGAGTCTAGGGGAAGGATTCCATATGAAGACGTAAGTAAGTGATGATAAAAGTCAGAGACGAAGCCTCTCGATGTCTCCCTTTCATAAAAGAATTTGTGATATCTGTGGTGCTCAAGTGGTATCTTTAATGGGACTCCATGAGCCTTCAAAGTTGCTAATAACTGTATATAGAAATAATAAGTGGAGCTGGTGAGGTTAAATTTGTTATGAATATCTTGATAGCCACAGAAACCCTGTTCGTTGAAGATATCTCCCAGTGTATGTATGCCCTGCTTTTCCCATTTGGGATATCTGATAGGTCGTTGTGCAATAAGGAGTGCATTGTTATTAAATAGGGGAAAATGGCTATGCCATTTATGTTGGTTAGTAAATTGTTTCTGTGTGTCACGCCATATCCGGATCACATGTGTAATAAGAGGGCCAAATTTCAAGTCGCATTGCTTAATTGATCATTTGGTGTATACTATATCCTGCAGTCTATGTGGTGCCACTATGTTTTCTTCTAATGTTCTCCAGGATACAGATGCTTGAGAATCAAACCAGGTGATCAGTGGTCTTAAAGAGAACGCTTTAAAATAGTGGTAGAAGTCTGGAAATGCTAAACCTCCGTCGGCTTTGTTTCCCTGTGTGGTGGATCTTTTTATTCATGGAGGTTTGTTGTTCCAAATAAATGTATATGCGGCGGAGTGTAATTTTTTCCAGTAACCAGCAGGGTAACGGCAACATTGAGCTAAAGAAGTTGATTCTAGGTAAAACATCCATCTTAACTATTGATACTCGGGCCTGTACTGAGTTTTTAAGTTTTGACCACCTGTCAAAGTCATTTGTGAGCCTATCTTGGAATCTTGTATAATTATACTTTACCGTTTGGCATATAGTAGGGAATATTTCAACTCCAAGACATCTAAAGTGTTCTACCATTGGTATATTTTATGGAAGGAAGGTAGCCTTCGCAGAGACATTAAGTGGAAGGAAGGCCGACTTTGGCCAGTTTATCCTAAATCCCGATAGATTGCCAAAATCATCAATCAGCTTGAGAAGATGAGGCAGTGAGGTGGTAGGGTTTTGCATGAACAATATTACGTCGTCCGCATATAAACTTATATGATGCTGTGTGCCCTTAATTGAGATTGGTTCTATGGATTGGGATTGTCTTATATACTGTGCTAAAGGCTCTAAGGATAGAGCAAATAGTCCGGGACTAAGAGGACAACCCTGTCTGGACGAGCGCGACACAGGAAAGAGTGTGGAGGTGAATTTACCTGTTATAATCATGGCCGATGGCTCTTTGTATAGTACTTTTATCATATTAATGAATCCGTTTCCTAACCCCATCCTTCCGAGTACTGCCCATAAATAAGACCATTCCAACCTATCAAAGGCCTTCATCGCATCCAAGGATAATACAGCTGTAGGTGGCACGGCATCCTTGCTGGCGTCTAACACATGTAGTAACCGTCTAATATTATCCGTGATCAGGCGGCCTCTTATGAAGCCAGTCTGATCAGGATGAACTAAAGATGTCATATGCTTTTGAAGTCTGATGGCTAGTACCTTAGCATACAACTTGATATCGGTTCCGAGGAGGCTTAAGGGTCTATAACTACCACAATCGGTGGGGTCTTTGTCTTTTTTAAGGAGGACAGTTCCTTATTGATTGTCCAATTATCTAGCAGTCTCAGTCAATGAGTCAACTAGATGTCCCCCTTGGAAGGGTGTGGGCGAAATGACTTTTCTTACACCATAGAAACAATTCGGACTTTATAAGAATGTTCGTTTATTTGGACCTTGAAGCCCAGCATCCAGCTTATCCTCTGTTACAATAATCACCAGGTGGTCAATTAACAAGGGGTTTAGCTTGTAGCTTGGTAGTTGGTAGTAGCTTACATCCAAGCATTAGTGGATAATGTTAGTAGAGGGCGAAGTGGTATTGGTAATGTTCAACCAGGTCGCCTCTGTTGATAGTTCGTTAATAGTTAAGTTGCCATTTAGCAACCAGTTCTGGTTAGTGTAGTCAGACATTTAGTTAGTCTGTATGTTCATTCAGTCTGACATTAGTCAGTTTATAGTCAGACGTCAGTCAGACGATAGTTAGCATTTAGTCAGTGTTCATTCCAATGCTAGTCAGCGTTTAGTCAATAGTAGTCAGACGTTAGTCAGACGTTAGTCAGCGTTTAGTCAGATTATTTACCTATACAAAAGAAAGGAAAACAGACAGCATTAATCAATAACTAGATATATGAATTAAAGAGAATGCGGATATTAACGGCGCATATAATGCTACGTACCGTTGGCCAGTCACGAGTTCGCCCACAGGGCTTTTCACCTTACAGTCTAGACTGAGAGTGTCACTTAAATAGCGCGACGCGCCTGCGCAGAGAGAGCTTACCTGCTCAAAGTCGCAATACGTACTCCAAAGTGCGTCCACTAGGCGGCACCAGATAATAATTAACTCATGCAATAAATGTATACAATAAATGTTACACATGATAATAATGAAGGATAATAATGATAAATATATTGGGAAAAACGTCGGATAATTCTCCACCTCCCACTTAGTTTTCTGAACGTCAGGCTCCTAAAACTATTCAAACTATATAAGTGATCCCGGTCTATAGTATTATTCCTTCACAGGGGTACGAAGAATTAAACTATGCCGCATTCACGGTGGTAGCACAAGTGGCTCCCGCGAAAACTACTCAGGTACCACCGGCATCGGGTGATTCTTCACGTTCTCAATCCTGCCAGAAACAGGCGACTTTCGACGTCCTTTGCGCCAGAAACAGGCGTCTTCCGATGTCCTTCTTTGTGCCAGAAACAAAGCGACTCTAGACGCCCTTTTTTGGTCATTGTTCCTCGAAAGGTAGAAGTACCACCAACCTCCTGACGTCCCTGTGGAGGACGGTGGTGGGGCACACCCCGACGTGACGATCACGCTTGGGATGACCGGCGGTAACGGGAAGGCTATGGCAAGTCCTTACTTCCACGTCCCTGATGACACCCTTTGGGTCAGGGTGAGTCTTTATCACTCGGCCCAGTCGAAACTGGCCTCTGAGTGCGTTCTGGTCCGCAAGCCAGACCAGGTCCCCTTCAGTGACATTCCTAGCGGGAGTGTGCCACTTTTTTCGGACGAAGAGTTCTGGTCCCGCCAGTTGGCTCCATCGTTTCCAGAACCTGTCCACTTCAATCTGGATTGCCCTCAGACGGACGAAGGGGTAGCTAGCGGACTCGAAACCTCCGGGGTCTCCACGGGGCCTTGCACGTCCCAGTAGGAGAGTGTTGGGGGTGATGACCTCAATGGTGCCATCCCGAAGCTGGGCATTGGCGCCAATAGGCCTCTCATTTGATAGATTGGCAGCAAGGTATAGGAGGGTTTGGAACTCCAGGGCCGTGAGGCTCCCTTCTTCGCCTATGCTGCTTAGTGCTCTTTTCAATACTCGCACAGCTGCTTCAGCCGCACCATTCCTATGAGGAGAGTCAGCGGGGTGGAACACCCAAGTCCAATCTGTACCAGACTCTGCGGCTTTCTTCTGTATTTTGTTATTGTCGATATTTGCTAGGAACTTATACAGTTCTTCCAGCGCTGGCTTTGCTCCCATGAAATTAGTCCCTTTATCGGACCAGAGCTTCTTAGGATGACCTCTCAAAGCAGTGAAGCGTTGGAATGTTTTTAGGAAACCTTCAGTCGAGAGGTCTGCCACTATGTCGGCATGTATTGCTCTGGATGCCATGCAGCAGAAAACTACGCCCCAGGCTTTCTTACTTGTTCTCCTTTTCACTGAGTCTTTGATCCTGTAGGGACCAAAGAGGTCCAACGTGGTATACTCGAATGGTGCGGCCGATTCTGTGCGCTCCGGGGGGAGTTCGCTCATGATTTGACAGCACATTTTCGCCTTGTTCTTTCGGCAGTGTATACACAGGTCAATTGTGCTTCGGGCTACTCTTGGCCCCTGCACGACCCAGGCTTTATCTCTCATGCGCAAGAGGGTTCCTGCAATGCCCTCATGGTTTGCCCTGTGAGCTTCCTCTGCCAGGAGGATGCTCACCCATTCCCTGTAGGGAAGTAAAGGCACCCCAGGCCATTCTTTGGCCATGGCTTGAACTCTGCCATGGCACAGCAAAAGTTTGGAGTCCTCCTCTTTGTGGACCACAAGTCTGTCTAGTGTGGTCACAGGGAATTCTGCGCCTTCCTGGGCGGCCAGGCATAGTTCTCTGAAGGCGCTTTGCAGTTCATTCACAGTTAATGCCTCCCACTTTAACAATGTGTGGGTTGGCGAACGAGCTTTCGTCGTTTGGGCCTTTCGGGTTTTTACTGTCACCCAGAACTTCAGTGCCCTTCGGATGAAGCCGACGACGTTGCAGAGTGTCTTGAGAGAACTGTATCTCCTTGGGTTTATCTGGCCTACGAGAGCCCCGCCCCAAAGTTTGTCAGGGCTTCTGTTTGGCGAGATAATGATATCTGATTCTTCTTTTGTGGCAGGTTTCTTCCCTTCCTCTGAGCTGGCAAGGGGAAGCATTGTCTTTGCTTGCGCTCTTGTGATAGCAACTGTGAAGGCCTTTCTTTGAAGCCTGCTTACTGCGTCTCTCGCAGCGGTAGAAACTTCTGAGGCTGATTTCATTTGCCATTCCTCTTCGGGGTAGGCGAGGAAGTCAGGGCCGCACTGCCACGCAGAATTCTCTCCGAGTAGCTCTGGGGAGCAGTGGCCTCTTGTGACCAGGTCAGCAATATTGCGTTCTCCTGGTACCCACCACCAATCAGTGACGGGGACCAGCCTTCTGGATCTCTCCGACCCGATTCGCGAAGAATGTCTGAAAGCCATAGCTTTCTCTTTGGATGGCTCCCAGCACCGTCTGACTGTCGACGAAGTGGAACCACCTTTCGATTTTGATTCTTCCATGTTTGAGCACATACTTCTTTAGACGGGATGCGAACACCGCCCCGCAGATTTCCGCCTTTACTGGATCACCTCTAAGATCAAGAGGGGCCAGTTTTGCTTTTGACTCCACTAGCCGGGCAACTGCTCCCCCAGACGTCTCCCATCGTAGATACAGTACTGCGCCATAGGAATCACAGCTCCCGTCTGAGAACGTGATCCCCCATGGCTTGCCCAACCAGCCGGCGGGCGTGATACTTCTTGGGAATGTGACGCGGCTCAGGCGAGCATATTCCTTGAACAACTCCACTGCTTTCTCTCGGAGCTCCTCTGATAGTGGCTGGTCCCAAGTGTCCTTGGTAATTTTTCCAGCCTCCTGGAATGCTCTTCTCACTAGGATCACTCCCTTCTGCTTGAGTGGAGTTGCGAGACCAATCGGGTCATACAGTCCTGCGACTTGGCTGAGTAGAACTCGGCGCGTCAGAGGGTTAGGCGTCCTCTCTATGATATTTTCTTCGGCTAGATCTGCTTCCATCCTCATCTTTTGCCTTCTCCGGGAAAAGTTGATGGACGCCATTACGAAGAGCTTATCTTCTTGAACAAGGTAGCCGACTCCTAAAGCCTTGTTATCTTCCTCCTTAAGTTGGTTCGGTAGAACTAGTGTCTCTGGCTTGGCCTCCAGGGTGTCATGCCTCCCACTGTGACCAGATCGGACCCAGGGTTTGAGGTGGAAGCCGCCTGCCTTCAAGATGACTTCGACCCCCTTAAGGATCTTTTCCAGTCTGTGAGAGTCATTATGTGATACGAGGAGATCGTCCACGTAGCTGTTGTCCACGATGACAGATCTTTCTTCCGTCAGGTGGGAGAACCGAGGGAGGTATGCGGTCTCTCGCATAGCGACTTGGGCGATGCATCCGGCCGGCTTGTCTCCCATGTTCACCCTGACGACGGCGTAATCCTCTATCTCATCTTGCGGTGAGTCTCTCCATAGAAAACGGTGTACATGAACTTCCTCCTCTTCAAGCCACACTGAGTTATACATCTTTTTGATGTCACCGATGGCTGCATGTTCTCCCTCTCGGAACCTGAGGAGTACTGCACGGATTTGGTTCAGCACATCAGGACCTTTTTTGATTCCTCCCTCTCATTTAATGCACATATAAAAAATGTCACCAAAATTGCATTCTTCCATCTTCGTAATATCGCAAAAATACGCCCCATTTTAACTCTGGCTGATGCTGAAACCCTGATTCATGCTTTTGTCTCATCACGTCTGGACTACTGTAATGCACTTTTTTCAGGCTTACCTAATTCAAGCATCAAAAATCTTCAACTCGTGCAAAATGCGGCTGCACGGATACTAACTAGAACTAGAAAATGTGATCACATCACACCAGTTTTGTCCGCCCTACATTGGCTTCCTATCCAAGCCCGCTCTGACTTTAAAGTGCTACTCCTCACCTACAAAATTTTAAATGGGCTTGCACCGCTCTATCTATCTGATCTCATCTCCCGATACTCGCCCGCTCGTGCTCTGCGCTCACAAAATGCGGGGCTTCTATCGACCCCTAGGGTTAAAAAGAAATCCGCCGGCCACAGAGCCTTTGTCTACCGCGCTCCCTACCTGTGGAACAAATTACCTGCCGTCATCAGGGGCGCCTGCTCTGTCGAAGCTTTTAAATCCCTGCTTAAGACTCATCTTTTCTCTCTCTCCTTCAACCTACCTTGATCTCACCTGGTCGGGGACTGACCTTTAGATTAATCTGTGTAGTTTAGTTATGGTACAGGGTACTACATGGTACCACTGGGTAGTTTACTATAGGGTAGTTTAGTTAGGGTACAGGGTACTACATGGTACCACAGAGTACTACTTGGTACTGCATGGCATTACAGGGTACTACATGGCTTACATAGCTCTACATGGCACCACAGGGTACTACATGGCACTACAGGGTACTACAGGATACTACGGGGTACTACATGGCACTATGGGGTACTATAGGGTACTACATGGCACTACGGGGTACTACATGGCACTACAGGGTACTACATGTCTGCTCCTTTGCAGCACCACAAACATGGGAACTCTCTAACTCTTCCCCCCCCCCCCCCCTCCCCCCCCCCCCCCTCCCTCCCCCTTCTCTCTGAGTACCCGTCTCCTGGCGCTGACCAAGGTGATGGATGCCTCGGGGTCTTGGCCAAGCTTGTAGTGACTGCTCTACATGCACCTCCGAGGCATTGGATCAGTTATTCACCGCCGTCTGTCCGTGGTCCTGTCAACTGATTAACAGACTGTTAACAGATTAACAGTCAACGCGGTTTCATTGCTGGGTTAAGTACTTCTATTCTATTCACATAATACGCTTACTTCATATATCTACTCCATTCACATATATGCCTACCACTTGTATCTATTGCTATGTCCGCCTACTACAATCTCATGAGCTGTCTAACGCCTGTCCCGTCTCCCTGTCTTCCTATGACTTGCTGTCCTGGAGTGTTGACCGGAGTGTTGGACGTCCCGTGACGAAGGCCGGGAGATTGCGACCCCCTCTGCGTGCCCCCCTGTCTTCGGAGGTCTCGTAGTGGTGACCGGAGTGCCGGATGTCCCGCGATGATGTCGGGGAGTTTGCGACCCTCTCTGCGCCACCCCCCTTCCCCCTGTCTCCGGCTGTCCCTGAGCAACGACCGGAGTGTTGAATGTCCCGTGACTAAGACGGGGAGGACGTGACCCTCTTGCGCCGCCCCTGTGCCTCAAATAGATCCGCTATCAACTCTATCTTTAATCTTTCAAAATGTTCAGTTGCTATCGCTATTAGCTCTATCTTTAATTTTTCAAAATGTACAGTTGCTATTGCATGCACTCATCTGTGTTTCACCACACACATGAGTGCATGCTTACCAACTGTCCGTCTGCAACACTACTATCACCGACATCTAAGAAGGGAGATCCCCCCTTGAACGGCCCTTCTAAGGTTTCTCTCCTCCACATTGCCTGTGGAGCTTTTTTCCCTATTGTTAGGTTTTAGTGAGTTTTTCCTTACCTTCGCGTGGGGTATGTCTGGGAGTGCTTGCATTCTTTCATTTATTTGCATTCATCTAAAAAATGTTTGGACCCTATGGTGTTCTTGTTCTGTTCTTGACTTATTGTTATGTTGTCTTCTTGACTTGTTTAAAGAAGACCTGTACGGCCCATGGGGACATTAACATGTGTTGTCGGGCCCTATAAATAAATTTGATTTGATTTGATTTGATTTCAGTAGGATATTGTTCATGCTTACACCTCTGTATTCTTGGCTACTGTCCCAGACGATGCGTACTGGAGTGGTGACGGAGTGTGGGTTCGGTGCGGTCAAGTGACTCACGTACCATACTGCTTCTTTCCATTGGTCCATCATAGACCTAGTTAGTTTCACGGCAGCTCCTCTCTCCACCATTTCGTGGATTTGCCTGGTATAGGCTATTTTCCATGAAAGGTCCTTCTCGAGGCGTTTCTCTGTCCTGAAGAAGGTCGACTCCACAGCTCGGCGATTGTTAGGGAGAGATGCTGGTTGTTCCTTCCAGGGGTACTTTGCATCCCAGTGGGAGTCCCCACAGTGCGAGTCTTTCTCCTTGAAAGTCAAGCCAGCCTTGATGATCTCTAGCTCCCGCTCGTCAGCCAGTGTCATTTCCTTTCCTCCGGGAGGACAGTTACCACAGCGACATCCCCCACAGATGGGGTCACAGGCTGCTCCGATGCTGTCCCATTTCAGCCAGTCGAAGACTTCCTTGTTGCTTGTGGCAGTTACTGCCTCTTTCATGCTTTTCTTCTTGGTTAAGTCTACCGTGAGGTCTTCGTATCTTCTCTTTATGGTTGTTCCCATGGAGCGTGCGAAGTGGGTCAATGAATGACGCGTGGTCATTTTTACTTCTTCGAAGAGGTCCGGATGCGCACCGCTCACAGTTTTGCCCAGTGGGCCGTCCCATAGCACCAGATCACCGGCTCTCTCCATTCTTTGTGGGGCCAGGCGACCTTCCCGGGTGCTAATGAGCAGATCAATTGTACCAGGCCGGGTCAATTCTCCTGGCTTGACACATGGGAAAAACTTTTCTAGCCTCTCAGAGTTCACCACTCTATCTACCTTGGCGATGTCCTCAAGGCCGTAGCAGAGCATTTCGTGGGCTCTCAAGGTCCCCTTCGGGGTCCATACTTTAATTGCCACCACATACCTCTTGGTATCGACTCTGACTGCCATCTTCCCAACACCGTACACGACCAGTGTGATAGGTTCGCCGGCCAGCCCGAGCCTCTTGGCGGCTCTGTGTGTGATATAGTTGGTGTCGGAGGCGAGGTCCATCAGCGCTCCAACACAGTCTCCTCCTCTTGTCGTGACGTCCATGAGCATCATGAGGACTGGGTATTCTTTTATGCCACTCTTGTCCAACAGGCTCTTGCTGGCGTACACTTGGGAGGTCGCTCTGTTCGTGAAGGCTTTCTTGAATGCTTCCATTTGGAGCGTTGACAATTTTAACTCTGTGACCACCTTCTCCTGCTCAGCCGTAAGGCCTCGGAGCCCTTTACGAGCGCCGGGCTCATTGGTTGTTTCGTTCCTGCTCTGTGTCTTGGAGCAGAGGAGAAAATGATGGTTGACAGGGCCGCCCCCCTTTACACACTCATCTTTCTTACAGAGGAATCTTTTCTCGCATGGGCCGTTGGCCCCGTGATAAGCGAGGCATTTAAAGCAAGCTCCAGCTTTCTTCACCTGGGCTCGTTTCTCTAGTAGTTTAGCCTTCTTGAAGGCCGGGCAGAAGTACAGTCTTTTCCCATGTGCTTCCTCTCCACACATGGTGCACGAGTCCCTCTGGGGCTCTCTTCTTACTTCGCTCGCTGTCGTTCTTGTAAATGACCGTCTATCACCTCCCCTGTCGCTCAGCCTTTCACGCTGGGTTGGTCTTTCGCCAGCGTGGGTAGCTCCGATCTCTAACTGTGCTAGCCTCTCGAGGATCCTTTCTTGTCCTTTCAGAAATGACAAGAGTCTGTCAAAGTAACTTGCGGGAGTGACGCCATTCGCGGGGTCACGCTCATAGGAGATCCACTTCTCTCACATGCCTATAGGCAGTTTTCTTTCTATGGCGGCAACAGTTAGGTGATTTTTGATCACGTCCTCCATCCCAAGGTCCTTTAAGTCGTACAGTGCGGTTTCCACTGCCTGGACCAGGTCAATCATTGGCCTAGGCTGGTTACTCCGTACTGGGGGCACTTCTTCCAGACCTTTGAGGATCAGACTTGCGGTTGTGCTCCTGTCTCCAAAACGGTTGTCCAGGAGTCTGAAAACGTTGTCCGCTGTTCTGCAGCGATCCAGCCCGAGTTTCTTTCTCAGTGGCTCTTCTACGCTGTCAAGAATGTGATATAATTTGCATACAGGCAATCCTGATGGTTCGGCCAAAGCCTGGAGGTCCTCCCAATTATCCCGCCAGCGCCAATAGGTCCTTCTGTCGCCACAGAATCTGGGCAGATTGATGGCGGCAAGCTTTATCTTAGGTCGGGCCCCCTGGTAGGCTCTGTGGTGAGCGAGACCTTCCCGCGTCGCGCCCTCATCGCCTGATGGCGTGGCGTGGTCAGCTCGTAACTGAGGCATGATAGCGAGGTCAGCGCTCTGGTAGAGATAGGGTTCGCTGCCGGGTTGTCTTACCCGTGGGAGCGAACTCCTGTCTGTATACTCATGAGGTCGACTTCTTGTGGTCTCTGTTCCAAGCTGGAGATGGGTTTCTTTCGGGGCCCCCTCGTGGCTCCCGAAAGGTAAGGGAGAGTCTTTGGAAGCGCCCTCTATTTGACTACTGTCAAGCTGAGGGGATGACGAGTGGATGTGAAGGACTTCACCTGTGCTGTTGGTGGACGGGGAAGGTTTGGCCTCCGCGACGCGTTGCGAAACATCATTTGAAATATCAAGTGGGCCGGTTACGTCACCGCCCCTTTCAATGTTGTGTGTCCTTCTATCCTCTTCACCCTCATAGGCACATCCATTGTCACTCTTTCCCCTAGGTTCTAGAAGGGTCGACCACTTGTCCATCAGTGCTGCTCTTTCCTCGTCCAAGTGCCTGTACCGCTTTTCCAATTCAGATATGTTGGGAGTCGGGAGAAGGTATCTCCACTCTCTCATCATTTGTTCGAAGGCGTTGAGTCTTCTCTCCAATTTGTTCCCCTCCAATGCTCTCTTGTCTTGGGGTGCCCATTGGGTGCAGAGCCTCTTTGCCTCTTCCAAGGCCTCCTTAAACTCCGCTTCGAGGGGGCCTAACTTTGGTTGAACGAAGCGGGACCATACCTCCGAGAAGATCTTCTTCTCTAGTGTCACTTTCCTCTGCTTGCTTCCGTCTTTCTTTGCTGTGGCGTCGGCCATCACGGTAGCATGCGCAGTTCCGTCGGCCTCCTCCAATGCTCCAATATAGTCCCCTGTCGTGTCAACGAGCTTCGCAAACTCTATTTGCAGAGCTTTCTTGTCGTTGACTAGCTCCGCTAGCGATGCAGTGTCAACATTGTCAGCTACTTGGTTGGCTCTCCTTGTGAAAGCAGTTTGCGCCGCAGTACGCCTCTTCTTTATCTCTTCCACATCCACACCTTCCATCTTGTCCCAGTCAGCTGTTGCCCCAACTGGAGCTCTTCTTGCGGCTGAGTCGCTGATCGCAGGCGGTAAATAATTGTCCAATTATCTAGCAGTCTCAGTCAATGAGTCAACTAGATGTCCCCCTTGGAAGGGTGTGGGCGAAATGACTTTTCATGAACCATAGAAACAATTCGGACTTTATAAGAATGTTCGTTTATTTGGACCTTGAAGCCCAGCATCCAACTTATCCTCTGTTACAATAATCACCAGGTGGTCAATTAACAAGGGGTTTAGCTTGTAGCTTGGTAGTTGGTAGTAGCTTACATCCAAGCATTAGTGGATAATGTTAGTAGAGGTCGAAGTGGTATTGGTAATGTTCTTTAGCTAGCATTGGTGGCCAGCAGTGTTAGCATTCTTTGGCTAGTAAGGTTAGCAGTCTTTGACTAACAGGGTTAGCAGTGGTGGCTAGCAGCATTTAGCATTGGTTGGCTAATGGCTAGCGTTAAGCATTGGCTGCTAGCAGTGTTAGCAATCTTTGGCTAACAGGGTTAGCAGTGGTGGCTAGCAGCATTTAGCATTGGTTGGCTAATGGCTAGCGTTAAGCATTGGCAGCTAGGAGTGTTAGCAATCTTTGGCTAACAGGGTTAGCAGTCTTTGACTAACAGGGTTAGCAGTCTTTGACTAACAGGGTTAGCAGTGGTGGCTAGCAGCATTTAGCATTGGTTGGCTAATGGCTAGCGTTAAGCATTGGCTGCTAGAAGTGTTAGCAATCTTTGGCTAACAGGGTTAGCAGTCTTTGACTAACAGGGTTAGCAGTCTTTGGCTAACAGGGTTAGCAGTGGTGGCTAGCAGCATTTAGCATTGGTTGGCTAATGGCTAGCGTTAAGCATTGGCAGCTAGCAGTGTTAGCAATCTTTGGCTAACAGGGTTAGCAGTCTTTGGCTAACAGGGTTAGCAGTGGTGGCTAGCAGCATTTAGCATTGGTTGGCTAATGGCTAGCGTTAAGCATTGGCTGCTAGCAGTGTTAGCAATCTTTGGCTAACAGGGTTAGCAGTCTTTGACTAACAGGGTTAGCGGTGGTGGCTAGCAGCATTTAGCATTGGTTGGCTAATGGCTAGCGTTTAAGCATTCACATTGGATGGAGTTCGGCGACTCCACCACTTCAAGCAACCAGCATGTGGGCGGAATACGGCGATTCCAACCCAGTAAGCAGTCAACATCAACGTTTCACTTCCCTTGAGCTGACCGCGTCCTCTCCAATGTGCCCCGTCGCGTGTATCCACTCCGTCCTGGTTCCACCTTGACGTTGAGGGGTATCCCACGCGGCACCTCCTTCTGCGTTCCGTCCGTCCCGTCTCGTCGCGGGCGCGTTCGGTAAATAATTGTCCAATTATCTAGCAGTCTCAGTCAATGAGTCAACTAGATGTCCCCCTTGGAAGGGTGTGGGCGAAATGACTTTTCTTACACCATAGAAACAATTCGGACTTTATAAGAATGTTCGTTTATTTGGACCTTGAAGCCCAGCATCCAGCTTATCCTCTGTTACAATAATCACCAGGTGGTCAATTAACAAGGGGTTTAGCTTGTAGCTTGGTAGTTGGTAGTAGCTTACATCCAAGCATTAGTGGATAATGTTAGTAGAGGGCGAAGTGGTATTGGTAATGTTCAACCAGGTCGCCTCTGTTGATAGTTCGTTAATAGTTAAGTTGCCATTTAGCAACCAGTTCTGGTTAGTGTAGTCAGACATTTAGTTAGTCTGTATGTTCATTCAGTCTGACATTAGTCAGTTTATAGTCAGACGTCAGTCAGACGATAGTTAGCATTTAGTCAGTGTTCATTCCAATGCTAGTCAGCGTTTAGTCAATAGTAGTCAGACGTTAGTCAGACGTTAGTCAGCGTTTAGTCCGATTATTTACCTATACAAAAGAAAGGAAAACAGACAGCATTAATTAATAACTAGATATATGAATTAAAGAGAATGCGGATATTAACGGCGCATATAATGCTACGTACCGTTGGCCAGTCACGAGTTCGCCCACAGGGCTTTTCACCTTACAGTCTAGACTGAGAGTGTCACTTAAATAGCGCGACGCGCCTGCGCAGAGAGAGCTTACCTGCTCAAAGTCGCAATACGTACTCCAAAGTGCGTCCACTAGGCGGCACCAGATAATAATTAACTCATGCAATAAATGTATACAATAAATGTTACACATGATAATAATGAAGGATAATAATGATAAATATATTGGGAAAAACGTCGGATAATTCTCCATTGATGTTCCTATGGAAATTCGCCTCTTCGATTGAGTATAAAATCATATCAAGTAATAGGGGTCCAATTACATCCCAACATGAGAGGTACAGTTCTGGAGGGATACCATCCCATCCAGGAGCCTTGCCACTTTGCATTTCAGATATAGCCTCCCTAAGTTCCTCTAGTGTAATAGGTGTATCTAACTGTTTAGCGTCTTCCTCTGAGGGTTTAGGTAGGTTAATTTGATTAAGAAATGTATCCAGTTTATTATGATCGAAAACCACTTCTGATTTGTACAAGTTGGAGTAAAACTCTCTGAAAGTCTCATAAATTTTTTTGGGGTCTTGTGAAGTGTCACAGCCAACTAGTGACACTGGTTATTATGACATCCTGTTCTTATGTTTATTATATATGATTATGAGGAATGTCTGTATATTCTTCCTCCCACTTGTGTAAAAATATATCTGTTTTAAATCTAGGCATATGTTACTGTATGCGTCTAGATGTGATAGGTATGTATATATATCTGTATATATCTGTATATATATATATATATATATATATATATATATATATATATATATATATATATATATATATATATATATATATATATATATATATATATATATATATATATATATATATAAGCATATAAGACTATTCATGCAGGAAGTGTATTCATGTATTGTACACTACACAGGCCATTCTCTTCCATCTCAATACTGCAGGGCCTTTTCCTAGAATGTGCAGTAAGGGAGTTAACGATAAGAATGTGGCCTTGGAGACAGCTCCGACCAAGAGGAGCCTGCAGAGTTAACCCTTGCAGTGAGGAAGCAGAGGAGACATGCATACATGTTTAAATGACGTAATGGGGTTTTTCCCAAAAGAAAGTAATCTGTTACTTCTCCAGTAGATGTAACGACTAGAAGGGGAGGAGTCCATCCTTACTATGTGTGTTATACGTTGATTGGCTAGTAGAATGACATAGCTGTGACATCACTGTTTTTGGACCAATGGCAAAGAGGTCCTGATATGATATAAAAATGACTGCTCCAACTTCGAGAGCTCAGATTTTCAGATTTTGCTTGCAGACACTTTCTTCTAGCGGCGATACCATTGTGCGGTGTATGGAATGGAATCGGCCTATTTTTCAAAGTGGAGTCCCCATGACAAAGCTTTGTGTTTTTAGCTCATTCGGTCATTTACTAAAAATGACAAAGAGAGTTTTTGCTATGCTAGAGATTTTTCCATTTGTTATTTTAGAAGACAAGATGCAGGATTTTGCTTGCACGACACCAGCCGTGTCAGGCTATTGCGATCTTAGAGATGAGATGTTTTGTATTATATAATCTTTTAAACTGTAAGGGACATATCCAATACAGTCCTTTTTTGTAACTTCATTGAAATAAAGATAACTTTTTTCTAATTATCCATTGAATTCTTGGACTGATTTCTGCCAGCAATGTGCCACGATGCCGGCCGCCGCCCTGATTTCCTATTGAAGGTGACTATAATGTACTGGCAGCATGTAATACAGATTGAATCAATTGACTGGTTAATGCTTTGCAGCTAAAAGTTATATATTATATATATATGTTATTAACAGGCCTTTCCTCACAAATGAGGACGGTGATGATGGTGGTGGTGGTGACGTAAGATCATCAGGCTTCCAGAGAAGCAGCCTAACAGGCATTACGTAAAATGATGATATTGATGATAACAATGATAATAATGATATTATTGTTATTATAGGCAATGAGAGTTCTCCTAGACATACATTCGGTTTATTACAAACAAGAAGAGGTTAACAACTCTTCATGCTTACATTTCATATCAACTGGATATAACTAGACCAGTGACTATGAAGTAAACTTGACAGAAATAGTAATTGACTCGAGAACTTGGCGAGTTTAGCACCTCGCTGGGGGATATCGAGCGGCCAAAGGGTTATATCTTAAGTAAGTGATCTGAGATCATTAGAGACAAGCCCATCGGCTCTTAACATGGCGTCCCTAGCGTGGGCTTTTATAACTAATTGAAAAGGTAATAACAGCCAAAATAAAATAAACTAGAAATATTGAAAAACGGAGAACCGAGCTTTAGAATACACCAGACAAAGGATATTGATCTGTATGGCCCTCAGTGAAAAGCAGTGGCAAATTAAAGGCATTTGCATAGTGGGGGCATTGCTGGTGGAGCGGTTGAGGCCGCAAAATTTGGATTAAAGAAAAAGAAAGTAAAGAAAACCCTCTCTCTAAAATGTCTGGCAGTTTAGAGAGACATCAGCGCAGCCATACAGGCTGGCAGCGCCGGCTAATAAGCTGGTGCTAACTGGAGGCTACCTAGCCATTGCTACCATTGCTAACTGGAGGCTACCTAGCCCGAGACTACAGGAGGCTACATAGCCCTAGCCCACAGGAACACAGGCTAACTAGCCACAAGCGAATTGATTGCTAACTGGAGGCTACCTAGCCCGAGACTACAGGAGGCTACATAGCCCTAGTCAACAGGAGCACCGGCCAATGAGCTGGTGCTAACAGGAGGCGACCAAAACGGAGCCCACTTGGAATGCAGGCTAACTAGCCACAAGCGAATTGAATGCTAACAGGAGGCGACCAAAACGGAGCCCACTTGGAATGCAGGCTAACTAGCCACAAGCGAATTGAATGCTAACAGGAGGCGACTAAAACGGAGCCCACTTGGAATGCAGGCTAACTAGCCACAAGCGAATTGAATGCTAACAGGAGGCGACCAAAACGGAGCCCACTTGGAATGCAGGCTAACAAACCAGTGCTAACACAAATGAGCTGGCTCTAGCCAGACGAGAGCTAACTAGCTCACCATCGGCTAACAAGCCAGAGCTAACTGGAAATGAGCTGGCCCTAGCCAGACGAGAGCTAACTAGCTCACCATCGGCTAACAAGCCAGAGCTAACTGGAAATGAGCTGGCCCTAGCCAGACGAGAGCTAACTAGCTCACCATCGGCTAACAAGCCAGAGCTAACTGGAAATGAGCTGGCCCTAGCCAGACGAGAGCTAACTAGCTCACCATCGGCTAACAAGCCAGAGCTAACTGGAAATGAGCTGGCCCTAGCCAGACGAGAGCTAACTGGCTCACCATCGGCTAACAAGCCAGAGCTAACGGGAAATGAGCTGGCCCTAGCCAGACGAGAGCTAACTAGCTCACCATCGGCTAACAAGCCAGTGCTAACACAAATGAGCTGGCCCTAGCCAGACGAGAGCTAACTAGCTCACCATCGGCTAACAAGCCAGAGCTAACTGGAAATGAGCTGGCCCTAGCGAGACGAGAGCTAACTAGCTCACCATCGGCTAACAAGCCAGAGCTAATTGGAAATGAGCTGGCCCTAGCCAGACGAGAGCTAACTGGCTCACCATCGGCTAACAAGCCAGAGCTAACTGGAAATGAGCTGGCCCTAGCCAGACGAGAGCTAACTAGCTCACCATCGGCTAACGAGCCAGTGCTAACACAAATGAGCTGGCCCTAGCCAGACGAGAGCTAACTAGCTTACCATCGGCTAACGAGCCAGTGCTAACACAAATGAGCTGGCCCTAGCCAGATGAGAGCTAACTAGCTCACCATCGGCTAACAAGCCAGTGCTAACACAAATGAGCTGGCCCTAGCCAGACGAGAGCTAACTAGCCTACCATCGGCTAACAAGCCAGTGCTAACAAAAATGAGCTGGCCCTAGCCAGACGAGAGCTAACTAGCTCACCATCGGCTAAGAAGCCAGAGCTAACTAGCTCACCACAGGCTAACAAAGCCAGGAGCGAATTGATGGCTAACCAGCCAAGAGCTAACTAGCTCCCAACAGGCTAACAAGCCAGTGCTAACAGGAAGTGAACTGGCCCTAGCCAGACATGAGCTAACAGCTGGCTACCAAGCCAGAGCTAACGGAAGTGAACAGGATGTCTCACAATCATTCCCACATCACCGAGGACGAGGAATTACCCTCGGATGATGGATTGGGAGTTTCTACACCCAGCAGGGGGTTAGACTACCCAAGAGAACGGGGAACACACCCAGAGTCCCCTGAGACGCTTGCGGAAAGTGAGGAATTCACAGAACCAAGCAAATCACAATACCCAGAGCTGCCGGCTGTACAACAGGCGGTAATTGGAACAGGAGAGAAACCTTACTGCTGTGGCCAGTGTGAGAAGAGCTACAAGAGAAAGTCAGATCTTAAACGACACCACATGATACACACAGGAGAGAGACCTTACTGCTGTGACCAGTGTGGAAAGACCTTCACGGCGAAGTCATATCTTAAACAACACAACATGGTACACACAGGAGAGAGACCTTACTGCTGTGACCAGTGTGGCATGAGCTTCAAGAAAAAGGCAAAACTTGGACGACACCACAGGGTGCATACAGAAGAGAAACCTTACTGCTGTGCCCAGTGTGGAAAGACCTTCACGGCAAAGTCATATCTTAAACAACACCACATGGTACACACAGAAGAGAGACCGTACTGCTGTGACCCGTGTGGGAAGAGCTTCAAGAGACTGTCAGAATTTAAATGACACCACATGATACACACAGGAGAGAAACCTTACTGCTGTGACCAGTGTTACATGAGCTTCAAGAGAAAGGAAGAGCTTAAAAAACACAGATGGCGGAAACAGCCATGCAAGGTGCCAACCTGCTTAACGGGAGCAGTAAGGGGTTATGTGTCTCACTCAAGAACACTTCGACACACTACCTGGGACGAGCGGGAATCGAAGCGGAATGATCCCATTCTCTTTGGACCAGAGGAAGAGGAAGGCGACATTCAGATCGGGGATCAGAACCCGAGGCCACAGAGGACTCCTTCAGGTGAAACTAAGTCTGAGCCTGAACATGATGGGGAGCTAAGTACCTCTGAAACTGAACACAGTTCTGATTACTCAACATCTTGAGTAATAGCTCAAGAGAAGCTAGCACAAGGAGACGCTAGCTCCCCGAAGGGGCTTCAATGGCCCAAATGATGGAAAGAGAAATAAGAACCCCCGGTCAAGATCCAGCATAATCAAGAACATGTATCAGGACATGAAATGCCAAGTGTTACATAACGGATGTGCACAAGAACACTTCAAAGTGCTCACCGGCGTGAAACAGGGCTGCCTACTTTCCCCCTTCCTCTTCCTCCTATGCATCGACTGGATCATGAGGCAAACCACAACCAATAAAAAGACTGGCATCCAGTGGAGTCTAACGGAGCACCTCGAAGACCTGGACTTTGCGGATGACATCGCACTCAACCATTGTCTGAGACGTATCCTCAGGATCTTCTGGCCAAACACAATCACCAACATCAAGCTGTGGGAATGCACCAAGCAAGAATCAGTGGAGGTCCAGCTGACCAGGAGAAAATGGAGCTGGATTGGGCACACACTTCGAAGACACAAAACCGCAATAACCAAACAGGCATTAACCTGGAACCCACAAGGCAAGCGAGGCAGAGGAAGACCCAAAAACACCTGGAGAAGAGACACTGAGCAGGAACTCAAGAAAAGGGGACTGACGTGGAAACAGCTGGAGAGGATGGCGCAAGACAGACGGGGGTGGAAACTGTTCATCAATGGCCTATGTTCCGAAAGGAATAAAAGGCCTACAGTACAGGTCAAGATCCAGGGGAAAACATGGGGGAGAAACTAACCCCAGAGCAGCAAGCAGAGATGAGAAGGCTCAACTTCGGCCTCCCAAAGCCCAGCAACAGCCACCAGCTAAGGCTAGAACAAGGAAAAAGGATCCTTCCGGCATCGAATACCTCTCTGTAGACGACTGGGGGGCATTAACCCCAGAGCAGCATGCAGAGGTAAGGGCCCAAAGGGAGGAATCCAAAGCCCGGAAGGAGAATCAATAGTATCCTTACCTTCTGGGGCCCTGACACATGACACTCAAGCAAGTGCAAACTGCACTTGACATACAGCTCATCTGTCAAGAGGAATAATATATAGTGTTATTGTCATTTAGGAAGAAACATGACATAGAATACTACATGCATTTTGTATACATTTTAAGTATACTATGTAAAGATGTCTGTCTTTTCTCTAAACCAGAGTAAAGAGGACGAAAGAATTTGTAATCTATTTCATGCAAAAGGGATTTCCTGACAGCAACCATCTGGTAGGTTAGCACCCGTACCAACCATATCAGCTGCATGAGATGTACACTCACCAGCGCCTATGGATAAAAATAGAGACTCTGCAAACTCTCGTCAAGCTTAGCTTAGGTCTCTATATCCGACGGGCCTATCAGATTCGTGGGGACTTGGAAGCTTCAGCATACAGGACGCTGTGGTGCTTAGGCGGCCAAGTCACTGGTTTATAGGTCTGTCGAAATGGATCGGAGGTTCTGGGGCTTAGAACATCCGAGAGTTGGGCTTTATACTATTTGAATAGGTATTAAACAGCCGAAAGAATAAGAACTGAAATGACTGCTGTCAGGTGCCTCTGGAGTAAAATTTGTTACAGATTTGAGTCAACCTTACTCAAGATTGGTCTTATCAGCAGAACCTCTCCAACCAAGACTCTTCCTAATGCTCGAGATCTGGAACAATAAGTGATGTAGATGGTCTGCAGAGCGCAGCAGACAGCCTAAAAGTGAATTGGTAAAAAAATCTATCAGGAACAAGAGAGGGTTGATAAGTAACAGCTTGAAGTAGCGTTTACTCACGACTAAAGGGTAACGTAATGTTTACTTACAGTCGAAACTTAAGTAGAAAATTATACTTGCGACTAACAGGTTACCTGAACTAGAAGTAACCTAATGTTTACTTAGAGTCAAAACTTAAGTAGAAAACTACTTGCGAATAGCAGGGCTAGGGAGCCATAAAGTCACTTGAACTTGAAGTATCTAAATGCTTACTTAAAGTCAGAACTTAAGTAGAAAAACTCTACTTTGTGAATAGCTGGCTAACTAGCCATTGCGAACAGGAGCGAATAGCTGGCTAACTAGCCATTGCGAACAGGAGCGAATAGCTGGCTAACTAGCCATTGCGAACAGGAGCGAATAGCTGGCTAACTAGCCATTGCGAACAGGAGCGAATAGCTGGCTAACTAGCCATTGCGAACAGGAGCGAATAGCTGGCTAACTAGCCATTGCGAACAGGAGCGAATAGCTGGCTAACTAGCCATTGCGAACAGGAGCGAATAGCTGGCTAACTAGCCATTGCGAACAGGAGCTACTAGTAGGCTAACTAGCCATTGCTAACAGTATCTGAAAGCAGGACTGAAACTACTGGAGGAAGCGGGTCTAATGGCCCAATACTCTGTACCCTACCAGCCCAATACGAACGGGGTGGCAGAGAGAGCTGTACACTCTATAAAGAATCAGATGATCAAAGTGAATATGTTGCGATCCTGGAATGAACCGACCTCCCTCCTTAGGATACACCAAGGAGACCGACAGTACAGTTCGGACCGGAAGGATCAGAACCTGCCCTATCTTGGGCCAGGGGCATTCTTAGACGGGGGGGCTGTCCCCCGGAGTCAGTGGACGACGCAGCGAATGGCAAAAAGGAATATACTGACCCAGATCAGAACTCAGAAATGGAGGAAGACCGGGATAGGTCAAGCTCCAGAGCATCCTCAAGGTCCTCATCTAGATCAAGATCTAGGGAGAGAGTTCGGTACCCAAGGGACGAACCTCCTAGACCGAACTAGACCTAGACCTCCTAGACCTCCTAGACCGAACAAGAGAGCTAAGCAGGCCAAGCAGGCCCGCATATCCTGTGACATGGAGACAGAGAGACATCGGCCTGGACCCAGGTTTCAGGGCGACGAGAGCCCTGAATGGACCTGAAAGAGAGAAAAGAAATGAGTCCTCTGTGGACTATATCTGTGATGTCCTGCGTGGCCTACGGACAGGGTCACACGACCAGGCCAACCACACTTCAATAGAGGACTGCTGCTACAATTCTCGGGGACCCGTGGGGTCGCCCGAGAAGTGACAATTCAACCTACCTCAAACTATCGGAGAGATCCAAGAGGTCAGAGGGGGTGACCACAAGATGACCACCAGGTGTTGTCTTCAGACGACAACACCTGGGTGCATTGGCCGGGAACAACAGATGCAAGTATTCCCGCCGGATACCAAGCAACGACGTGGCCCCTATCCTATCGAGCCGTCCAGCCAGGGAACAACAGATGCAAGTCTTCCCGCCGGCTACCAGGGTACCGAGGTACCAAGATGACAGAGGGGGTGTGGAGAGTCACGGCCACGTGACCCCGCAATCGCCATCTCGTCCCCCAGTACAGACGCTATTAAGACAATGGAAAATGACCGACCAGGATGACAGAGGGGGTGTGAAGTGTCACAGCCAACTAGTGACACTGGTTATTATGACATCCTGTTCTTATGTTTATTATATATGATTATGAGGAATGTCTGTATATTCTTCCTCCCACTTGTGTAAGAATTAGAGCTGGGCATAGATTAATTTTTTTAATCTAGATGAATCTACCTGCAATCCTGGAATTAATCTAGATTAATCTAGATTAAAATGGCTAAAAAAAAAAAGAAAAGTCTGCCGAAGGTGTTCAAAATAGGTGTGTTCTACCCAAATAATTACCAGAGGAGGAGATTTATCCTCTCCTCTTCATCTGAGGAGTCACTAGCTGTTCTATCTCCTTGTTCAACAGCATGAACATGTCTCTTCTTTTTGTAATTTCTAGTGTTTCTTTTAAAACCAGATTTATCGTAATTTTCTGTGCCCTTCCTTTGATGCCATTAACATTGTTACACTGATATTGACAGCTCTCTCCAGTGTCAAATCACTCTCTGTCAGTAGTTTCTTCTGTGAACCTTCATTTCTTAATCCACAGACAAACCTGTCTCTCAATGTGTCTTTTAGTGAATCTCTAAATTCACAATGCTGCTGACTGGTTGCTCACACACAGACTGCTGCAGAAGCAGGTTTCTCAACAAATTCAGTGCAAGCTCAGTGTAACAGTTCCATGAATGAATTAATGAAAACGTTATTTAACAGATTGCAGAATGGGTACAATACAGTACGGCTCAATACATACAATTGTTAAGGGGATGCAGACCAGAGAAAGACGTTTGTCTTGTTTACATCAGGGTCCCCCATTTTCATTTATTTGCTCCACATTGTCATTAGCCCCTTTCGTGACTGTGATGCACTGAGTGAATCCACAGTCACTTGCTCCTCAATAGGAAACCAACCTAGATTTACCATGAAGGACTGGTTCTGGCCGAACCGTTCGTTATACAAGAATCACAGAGAAATTACAAAGGTACTCACAGTTGCACGAGGATTTCGGACAGAGATAAGGGATGGTGCGCATGCGCTGTGATCACCCAACGGCGGAAATAATGCCGTTTTGAGCAGTTTATAAAATTTATTTAAAATGTTTATTAGCAACACAGAGCTTTCAAACCATCCCGTATCTCTGTCCGAAACCCTCGTGCAACTGTGAGCACCTTTGAAACGTCTCTGTGATTCTTGTATAACGAACGGTTCAGCCAGAACCAGTCCTTCATGGTAAATCTAGGTTAGTTTCCTATTGAGGAGCAAGTGACTGTGGATTCACTCCGTGCATCACAGTCACGAAAGGGGCTACATTGTCATCAAACGGTCCAATATTTCCAATAGCCCAAGCCATTTCTGTTGTAAACACTCACGATAGTCCAGTCGATCCTTCCTTTAGTGTGTAAAGTGGATTTCCTCCTCTTGTAGATGTTTCCCAGTGCCGCCCGTATCAACGTGAGCTAACATGCTAACTCGCGTTAATAATGTAAACAAAGCTTGCAACGGACTTCTTTTTTCTTGCATTGCGCAGATTCAGACGTCCTCATCGCCGAATTGTGTTATATCCTGAGGACTTCTTAACCTCACCTGTATAACAATGGTTACCGGACCACTACTTTAGTTTAACACATTATTCTGACTACAGCTCCGGTAGTGCAATCACTTCCTGGTACCACAGCTGGGAACTACGGCAAGTATTTAAGGACAATACAGACCCAATGTTGAGAAAAAGATTAACGGCGTCAATTATATTATCGCGCGATACTAGTCTCGCGATAACGCAGCACGTTAACGCCGTTAACGGCCCAGCTCTAGTAAAAATATATCTGTTTTAAATCTAGGCATATGTTACTGTATGCGTCTAGATGTGATAGGTATGTATATATATCTGTATATATCTGTATATATATATATATATAAGCGTATAATACTATTCATGCAGGAAGTGTATTCATGTATTGTACACTACACAGGCCATTCTCTTCCATCTCAATACTGCAGGGCCTTTTCCTAGAATGTGCAGTAAGGGAGTTAACAATAAGAATGTGGCCTTGGAGACAGCTCCGACCAAGAGGAGCCTGCAGAGTTAACCCTTGCAGTGAGGAAGCAGAACAGACATGCATACATGTTTAAATGACGTAATGGGGTTTTTCCCAGAAGAAAGTAATCTGTTACTTCTCCAGTAGATGTAACGACTAGAAGGGGAGGAGTCCATCCTTACTATGTGTGTTATACGTTGATTGGCTAGTGGAATGACATAGCTGTGACATCACTGTTTTTGGACCAATGGCAAAGAGGTCCTGATATGATATAAAAATTACTGCTCCAACTTCGAGAGCTCAGATTTTCAGATTTTGCTTGCAGACACTTTCTTCTAGCGGCGATACCATTGTGCGGTGTATGGAATGGAATCGGCCTATTTTTCAAAGTGGAGTCCCCATGACAAAGCTTTGTGTTTTTAGCTCATTTGGTCATTTGCTAAAAATAACAAAGAGAGTTTTTGCTATGCTAGAGATTTTTCCATTTGTTACTTTAGAAGACAAGATGCAGGATTTTGCTTGCACGACACCAGCCGTGTCAGGCTATTGCGATCTTAGAGATGAGATGTTTTGTATTATATAATCTTTTAAACTGTAAGGGACATATCCAATACAGTCCTTTTTTGTAACTTCATTGAAATAAAGATAACTTTTTTCTAATTATCCATTGAATTCTTGGACTGATTTCTGCCAGCAATGTGCCACGATGCCGGCCGCCGCCCTGATTTCCTATTGAAGGTGACTATAATGTACTGGCAGCATGTAATACAGATTGAATCAATTGACTGGTTAATGCTTTGCAGCTAAAAGTTATATATTATATATATATATATATATATATATATATATATATATATATATATATATATATATATATATATATATATATATATATATATATATATATATATATATATATATATATATATATATATATATGTTATTAACAGGCCTTTCCTCACAAATGAGGACGGTGATGATGGTGGTGGTGGTGACGTAAGATCATCAGGCTTCCAGAGAAGCAGCCTAACAGGCATTACGTAAAATGATGATAACAATGATAATAATGATATTATTGTTATTATAGGCAATGAGAGTTCTCCTAGACATACATTCGGTTTATTACAAACAAGAAGAGGTTAACAACTCTTCATGCTTACATTTCATATCAACTGGATATAACTAGACCAGTGACTATGAAGTAAACTTGACAGAAATAGTAATTGACTCGAGAACTTGGCGAGTTTAGCACCTCGCTGGGGGATATCGAGCGGCCAAAGGGTTATATCTCAAGTAAGTGATCTGAGATAATTAGAGACAAGCCCATCGGCTCTTAACAGGTCTCTAACATGTCATTGTTGGTCCTTAATAGTAGGGATATCTGCAAATTGTGCGTTGAATCGTATCTTCATAGCTAGTAGGTGACTTGGTTTAGAACCATGAAAGTAATAATGTTGTCTTGTGCTGCGTATTTGAAATTCAGATTGTTGTCTTTTTAACACATTAATGCGATATAGTGAGCCTTACACACACTGCAAACTAAATAAATAATAACTAAACCGATCACCGCAGATATAGCTACTGTATAGTGGAATATACTGTATTAATATGCCATATACTGTCTTCTTCTCTATGATATTATTTATTGTTGGTTTGATGTATTCCTATTGCTAAACGTAAGGCAGCCTCAGTGCACACACCTACATGCACACACACACCTACACACACCTACACACCTACACACACCTACACACGCACCTACACACACACACTTGTACAGAGTTGGCTAACCAGAAACAAAAGGAAGGGAAAGGCAAGGCTGGTAACAGGAAGTGCCACATGTGTTTTAAAACAGGAGGGCTTCTGATTGGCCAACTGGTGTTATATATCTTACTGGCCAATCGCGTCTCGCTCTTCGCCATACCGAGATATACCTCATCTCCAGTACCTACTGTACTTCATTAACGAAAACAATGCACCCATGCACTTGACCAGGCCCCGCCCCAGTGTCCCCTATAAGACACCGGACATGGTCATACTTGCCCTTCCTCTTTTTCGTTTCCATCATGGACGTTGCAGTGCATTCCATGAACTAGTTGTTATGATATGCAGAGAGAAATTGAACAAGGTTGGGTTTTCGCCGGAGATTTGCCAGCCCCTGGAATCTTCTCGGCACGTTCTGACAGCGCATCGAGGGACGTCGCGCGGCGGCTAGCTGTCGTGGCTAGGTCGCACCCAGGTAGGGTCTGCGCCACTAGGCATAACAATGCTGGCGTTAGTGATACTGCTCGTTGTCCTGTGAGACAACCGAGTTGTGTATTGGCGCAAGGGGCAGGATATCTGGGTAAACGTTGTCGTTTTCCCGGTTATCCTAGAGCGTGCGGCTAACGCTATGCTACGATGCTGGGTTACTGTTCTTTTTGATTCCCCACTGAGGGCTGTCTTTTTAAAAAGGTCTTCCCTCCTCTTAACCATTCATGCTGACGGTCAATCGGTGTCTACTGTTGGGAGTTTTGACTGGGCTTGTTTACCTTTTTCATGGGTGAATGGGCTGAGGCCTAGGGCTGGTGTGCTTTTTGTGAATTTATGAATCGTGTGCGGGACTGGTGTTTCTCTGGTCTGCATCCCCTTAACATTGTGTGTATGGGCTAGCCCATTCTGCAGTGTGTTGGTGGAGTTTTAGTTAATTTATTCATTAACCCCTTCATGGGTGCACACCACAGTGGAGGTTGCTGGTTGCAACCACCACTGGTGCTCCGTGCTTGTGAAGCAGGTGGCATCAGTCCTTTGCCTGTGGCATGTTGGAACAGTGCCCCGCCCGGCCGACGCCATGAGGTGAGTCGGCCCGGCAGGTGGCTGGTGGGCTGTTAAGCCTATACCGCCACGGTATAGAATTAGCAGCGATTAGTAACATTGTTCGAATTGCTGTTTTTTCTGTCAAAAATGATGTCGGGTGGCAGGGCCTTGAAGGCCAGCCGACGTTGAAACATTGTGCAAGGTTTTGACGTTATTAGCTTTGACCTAGCCGCAAGCTATAACCGCAGGGAAGGCTAGGATGCTGTCAACGCTTGTTTACAGACATCTTGGTTGGATTAGTCTCCCTTTGAGGGGGTGAAACATTTTTTTCCCTCCTCAGGGCTCCCCTCTCCGCAGAGGTACTTTGGTCTTTCCGCTGGAGCGTGGGTGGTATTTGACCTAGGCCCCACACCGCCTCACACCGCACAGCCAGAGGTGAGAGCACGGCCTCGCCAGTGGCTGTGGCGAGGCCCTCAACCAGCTGCCATATTTCCCCTGCCTGAGGTACCCTGGGCACAACGTCAACAGGTGACCGCAAGGCCGACAACCTTGGCGGTCGAGGGATCGGCTACATTAGATGAGCACGCCCTAAAAAACCGTCGCCGTCTAGCTGTGTGCAGCTCGCTCTCCGGTCACTCCCCCCCCAACACCAGCGGGATAAGGGCTCTGATTTGTTTCCTTTGGCTGCGGGCTGTGTGTCTTCAATGAAGCGCAAGCGGCCCCACGTTTCGCTTCTCATGGGGACAGGGGCTGACACCCAGTTGATGGCTGAGACTGGGTCTGTCCGTGAGAATGTAGTGCTGTCAAGCGGCTCCCATGCCACACGTTCTGCGTCTGTATTTGGTTGAGCCTGGTGTTACGTCTGTCAACAACAAAGGTTGTCAGCAGGGGGGCTCGAGACATCTTGAGGCAAACAGTGCGGGTTCCCCCGACCTCGCCTTCGCCAGGCCGGTTATCACGTTAGTGCCTCCCACTCCCTGAAGACCGGCAGTGGCAGGTGCGCATGATTTGGGTGGTAGTAATATCACTGCAGGGCTACGGTGTGTGGGAACCCACCCTATCGGGCAGTGTGGGGGCCTCACACCTTGCATGTCCAGCTGTAGAACAATTCCTCAGCTGTCCATGCTGGAGGGGTGTCGAAATTGTAGTTATTTTTTTCACAACTGAGGTAGGTAAATTACATTTCTTGAGACTAAAGTACCGAAAAAAGGTACCGTTGGGTACCGGTATCGATTCACAGGTACCGGTACCGTATCGGTTCAAATGTGAAAGGTACCCATCCCTAGTAATTATACCCTCAGATTCGCCACGGATTTCAGCGACTACACCGCCAGACGTCGCAGGGCCTTCTCTAAGGCTATGGGAGTTGCTCGTGAGAGGGGCATCAAGGTCTACCTATTATAGCCTGCGACTCTGAAGATCAAGATGGGCCCGGAGTTGTCTCCTGCAACCGCCTGTTCACGTCACCGTCCGAGGCGGAGAGTTTCCTTCGAAGCGGCAAGGCGTCCCCCCCAGCCGAGGATGGAGAGCCCCGGCGGAGCATGCAATGGGCATTGGGGAGTAGCAGGCCTCGGAGCCTTGGTATGCTAAACGCAAGCTATGCTAACTGTCCGGCTCTCCAAGCTAACACCGCAGCTTTTCGGACCAACAGAACGATAACACTCAAGGTTTATCTACGCTGTATTGTTCCAGAAACGGGTATGCACACTGACTATTTTCAAGTATAATTCAGACTGTAACTGAGGGGTTACAAAACCCTGACTGTATTAAAGATTGTGATTGATTAAACCACTGCTAGGTATGTACTTTAATTACTGGCCAGACAGTACATCTAATATATGGTAGACACTCATAATAACACGGCACTGACAAAGAAATATCATTTGAGGGTATTTATTATTATGCAGTAATTGGTTACAGATATGAGAATTAGGGTCGCGCTTGTATGGCGAAGAATAGGCATAAAGTCAGTCAGTAGCATAAGTCAATGGGAATAGAATAATTCCTACGATGGGGTACTAGGCTAACGCCGCCTGGCGTAGAATGGCAATTATAGAGGGCAACGCTGGTACCGCTTGGAAACAATGGGTTCCTCCCAGAGTTGTAAGTTCTGGAGGAGAGAGGAATGTTCGGATACTCAGTCTGATCAATTGAAGAAGAAGGGGATTCACGTACAGAAGCCAGTCCTTGTAATCCAAAGCTCAGCATCAAAAGCAATAACTGTAATCCAATTGCCCAATAGCAATGATAATAGCCAGCTAGCTTCGGTCCATGAGGCCAGCCCGAATGTAGATCCTCACGGTGTTAAATCCAAACGACAGTGGAGATTAACGATGCTCTTCTCCGGGTAGTACGTTCCACAATCAATATAATCCAACCAATACTGGTTCTGCAATCGCCGCCATCGGTTCTCCTGTGCACATGTCCAGTGGGTTCTCCGACTAGGCCTCCTCGTGTGCTGGTACCAATGTATTTAGTCCACGCGCACTGGCTAAGGTCCACTAGCTAAACGAACGAACTGCTGGGTAATGCTACACACGAACGAACTGTTGTTGGCACGATACACAATAAATTAACGACTATTTACTTCACATTACTGCATTAAATCTGACACTTTACTATTCAATTCGCACATGGTTCTCAACGCTCTGTTAGACGCACTGCTGCTCACTTCACTGTTACCGAACTTGATGAACAGCTACTGTTCGCACCTGCCGCCGAATATATACTTAAGTGGTTATCTAGTGCCGAACCTCAGTTCTCGTCTCGAATCAATACGCTGTCTCCGGGCATGTTACGACATGCCCGGACTCGCCTTTGAACCTGACTTTGGGGGCTTGCGGTCTGGCGCCGATGGCATTATCCAATAAGGAAAGCGAATATTACTATGATTCGAACGCAGGCTTAAAGGGATATACCGTGTATATATAAATAATATACAATGTATATAAAACAATAAATGTAGATTCTCAGCTTTAATCTGGCCCTTCACAACAGCCGCCTCCTAATTAGTCCGCACCTAATTAGTTAAGGGAGACAGATTAATAGTCCAGTCAACTGCTCAATATCTGTTGTGGGGAGTAGGTCAATCTACCAAGTCAGTGGGTCATGGTCGTCATCAGGGGTGTCAGGGAGCTTCGGCAACACTATCAGCTTCGCCATGGGTCGGGTGTAGGTTCGCCCTTGGACTATGACTTCTGCCGCTCTGACCTTCCCATCGGCACCAGTGATCACTTTGCTTACGCGGCCGGCCGGCCACGTAGCTCGGGGTAGTGACTGGTCTATGATCATAACGACTGTGTCCACCTTCAGGTTGTCCCTGTCCTTTACCCACTTCTGACGGGCTGGACGGGATGGTAGGTAGCTTGGGAGGAAGCGTGCCCAAGACTGGTCGATCGGTGCTTGGTTGTGTCTCCACCTCCTCCGTCCGTTCCTCTTGTTCTTTCGGTACCCCGTCTGAGGAGGGGCCGGGTCCGGCCGCCCCCTCAAGAGGTAGTGTGGGGTGCTGGGTTCGAGGTCAGCTACGTCGCTTGGAGCGTAGCTGAGGGGGGTGGAGTTCGGAACTCCCTCTTCTTGAGCCCACGGTTCTCTCACAGGCCTCTCGTCTAATGTCAATAGCCTCTCAACGGGCTGTGCGAGAGAGTGGCCTGTGTCGCTCACCTTTGTGTACAGGCAGCGTGTAGACGTGGGTTGGCGGGCAAGTCCGTAGAGGGGGCCCTGGAGCGTCCACCCCAGTCGGGTCTGAACCGCGACTGGGCAGCCTTTGGGTCCGATGTGGGCCGCCTCGATTGGGACAATGAGGTCCGCGTGGTCGGAGCCTATGAGCAGGGTCGGTGTGGCGCCGTCGATGAGCGGTATAGGTAGTCTGCGTAGGTGCGCGTACTTCGCCATCAGCTGTGGGATGGGGTAGTTGTAGCTTGACAGACCTATGTCATGGCCTGTAAATGCCTTAGTGATGCTGTACCGCTTCTCAGGCTGCCCGACCGCTGCTATTGTGAATGAGACGTTTTTGCCCTTTATGGTTTTTAGGTCTTGCTGAATAGTACGGATTGTCCTTGTTTCTCTGGTACCCCGCAGGCCCAACTGGACTGCGGCGGAAGCGAGGAGGAGAGTCTTTTCAGACCCATCGTCGAGGACGGCGTAAGTGTCCAGGACCTTGTCCTCGTAGCTCAGGAGCACTCTGACCACTTTGATGAGCACTCGGGGGCTCCCGCTATGCTTGGGGTCTATGTGGAGCACTCCTGTTGGTCGGTTGTCTTGTAGGGCTAGTCTTCGCATGTTATCCTCGCACAGGAATCGGCGGTGACCGGCTTCTGGGGGGTCAGACGCAATCCACTGCTCCATTTCGGCGATGGTCAGTCTCGGGAACACGTCGCACTGTGCCAGCCAGTGTCCTCTGCGACAGTACGTACAGGCGATCTTCCATACCTCTTTGGCCGGGGGGTTGTGACCTGTCTGTGGTGACACCGAATCGAGATGGTACGAGTAGCACCGTGACTCCCAGTGTCTGCTGCAACAGTCGGGACACCAGGGGGGGGGTTCTGGACTGGTTTGTGGTGACACCGCCTCGGCCTGGTACATCACCGTGACGGGCCTACTTTGGTTTCCTGGCGGACGCTTGTTGCTCTCATGCAGGACTTCTAGGTGGGCGCCGTCACACTTGCCGCATCTTTTCTTCAGGCGGCACTCGGCTGCCATGTGGCCGCGCGCACAGCGGAAGCAGCAGTGTTTGTCCTTAAGCCACTGACCTATTTCGGCTGTGGTTAGGTCTTTGAAGGCGTCGCACTGTGACAGCTGGTGTTCACTGTCACAGTACTGACAGACAGCCTTCCACTTCTCCTTGACGTGGGTGTTGTGGCTCGTCTGCCGTGACTCAGCCTCGGCTTGGTGCATCACGGTCACAGACCGGCGGTTGTCGTTGAACCTTCTCGGTCCATCTTTAGGGTCAGAGCCACCCCACACGAATGTGTCCAATCGTAGACTGCTGACCTCCCTGGTGAGGAAATCAGCTAGGTCTAGGAGGGATGGTTCTGGGCCGTTGGGGTCACGGCGGTCTTTCTGCCGCCGAAAACGCTCTTGACGGGCTGGAGGGAGCTTCTCCAGTATCCGCTCCACGTTGGAATTTGCATATAGTTCATATCTCCCCTTCTCCTTTTGTGACCCCAGCATCCCCACGAGGGATTGTACCTTGATAGAGAGGTCATCTAGTGCTCTATTGTCTTTGGCTGGGGGGAGGCGGTCGATATCTCGTATTTCTTGGATCACGTAATCCCATATGCGTCCATAGCACGCGTCGAGGGCCACCAGAGCATCTGAGTAAGGGGTTCTTGAGTTTGAATATGCCAGCGCTATGTTATGCGCTCTGGGCACTTTGAGATGCTTGAGGAGGATGGCATATTTATAAGACTCGTCGTGGACATCGGACATTATAGTCTCTAGACACATGCGTAATTCTGTGTACTGTGCTCTGTCCTCGCGCGTAAAGTCTGGGAACGTCGGTGTTCCAAGGTAAGACGCCATGGATGGCTGGGACACCGATGAGCGTAGGGGGAGAGGCCTCCTGGGCGAGTCTCCCCGTACGGGTGGTCGTGGGTTAGTGCTGGGTGGGTACCAGTGGCCGGGCCCCCAGGTGCTGCTCCTCGGTGCTGACTGTGCATCAAACTCACCCATGGGTTGGGTCGGGGGTTTGTAGCGCAGTGACTCGGGGCTGAGGTCGGGGCTGTACTGGGCCTCCTGGTCCAAAGTAGGTTCGTGCTGGTGGGCTTGATGTCCCTCCTCTTCCTCCGCTAGGTCTTGGAGTCTTCTAGTTAGTCTCTCGGCGACGTAGGCCGGTTGTTCCCGTTGGCTGGGTCCCGTATAGACCGGTCGGGGAGGGGGCTCGGCGACGTAGGCAGGTTCTTCCTGTTGGCCGGGTCCCGTGTAGATTTGTCGGGTAGGGGAAGGTGCCCTAGACCCGTGTCGTGATGATCTCCGGGAGCTCCGGGTGGAGGAGGGGGGGGGTCGCCCTCTGGATCAATTGTTCTATGATCTGCGCCTGCAGGCGGTCTCGCTCCGCTTCGCGCTGTGCATTGGCGGCGTCGCGCTGTGCATCGGCGCCGTCGCGCTGTGCATCGCGTTGCGCGTTGGTGCGGTCTCGCTGAATGTTTTCTTCAGCCTGGAGGCGCCTCTCTTCCAGTCTGATGGTCATCGCCGTGTCAGCCTTGAGGCGACTCTCTTCCAGTCGGATGCGTTCTCTTTCGTCGGCAGAGTGTTCGCGCTCACTAAGTGCCTGTGCTTGGAGACGGTTGCGCTCACCCTGGATACGGTCTCTTTCGGTTGAAGCTGTCAGCGTAGCGATGAAGGCTTGCGCCAGTCTCTGGTCAGCCTCGCTGGGGGATGACACTGATGGAGGTGATCGGGCGCTGACAGGGCTTGGTGGAGACCTGTTCTCTTGCCGCGCCCCGAGGTCCATCTCTTGAGCGCTGCTTCTTGATTTCTCCCGCGCCCCGAGATCCATCTCTTGAGCGCAGTACTCTTCTCTTGGTTGTGCGCCGAGGTCTGTCTCGGGTGCGCGCTCTTGGGTCTCTTGCGTTCCGGGGTCTATCCCGGTGGCGCTTTCTTTATCCTGGGGCGCTCCGGGGTCTATCCCGGTGGCGCTGTCTTGGGGTATAGTCACGTCATGTCCCGCTTGTTCCCCCCGTGAGCTAAGTCAGTTTCGTTTGAACCCACTGGGGTCTCTACTGGTGGGGCCGACAAGTCGATAGGATTGGGCATGCTTAAACTATCAGTTTTATCCGTACTTAACGTCTTTTTAGATAATATAGGAGGTAAAACGAAAGCGTAGTCCTCCAGGTGTGGAGGTGGCTGACGTTTGCGCCGAGGGCGCTCTAGTTTGGGAGAGCCGTCTGGAGAGTGTCCACCGCTGGCCATATCAATATTAATATGATATTAAAGATTACTGATACCCTCCGGCTCGAAGGACCAATTGTAACTGAGGGGTTACAAAACCCTGACTGTATTAAAGATTGTGATAGATTAAACCACTGCTAGGTATGTACTTTAATTACTGGCCAGACAGTACATCTAATATATGGTAGACACTCATAATAACACGGCACTGACAAAGAAATATCATTTGAGGGTATTTATTATTATGCAGTAATTGGTTACAGATATGAGAATTAGGGTCGCGCTTGTATGGTGAAGAATAGGCATAAAGTCAGTCAGTAGCATAAGTCAATGGGAATAGAATAATTCCTACGATGGGGTACTAGGCTAACGCCGCCTGGCGTAGAATGGCAATTATAGAGGGCAACGCTGGTACCGCTTGGAGACAATGGGTTCCTCCCAGAGTTGTAAGTTCTGGAGGAGAGAGGAATGTTCGGATACTCAGTCTGATCAATTGAAGAAGAAGGGGATTCACGTACAGAAGCCAGTCCTTGTAATCCAAAGCTCAGCATCAAAAGCAATAACTGTAATCCAATTGCCCAATAGCAATGATAATAGCCAGCTAGCCTCGGTCCATGAGGCCAGCCCGAATGTAGATCCTCACGGTGTTAAATCCAAACGACAGTGGAGATTAACGATGCTCTTCTCCGGGTAGTACGTTCCACAATCAACATAATCCAACCAATACTGGTTCTGCAATCGCCGCCGTCGGTTCTCCTGTGCACATGTCCAGTGGGTTCTCCGACTAGGCCTCCTCGTGTGCTGGTACCAATGTATTTAGTCCACGCGCACTGGCTAAGGTCCACTAGCTAAACGAACGAACTGCTGGGTAATGCTACACACAAACGAACTGTTGTTGGCACGATACACAATAAATTAACGACTATTTACTTCACATTAAGCTAAGTCGAACTTGACGTTACTGCATTAAATCTGACACTTTACTATTCAATTCGCACATGGTTCTCAACGCTCTGTTAGACGCACTGCTGCTCACTTCACTGTTACCGAACTTGATGAACAGCTACTGTTCGCACCTGCCGCAGAATATATACTTAAGTGGTTATCTAGTGCCGAACCTCAGTTCTTGTCTCGAATCAATACGCTGTCTCCGGGCATGTTACGACATGCCCGGACTCGCCTTTGAACCTGACTTTGGGGGCTTGCGGTCTGGCGCCGATGGCGTTATCCAATAAGGAAAGCGAATATTACTATGATTCGAACGCAGGCTTAAAGGGATATACCGTGTATATATAAATAATATACAATGTATATAAAACAATAAATGTAGATTCTCAGCTTTAATCTGGCCCTTCACAACACAGACGACTTGTGCTTTTTAACGCATTTGCCTTTTTATTGTCTGAACATTGAACTTCGCACTGAACTTCGCATAGACTGTTATGCATATTGTCTTTTTTCAAGTTGCACTTGGACGAACTGTGTTTCACAAGTTTCACTCAAACGAACTATGTTTTAACGTATCTGCCGGTCGAGGGGGATGGTCCTTTCTTGGCGGAGCTGCCTACGTGAATTAGGATATAACAGGCCTTGAGCCTGATTAAGCTAAGCTCGGGCGTGCTGGTTGTCCAGCTCTCCTAGCTAACATTGCCGTTGTCACGTGCCTAGTATGACTTTTTGCTCCAGCTGAATGTTAAAGCTCAAGGTTTGTATCCACTGTATTATCTCAACGACGGGTACGCATGTTGCCCTTTTCTCAAGTTTAACTCAGACGAGCTGTGTTTTAATGCACCTGTTTTTATCGTCTGCACTTTGAATTTCGCATTGAACTCTGCATAGATTTCATCTCTCAGTTGAGTGAAGTGGGTTCCTTTTTTCTAAATTGTTACAATATACCTTACAAGTTATTGGTATGGTTTTTTTTTATTTTTATTATTATCTTTTTCCCCCCTCCTTTTTCCGTTATGCCAATTCCCAACCCCCTTCCTGGTTGTTGCGCACTCCCCCTACTGTTGGTCCGGGAGGCCAGAGACTGTCACATGCTTTCCTCCGACGCATGTGCAGCCAGCCTGGCAGCGCAGATTCTCACCGGGAGAGTGTAACGTGTGGAAGGTCACACTACCTCCCTCCAGATCCTACCCTCGCTGTGCAGGCGCCCCGACCGAACTATAGTGGTCGCTGTCCACAACGCCCAGGACCCACCCATCAGCTTTCCCACCCCTAACACTGCCAATTGTGTTAGTATGAACGACCAGCCAAGCTGATAGCAACGCCGAGAGCTGGATTCGAACCCAGCGTCTCCAGCATTGATGGCGAGCGCCTTGCCCACTACACCACCTAGCCGCCGTTATTGGTATGGTTAAGATACATAATGTTGTTGTGGTTGCTGTGCTCGGTCAAGGGTGACCAACTGATGTTTGATCGATACCGGACAAGTATTCTGATGTGGGGGAGGGAGGAGGGAATGGGGGATTGTGTTGTTTTTTGTTTTTCTTTCCAGTCGACTCGCTTTGTTTTATTTTAGTTTTCACGCTCACGCTCGGAACTCAATAGGACCTTAACAAGTGGATATGTATCTATTATGGTGTTCTACTCCACACGAATTACATTCAGTCATACTGCAGCCTTTTTAGACTATGGCTAATTTGAACATATTGATCTGGAATACAGGGGGTCTCAATATACCGCATAAACGCACAAGTGTACTAACATGGCTAAAAAGGAAGGAAGTGGACCTTACTTTACTGAGTGAAACGCACCTTTTATTGGCGGATAACGCAAGACTGGCAAATAGATTTTACCATAACATAAGTGCTTCTTCTTTTAGCACCAAGGCCCGTGGGGTAGCCATAATAGCGAAGCGAAATTTGAATATTAAACTGTTAGATGTATGGTCTGATGCAGATGGTCGAATTACTATTGCTAAAATAGAATGTTCTAACCGGAAAATTGTGCTGATTTCTGCATACGCCCCTAATTTGTATGACGCTAACTTTTATGCTGTACTCACTGCAGCTATGTTGAAACTACCTGATTACTCATTAATAGTAGGAGCTGATTTTAATGCAGTTTGGGATCCATTGATTGATAGGTCCAATCACACTAAAACCTCTGATCAGAAGCAAGCTACCACAGCCCTACAGGCCTGGTCTAAGGACACAGGGGTAATTGATATGTGGCGATCACTCAACCCATCCGTGAGAGATTACTCCTTATTCTCGTAGAGACATAAGACCTTTTCCAGAATTGATTATGTTTTTTCTTCCCCACGTCTCTTTGATAGCTTTGATGTTGACTTATTGCCCATAGCACTTTCAGTCCACAAAGGTATCCTCCTCAAGGGTTCACTCAGTAAAATAACGTCACACGCCCCTAGATGGCACTTTAACTCAACACTACTGAAAAACGGAGAGTTCAACTTGCAATTTAAAGAGAAGCTCACTGAATTCCTGCAGTTTAATGCTGGTTCGGTACAGGACCCCAGAATTCTATGGGATTCGGTTAAGGGTTTTATCAGAAGTAACACTACTCTCTTTGCATCTAATCTCCGCAAGGGACGTCTCTCCAAGCTGGTAGAATTGGAAAAGCTTCATGCCATGTTGATCTCTTCATTGCAGCACAACTACTCTAGTCGACTAGAGCTTCAAATGAAGGTAGTGAAAAAAGAGATTAACTCCATTTTAAGACAACAATCAACCTACCACAGATCTCGGAAGATAGTGCTAAGCTGTTAGCTGCACCTATCACGCTAGTTGAACTTAGAGAGGTGATTGCGGATATGCAATGGGGCAAGGCTCCCGGATGGGACGGCATTCCACCGGAACTCTATCTTGCATTCTGGGATGTACTCGGTCCCTTATTACTCTCAATGATTTTACACTCAATCAAAGAGGGCAATTTTTCCAGAGACGTCAATATGGCGCTTATATCTGTTTTACTCAAGAAGGATAAGGACCCCACCGAATGTGGCAGCTACAGGCCCCTAAGTCTCCTCAGAGCCGACCTAAAGCTATATGCCAAGGTTCTAGCCACCCGACTTCAAAAGCATATCGCTGCTGGCGGAACAAAACCTTGTAACTCCATTTTTATTTTTTATTTTTTTTATCAATTCAGTAGATCATCCTCCATGTGTGTGTGGTTTTACAAAGTCTACACAATGGGAAAGCATTAAACCAATCATCTGTCTAAACCTCGTAACTCTATTCGCCCTCAAATCTGTGTTCGTTTTTTTCATCTGCTGAAAAGTTAGGTTTTTGGAGTTACAAGGTTTTGTTTTCCGCCAGCAGCGATATGACATCTCTAGTTCACCCTGATCAGACCGGTTTCATAAGAGGCCGCCTGGTTACTGACAACATCAGATGGTTACTGCACGTGATTGATGCCAGCAAGGATGTTGCAGTCCCTACAGCGGTCATGTCCTTGGACGCAATGAAGACATTTGACAGATTGGAGTGGTCTTACTTGTGGGCAGTTCTTATAAGGATGGGGTTGGGTGAGGGTTTCATTCATATGATCAAAGTTCTCTACACAGGGCCTTCGGCCATGATCTTAACGGGGAAGTTCTGCTCGCCACTCTTCTCTGTCTCGTGCTCTTCTAGACGGGGTTGTCCTCTTAGTCCCGGACTTTTCGCCTTATCCCTCGAACCTCTAGCTCAATACATAAGACAATCCCAAATTATATCTCCTGTTTCAATTCAGGGCACACATCACCATATCAGCTATACGCAGATGATGTACTCCTGTTTATGCAGAATCCCTCCGTCTCTCTACCTCATCTGCTCAGCGTGATAGATGAATTTGGCAGCCTGTCCAACTGGCCAAAATCTGCTTTTCTTCCACTTAATGAGCCTGCGAAGGCTACCATCCTACCTGCAAACATACTTATGGTGGAGCACTTTAAATGTCTAGGGATTGAAATATTCCCCACTATTAGCCAGACGGTAAGGTATAATTACTCCAGCTTGGGTGACAGGATTATGAATGACTTCAACAGATGGTCCAAATTAAAAAATTCATTATGCAGTCTGGGAAAATGTTCGGTTATCCTCACGCAACCCAGATCACCAAGAGATTCATCTAAATTTTGTTCACAGGACTTATTTAACCCCTAGACGAGTGAATCTAATGGGTCTCAGACCTGACTCTCGATGTAGCTTGTGTCCAAACGTTGCCACAGGAACATTTATGCATATGTACTGGGAATGCCCTCCTGTTGAGTGTTTTTGGGAAATTGTTACCTCTCAGCTCTCAGACATTTTCTCTCTGACCATACCTGTATCTCCTTCTGTATTGTTATTGAATGATGTCTCTCAATTACCGACCTCTACACATAATATAAAAATATAAATTTGGAAATTTTGATGACTGAATAGTGTATTGTGTATGTGGTCCTGGGGTGAGCGGGGGGGGGGGGGAGAGCGAGCGAGTGTCCATGTATATAGTTATTTTTTTTTTTTTTGTGTTTTTTGTATAACTAATTATGTATGTGTTCTGGGACCCTTTGGCTTTGGGTCGGAGGGTCACAGGCTCGGGGTGGGGGGGGCCCCTGGTTCGGGGCCTCGGCGGGTCGTGGTGTTAAAGAGGCATGATGCTTTGATTCGCTGGGGTGCCGGACTCGGGCCCTCAAGGGTTGGGGATCGTGGCTGCTGTGGATGGTGATAGAGGGGGCTCGGGGTGATCACTGTACAGTCTGTCTCAATTATTGTCTAGTCATTGTTGTGTTAGGTTATTGTCCTGGGATGTCTTTTTGTGTATTATTGTTATTATTGTATTGTGATATGTAAAAATATGTAAAAAAAATATATATATATATATATATATTTTTTTTTTACATATTTTTACATATCACAATACAATAATATATATATAAAAAATAAAAAATAAAACGCCAACAAGAGATAAACAAGACATCAACACCTTGGCCCAGGGAAGAGAAGGGTCTTCGATAAGAAGGTATATGACGCCATGTGGTGAAAGCCAGAAGTCTCTGGAAGCGACACAGCCGACCACCCTTCTTTCAACCAGGGCTGCCCACATCGGTACATGGAACGTGAGAACCATGTATGAGACAGGTAAGACATTTAAAGTAGCAGCAGCGATGAGGAACTTCAATCTCACACTGCTCGGAATAAGCGAGACAAGATGGACACAGTCCGGACAGAAACAACTGGCCTCAGGAGAGTTACTGCTGTACTCCGGACATGAAGAGGACAACGCTTCCGACACCCAAGGCGTAGCACTGATGCTATCTAAAGCAGCACAGACAGCCATCATAGGATGGGAAGCCCATGGTCCGAGGATCATTACCGCGTCCTTTCGAACCAAGAAGAAGAGGATCAATATGAACATCAATCATACGGTGCTATGCTCCTACCAATGACGGCGAGGAAGCAGACAAAGACCAGTTCTACAACAGACTGCAGTCCATTATAGAAAAGCACCCAGAGAGAGACATCACAATCCTGATCGGAGACATTAATGCCAAGATCTGGAAAGAAACAGACTAAGAAATGACAAAACTGAGGAAAACAAAAACAAACCATGTGAACTTTGGAAATTACTCAATAATCAACTAGGCTGCAGTAAAAAACTTAAAACCAGATTCTCAAACATAAACATAAAGACGGACAACGCGCTCATCACAGACAAGCTAGATGTAGCCAATTACTTAAAAATGTTCTTCACAAACATAGCCACAACACTGGTAAACAGACTACCCTCCCACTCAGGGCATTATGGGGTAGAACACATAGTAGCATACTACAAGAACCTAGGGGTCCACAAAGACGACTTCAAACTGGAAATGGTAACAACAGATGAGGTACTCAAAAAACTGAGCGCCCTCCAACCGAACAAGGCCACTGGCCATGACAACATCCCCTCCAAATTCCTCAGAGACTCAGCAGCCACCATCACCCCAGTCATCACACACATAATATTCCTCTCCATAAAACAGGGACACGTCCCCAAGGACTTCAAAATTGCGAGAGTAACACCCTGCACAAAAAGGGCAGCAAATTAGACCCAGGATAGAAACTGCCCTGTTTCTATCCTTACCTCCATCTCGAAAGTCATGGAAAAAATTGCATATGGACAGGTCGAAAAGTACCTTGCGGGAAAAAATCGAATCTACGAATTCCAATCTGGCTTCAGAACATCCCACTCCACTGACACATGCCTTCTCTATTTAAACGACCACATCAAACAAGAGGTGGACGCGGGCAAATACTGCGGCATGGTCATTGTGACGTACCTGGGTACGTGGGTTGGTCATTACCATTATTACTGTATTTATGACACCTTCTGAACATCAGGTTAGTATATTTAATGTGTCATGTTTTGTATATGATGTGTGTGTGTTGAACATGGGAGTTAATGCTGTCTCTTCTCTCCCTGGCAGGTGCTGCCCATCCCTACTGAAGAGTGCTGATTGCCTAATGAATAACAGCTGATGGCAGTCACATCAAGAGGGATGGGTAGCCAAATACCTGACAGCACACACACGTCTCGGCGCGTCATGGTGTCATTTTGCCAGTGACCAAGTGGAGTGAGGTGGCCTCTGGTTGCCACTGTTTGTGTAGTAATTATTACTTTGCTGGTTATGCCAATTGCCACGGTATGTGGACTTTTGATTATGTGCTGCCTGCGTGGACCAAACCCTGTGGGGGGTAGGTATATTGTTGGCCATATTAGATTCGTCCTACACGGTGAACTGCATGGTTAGAGTGGTGTTCCTTCGGTCCCAGATTGCCAACCACGTGGCATGTGGTTGTGTGGGTCGGGTTTGCCTTGCTTATTATTGTTCTTCACTTTGTTTGTTCTCCCCTTACCCTTTTCCTTTGTGTGTGTTGTGGGTTGAAATCCCCACTGATAACATCCCTTTTCCCTTTGGGAAAAGGCCGTGGGTTGAAACCCCCACATTACAATAAAACCCAATTTACCATTTGAAAACGTCTTTGTTTACTATCTGCCTACCCGGGACTGTTTTTGAAAAGCATTTTTCTACTGAGGGGGTTGTTTCTGCTCATGTACCACCTGCCCAGTTACTATCTTATATGGTCGATAGACCTCTGTACATGACATGGGGGCTTGTTAAGTTTGCGCAATTGTATGGTTCCTTGTTGGTAAAATAACGGGGTGACTTGTCGATTGAAGCATATCAGGTGTAATAAGATAGCGTTTTCTAAATTGGTAAGTTAGTGGGTTCCATTGTCCGTGCACAGTTGATTGATGTAAACCATTATTGTTGTGATGCTCTTAACCATTCTATTTTTCTGCCACATAGGTAACAGGGGGGGGGGTCACCTGCTTGGCTAGAGGGTGGGGGGCACAAGTCGTGATTCCGGTGGAGCGCGCAATGAAATCGGTAAGCGACTGAAGATATGTGTAGCCTTTCATCCAGGTAGTGGAGTAGTTTATCTGGGATAGGCTAGAGTGACACAGGTGACTCCTAGTTGAGTGGTTAGGACCATTTGTTATTATTTTCATTTAGTAGATGTGGTCAGTTGGATTGTTTTGGTTAAGAGGTATAAAAGCAGAATGTGTCTATTATTATTGTGCACGGTCATGGTTAATTAAGTGAGGACGTGATATATATGTATATATTTTTTTACGCACGCATAAAAACATAATATGGCTGCGTCGGCGTTTGTTTTTGAAGTCTTCGTGGCGGATCCGACAGAGGATCAGGTGGAAGGTTGCACTAAGGCGGAATTAGGCCTTATTGCTAGGCATTATGATATTACTGTGCAAAATTCCCAATCCAAGGCGGATATGAAGGCAGCTGTAATAGCGGGGTTGGTGGAGCAACAGGTGTTTAGCACGGCTCAGGGAGTAGTGAGTCATAGTGATCAGGAGGTTGCACACACTGGCGAATTGGTTGACTCTCCCTTACGTGATCTTAACCCGGATGGTGGTGCTATTAGGAAGAATGGTAGTACGGCCGGAGCTGAAAGTGAGGGCGCGGGCGATTCGGATAAAGACTCCGCGTCTTCTGGCCATGCGCGCTCTAGTCTGCGTTTTGCCCGTCTCCAGATGGAGGAGAGAGCGCTGTTGCGCAGAGAGGACAGAGAGGACAAAGCAGCTGTACGAGACAGAGAGGACAAAGCTGTACGAGACAGAGAGGACAAAGCAGAGAGGACAAAGCGAGACAGAGAGGACAAAGCGGCTGTACGAGACAGAGAGGACAGAGCAGCTGACAGAGAGGACAGAGCAGCTGTACGAGACAGAGAGGATAAGGAGAGAGACAGGGAAGAGCGAGGAAGGGAGAAGGAGAGAGATAGAGAGCTCCAGATTACACTGAAGAGGATGGAGCTGGAGAGTGTTGGCTCTTCTTCGCCCTCATCTGAAAGTTGCCAGGGCAGTTTTAATGTTGGGCAACATATTGCTATGGTTCCTGTTTTTCGAGAATCTGAGGTGGAAGCATTTTTTGTTAATTTTGAGCGGGTAGCGGGGGCTGCGAATTGGCCGGAGGATCAGTGGGCACTATTAGTGCAATATAAGCTCACGGGTCGGGCTCAGGACGCATGCCAGTTTTTATCAAAGGAGGACAGCATGGTATATGAGAAAGTGAAGGGTGCTGTCTTGCGCGTATATGAACTGGTGCCGGAGGCGTATAGGCAGCGGTTTAGGGGACTAAGTAAAGCTCCCTCGCAAACACATGTGGCATTTTCTCATGAACAACGGATGGTGTTCACTCGTTGGTGTGAAGCGTGTAAGGTGGATGGGGTCGAGGCTTTGAGCGAGTTAATCCTCATGGAACAATTTAAAAAATGTGTGCCCGAACACATGATAATACAGTTGGAGGAGCGAAAGGTTTCTACCCTCCAGGAAGCTGCAGTTTTGTGTGACGAGTTGGCAATGATCCACAAAAATGTTTCTGCATCACATGGTTCTGTGCGAAATGATGTGTATGTAGGAGGCGACGAGCGATCATTTCGACCACGCTCGCCTCCGTCTGAAAAGAGACATTGTAATTATTGTAGCAAGCCAGGTCATTTGGCGGCGGACTGTTATGCATTTGTGCGCGATCGGCAAAATACTGACAGGCCAGCTCAGGAACCAAAGGTGGTGGGGTTGGTTAGCACTGTCTCACGGCCTGGGCGGGGGAAACCGGACAGTTGTTTTGATCCTTTTATATCTTCTGGTTTTGTGTCACTGTCGGGTAAGGTCTGTGACCAGTGCGAGGTGAGGATCCTTCGTGATACAGGTGGTTCACAGTCCTTTATGCTGGCGGATGTATTGCCGTTAAGTGTGGAGTCGTCTTGTAATACAAGTGCTATTGTGTGCGGGATAGAGATGGGCTACACGCCCGCTCCGTTACATATGATACATGTGAGGTCAAAACTAGTCACAGGTTGTTTTCCCGTGGCGGTTCGTTCCTCTTTTCCGGTAGCCGGAATTGATTTTATCATGGGAAATGATATAGCTGGGGGGAAAGTTCTGTGCGATGCGTTGATTGAGTCAGCAATCCGGCCACGCTCGCCGCCGTCTAGGAGACCGGTGGTGTGCAATTATTGTAAAGAGACAGGCCATGTGGTAAAAGGATGTCGTACGCTGAGGAAGCGACAGGACAAAATCACGAAGTCAGCTGTGAAGTGCCACAGAACAAGTGACACTTTTTGACAATGACATCCTGAGTCGTTCCAATATAGCCGTATATACCTATTTTTCACATGTAATTATATGCTTCATTATTCAGTTGATGATGGACAATGATCTCCCAGAATGACAGAGTGGGTGTGAAGTGCCACAGAACAAGTGACACTTTTGGACAATGACATCCTGGGTCGTTCCTATATGACCAGTATAAATCTTTAAACTGAACTCTGGAAAGACAGCTCTATGATGGCTCTACTTATAAAAATGGAACTGAGCCTTTAAATGTCTCCATAGAAGGGGCCGGTGTCTGTGAAAAGGGAGTGAACCTGCGGAATGTGAGGCCATGGAGAAGAGAGGGGCCACTATAGCCGTATAAACTATTTTTCACATGTAATAATTATGGAAACATATATATACTGTTGGTATAAAGGTATATATATATAATGCTATATTAATTATATGTTTCATAATTCTCTGCTTAAAAAGAATGATATGCTTGGCGATGATACCTACAGAAGGTATCATAACCCTTGCCTGTCCTGCCTGCATTCTCTTACTGTTCTGCCTGTTCTGTACTGTTCTGCCTGTTTCTCTTACTGTTAGAGTGAGTCAGAACGAAAGAGGCCCCATGCAGTAGGGGAGTGACCGGCTGGAATGCAAGGCCAAGAAGAGGGAGTCCTGAATCTATAGAGGGAAATCTTAAAAAACTATATAACAATTAAATGTTTAATGTGTACAGTAAAAGTTTTCATAAATGGCATGCTTATAATTAATAGGAATTAACTGTCATTAGAGAATAATACTAAAAGAATGATGGGTAAAAACTGCTTTCTGGAGGAGATCTTTTAGGAAGCTTGATAAGAAATCCTAGGGATGGCTTCGTGCCCGGTACCATGTCACGTGATCCCCACAGACAAAGCAGTTGTCTGTTCTGAAGGAATAAGGGACTTTCTGTTACTTAAAAACCACTAGGTAACGAGAAGTAACGTTAGTACCAAGAAGGAGGAGCTCATACGAATTACGTATTGTACTCTGGTTTGCTAAACAAAAGTGACAGCCTGTGACTTCACTGTGTTTAGACCAATCGGAAATATTGTAAGATGGATATAAAAGGGACGGTTGCCCTTTCAAGAGCCAGACTTTTTTGAGAGATGAGAAGAATGGTGCGAGACACTGGGCACAAGCCGTGCAAGATGAGATGTTCTGTTTTCTGTTTATTTTAAACTGAATTGGGTGCTTTCCACTTCAGTCTCTTCTTGTAACTAGCTTTTTCTAATTAAATTTACCTCTTTATAAATATGATTTGTATCCTTTCTTCTGACCAGACGACCGGACGACCGGGTAAGCATGAAATGTGTTTTGCCTTGTAACTTCACCCTATTGCGTTTTGATTAATGATAAAAACTTTAGAATAAGTGGCTTTATCCCTGCATTAAGGACTAAAGGTGGATTCTGTATAATGGGATTATCAAGTAAAGCCATATAGTGATAATACGTGTACTTAGGAGACATATGATTATGTATTAATGCAAAATAGAATAAGTGGCTTTATCCCTGCATTAAGGACTAAAGATGGATTCTGTATAATGGGATTATCAAGTAAAGCCATATAGTGATAATACGTGTACTTAGGAGACATATGATTATGTATTAATGCAAAATAGAATAAGTGGCTTTATCCCTGCATTAAGGACTAAAGGTGGATTCTGTATAATGGGATTATCAAGTAAAGCCATATAGTGATAATACGTGTACTTAGGAGACATATGATTATGTATTAATGCAAAATAGAATAAGTGGCTTTATCCCTGCATTAAGGACTAAAGGTGGATTCTGTATAATGGGATTATCAAGTAAAGCCATATAGTGATAATACGTGTACTTAGGAGACATATGATTATGTATTAATGCAAAATAGAATAAGTGGCTTTATCCCTGCATTAAGGACTAAAGGTGGATTCTGTATAATGGGATTATCAAGTAAAGCCATATAGTGATAATACGTGTACTTAGGAGACATATGATTATGTATTAATGCAAAATAGAATAAGTGGCTTTATCCCTGCATTAAGGACTAAAGGTGGATTCTGTATAATGGGATTATCAAGTAAAGCCATATAGTGATAATACGTGTACTTAGGAGACATATGATTATGTATTAATGCAAAATAGAATAAGTGGCTTTATCCCTGCATTAAGGACTAAAGGTGGATTCTGTATAATGGGATTATCAAGTAAATCCATACAGTGATAAATACGTGTAACGGATAAGGGAAATGGACCTCATCTAATTAAAGAGAGTCCGTCCCAGTGCAAATAAAATAAAAGATTCCGCAACTTCAATCACTCGACCTACGGTCGATGACTGACGGGGGTCGGAACGGTGCATTCGCTGTCTCTTGTCGGTCAGTGGTAACAACAACATTTTGTAGACTCGTTTGGTTCTGCGTGTCAACCACTTCACAGGACGCTGTTTGAGGTCAAGATAAGCAGACCAATGAGTTATGAAGTTATCGATCTGACCTAAGAGCCAGCGTGGGCATTCAACATGGCGTCCCTGGCGATGTGCATTTATACTAACCAAAATAGGTGCTAAACGGCCGAAGAAGACAGGACTACTGTCAAAAGCCTCTGGAGTCAAATTAAATTACAGATTTGGCAAAAATTAAAGTAGAAAGCTCTACTGGCGACTCGAGTGGAAGGCTGTACTCGGGGATATCACAAATGAATAGAAAGCTCTATCTTGGTGATTAAAGCAACGTTTACTCACAACTAAAGGGTAACATAATGTTTATAGAGCTCTGGGGGGAGTTACAAGTGCAACATAATTTCGTGCTTTGCCCACAGGAAGAGAACTGGCCCTACCCAAGGCGAGGGCTCCCTAGCCCAGAGACACTGTTTGTAAGGAGCAGAGTGTGGATGTGAAGCGAAGTCAAAACGACCGTTCACAGAAAAGCGAGGGCTCCCTAGCCCAGAGACACTGTTTGTAAGGAGCGGAGTGTGGATGTGAAGCGAAGTCAAAACGACCGTTCACAGAAAAGCGAGGGCTCCCTAGCCCAGAGACACTGTTTGTAAGGAGCGGAGTGTGGATGTGAAGCGAAGTCAAAACGACCGTTCACAGAAAAGCGAGGGCTCCCTAGCCCAGAGACACTGTTTGTAAGGAGCGGAGTGTGGATGTGAAGCGAAGTCAAAACGACCGTTCACAGAAAAGCGAGGGCTCCCTAGCCCAGAGACACTGTTTGTAAGGAGCGGAGTGTGGATGTGAAGCGAAGTCAAAACGTCCGTTCACAGAAAAGCGAGGGCTCCCTAGCCCAGAGACACTGTTTGTAAGGAGCGGAGTGTGGATGTGAAGCGAAGTCAAAACGACCGTTCACAGAAAAGCGAGGGCTCCCTAGCCCAGAGACACTGTTTGTAAGGTGGGGAGACTGGATGTGAAGCGAAGTCAAAACGACCGTTCACAGAAAAGCGAGGGCTCCCTAGCCCAGAGACACTGTTTGTAAGGTGGGGAGACTGGATGTGAAGCGAAGTCAAAACGACCGTTCACAGAAAAGCGAGGGCTCCCTAGCCCAGAGACACTGTTTGTAAGGAGGAGAGACTGGATGTGAAGCGCAGTCAAAAAGACCGTTCACAGGACTGCAAGCTAACTAGCTCACCATCGGCTAACAAGCCAACGCTAGCTCAGGAGGAGCTAGCCCAGGAGATGCTAGCTCAGGAGGAGCTGGCACGCCAGAAGCTAGCTCAGGAGGAGCTAGCACAAGGGAAGCTAGCTCAGGAGGAGCTAGCACGAGAGAAGCTAGCTCAGGAGGAGCTGGCACGACCAACGCTAGCTCAGGAGGAGCTAGCCCAGGAGATGCTAGCTCGGGAGGAGCTGGCACGCCAGAAGCTAGCTCAGGAGGAGCTAGCCCAAGAGAAGCTAGCTCAGGAGGAGCTAGCACAAGAGAAGCTAGCTCAGGAGGAGCTAGCACAAGAGAAGCTAGCCCAGGAGAAGCTGGCACGGGTAGCTCAGGAGAGGCTGGCGCGGCAGATGCTAGCTCAGGAGAAGTTGGCACGGGTAGCTCAGAAGAAACTGGTGCAGCAGGTGCTAGCTCATGAGAAGCTGGCGCAGCAGATGCTCGCTCAGGAGATAAAAGGACACAAGACGCTAGCTCGCATGTTGAGACATCTCAAAGGACTAGAGATCCCCGAAAGGGCCTCAATGGACCAACTGATGGAAAGAGAAGTAAGGACCCCCGGTCAAGATCCAGGGTATAAGATGGTGGAGAAACTAATCCCACAGGTGCGAGGCGGGAGCATGTCTCTCAATGATGCAGCAGGATCAGTCATGAATGGAACACCTATGCAAGGATCATGCTTACTGCTTGAAAAGCTATTCAGAGGAGTCCCAGGGGGTAACCCACTGGCAGCCCGATGCGCAGCATGGTCACAAGACCAGTTACGTATCGAATGTATGCTGTATGACCAAGCCAAAATGCTATCTGACAAAAGGGGGGCCTCCCAGGAGTTCCCCCCGAAAACAACCAAGGACAGAACAGGGAAAAGGAAGTACCAATACCTAAAGCCAAACAAAGAGCGATAACAGTCCGAAAGGCCTGTGAACAATGTGCGCTGGTAAAGGTGCGCTGGTAAAGGGACAAAACCTGAACCAGTGCCACACTCTTAGACGGGGGGGGGGGGGGCTGTCCCCCGGAGTCAGTGGACGACGCAGCGAATGGCAAGAAGGAATATACTGACTCAGGTCAGAAATCGGAAATGGAGGAAGACCGGGATAGGTCAAGCTACAGAGCATCCTCAGGGTCCTCATCTAGATCTCCCAGACCTCCCAGACCTCCCAGACCTCCCAGACCTCCTAGACCTCCCAGACCGGACAGAGAGACATCGGCCTGGACCCAGGTTACAGGGCGACGAGAGCCCTGAATGGACCTGAAAGAGAGAAAAGAAATGAGTCCTCTGTGGACTGTATCTGTGATGTCCTGCGAGGCCTACGGACAGGGTCACACGATAGGTCAAGCTCCAGAGCATCCTCAAGGTCCTCATCTAGACCTCCCAGACCTCCCAGACCTCCTAGACCTCCCAGACCGGACAGAGAGACATCGGCCTGGACCCAGGTTACAGGGCGACGAGAGCCCTGAATGGACCTGAAAGAGAGAAAAGAAATGAGTCCTCTGTGGACTGTATCTGTGATGTCCTGCGAGGCCTACGGACAGGGTCACACGACCAGGCCAACCACACTTCAATAGAGGACTGCTGCTACAATTCTCGGGAACCCGTGGGGGTCGCCCGAGAAGTGACAAATCAACCTACCTCAAACTATGGGAGAGATCCAAGAGGTCAGAGGGGGTGACCCCAAGGTGACCAAGATGACCAAGATGACCAAGATGACCAAGACGACAATGGCCTGGGTGCATCGGCCGGGAACAACAGATGCAAGTCTTCCCGCCGGCTACCAGGGTAACAAGGTACCGAGATGGCAGAGGGGGTGTGGAGAGTCACAGCCACGTGACCCCACAATCGCCATCTCGTCCCCCAGTACAGACGCTATTAAGACAATGGAAAATGACCGCCCAGAATGACAGAGTGGGTGTGAAGTGCCACAGAACAAGTGACACTTTTTGACAATGACATCCTGAGTCGTTCCAATATAGCCGTATATACCTATTTTTCACATGTAATTATATGCTTCATTATTCAGTTGATGATGGACAATGATCTCCCAGAATGACAGAGTGGGTGTGAAGTGCCACAGAACAAGTGACACTTTTGGACAATGACATCCTGGGTCGTTCCTATATGACCAGTATAAATCTTTAAACTGAACTCTGGAAAGACAGCTCTATGATGGCTCTACTTATAAAAAATGGAACTGAGCCTTTAAATGTCTCCATAGAAGGGGCCGGTGTCTGTGAAAAGGGAGTGAACCTGCGGAATGTGAGGCCATGGAGAAGAGAGGGGCCACTATAGCCGTATAAACTATTTTTCACATGTAATAATTATGGAAACATATATATACTGTTGGTATAAAGGTATATATATATAATGCTATATTAATTATATGTTTCATAATTCTCTGCTTAAAAAGAATGATATGCTTGGCGATGATACCTACAGAAGGTATCATAACCCTTGCCTGTCCTGCCTGCATTCTCTTACTGTTCTGCCTGTTCTGTACTGTTCTGCCTGTTTCTCTTACTGTTAGAGTGAGTCAGAACGAAAGAGGCCCCATGCAGTAGGGGAGTGACCGGCTGGAATGCAAGGCCAAGAAGAGGGAGTCCTGAATCTATAGAGGGAAATCTTAAAAAACTATATAACAATTAAATGTTTAATGTGTACAGTAAAAGTTTTCATAAATGGCATGCTTATAATTAATAGGAATTAACTGTCATTAGAGAATAATACTAAAAGAATGATGGGTAAAAACTGCTTTCTGGAGGAGATCTTTTAGGAAGCTTGATAAGAAATCCTAGGGATGGCTTCGTGCCCGGTACCATGTCACGTGATCCCCACAGACAAAGCAGTTGTCTGTTCTGAAGGAATAAGGGACTTTCTGTTACTTAAAAACCACTAGGTAACGAGAAGTAACGTTAGTACCAAGAAGGAGGAGCTCATACGAATTACGTATTGTACTCTGGTTTGCTAAACAAAAGTGACAGCCTGTGACTTCACTGTGTTTAGACCAATCGGAAATATTGTAAGATGGATATAAAAGGGACGGTTGCCCTTTCAAGAGCCAGACTTTTTTGAGAGATGAGAAGAATGGTGCGAGACACTGGGCACAAGCCGTGCAAGATGAGATGTTCTGTTTTCTGTTTATTTTAAACTGAATTGGGTGCTTTCCACTTCAGTCTCTTCTTGTAACTAGCTTTTTCTAATTAAATGTACCTCTTTATAAATATGATTTGTATCCTTTCTTCTGACCAGACGACCGGACGACCGGGTAAGCATGAAATGTGTTTTGCCTTGTAACTTCACCCTATTGCGTTTTGATTAATGATAAAAACTTTAGAATAAGTGGCTTTATCCCTGCATTAAGGACTAAAGGTGGATTCTGTATAATGGGATTATCAAGTAAAGCCATATAGTGATAATACGTGTACTTAGGAGACATATGATTATGTATTAATGCAAAATAGAATAAGTGGCTTTATCCCTGCATTAAGGACAAAAGATGGATTCTGTATAATGGGATTATCAAGTAAAGCCATATAGTGATAATACGTGTACTTAGGAGACATATGATTATGTATTAATGCAAAATAGAATAAGTGGCTTTATCCCTGCATTAAGGACTAAAGGTGGATTCTGTATAATGGGATTATCAAGTAAAGCCATATAGTGATAATACGTGTACTTAGGAGACATATGATTATGTATTAATGCAAAATAGAATAAGTGGCTTTATCCCTGCATTAAGGACTAAAGGTGGATTCTGTATAATGGGATTATCAAGTAAAGCCATATAGTGATAATACGTGTACTTAGGAGACATATGATTATGTATTAATGCAAAATAGAATAAGTGGCTTTATCCCTGCATTAAGGACTAAAGGTGGATTCTGTATAATGGGATTATCAAGTAAAGCCATATAGTGATAATACGTGTACTTAGGAGACATATGATTATGTATTAATGCAAAATAGAATAAGTGGCTTTATCCCTGCATTAAGGACTAAAGGTGGATTCTGTATAATGGGATTATCAAGTAAAGCCATATAGTGATAATACGTGTACTTAGGAGACATATGATTATGTATAGGGATGCTCGATATTGGCTTTTTTACCGATACCGATATTCCGATATTGTCCAACTCTTAATTTCCGATACCGATATCAACCGATATCAACCGATACCGATATATGCAGTGTTTCCCCGTCCAAAAAACTGAATAATTTCAGGTAACTAATAATTTCACTGGATATATATATAACAAATATTGTTATTGTTTTTTTTTGTTTTTAAACCGATACCGATATTTTCCGATATCACATTTTACTGCCGATATCGGCCGATAATATCGGTCGGCCGATAATATCGGACATCCCTAATTATGTATTAATGCAAAATAGAATAAGTGGCTTTATCCCTGCATTAAGGACTAAAGGTGGATTCTGTATAATGGGATTATCAAGTAAATCCATACAGTGATAAATACGTGTAACGGATAAGGGAAATGGACCTCATCTAATTAAAGAGAGTCCGTCCCAGTGCAAATAAAATAAAAGATTCCGCAACTTCAATCACTCGACCTACGGTCGATGACTGACGGGGGTCGGAACGGTGCATTCGCTGTCTCTTGTCGGTCAGTGGTAACAACAACATTTTGTAGACTCGTTTGGTTCTGCGTGTCAACCACTTCACAGGACGCTGTTTGAGGTCAAGATAAGCAGACCAATGAGTTATGAAGTTATCGATCTGACCTAAGAGCCAGCGTGGGCATTCAACATCAGCCCAGAAACCAAAAGGTGTGAGTGTTGATTTTGTCATGGGGAACAAGTTTGCTGGGGAGAGTGTGATTCCTGTAGTGGGGGTTGAAAAGGCTCCATTGACTGACTTGTGTTGTGATGAATTGCTTGATAATCACCCCAATGTGTTTTCTGCTTGTGTTGTCACCAAGGCACAGGGCGGGGAGCGAACTCAAGTTTTGACGTTGAGTGAATCTGTCGGGGGCGAGGCTCTCGCCGAGGACAACGGGCCATCTGTTGGCGAGATGGAAGAGGTTGCTGTATGTAGCGTTCAGGGGCAGCTGGTAATTCCCGAACCATCTATTGGAGAGATGATGATGAGACATATCACCTGGATCGTAACCACCTCATTTTTACATTTGTGAAGCAGTGTCGCCCGAGCAATTGCTCGCTCTAAAGCGGTGGAGGCTGGGTTTTCTAGGCCTGTGTGGTGCTGGTGTGCCCATTGGTGGGTGATTGTGGGAGGAGCATTTTTTATTTTTTTTTGTTGTTTCTGTTTTCCCTGGTGTGTGGTACTAATCGGATGTTGGGTAATAAGTAATAATGTTTTGCTAACCCTACAGGTTCGCTCTTATGGGGGGAGGTGTGACGTACCTGGGTACATGGGTTGGTCATTACCATTATTACTGTATTTATGACACCTTCTGAACATCAGGTTAGTATATTTAATGTGTCATGTTTTGTATATGATGTGTGTGTGTTGAACATGGGAGTTAATGCTGTCTCTTCTCTCCCTGTCAGGTGCTGCCCATCCCTACTGAAAAGTGCTGATTGCCTAATGAATAACAGCTGATGGCAGTCACATCAAGAGGGATGGGTAGCCAAATACCTGACAGCACACACACGTCTCGGCGCGTCATGGTGTCATTTTGCCAGTGACCAAGTGGAGTGAGGTGGTCTCTGGTTGCCACTGTTTGTGTAGTAATTATTACTTTGCTGGTTATGCCAATTGCCACGGTATGTGGACTTTTGATTATGTGCTGTCTGCGTGGACCAAACCCTGTGGGGGGTAGGTATATTGTTGGCCATATTAGATTCGTCCTACACGGTGAACTGCATGGTTAGAGTGGTGTTCCTTCGGTCCCAGATTGCCAACCACGTGGCATGTGGTTGTGTGGGTCGGGTTTGCCTTGCTTATTATTGTTCTTCACTTTGTTTGTTCTCCCCTTACCCTTTTCCTTTGTGTGTGTTGTGGGTTGAAATCCCCACTGATAACATCCCTTTTCCCTTTGGGAAAAGGCTGTGGGTTGAAACCCCCACATTACAATAAAACCCAATTTACCATTTGAAAACGTCTTTGTTTACTATCTGCCTACCCGGGACTGTTTTTGAAAAGCATTTTTCTACTGAGGGGGTTGTTTCTGCTCATGTACCACCTGCCCAGTTACTATCTTATATGGTCGATAGACCTCTGTACATGACAGTCATGCTGGACCTACAAAAGGCCTTCGATACTGTCAATCACACCATTCTGATTGACAAGCTAAAAGCAATTGGTTTTGATAGTCTATCAGTGAGCTGGATGCAATCCTACCTGGAGGGGAGAGAACAGATGGTGGAGGTAAACGGTACCCTACCCCCCCCCCCCCCCCCTCACAGTGAGCTGTGGTGTTCCACAAGGAAGCATACTAGGACCGCTACTGTTCCTAATTTATGCAAATGACATGTCGTCAGCTTGTGACTGCAACTTGTTCCTGTTTGCGGACGACTCAGCCCGCTGGTCTCTGACAGGAACAAGTTACAGGTTGAAAAAACCCTCAGCTCGGAACTAGGCAAAATCTGCATATGGCTCGCTGATAACAAACTATCATTACACATGGGCAAAACAGAGTCCATTCTCTTCGGTTCAAATAACAAACTCAGCAAGACCGATGGCTTCTCAGTTACAGTGGGTGACAATATTGTCACAAGGAAAGATGAAATGACCTACCTGGGTTCCATCCTAGAGGCAAATCTTTCCTGTGACAAAATGACATCCAATCTAATAAAAAAAAGTCAACCAACGAACTTGATTCTTGTACCGGATCTCCTCTCTGGTAAACAAGAATACCCTGAAGACTCTGGCAGGAGCACTCATTCAAGGGTACTACGACTATGCTTGCACCTCATGGTACCAAAGCACCTCAAAGGTGCTAAAAACAAAATTACAAACAGCTCAAAACAAACTGGTCTAACTGCTTGACCTTACTCCTAGAACCCACCTCACCCCTGCCCACTTTGACAACCTAGGATGGCTTAGAGTAGACGACAGAGTACAGCAACTTGCAATGGGCCTGGTCTACAAGATACACTACACGACCAAGGTACCCATGTACATGTCAAAATACTTCCCAAAGGTCAGTGAATACCACCTCCAATGTACAGTAAATTACGAAGTATGGTTTTGTCAATATTCCAATGTACAGTTTTGCTTGTACAGTTGTACAGTGTCCCCCACTCACCCCTCCTACCCACCCCCCCCCCCCCCCACCCCACCCACCAAACCACATCCAATGTACAGTCCCCCCCCACCCACCCAACCCCACCCCACCTACCCAACCTCCTCCAATGTACAGTTTCTATGTCAAATGTATATACTCTCTTTTCTGGACTCTTTTTGTATCACAAACAGTACTGTATTTGCAAATCTGGTATGTCATAAATGTATAGATGTAGCAGTACTGTCTATCTGTATGTTGTGTATGTCATATATGTTATGATGAATTGAAAATGGGGGACCCTGATGTAAACAAGACGAAAGTCTTTCTCTGGTCTGCATCCCCTTAACAATTGTATGTATTGAGCTGTACTGTACTGTACCCATTCTGCAATCTGTTAATAAAGTTTTCAATCAATCAATCAATCGGAAGGGACAACAGGGGGTATGAAGATATAATGGAAATACCCGGATTGAATGAAAATGGGGAGAGGCTGGCGGACCTGTGCGCTATGAACAACTTTGTCATTGGCGGCAGTATTTTCCCCTATAAGAACATCCACAAGGCCACTTGGGTATCGCCAGACCACATAACCGAGAACCAGATTGACCACGTCTGTATCAGCAAGAAATTCAGGAGGTCCATGCAGGATATAAGAGTAAAGAGAGGAGCAGATGTGGCTTCAGACCACCACCTCGTCGTAGCCAGCCTGAAGCTGATGTTGAGAAATAACTGTATGTCAGCACATACAACACGACACAGGTACAACACAGCTTTCTTGAGAGACGCCAGTAAGCTGGAAGAGTTCAGAGTTCAAGTTTCAAGTTTCTTTAATAGTTGTCATACAGAAGTACAGAATACTTTTATACAAAATGCTTCTTACTGTTACGCTCCAGAGACTGTGCTAGACAAGATAAGTATGAAATAAAATAGTATAGCATGTAAATTAGAAGTAAAAAAGAGGTCACAGTGTTCAGTATAGACATATGTACAATGTTCGATGCAGAATAGAAGTAACTGAGTTACCATATAATATACAATATACTATGCAGTGTACTAATATACAATACTTTATAGTGCAAAGCAGAAATGGGATGAGGTACAATTTAGGTACAATTTACAGTAAGGTGTACGCGTTGTAGTGCAAATCCTTTATCAATAAATCAATAAATATAAAGTGTGTTTAGGTGATCTAAAGTGTGGAGAGTGGGTGCTGCAGTGTGTTGTTTGTTTAAAGTGAGTGTGTGGATGTGTGTGCTGTGTGCATTTGATGGTTGTATAGTGTTTATTGTTCGTTGAGCAGCCTGATGGCCTGGGGATAGAAGCTTCTTCTGAGTCTTTCTATGCTCGCCTTGAGACTCCGGTATCGCTTGCCTGACCGCAGCAGTTCAAAGAGGCAGTTGTTCGGGTGGCTGGAGTCCTTGATGATTCTCTTAGCCTTACCCCTGCACCGCTTGTTGTAAATGTTCTGGAGGGTGGGGAGCCCCCCTCCAATTGTGCGTTCGGCTGAACGTGTCACTCTTTGTAGTCTGCTTCAGTCTTGTGCAGTGCTATTCCCAAACCAGGAGGTGATGTTTCCAGTCAGGATGCTCTCTATTGTACATGAGTAGAAGTTCTTAAGGATCTTCTGACTGACTTGGAACTTCCTTAGGCGCCTGAGGAAGTAGAGGCGTTGTCGTGCCTTCTTCACAACACTGTCAATGTGTGTGGTCCATGTCAAGTCCTCGGATATGTGGGCTCTGAGGTACTTAAAACTGTTCACTCTCTCAACCGGTGCCCCGTCGATGCTGAGGGGGCTGTAGTCCTTGACCCCCGACCTCCTAAAGTCCACAATCATCTCTTTTGTTTTGCTGACGTTCAGGGAGAGGCTGTTCTCCTGGCACCATCCCGCCAGGACCTTGACCTCTTCCAGGTAGGCCCTCTCGTTGTTTGCAGAGATCAGGCCCACCACTACTGTGTCGTCAGCAAATTTGATGATTGTGTTGTTACTCCGCTGAGCCACACAGTCGTGTGTGTACAGGGAGTAGAGGAGGGGACTCAGAACACAGCCCTGGGGGGGCCCTATGTTGAGGGTGATGGATGAGGAGGTGCAGTTGCCTGCTCTCACCACCTTGGGTCTGCCCGTCAGGAAGTCCAAGACCCACTGGCAGAGGTCATAGTTCAAGCCCAGGTCCCTGAGCTTGGCTATGAGTTTGGAGGGGACTATGGTATTGAATGCCGAGCTGTAGTCGATGAATAGCATTCTCACATAGTTCCCCTTCCTCTTGTCCAGGTGTGATGCTGCTGTGTGCAGCACATGGGCTATGGCGTCCTTCCTGGACCTGTTGGGGCGGAATGCAAATTGCAGGGGGTCCAGGTTGATGGGGAGGGAGGAACAGATGTAGCCCTTTACTAGCTTCTCAAAGCACTTCATGGCTATGGAGGTGAGAGCTACAGGGCGGTAGTCGTTGAGGCAAGCAGGCTTGGATTTTTTAGGTACAGGGATGATAGTGGACTTCTTCAGGCAGGTGGGGATGACAGCCTGTTCTAAGGACAGGTTAATCATGAGTAACACTCAGCAACAAGTTCCAAGTTTTACAGGAGCTGTTGGAAGAGGACAAGTGCACCCTGGAGAACAGGTGGAAGGAGATAAAAGAGGCAGTAACATCTACCTGCCAGGAAGTGCTTGGCCTCAAGAGGCACCAGCACAAGGAGTGGATCTCAGGGGACAGTCTGTGAAAGATCCAAGAGAGGAGGGAGAAGAAGGCGGCAGTGCACAACAGCCGGACAAGAGCAGAGAAGGCCAAGGCACAAGAAAGGTATGCAGAAGGAAACAAGCTAGTAAAGAAGAGCATCAGAGCAGACAAGCAAAGGTATATGGACGACCTGGCAACAGAGGCAGAGCAAGCAGCAAGAGAGGGGATTATGAGAGAACTGTACAACATCACCAAGAAGCTGGCAGGAAAGTACAGCAAACCCGAACGACCTGTGAAGGACAAAGAGGGAAGACCGATAACAACGAGAGAGGAGCAACAGAAGAACAGATGGATGGAGTATTTTGAAGAACTTCTAAACTGGCCAGCACCACAGAACCCACCAGAGATCACAGAGGCTGACACAGACCTACCCATAGCCTGCGAACTTGAACAGGATGAAGGACCTCATCGATGCACAACTCCGCGATGAGCAAGCTGGTCTCCGCAAGGACTGATGTTGCACAGACCAGATTGCAGTGCTGCACATCATTGTGGAGCAGTCAATAGACTTCTACAATAGAGAGCATCTTGACCGGCAACATCACCTCCTGGTTTGGGAATAGCACTGCACAAGACCAAAGCAGACTACAAAGAGTGACACGTGCAGCCGAACGCACAATTGGAGGGGGGCTCCCCACCCTCCAGAACATTTACTACAAGCGTTGCAAGGGCAAGGCTAAGAGAATCATTAAAGACTCCAGTCACCCGAACAACTGCCTCTTTGAACTGCTGCGGTCAGGCAAGCGATACAGGAGTCTCAAGGCGAGCACAGAAAGACTCAGAAGAAGCTTCTATCCCCAGGCCATCAGGCTGCTAAACGAACAATGAATGAACACTACACAACAACAACCACCAAACGCACATAGCACACACATCCACACGCACACACTCACTTTAAACAAACACACTGTAGCACCCACTCCACACACTTATAGCACACACCCACTTTAAACAAACACACTGTAGCACCCACTCCCCACACTTTATATTTATGGATGAAGGATTGCACTACAACTCGTACACCTTACTGTAAATTGTACCTAAAATTGTACCTCATCCCATTTCTGCTTTGCACTAGATAGTACTGTACATTAGTACACTGCATAGTATTGTGTATTGTATATTATATGGTAACTCAGAACATTGTACATATGTCTATACCGAACACTGTGACCTCATTTTCTTCTTCTAAATTCATGCTATATTATGTTATTATGTTATTTGATACTATCTTGTCTAGCACAGTCTCTGGAGCGTAACAGTAAGAAGCATTTTGTATGAAAGTATTCTGTACTTCTGTATGACAACTATTAAAGAACTTGAACTTGAACTTGAACTTGAGCATTCATGCAATTACGGAACATCTGGAGCTCAAAAGAACTGACTTCCAACACCAAAGTCAGATTCTTCAACACCAACGTCAAGGCAGTCCTACTATATGGAGCAGAGATGTGGAGAACTACAGATGCAACCATCAGGAAAGTGCAGGTCTTCATTAACACTTTGAGTGCCAGCGACGCTATATGTCGTTAGTCCATGCCGACCGTTGAATGCCAGTGACGGCATATAGCGTTTTTTGTCGTTTTTTTTTATTAGCGTTTTGAATTCATATTTCATCAATCTAGTCTCATGTTAGTGCTGCAAACTCTCTCTGAGCTCCATTGGGAAAATACCACCCCCTATCGTCTCTCCCTGTTGTAATGCACCCCATTGGATTAGACTGAATGAAAGACATGGGGGGGAGGGGGGGGGGAAATCCAGTTTCCTCATTTTACTTCTCCGGCAAGCCATCCGAAGAGATCCAAGTCATTGCCGAGCCACAAAACAGCGTGGAATACATATTTCCAGTACCCAGCGCTGAATCAATAAACGCGATCGATATTTGGAATGGCGATCGGGAATTGGAATAATCTTTTTGGAGAACATCTGATCTGAGGTAAGGAATCTATTTTACCAGTCTTAGGATAATCAGAGCTGTTTTCACAGAGATATCAGCGTGTGCCGTGTGTGTGTGTGTGTGTGTGTGTGTGTGTGTGTGTGTGTGTGTGTGTGTGTGTGTGTGTGTGTGTGTGTGTGTGTGTGTGTGTGTGTGTGTGTGTGTGTGTGTGTGTGTGTGTGTGTGCGCTGATCAGGAAATGAGAGAATAGATTTTTCAGCTTCTCTAGCGTGCATAAGTACACATATACTATCGATAATCTAGCGTTTATTTGAAAACTATTCATAAATAGGCCAAAAAATTACAAAGTTTTTTGTGTATTCCAGAATATTCCAGTAAAGGCCATTTATCACAGAATCTTTATATTTTCCTGAAAATCTCAAGAAAACAAGTGTTTTTCAAAATGGTATAAAACGGAAATGAACAAATTAAAAAACAATCCGTTTCGACAATGTTGACTGTTGACAATGTTGACATAGTTTATGCATTCACAACGCTATCATTGAAGTGGATGCTGGTGTAGCCGGTCTCGTGCGTTGTGTTTCAGATTCGACCCCTGTTAACACATCCACCGCCGGAAACGCTTTAAAACGTTATTGCCCGCCATGCTTTGACCGCCAGACCACGCTGTACAGCGATATTGAGATCAATATTTCATTTTTTCGCCATGGCATTCATAATTCATATATACACCTCCGGCACTGAAGCTGGACCCTACGGCTCAATACCGCCGCCTGGTGGATGGTCGGGCGAGTTACACTGGTAAACAGGATATGGCTGCTGTGCGTCGATTAAATTCATCCGGCCATCAGATATTGTCGCAAGGCTCCCGACAGACACTATAGTACATATCGATCGCTTTATAAACATAATAATCGATATGATTTCGGCGTTTATTGCGACATACAAACCGGAAATGGACCTAGGCAATCGACGTCCTATACCCGTCCTATTTCACCACCAGTCTCATTGATGCACGGTAAGAGGACGCTGACGGTATTTTCAGCCCAATTGTTCATTCATTTCACTGCAAACCGATCTGATCAATATATCACCCATACTACATAAAGCATTTACTGACGATCACGGAATGATAAACGACACCCCCCCCCCCTTTCATCCGCACATGATGACGCATAACGTATAGGATCATATATATACAGTTGAATTTTTTAATATAGCGTGTATCGGGAATAAACGGCAATTGATAATCTATATATGCGTTTATGGCTATAACTCACGTTCTAGGAATTACTGCAGAAAACGATAAAAACATACTTAAATTCTAGAAAGTATTTTTGTATGAATCTATTAATGAAAAAGTATAACGTTCCTACATCCTGAACGATAGATAATCGATGTTGAATGGGCCATAGTAATGTCAATTTAGCAATACAATTTAAAAAGTTATAGCCCTGCAAAGAAGGTGAACATCTCCATAGGCTTAGAGTGGTGGCAGACTGGCTATATTGATGGATATAACTGTGGCAGGGAATGTGTTAAGGGATTGCCCCGAGTGGGAGTTGAACCCCAGTCTCCCGCGTCGCGGGCGACATCACAGACCACTATACCAAGAGGTGAATTCACCTCTTGCTAATGGGTCTGGATGCCTGTGGGGAGTGAGTTTACTTGCAGTACCGCTAACATCCACAGTCACTTCACAACACTTGAAGTCCATCGTGACTGCGGATATACTCGCGGTACCTCCGTTACACTGGCATTCAACCATGTTTTGAGACGGGGAGGCGTGGCATCCAAAGTGTTAACAGCTGCCTGCGGAAGAGCATCCACATCCGATGGCTAGACAGTAGACACCATCAGCAACTGCAAATTCTGGCAGAGACCAAACCAGCTGCCTGCAGAAGAAGAAATTAAGAAACGCAGATGGCGCTGGATAGGCCACACCCTGCGAAAGCCCGCAAGTACCATCACCAGACATGCCCTAACATGGAACCCGCAGGGCAAGCAGAAAAGGGGTCGCCCAAGAAACACCTGGCGCAGACACTAAGACCATGAAGATGACCTGGAACCAACTGGTTTGTGTGAGTGGTCTGGCGTGTGATAAGGGCCACATGCTGCAAAGTCGGTACTGCAGTACCAGAATATAAAATATTCTGTAGAGAACCTCAAAAGGCTGCAAATGACTACAATATACTGTTAAATGACCATACCAGTGTAATTTTAACAAATTGTGTGTGTGTAACAAGGTTGAAACCGTGCAATGGGAGCCCCTTGGTGTAAACTCACTCCACTTCACTACTGGATCCTTTTCAGGTGGTGGAATGCACACGCCTGTGGTATTTAAATTATGTGGTTGCAGCGTTCGTGGTTCGAGGCTGTCGGAGGACAGGTGCTAAGCACAAAGTGCCTGCTAGGTCTAGTGACCACCGTTACATGTGCATAGGTGTATGAGTGTATGTTTTGGCTGATTTCAGCCTACCTTACACGACCATTGATGATGAAAAGGGGTGGAAATATACTAAAAACTTGAAAGTTGCTAGGCATAGCTTTCACTCGTATGTTTGCTAACATCACTGTATTACTCAGCTGCAAGCCATTCAAATTGCAACCGGGAGCACCCGGATGTTAATAACAAGCGCAATCAACTGAATGTGGAAGTTCGACATGTGAGGCTTTTAGTATACAGTAAATTTCACAGAGTAAATTTTACTCAAACTGAGTACATTTTATTCAAACTGTTAGCGAAAGTGATACAGTGCTGTGATATTCACAAGGGTGAATTACATACTGTATGCCTAACAACTTTCAAACAACTTTCAAGTCTTGTGGATTCTTTTCCAATCCTTTTCAACATGTGAAAGGCATTAAGCAAGGTACGCTTAGATCAGCTAAAACACACAAAAAGTACTGAAAAGACAGGGGCAATCTCTGGTAACGGTGGGAAGTAAAAATTAGACTGGTACTATGGTCCTTTAAGAAATTGTAAAAATATATAAATTACACAAAAAGTACATAATACAAGTATACTCTGTAGTGTTTGTGATACCCTGTGGTATTTAGCAGTACTTTTCTCTGATTAGTAGGACCCTATTGTATGGTTTACATTTTGGATTAACATTTATATATTTGACAAGTTCTTCAACCATATTGAATTAAATCAGATTAGATTAGATTCCATATTATTGTCATTGCACAGCACAAGGAGAGTACAACTAAATTAAGTTGCCATCTAACCAGAGTGCAAAGTTGCACTAAAGTGCATAGCAGTATAATGAATGAATGAATGACTTTATTTGACAATATAAAAATAAACATGTGACAGAAGAGCACAGTCAGGATATACTGCCAAGGATGAAACACAAAAAAACTCATAGCTTATTTCCATTGTGGTCCTTGTAGGGGGTGGGAGAGTGTGATGCTTAATACATGCATCATACAAAACGTGACATCACAACACATCACATATACCATTTAACATTTATATATTTTATACATACAGACTCATACAACATATAATATATGCATATATGACGAATAGTAAATAAATATGATAATGTATATATAGTGTATACAGAGTTATTGTACATTGCTATCCTACAGTGTTGTATATATAGACTATAGATTGAGGTAGGTATTTATGAGTACAATAAGGTAGGTAGTTATGAGTACAGTGTAAGACAGTTGTAGGCAGCAGACAAGTATGGATGGATTGATTGATTGATTGATTGATTGATTGATTGATTGATTGATTGATTGATTGATTGATTGATTGATTGTTGATTGATTGATTGATTGATTGATTGATTGATTGATTGATTGATTGATTGATTGATTGATTGATTGATTTATTGATATGCACCTTGAACTAGATGTTCCTTTCATGCTTATACTGTATAATACCTCAAAATGGCTACAAAAGACATGGATGAATCACAGGTATGTATAAATTCCCTCTGCTGCCCAACATCAAAAAGGCACCCATGCCCAAATGTCCCCCTGGCTCATGGACCTCCCACAGGATCTTCTTTGGGTCATGACTCATGACACATCCTAATAGCATTGTTTTTAGGACCAAAACCAAAAAAGGCCATCAGAGTATTGTATACAACCCCCCCGGGATTCAACACTTATTTGGTGAAGTATTTTAAAAGGAGAGCTCTGACTAGTCACAAAAGCACCAGACCATTGTTTCTGCTTCCCTCCCTATAGACTATTGTGTGTGTTGGGTTTCATATTACCCTTAGGGGTGATCCACGGTGCTCTTGATACAATGGGATTGTTCACTGTGCAGTTGAACTGAAGGGGGACACGCCAAAATGACACTGACCTTGTTTCTGTCCAATCTTTAAGAAGGAGGCCTATAAAAGCATGTCCATCCACCCCCCACAAAGTAATCTAAACAGCAGACTACCAGGTAACAGGAGAGCAGGAGTAGGGCAGTCAAGGTGGGTGCCATCTTTTAAATTAACGCATCTTCAGATACTTTATCTTTGTTTAAAAGGTGAACTATGCCGTTTCAGAGGAGGAGGGGGATTTGTTTGCAGAGCCTGCGAAAGATGTTTACCGTCATTCTTAGAATTATTCTGTCTTATGTCATCATAAATGAAAACAAACCAACAACCTTTGTAAACGACAGCAATGAAATAGTAACTTTTCAGGTTGATTTCTAGCTTCAAACTGTGTTCCAGGGATCTAATGTATCCTATTCAGTTGTGAAAATATACCTTTGAAATTATTAACTTCTTTGAAAATGTGATTCTCCATTTGAAATTCTTCTCTAAAGACTTTGTGACATTATTGAGAATTTTTTGGTTTGTTTTTGTTTGCTATTATAGATATGACGACATCAAGGGAGGCAAAGATGCACCTTTTCATCGTTTTCCTCTTGGTGTCCATGGCAGAAAAGAGCTGTCAGTTAACAATAGTTGAATGCGGAGCGGAGTATAGACGACCAGGTATTTAATTGTTTTTTATAAGTTGCTTACATTAGTCAAAATATTTCTAAACTGTCTATGCATTTCAAATACTGCAATGTTGAATATTTGTCTTTGTTTATTTTTTACAACTCCACACAGCCAAAAAATACTTCTTATACTTAAGCCTCAAACATGCATGGCTGACAAAAATGTTGAGACCTATGTAGGCCTGCTATTTATTTATAATTTTTTTACAATATTTACAATGAATGGATTTACAATAAATGTATAATCTAAAACAGTTTTACTTCCAGTATCTTATACACGTGGATCTCTCATTCTGTATATCTTAGTTTTTAAGTTCTGATTATAAAAAAAGGTAGCTTTGTGCACCTTTAACTAAAGGTATAGCAAACACCATGTGTATCATCAACTATCGTAATGTATCATTGAATCATAACCAGTAGACATGTTAATGAACGGGATTGTACAACAATGGAAAAATATCGTATCTTTCCCCCGTCCGAGAATACAGTGACATCCTAGAATACACTGACATCTCAGTGACGTCCAGAATACATGGCATCTCAGTGACGTCCTAGAATACATGGCATCTCAGTGACGTCCTAGAATACATGGCATCTCAGTGACGTCCTAGAATACATGGCATCTCAGTGTGGTAATATCATCATCAGGAGATACATTATGGATGAGAGAATAACAATGAAAAGCAAAGCTTCAACTAAGCTGGTATACAATAGTATGGCTCCATCACTGACCTTTTCCCTTTCCTAGTAGAATACACTGACATCTTTCCCCTGTCCTAATAGAATACACTGACATCACAGTGGAGTGCGGCACCCAATCCATTCGTCTGGCTATCCTCATCTGTCCTGCGATGTACAGCGGCTACAACGAGACCCTGCTAGTTCTCAACCATGTGTCCGATGACGCCTGTAAGGGGACCCTGGATGAGAGCGCAATCCCTCCGGTTGTCAGGTTCACCTTCAACCTCAACTCGACCGACGCCTGCGGTAGTATCTTCAGGGTTAGTAGAGCTAGAAGGGTATACACAAGGTTTGTAGGTTTCAATACATTTTCGGGAATTCATTACACACGGTGCTATTTGTTAGATTTACAATCGTTTGGAATGAGGACCATGTCGACTCAACCACATACAGGGCTGGACTGGGACCAAAAATCGGCCCTGGCATTTTTAGCCCAGACCGGCCCACCATAAATGGTCGGACACCACCCACCATTACACCATACTTGCGGCTATGGAAGCAAATAAGTGCCAGAAGTATTTGAATTTAATCAGGCACCGCATTTATAGCATTGAAAATAATAACTTTGAAAACATGTATCTGAATTTGAAAACATGTATCTGAATTTTTTCAGACGCCGCATTTTTGTATCTGAATTTTTTCAGACACAGCATTTATAGTTTCAGACACCGAATTTATAGCATTGCAAATAAATACTTTGAAAATCATGTAGCTGAATTTCTTTGCTCCGAATTTACCTATGCGAAATAAAAATGCAGTGTTAATAAAACAATTCGAATGCATAATAAAATTCAATTCGATGCCAAAAAAAAATTCGATGCATAATTGCGGTGTATATAATTCGATGTCAAAAATTCAATGCATAATTGCGGTGTATGGAATTCGATGTAAAAAACCAACATCCGGGTATCCAGCTGCAGAACCACAGAACCACCACAGCAGCAGCAGGCTGAGGCCCCTCGCTTCCATTGGCTGATTTGGGTCACGTGATTTGGGTCACGTGACCGTCCCACCCAATGGCTGAATTGGAGTATTGCACTGCGGGCATTGGCTGATGCACTGCGGGATTGATTGATTGATTGAAAACTTTATTAACAGATTGCAGAATGGGTACACGTGACCGCCACAGGCCCTGATTGATTGATTGAAAACTTTATTAACAGATTGTAGAATGGGTACAGTGACCGATTGATTGATTGATTGATTGAAAACTTTATTAACAGATTGCAGAATGGGTACAGTGACGTCACAGGCCCGGATTGATTGATTGATTGATCTGATTGATTGATTGAAAACTTTATTAACAGATTGTAGAATGGGTACAGTGACCGATTGATTGATTGATTGATTGATTGAAAACTTTATTAACAGATTGCAGAATGGGTACAGTGACGTCACAGGCCCGGATTGATTGATTGATTGATTGAAAACTTTAACAGATTGCAGAATGGGTACAGTGACGTCACAGGCCCGGATTGATTGATTGATTGATTGATTGATTGAAAACTTTATTAACAGATTGCAGAATGGGTATAGAGGTGTGATAGGTGTGATAGGTGTGAGAGGTGTGATAGGTGGGATAGGTGGGATCGGTGTGATAGTTGTGAGAGGTGTGATAGGTGTAATAGGTGTGAGAGGTGTGATAGGTGTGATAGGTGTGATAGGTGGGAGAGGTGTGATAGGTGTGATAGGTGTGATAGGTGGGAGAGGTGTAAGAGGTGTGATAGGTGTGAGAGGTGTGATAGGTGGGATAGGTGTGATAGGTGTGAGAGGTGGGATCGGTGTGAGAGGTGTGATAGGTGTGAGAGGTGTGATAGGTGTGAGAGTCCGATCACACCTATCACACCTCTCACACCTATCACACCGATCCCACCTAGCACACCGATCCCACCTATCACACCTCTCACACCTATCACACCTCTCACACCTGTCACACCTCTCACACCTCTCACACCTATCACACCTATCACACCTATCACACCGATCCCATCAAAAAAAATTTAATACATTTTTTTTTAATAAAATTATTTTTTTCATTTTTTTAAATAATATATATATTTTTTTATTGTATTATTATAGATCCTACGGAGGGCGGCATTGCATAGTCTATTGGTGAAAAACATGTTCTTTACAGTGGTGGCTGTTCATGTAATTAAACAAAGCACTCAGAAGAAAATAAACAAGCTACTGCATCAAAAGTTACTACTTATGATAAACAATAGCCCTTGCAGTCACGTAAACAAAGGCATTCGTTTTGTGGCATTAACGTTATATAGTTAGTGTTACACGTTCAATAACAGGTATTCACTCTTGGTCAACGGGGAGCCGGGAGGAGAGGCGCACGCCTCGGCTCCTCAACAGACCCGTCGGACGGGCTCCCAACACGCCTGCCGCCCGTCCGCCCTACCACCGTTCCATGGTAGACGGTGGACGGGTCTGTTGAGGAGCCGAGGCGTGTGCCTGCTGTTGTTTCCAACACAACCACCTCCCGCCATGAAGCTCACGCTCCGTGGCCGAAAAAGGCTGGTATTCATTAATGATCCTTCTGCAGGTTCACCTACGGAAACCTTGTTACCGATTACTTCCTCGGCGGGGAGCTAACTACGGCTCCCCGGTAGCTAACTACGGCTCCCCGGTAGCTACGGTAAGTCTGTTGAGGCTTCTCGCAAGCAGATCAATGGCGGCATTGCCTGAAGTAAAAAACCAATAAACGCTTGCCGATTGGTGGTAACAGCAGAGGCGGGTGCAAGCGGTGTGTGACGTAATTGGCAGAATCGCCTGTCAATCAAAATAGAGCTCTGGTTGAGAAATAGTATCCCGCTGCAGCCCGGCAGACCATACTGTTTGAGCTGAGCGCCTCGCATTCACATCACCTCAACCCCGTGCGCATCCTTTATTTTTTTTTTATTTTTTTCACCGAACGTTCGAACCTATTAATTAAAGTCCGAATGTCAGCGTAACGAACGAACGTTCGAACGTTCAAACGTTCGAACGTTCGGGCTCAGCCTTATTGTCTAACCACTGCTCCCCAGACCTGGAGTATATCACCATCAAATGCCGACCCTTCTTTCTCCCGAGGGAGCTAACGTCCATCATCATGATCGGAGTATATATCCCACCACAAGCGAACACTGGGGCCGCACTTTCAAAGCTACACGACGAGGTAAATAAACTACAGATAGCTAATGTTGACGCTGCCATTTTGGTTCTGGGCGATTTCAACAGCGCGCGTCTTAAAAAGGTGTTGCCGAATTTCTATCAGCATGTGACCTGTCCCACCAGAGGCGAGAACATATTAGACCATGTATACTCGCAATTTAAGAATGGGTACAAGTCACAGGCTCTTAGTCCATTCGGTAAATCCGATCATGCCGCCATCTTTCTTTTGCCAAAGTATAAACAGAGTCTCAAGCGAACGCCGGTAGTATCGCGAGAGGTTAAGCGTTGGACTGTGACGTCAGAGGAGACACTCCAAGCTGCACTTGAATGCACAGACTGGAGTGTATTCCGTGATAACACAGCCAATATTAACGAATACACTGAAACGGTGCTTGACTTTGTCTGTACTCTGGTAGAAGAAACAATCCCCTCTACCACAATTAGAATCTACCCAAATCAAAAGCCCTGGGTAGATAAATCCGTCCGTGAGGCTCTGAAAGTGCGCATCTCAGCCTACAACACCGGGCTGGTGACAGGCAACATGGAAGAACACAAGACGGCAAGATACAACGTCAGGAGAGCAGTAATAGAGGCAAAACGGCGTTACAGGGATAAAGTTGAACTTCAGTTTGAACAGGCTGACTCTAGAGGTATGTGGCAGGGCCTCAGAACAATAACAGATTACAAAGGCACCTCCCTCAAACTGAACAGTGACATCTCCTTAGCAAATTATCTCAATACCTTCTATGCAAGGTTTGAGGCTGTAAATAACAACACCAGCCTACAAGCCACGGCCATTGGGGGGGGGTCTGCTGATGGAGACTCAGTGTTCAGGGTAACAGAGCATGAGGTGAGGCGGACCTTTAAAAAAGTGAATATCAGGAAGGCAGCAGGACCGGACGGCATCCCCGGCCGCGTCCTAAAAGTCTGTGCCGACCAACTGGCCCCGGTATTCACTGACATCTTTAACCTGTCCTTAGAACAGGCTGTCATCCCCACCTGTCTGAAGAAGTCCACCATCATCCCTGTACCCAAAAAATCTACGCCCGCTTGCCTCAACGACTACCGCCCTGTAGCTCTCACCTCCATAGCCATGAAGTGCTTTGAGAAGCTAGTGAAGGGCTACATCTGTTCCTCCCTCCCCATCAACCTGGACCCCCTGCAATTTGCATACTGCCCTAACAGATCCACGGAGGATGCCATAGCCCATGTGCTGCACACAGCAGCATCACACCTGGACAAGAGGCAGGGGAACTATGTGAGAATGCTGTTCATCGACTACAGCTCAGCATTCAATACCATAGTCCCCTCCAAACTCATAGCCAAGCTCAGGGACCTGGGCTTGAACTATGACCTCTGCCAGTGGGTCTTGGACTTCCTGACGGGCAGACCCCAGGTGGTAAGAGCAGGCAACTGCACCTCCTCATCCATCACGCTCAACATAGGGGCCCCCCAGGGCTGTGTTCTGAGCCCCCTCCTCTACTCCCTGTACACACATGACTGCGTGGCACAGCGGAACAACAACACAATCATCAAATTTGCTGATGACACAGTAGTGGTGAGCCTAATCTCTGCCAACGACGAGAGGGCCTACCTGGAAGAGGTAGAGAATCTGTCACAGTGGTGTCAGGAGAACTGCCTCTCCCTGAACGTCAGCAAAACAAAAGAGATGATTGTGGACTTCAGGAGGTCGGGGGTCAAGGACTACAGCCCCCTCAGCATCGACGGGGCACCAGTTGAGAGAGTGAACAGTTTCAAGTACCTCGGAGCCCACATATCCGAGGACTTGACATGGACCACACACATTGACAGTGTTGTGAAGAAGGCACGACAACGCCTCTACTTCCTCAGGCGCCTAAGGAAGTTCCAAGTCAGTCAGAAGATCCTTAGGAACTTCTACTCATGTACAATAGAGAGCATCCTGACTGGCAACATCACCTCCTGGTTTGGGAATAGCACTGCACAAGACCGTAGCAGACTACAAAGAGTGACACGTTCAGCCGAACGCACAATTGGAGGGGGGCTTCCCACCCTCCAGAACATTTACAACAAGCGGTGCAGGGGGAAGGCTAAGAGAATCATCAAGGACTCCAGCCACCCGAACAACTGCCTCTTTTAACTACTGCGGTCAGGCAAGTGATACCGGAGTCTTAAGGCGAGCACAGAAAGACTCAGAAGAAGCTTCTATCCCCAGGCCATCAGGCTGCTCAACGACAACCATGCAACAACCATCAAATGCACACAGCACACACACCCAGACGCACACACTCACTTAAACAAACAACACACTGCAGCACCCACTCTCCACACTTTAGATCACATAAACACACTTTACACTTTATATTTATTGGTAAAGGATTTGCACTACAACTCGTACACCTTACTGTAAATTGTACCTAAATTGTACCTCATCCCATTTCTGCTCTGCACTATATAGTATTGTATATTAGTACATTGCATAATATATTTTATATTGTATGGTAACTCAGTTACTTCTATTCTGCCTCGAACATTGTACATATGTCTATACTGAACACTGTGACCTCTATTTTTACTTCTATTTTACATGCTATACTATTTTATTTCATACTTATCTTGTCTAGCACAGTCTCTGGAGCGTAACAGTAAGAAGCATTTTGTAAAAAAGTATTCTGTACTTCTGTATGACAACTATTAAATAAACTTGATCTTTGTATGTGATTTATATGGCAATTAAATCAATGGTGTGCTTGTTTGTTTGGGGAGTTTAACCTACAGTTAATGTGCCTACCATGTGAAGGTGCATGCTCAATGGACAGCACAAAAACAATGTGTGTAGGTGGAGACTAGAGCTACCACAGATAGTAATAAGTTATAAGAGTAAGTAATCCATACCATATATATCCTAATAGTTACCTTATTACCATACTTGGCTGAAAATAAACTTTGCTGCCTGTTGTGAATGTGTTTTTCCCTGTAGGCTAATACATAAGTAGGAATACATTTTTGCAGTTGAGCAAAAATGTGCAGTTGAGTAGGCTATATGTGCTGTGTTTTTATGTCTTCCATTGAGGACCACCTTGGAAATAAGTGTTTTAATTAATGCTTTTAGGTGATATCTTCAGGAATACAAATTGGTTAAGATAATTAGTTTTTATGATGTGTTTTTAATTTCCAAATACAAATCTAATCATATCAAAAAAGCAGTTTTTGCAGTTGAGCTACAGGTGTTATTATACATTATATATTATACAGCCTTTTCGTGCATCTTTATCAAGGGAACCCTTATCCTAATGATTTTAAAAAGAATATTATGATGATACGATATGGACCTAGGTCAGGTCACTCACAGCAACGTGGGCTTAGCTTAGCCAACGCAATGCTGACAAAATAACGTTAGCTGCATTAGCTACAAAAACAATTCCAATAGCTTATGCTGCATTATTTGACATTGACTGACTGAGAGACCACCAGCAGTAGTTGACGGTCTCACTTTATGATAGCGTTATTACGAATATGCTATCATTCATATTATTGACATTAATTGAATTAATCATCATGGCATGGCACACACACTCCTGCTCACTCTGTCCCTTGGCCCTGTCCAGCTCACATGCCTGCTCCACTGCCTGTGTCTGCTTCTCAGCCTGGCAGTGGGCCACCTGAGGGCGGCTGTTGCTGCACTACTGTGGATGACGACGTTGAAGCTGCAGAAAACATTTCTGTTATTTTAGTACATTTGGCAGCATCCGCCTCTAGATTTCATGCAATTTCTCTGCACCCCCCTTACGCTTCTTCTGTTTATAATTTTTTTCCCGGTCTGAGCGGCATCTGTTCTTACACGAGAAACAGGTGAGAGAGAAGGGGGGGCTTAGTAAGAGATGTGATTGGGCCAGCTTAACACTATCAGTGCTAGCCATTAGACGCACCCCTCTGTAGCAACGCCAACGTTAGATAGATAGGAATCCGTCACCTTGTTTGTAGAGCTATAACTATATTCTATATTATAGCTATGGATACAATACTATGGTCATTTGCCAGTGACTTTCTTCCGGTCAAGATGCAAAAAAGAGATAATTTTTCCATGCATACATTTGCGCATTATACCGTGGTGAATATAAGTATGTTTTTAGATCGGTCTGGGGTAATTCCTGAAATGCTGAGGAATAGCCTTATAGCTGTATCATTCTCAAATCAAATCTATATCATAGGTATTATGTTTCATCATGAATGCATGAAAGGGGGGGGGGGGGGGTCGTTTTTTGATGCTTTGATCGCCACCAACGGCATACGTTGTGGACTAACGTTACAGACACACGTTCGGATCGAACTGAAGACATGCTTGGATCAATGCAAGATTGATATCATATAGCCCTTACCTTGACTAGGATGTACCCCAAAAAGAATATTCCAATTATCTGATTGCGATTCCATGTAGTGATGTCCATCGTGCCACCAACATAATCCACCACAGATCATGCGTCGGGAGCATTTGATTCTTCTCAATCCGACCATTATAACCGCTTGAGCACAAAAGAAAATACTCTGCCCCATTAGATCGACCCACAGGCCAAGATACAAGGTTTCAAAGGGTGCTCAATACCGCCGTCTAGCTGGAATGCGGACGGTATTGCACTTTGGCGACCTCAGACTCATTCCCTATGGTAACAACAGGCTCCCTAGGTGGATAATGAATAAAAATATCGAAGAAAATTACCCAGAAACAACTTAAGTAGTTTTTGGCACTGAACAACATGGGCCCAGAAACGACTTAACTAGTTTTTGGCACCCAAAGTGTTAATAGGCCGCTGTTCCAGCCTAGTGGGGGGGGGCTTAGTAAGAGATGTGATTGGGTCAGCTTGATGGGCCGCTGTCCCAGCCTAGTGGCGGGGGGGGTGCTTAGTAAGATATGTGATTGGGCCAGCCCAGTGTCAGTCAGTACCAATGGGCGCTGTCCCAGCCTAGTAGTGAGCCAGTAATTTTATTTTTTTTATTTTTTTTATTTTAATAATTATAACGGCCCAAAGATGCTTCGGCCCACCGGGAAAATGCCCGGTATGCCAGATGGCCAGTCCATGCCTGACTACATATCAATTATGTGAAATAAGCATATTATTTAATGGGTAGTCGTTTTCTTTTTTGTCTACCAAAATGTTCCAATACATGTGGAGTCGCCAGCCGCTTCTTTTCACCTGACAGCTAGAAGTTTCACTGGAGAGTTTCACTTCACTGCCTGCAGGAGTCGCTGTTGCAATGACTTCATACCCCACCGGCTTCCCACCCGCGAACACTGCCGATTGAACGCTGGTCTCTGCAGTGGTAGGCGAGTGCTTAGACCTCTACGCTAGCATAACCTTAACCATTCCCCTAACTATAACCACCATAACCATAACCATAACCATAACCATAACCATAACCATAACCATAAACATAACCATAACCATAACCATAACCATAACCTTACCCTAACCATAACGTTAATTTAATGGCAAAAGCCACAGAGAAGTGGCAGCACAATAATCTTGGAAAATGGCTTTTTGCCATTTAATGGAAATGTTAAATTAGCAGCAACTTTTCGTAGCTACGAATCCCTTGTTGTGACGTTGATGTGGATGAGTCTACATGGTCCTTATTCCAAATGATAAAAAATCGCCCAAATAGCACTTTTAAAGAATTCCTAATTAAATCGTTTTTCATACTCTATTGTAATTTCTGTTTCAACATTATACATCTCATAAACATCCAAACCCTACAAAATATACAGTATATTTAAAAATTGTTCCTCTCCCTCTTCCCCTCTCACACCACATTTTTGATACGACTCTAAATGTTGCCCCCCCCCCCCCCCCTTCCCTCCAGACCACCAGCGCTCCCGGCACAGGGATCTTTGCCGACTTCTCCAACATCCAGACGGTCAACATCAGCGGCGTCGTGCGTTCCCTCGACCTGACCACGGGGACGGTCACCTATAACGCTGAGCTCAAATATTTCTACTCCTGCTCCTACCCTCTGGAGTATCTGATCAACAACACTCGGGTCGACGTGTAAGTTCTCTCACTGTATCACTGTATCACTCCTGCTCAGGCACGTGCACACATAGAGCCCAAGGGGTGCTCGAGCACCTGCCCTTTTGAGCCTCATAAAAAAGTGCCCTTAAAAAAAATATATATATATATTTTTTTACCATTGTGCATATATGCATTGTGCTCCCCAGACCTGGAGTTTATCACGATAAAATGTCGACCCTTCTTCCTCCCAAGAGAGTTAACGTCCATCATCCTCATCGGAGTGTACATTCCACCACACGCGAACACTGGGACCGCACTTTCAAAGTTACACGACGAAGTAAATAAACTCCAGACAGCTAATGTTGACGCTGCCATTTTGGTTCTGGGCGATTTCAACAGCGCGCATCTTAAAAAGGTGTTGCCGAATTTCTATCAGCATGTGACCTGTCCCACCAGAGACGAGAACATATTAGACCATGTATACTCGCAATTTAAGAATGGGTACAAGTCACAGGCTCTTAGCCCATTCGGTAAGTCCGATCACGCCGCCATTTTTCTTTTGCCAAAGTATAAACAAAGTCTCAAGCGAACGCCGGTGGTCTCGCGAGAGGTTAAGCGTTGGACCGTGACGTCAGGGGAGGCACTCCAAGCTGCACTTGAATGCACAGACTGGAGGGTATTCCGTGATAACACAGCCAATATTAACGAATACACTGAAACGGTGCTTGACTTTGTCTGTACTCTGGTAGAAGAAACAATCCCCTCTACCACAATTAGAATCTACCCAAATCAAAAGCCCTGGGTAGATAAATCCGTCCGTGAGGCTCTGAAAGTGCGCACATCAGCATACAACACGGGGCTGGTGACAGGCAACATGGAAGAACACAAGACGGCAAGATACAACGTCAGGAGAGCAGTAATAGAGGCAAAACGGCGTTACAGGGATAAAGTTGAACTTCAGTTTGAACAGGCTGACTCTAGAGGCATGTGGCAGGGCCTCAGAACAATGACAGATTACAAAGGCACCCCCCTCAAACTGAACAGTGACATCTCCTTAGCAAATTATCTCAATTCCTTCTATGCGAGGTTTGAGGCTGTGAATAACAACACCAGCCTACAAACCACGGCAATGGGGGGGGGGGGGTCTGCTGATGGAGACTCAGTGTTCAGGGTAACAGAGCATGAGGTGAGACGGATCTTTAAAAAAGTGAATATCAGGAAGGCAGCAGGACCGGACGGCATCCCCGGCCGCGTCCTAAAAGTCTGTGCCGACCAACTGGCCCCGGTATTCACTGACATCTTCAACCTGTCCTTGGAACAGGCTGTCATCCCCACCTGTCTGAAGAAGTCCACCATCATCCCTGTACCCAAAAAATCTACGCCCGCTTGCCTCAACGACTACCGCCCTGTAGCCCTCACCTCCATAGCCATGAAGTGCTTTGAGAAGCTAGTGAAGGGCTACATCTGTTCCTCCCTCCCCATCAACCTGGACCCCCTGCAATTTGCATATCGCCCCAACAGGTCCACGGAGGACGCCATAGCCCATGTGCTGCACACAGCAGCATCACACCTGGACAAGAGGCAGGGGAACTATGTGAGAATGCTGTTCATCGACTACAGCTCAGCATTCAATACCATAGTCCCCTCCAAACTCATAGCCAAGCTCAGGGACCTGGGCTTGAACTATGACCTCTGCCAGTGGGTCCTGGACTTCCTGACGGGCAGACCCCAGGTGGTAAGAGCAGGCAACTGCACCTCCTCATCCATCACGCTCAACATAGGGGCCCCCCAGGGCTGTGTTCTGAGCCCCCTCCTCTACTCCCTGTACACACATGACTACGTGGCACAGCGGAACAACAACACAATCATCAAATTTGCTGATGACACAGTAGTGGTGGGCCTGATCTCTGCCAACGACGAGAGGGCCTACCTGGAAGAGGTAGAGCATCTGTCACAGTGGTGTCAGGAGAACTGCCTCTCCCTGAACGTCAGCAAAACAAAAGAGATGATTGTGGACTTCAGGAGGTCGGGGGTCAAGGACTACAGCCCCCTCAGCATCGACGGGGCACCGGTTGAGAGAGTGAACAGTTTCAAGTACCTCGGAGCCCACATATCCGAGGACTTGACATGGACCACACACATTGACAGTGTTGTGAAGAAGGCACGACAACGCCTCTACTTCCTCAGGCGCCTAAGGAAGTTCCAAGTCAGTCAGAAGATCCTTAGGAACTTCTACTCATGTACAATAGAGAGCATCCTGACTGGCAACATCACCTCCTGGTTTGGGAATAGCACTGCACAAGACCGTAGCAGACTACAAAGAGTGACACGTTCAGCCGAACGCACAATTGGAGGGGGGCTTCCCACCCTCCAGAACATTTACAACAAGCGGTGCAGGGGGAAGGCTAAGAGAATTATTAAGGACTCGAGCCACCCGAACAACTGCCTCTTTGAACTGCTGCGGTCAGGCAAGCGATACCGGAGTCTTAAGGCGAGCACAGAAAGACTCAGAAGAAGCTTCTATCCCCAGGCCATCAGGCTGCTAAACGAACAATAAACACTATGCAACAACCATCAAATGCACACAGCACACACACCCACACGCACACACTCACTTAAACCACACAAACACACTTTATATTTATTGATAAAGGATGTGCACTACAACTCGTACACCCACTGTAAATTGTACCTAAATTGCACCTCATCCCATTTCTGCCTTGCACTATATAGTATTGTATTAGTACACTGCACAGTATTGTATATTATATGGTAACTCAGTTACGTCTATTTTGCATCGAACATTGTACATATGTCTATACTGAACACTGTGACCTCATTTTTTTACTTCTAATTTACATGCTATACTATGTTATTTTATTTCATACTTATCTTGTCTTGCACAGTCTCTGGAGCGTAACAGTAAGAAGCATTTTGTATAAAAGTATTCTGTACTTCTGTATGACAACTATTAAAGAAACTTGAAACTTGAACTTGATAGATTGCCCTTCCAACTGAAAACTGTCAGGATAGAATCAAAATAGAATCAAAATATTAGGTAAAGAAAGAGAGATGCCCCGTATTCTATTGCAGTTTGCACGGCCTCCTTGCACGGCCTCTCCGCGGACCTATATATTTTATACATAGCGTGGGTGGTGATGATGATGATGATGATGATGATGATGATGATGATGATGATGATGATGATGATGATGATGATGATGATGATGATAGGAACCACTGTGGCCCATACAGTTGAATGCTGGTATTACACTCACTGAGGGACACGAAGAGGTCAAGTCCGATGGGATTTGGGAATCTCAAATACAAATCGGGATTGGAATAAAAAAGGCATTTATATTAAACAATACAGAATATACAGCACTTCTTGGGGTCTGTAGGGTAAGCACTTATTCCCTCCCCCCTGAACATTTATGGAGATGTATGGGCCTTTTAAGTCAGTGATAAAAGTGTCTTTCAAGGATAAGTGAGCTCCTGCACTGATTATTATAGTTCAATATTCAATATTTGATCACCAAAACCCCCCAAAAAGCATAAAAAGGGGGCCCCGGTTAAAAGACACACAGGTATAGTGCCCTTTTCAGCCTTTGAGCACCTGCCCCTCTAAAGTCCTGTGCACGCCCCTGCTCCTGCTCCTACCCTCTGGAGTATCTGATCAACAACAAGAGCCTTTCTCATTGACTTTATTTAGCGAATACACTATAAAATCTACTAACATCATCTACCCCTTTAACTGTTTCCAACTCATCAGTGAGGCAAGCTTCCTACATCACTGACCAAGGTGGGAACAGGGTGGAAAAGGAATCCCAACCTGAGCATGACATAAGAGCAAAATGGCCACTGTGGTTAATATGGTCAATAGCAACTCACCTTATCCACGTGATGCCTGGCTCATAGGACATTGCTACGGTGGCGTCACGCTAATGCCAACATTGTGAATATTCTGATGAGTGTCCTGAAACAAAATCCTCCAATCCAAGTTATTACCTGTCTATCTCTATGTCTCATTTATTCTGCTGTTGTTCCCTGTTCATGATTATAGGTGAACGCAGAGCTATGTATCTACGTATGTAATGGACATTTTACTTTTTCCATCCAGGTTATGAGTGTGACTGAAGGGCCTCTGAATTAATTACAGCTGTTTTTTTTATCAACAGGCAGTGAGTTCCAGTTTCCTACGTAGCTGTTTTTTTAAGGAATGCTCAAACGTGCCAATTGGAACTTTGTGGTGGACAGCTGAACGTCGTCTTTCAAAAGGGTGTAAAGATAATGAAAGAATATTGAAAAGGCTCTGTTACGCAGAGGCAGAGTAGACATTACAAACAATAATTAGTTTGGCCCTTCAGTTAAACTGATAACCTGGATGGAAAAAGTTAAATGTCTGTTACCTACTGTAGCCACATAGTTCTGCTTTCTTAAAACTAAACTACGTATAATCAAATCCAAATTTTTACAGAGATTATTGACCAAGCTGTGGAACACTCCTTTCAAGCAACTCACAACAAGCGCATGATCAGATTTGCTAACAGTATCTCTTCTGACTGGCATGTTTTAGACAGGGAGTACCAACTTCTGCCCTCTAACAGGCGATTTAGAGTCCCTTATTTGAAACGCAACAGGCTGAAGAATTATTTGATACATTTATACATGCTAAACCAAATTCAGTGTCCTGCTATCTGCTATCCAGAGGATATAATGTGATACGTATGATTGTCATGACGTGTTTTGTACGTCAGTGAAAAGGGTCATATCTGTGTAACTGTATGTTTAATATGTGTGTAAATGTCTTGAACGGAACTCTGCCTAAGGATGCAAAATGAATTTCAGTGTAAACTGATAATAAAGTTATATTGTATCATATCGTATTGTATCGTAATTCTATTGCTATAACGAAACATACTTGAATACTCTTGACACATTGTACATCTATTAGATTTTGTGCAAAATCGCTTAAAATTTTCTTTGAAAGCTTAATTGCATCTCTTTAAATGTGACCATTTTCCGCCTGACTATTTACTACCCTCTCTTCCATGGGGGAAAGCTGGGGGGAACACAACCATTGGATATCACCTTCATAATTCTCTGCGCCAGGTTTTAGCTGGGTCTCATGCATGTATCTTATCACTCTCCCCAACACCAACCCTTGTCCCATACAGGGTAGCATCCTCCATCGCAGTGAAAGACAACAATGGAAGCTTCATCAGCACTTTGAGCATGGAACTCTACACGGTAAGTCAAGGGAATCCTTTTCTATGCACAACCTTCGCTGAATTTACTCTAAACTTAAATTTTTTAAATCGACTGCATTTTTTTTTTTTTTATTATTATTATTTTCCCCCCTCCATTTTCCTCCGATTTTCTCCCATCCCAATGTTAGTCGTTATGCCAATTCCCAATCCCCTTCCTGGTCGCTGCGCACTTACCCCCCACAGTCGGTCTGGGAGAGTGGAGGCTATCACGTGCTTCCTCCGACACACGTCCAGCCAATCAACCGCTTCTTTTCACCTGGCAGCGCGGATTCTCATTGAGAGGGCGTAGCGTGTGGAAGGATCACACTATCCCACTCAAGTCCTATCCGCGCTTAGCAGGCGCCCCGACCGAACTGTAGGAGTCGCTGTTTACAACGACCCGGACCCACCCCGCCAGCTTCTCCCACCCTCTAATACTGCCAATTGTATTAGTGTGAACGGCCAGCCAAGCTGGTGACAACCCCGGAGCTGTGAGCTGGATTCGAACGGGCGAATCTAGCCGCTCCGGGGTTTGGTGACGAACGCAATCTCCGTTACGCCACCTGACCGCCCCAATCGACTGCATTTCTATTCATTTAGTCATACTGGATAAACCCACACTAGGCCTACTCACCATGCAAGGTTGCCTTCTTTCTAATTATTGATTGATTGATTGATTGATTATTGATTGATTGATTGATTGATTGATTGATTGATTGATTGATTGATTGATTGATTGATTGATTGACTGACTGATGTATTATTTTATGACATATTCTCCAAACATTCAATCTATCCCTTTAAATAGGGCAAAATAACGCTGAGAGGGGTGAAAAAGTCAAATGTTTGACTGTATTTACAGTATACAGCGCTTTACAACTTATGCCTCACATTCACCCATTCACTCACACGTTCACACACTGATGGCGGAGGCAACCATGCAAGGTGCTCATCGGGAGCATCTAGGGGTTAAGTGTCTTTCTCAAGGACACTTCGACACGTTGTTGGAAAGACCCGGAATTGAACTGGGGACCTTCAGATTGCCAGACAACCACTCTACCTCCTGAGCCACTGTTTTGTGAGAGGCCCTCATTATTTCTTGCATTTGAGGTGTGTTTCCCTGCTAGCCGAGGCATGTGAAAAGAAAGAAATGTAAAGATGAATTAGATATTTATTACCAAAATGCTAAAATGGAAGTAAAAATCAAAGCAGTTGAAAAGTTGAATTGTGTGCCAACAAGGGAGAACAAGCTTCCCAAGTTGTTTTATTAAAGCTGTGGCCATGAGAGGTAACCACACTATAACAAAAAATACATTTCTCTAAGTTTTAAATTCATATCGTTCACATTTTAGACTCTAGAAATTAGACTGTAGCCTTTTACAAATGTTGTGGCACTGGTTGTACCCGACCAAAAGAGCTTGTATGGCCAATTTCATTGTTTCATGCATCGCTGTTGGGAAGGTGTTCTCTCGTTCAACACAATTTGGCCCAACTCCTTGATTTGAATAGCTAGAGAAGCTGTCTTTCTGCATGAACAAGGTGCATAGTGTTAAGTTTGACCCTGCAAGGATGCAGCCAACTGTAATGTTCTGTTGACAGGATGTCAACTACACCACTCCCATGGTCATTCCACCACTGGGCATAGAGCTGAGGACCAATGTCTATGTCCAGGTCAAGGCGACCAACTTGACTGCTCAGTAAGAAAATCTCTCCAACTGCTATTCTTGAGTAGTGTTCTCGAAGCAGAAAGGAATGTGACATAATCAATGTCATTAATGTCCTCGCTAAGTTAAGGGGAAAAAATAAGTTTCCATTTGGATTATTTTGCTAAGGCTTCTGCCACCAGCACTCTCACCCTCACCACTCAACCCCCACAGGTACCACGTGCTCCTGGACCGATGCTACGCTGCAACCTCTCCTCAACCCACCAACTCCACTTTCTTCAACCTGTTTGTCTCGTAAGTCCTCAACTCTCTCTCTCTCTCTCTCTCTCTCTCTCTCTCTCTCTCTCTCTCTCTCTCTCTCTCTCTCTCTCTCTCTCTCTCTCTCTCTCTCTCTCTCTCTCTCTCTCATACACTTTCAAAAGAGATGCGTTGAGATGGCAGTGACCAAAGAAATTATGGAAATGCCATGATATTTCCATCGTATCATGGTTTAAATTGGATTATACAGTACCTGGTATCATTTAAGTACAAAATTGTAGCATGACTTTTACCAGGGTCAATTATTTATACAATGCGTCTTTTCTGAGAGTGTATTACAGTTGGAGCCAGAACTCCACTAACGCTCTTATCTATATTGGACAGGTGCTCGAAGGACCAGATGACCACGATGCATGAGAACGGGGAGAGTAACCACGCCCGCTTCTCCTTCCCCGCCTTCCGCTTCCTCGAGCAGCAGAACGAGACCGTGTCCACCTACTATCTCCACTGCATCACCAGACTCTGTGAGAGGACCACCTGTAGTGACTTCAAGGTATGTTAACCCTTTCACTACCACACTACAGAAGGTTAACCCTTTCACTGCCGCACTACAAAGGGTTAACCCTTTCACTACCGCACTACAAAGGGTTAATGCTTTCACTACCACCCTACAGAAGGTTAACCTTTCAGTACCACACTACAGACGGTTTAGTGTGGTAGTGAAAGGGTTAAGGGTTCAACAAGGGTTTATTCTTTTTTTTTTATAAATAAGGAATTTAGAAATGTTAAAGAAAAAGTGAAATAATATCTATTTATATACAATATGATTTAAGTAAGTAATATAAGTAAATCTACCCTACTGTAACATTCCAACTGTAACTCTTTCATGAGCAGTTTCAATATTCTTTCTGTCTTTATCAGCAATGCAACAACAGAAGGAGAAGAGACATAGGTTCTGATACTTTAACTGATGGAGTGTCTGAGTCAGCCACCCTCTCCTCCGCACTGCCCATCATCACCCGAGCTGAGAATGGTGAGTGATCTTTCTCTGCCCCCTACGACTTTGGTTGTTGGCCTTTAATCGGACAGATTTCCAACTTGGGGGAAGGTTTTTGTCTTAAGTCAAGTCAAATCAATTGTATTTGTATAGCCCAAAATCACTTAACTTAACTCAGCACTAGCCAATAAATGTCCGATCTCGCTTAAAATATGTAAATAAGGTACTTATCAACCACAGGAAAAAGGTACATATTATACATTATGTTATAGCCATAAGTTATATATTGACGTATTTACAAACATTTAGAATGTCTACATATTACAAATAAGTAATATATTGATGTTTTTACATATTTACAAATAAATACATATATTACATATTCAAAATTGTTTTACTTTTAACATTTTCAGAAAACATTTGAGTTCCCCTGGTGGGGAACTAACCCAAGACACTCAAGACAGGGGAGGCAAGTGCCTTTATCTCAAGACTAACGAGACACACCTTCATGATAGCCTCGCCCAAACACTGTTACCTTAAACTAACCATAACCTTAACCCTAACCTGTTACCTTAAACTAACCATAACCTTAACCCTAACCTGTTACCTTAAACTAACCATAACCTTAACCCTAACCTGTTACCTTAAACTAACCATAAACTTAACCCAAACCCTAACCTTAACCTTAACCTTAACCTTAACCTTAACCCTAACTTTCTATCGTAATCAAAACTGTTAAACATTAAAACAAATCATCATTGCGGTTAGGTGGCGTAGCGGAGATTGCGTTCGTCACCAACCCCGGAGCTGTGAGCTGGATTCGCCTGTTCGAATCCAGCTCACAGATCCGGGGTTGTCACCAGCTTGGCTGGCCGTTCACACTAATACAATTGGCTGTATTAGAGGGTGGGAGAGTCTGGCGGGGTGGGTCCGGGTCGTTGTAAACAGCGACTCCTACAGTTCGGTCGGGGCGCCTGCTAAGCGCGGATAGGACCTGAGTGGGATAGTGTGATCCTTCCACACGCTACGCCCTCTCAGGGAGGATCCGCGCTGCCAGGTGAAAAGAAGCGGTTGATTGGCTGGACGTGTGTCGGAGGAAGCATGTGATAGCCTCCACTCTCCCAGATGATCTGACTGTGGGGGGTAAGTGCGCAGCGACCAGGAAGGGGATTGGGAATTGGCATACGACTAACATTGGGATGGGAGAAAAATCGGAGGAAAATGGAGGGGAAAAAAGATAAAAATTAAAAAAAATTAAATAAAAAATCATCATCAGAGTATTGTTGTGTTTTTTATCAGTGTGGGTGGGTGTCTTAGTCTAGTGGTGAGAGGCGAGCACTCGCCTGCAGCCATAATTATTGTTAGTTCAACTCCCGATCGTGCTGTTTTGCTTTTTTACTTTCTCGCGATACGAAATGTAAATATATTGCTTAACATACATTATGTGCCTTTTTTTCTGTGATTGATTAGTACTTTATTTATGTTTTCTGATGAGACCATGTTGCCAATAACAGTAAGAGTTCGTAGAGTTACTATCAAAGACCCATTATTACACATTTCTGCATTTTCCTAAAACAAACTATTTGTCTTTAGGAAATGAGGTATTCTTGAGGAGAGGAACTAGGAGAATAATGTTCTGGTCATAGCCTCTAGTCGATTACCTTACACAAATGCCAAATTGTAGTGGATACTGCACATTGATATTACAACAAATGTCTATTATTGTGCAACTTGTGTTTATGCATGTGAATGTATGCATGATTGCATCGCTCATAGCTTAGGAAGGATTGCTGCAATCACTAATGCACTTTCTCTCTGTTTGTCTTTCATTTAGCCTTGGCTTCCCTAGAGGCAGGTAAGTGGCCCCCTCCCATTCCAAGCCATTTTTACCAGTTGGCTAAACCTTAGCCAAAGTATGACTGGTTTGATTAGGGTTTCTCAAGAGATGTATAAAGGGTGCAATGAAAGACACTAATGCTCAATTGACCCTCACAAAAAATAATCACGGGTACTTTTTCAGTTTCACCATGGTGCCAGCCATTGTATAAATTATTTACAGAAGGTAAAGGTCATGTATCGCCATGGTGCACCATGGCATAATGCAATTAAACTATGATACCTGGTATTTCCATCACCATTATTTACAAAATATTATGGAACTACCATGATATGGTAGTTTTTTCTGGAAATACCATGACACTTTTTTGTGAGGGGAACTTGATGGGGACAGTGATTTTGCCCATCTCATTACTGGTTGCCTCAAAAGCAGAAGTAGCATGAAGGATGTAACGCATGGTCTGAGGAGAGGTCACATAATAAAGAATTAGCATACTGGCCACAAGGAGCTGTAACACATGCTTGTACCCTTGTTGTCTTATGACCAGGTCATTCTGCCCGTGGCTCCGACTCCACTGTGGGACTGGGGGTAGCAGTGGGGATCCTCAGTGTGGCTGTGGTCATGGTTGGAGGCATGGCAGCATTCTACTACAGGAGGCTCAGTCACAATTGAAGGGGAGCAACACAGAAACACCACTCTGCTTGAACCGTGGTGGGAGACTTTGGCGTAAGCCGTGTTGTCCCGCAAAACTAGTGGCGGAGGACTAGAATCAGAAGTTGTCTGAAATGTGGTTGTCCACCTTTTTTGGGAATGTGAGAAATTCAATTCTGGACATCAATTAATTCTGCAACAAAACAATATTAAAAATAGAAGTTAGAAAACTCCCTAGTCATTATCTGCTTGCATCTATGACCAATGTCACTCTCTTGGTTTTAAATTCTCGCAGTTGTAGATGGAATAGTCCTTTAATATGCATAGAGCATTAGTCTGCTTGCACAAAGACATGTACCGGTGTATGCTTTTATGGTTGTAGTGTAAGCTTCAATGTTACTAATGCACTCATACGCTTTGGCCTTTGATAAAACAAAGAAAACAGGGGAGCAGGCAACTACTATGTAGACAGGATAACCAGAATGCTTATGGTCTTCTATTTTTTTTCTTTTTTTTTTATAGTGGCAAAAAGTTTCTGTTGATTTTTGTCTTCAAACTAAATGGATCATTTCTGAATTAATGTGTGTCTGAGTTTGTTGCACAAATGTATGATACGCAATTAAACAGACAGGTTAGTAGAATGAGTCTGATATGTGAAAGAATGGAGAGTTTTGAGAGTGATGTTAGTTTTTTGTCCTCCATTTATTTATTATTAGTTTTGGGCTTTATGTTAATAAAATGGATAACTAAAGATCAATATGAAATAACCTGTATGGAGTCCTATGGACTATACTTATTTACTAACACAAAATTGGACAGTCACTTTTTAAATCAATATTCACTCTCACAACCTACCATCTTGATCATTTTTGACAATTTTAAATGGATTATGTCTATGTAGTAAATTACAAAGTAGCTGGAAGACATGTCAATACAAGTAGAGGACATTATATGCAAAAGGGAACAAGAAATGTGTCCATCATTTGTATTATTTTTTATGCATTCCATGGCATTTTGTAATCACATTTTTCTGTACAGTGAGACATACCATCACAGTACAATACAACACATACAATGTCCAATCAAGGGTTACAATTCCTTCTTTCAAAATTCAGCATCAATTGATATAGAAGTTTAAACTTTTTGATTTTTCAAAAAGGCATTCCCTCTGGCCCCCTAGTATTAAGGACTTCCTGTGCCCATAAGATTTACTTACATATCTTTAAGAATTATTAATTGTATAATGTCCTACCACACCATCATTGTTTTACTTCTTTGGTTGTGTCAGTGTATGCAAATTACAATTATGATGATGATAAAAAAAACTCAATGATCTCACACCCACTACATACTAAACTGACCCTTGTATCCAGTATCTCCTCATCACCCTCTCACATTCCCACATGGCCTCCTAAAATGTCAACTATTTGTACACAACGACAAGATCTAGTTTTTCAGAAGGTCTTTTGACATAATAGGGGTTTGCATGTAACTGAAACCAGGCTGTCACTTTCAATGCAAACAGTCCTTTACCTTGACCTTTGGAAGGGCTCTGTTAATACAAAGGAATTATACCACAATGCTTCAACATGGGAAACAGGTAAAGGTCAAAAGAGTCAAAGATAGCTCCTCAAACAAAGGAGAAGAGAAGGTCTGCAGAAAGAGATCACCACTCCATGGTGAAACCAATGGATGCATGAACAGCATAAATCTGTTACGTATACAGGTGTGAATTATCAAAAAGTGGTAATGCTGATTATTAATCCCTCAAGATGATGGTGGGATAAGGTAAGTTGTAATAAGTTACTGCACCAAGCCCCGGGTTGAGGTTTATATACTTTGGAGTAATTTTTTATTCGAGATTTTAAAGAAATGGATAAAAAATTCTCCAAAAGACCACCACAAGAACTTGAATAACACATGGTTATTAAAAAAAAAGGTTACGGCTGTGATTTGCTATCATTACATTTGACATCTGGAGACAGTGATTAGATGGCGGGCCCTTTTCTCCACTTATTTTCAATGTACCCAGATGTACCAAAAATATGAATAGCCACAGTATCTAGTTTCTGCGTATAACGTTTCATGAGGGGTGTGATTATTCTAGAGGTCACAATAGGTTATTATATACATTGAGGTCAAGTTTCAAAGAAATTGCGTCACCATGTTGGAAAGGCCTACAACAACTCACATCATCACAGATGAATGTGAATGGGTTTTTCAGATCCACAAGAGGCAGCTTTACAGATATACAAAAGTTATGCAACTCCAAGACTCCAACTATGCAGAAAGAAATAATAAAAGATATTATAAAAATAAATGTTGAAATTGTACACAACTGATTTTGACCCTAAACGGCATGGGAGTAGCATAAAAAAATACATTTTATAAATGGGCTCATTTATATGACAATGAATCAGTTTTAATGTCTACAAACATTACCTTAGTAAACCAACATTTTACAGCCACAAAAACTCACCTGTTGTCTTGTGTTAAATCCTTGTATTCAGTCAATCAAGTTCAAGTTCAAGTTTGTTTATTAGTTGTCACAATAACATACACTTTACGGTGAAATGCTTGGTTCTATGAGCCCCTGAGAGTGTGCTTCATACAGTAAAAAAGTAAGTAAAAGAGGAATATACAATATACAATACAATATACAATCTAAAGTGCAGCATAAGTACAATCTAAGTACAGTGAATAAAAATGAGTAAACAGTGATGTACAAATGCAGACAATGAGGTACAAAACTTTAAGTCAAGTAGAGAATGAAAACATGTCTCCATTCCTATTTTTGGTGGTGTGGCCACCTGTTTGTTTACATTTGGATCACTGATTGGACCTTTGAATAATATTTGTTACACTTTAATAATTCATCACCAGCCCCTTCCTAAAAGAGGTACTTACTCATTACGTGTGCCACTGAAGTAGGCCTGAGGAGTTACCCTTAACTGACTGTGGTAAGGAATTCTGCTTGTGTCTAATCTGATCCTAAACTTGGATCGAAAAAAAACATGCATGCTCTCAGTTGTCCGGTCCTGTCTAGATTTCCTACAGCTCAATCAGTCAAAATGTGAAATCCCCCTTTTCGGCCCCCCAAACCAAACCAGTGTCATCGCCAGCAGCCTGGGTAACCTGTCTGCCCTAGTCAAGCCCTTTGTAAAAAACCTGGAAGTGCTCTTTTACCCCAAGTTTACTTTCAATAGGCAGGTAAACTCGGTGGTGAAGCTGTGTTTTTTCCAGCTCCGGTCCATAGCCAGGATCAAGGCCATTCTCTCCCCCTCAGACCTTGCAAGAGTAATTCACGCCTTCATATCCTCACACTTAGACCATTGTAACTCCCTGTACCTGTTTCAACCATAGCCCGCCTACAACTACCCCAAAACGCTGCCGCTAGACTGCTCACAGGTACCCAGAAGAGAGCTCACATCACCCCTCTTCTTGCCTCCCTCGTCTGGCTCACGGTGCGCTATAGAATATAATTCAAGGTTCTCCTATTAGTTTACAAAGCCCTTAATGGTAAGGCCCCTGTTTACCTAGCAGACCTCCTCACCCCCTATACCAACGTCAGGGCCCTCAGATCGGCTGACATGGGTCTCCTAACCACCCGTAGGTCCAATTTCAAGTCTAGTGGAGGGGGCGTGCTTTTGCTGTCGCAGCCCCTGACCTCTGGAACAGCATCCCCCCTCAAAACCCATCGATACCGCCTAGCCTTCCCTGACTCACTCTGACTCTTGCCTTGCTTGTTGACGTATTGTTTTGTTTCCTTGTCTATCCGTTGGTTGTTTATATAGTAGTAGTAGTAGTAGTAGTAGTAGTAGTAGTAGTAGTAGTAGTAGTAGTAGTAGTAGTAGTAGTAGTAGTAGTAGTTTCAAGTTAAAGTTTCTTTAATATTTGTCATACAGAAGTACAGAATACTTTTATACAAAATGCTTCTTACTGTTACGCTCCAGAGACTGTGCAAGACAAGATAAGTATGAAATAAAATAACACAGTAAAATTAGAAGTAAAAAAAATGAGGTCACAGTGTTCAGTTTAGACATATGTACAATGTTCGATGCAGAATAGACGTAGTTACCATACAATATACAATACTGTGCAGTGTACTAATATACAATACTATATAGTGCAAGGCAGAAATGGGACGAGGTGCAATTTAGGTACAATTCACAGTAGGTGTACGAGTTGTAGTGCAAATCCTTTATCAATAAATATAAAGTGTAAAGTGTGTTTGTGTGATCTAAAGTGTGGAGAGTGGGTGCTGCAGTGTGTTGTTTGTTTGAGTGAGTGTGTGCGTGTGGGTGTGTGTGCTGTGTGCATTTGATGGTTGTTGCATAGTGTTTATTGTTCGTTTAGCAGCCTGATGGCCTGGGGATAGAAGCTTCTTCTGAGTCTTTCTGTGCTCGCCTTAAGACTCCGGTATCGCTTGCCTGACCGCAGCAGTTCAAAGAGGCAGTTGTTCGGGTGGCTCGAGTCCTTAATAATTCTCTTAGCCTTCCCCTTGCACCGCTTGTTGTAAATGTTCTGGAGGGTGGGAAGCCCCCCTCCAATTGTGCGTTCGGCTGAACGTGTCACTCTTTGTAGTCTGCTACGGTCTTGTGCAGTGCTATTCCCAAACCAGGAGGTGATGTTGCCGGTCAGGATGCTCTCTATTGTACATGAGTAGAAGTTCCTAAGGATCTTCTGACTGACTTGGAACTTCCTTAGGCGCCTGAGGAAGTAGAGGCGTTGTCGTGCCTTCTTCACAACACTGTCAATGTGTGTGGTCCATGTCAAGTCCTCGGATATGTGGGCTCCGAGGTACTTGAAACTGTTCACTCTCTCAACCGGTGCCCCGTCGATGCTGAGGGGGCTGTAGTCCTTGACCCCCGACCTCCTGAAGTCCACAATCATCTCTTTTGTTTTGCTGACGTTCAGGGAGAGGCAGTTCTCCTGACACCACTGTGACAGGTTCTCTACCTCTTCCGTAGTAGTAGTAGTAGTAGTAGTAGTAGTAGTAGTAGTAGTAGAGTAGTAGTAGTAGTAGTAGTAGTAGTAGTAGTAGTAGTAGTAGTAGTAGTAGTAGTAGTAGTAGTAGTAGTAGATTGTCACGAATAAAGTACAGGTACATTACAGTGAGATGCTTGGTTCATACACACAGCTCATTATAGTAATATTCCACAATTATTACAGTTGATAGTAATAATGGCACACATCAATTTCACACTGACATGCACATTTGATGATACATGCAGGACTAAGTCTTGAGACAACGTATGTGTATCACCGCTGCCATTTCCACGGCGCGGAACACCCCCGGAGGGTCAGAGAGAGGAGGGGAGGGGGGGGGGGGTTGGGAGAGCTTTGTCCCTAGTCAACAGTTGCAGTAGGGGGGAGGGGGGTGGGCTCTAGCAACAGTGGCAGCTAGCTGGGGGGTGGGGGTTGGGAGGGCGAGACAGCAACATCCTGGTGCCCCCCAGCCACAGTAGCTCTGCTGCCATGTTTGGCTCGGAGCATCCGCGGGAGGTGGGGGGGGGGGGGGGGGGGGGTTCACTACAATGTCTTATCAGCAGCTCTGTGGTTCGACCTTGTTGGGTCATCCGGAATTTGTTTTGGCTGGCTGGCATTAATTTCTTCCAGCCACGTCGATTTAAATTTGATTTTGAGTGAATTTTAACAACTCCGTCCAAAATGACTGAATGCGTTAGTCCAAGTGTCTTAGTCAGTTCATTTTGGTAGGTCCTGTGCCATGTCCCCGCACCGGAGCGTTATGACGGGAACGTCTCTAAATGTCTAGCCTTTATTTTTCAATGTCCATTAGTATTCGGGCAACAGCCTTCCAGAGTGAGAAGTCAAAAGTCGCTTACCTGTCGGGCCTGCTCACGGGTCCTGCGCTAGCATGGGCAACCGCTCTTCACTTCAATAATTCCCCCCTCTGCGATTCTTACTCTGCATATATTGACGACATGTGCAAAGTCTTCGACCACCCTCCGGGGGGCGCGCGGATAGAGCCGCCGGCTTATTCACAATCCGCCAAGGAAACGTGTGAGTGAATACACAATCGAATTCCATATCCTGGCAGCCGGTTCCGACTGGGGTGACACGCCATTACGAGGGGCTTTTCGCCAAGGCCTGAGCGACGTTCTAAAAGACGAATTGGCGTCTAAAGAAAAGCCGGATTCCCTAGACGAGTTCATTCATTTAGCCAGAGAACTGGATATGCGCCTTCGCGAACGTCGCAGAGAGAAGGCTAACAGCGCTGGCTCTCCAGTGTCCAGCTCACCTCACTCTCCCCGCGCCGTCCGCGCCGAAAATAGTTCCTCTGGGCCGACATGGACCTAGACCGCTCTCGCCTCCCCCCCGACGAACGCCGTCACAGACTCGCGACGGAGGCATGTCCGTCTATACTGCGGTCAACTCGGCCACTCCATTGCTTCATGTTCGATTCTCCCAAACGGCGGGGCTCGGCAGTGACGCTGGGCGCCTGTTCGAGTCTTGACGTTGCTCCCAGCTCCGGTCCGAATATGCAATTCAGTGCCACGCTGTGTCTCAATGGCCAGTCACTCCCGCTGTCCGCCCTGGTTGACTCAGGTGCTGACGAGAACCTCATCGACGCTGGGGTAGTTTCCCGCTTCGGCATTGCTACCGACACCTTGCCAATCCCCTGCAACGCTCGCAGGTTAAACGGGAAGTTGCTCACGCGAATAACTCACCACACCGAGTGTTACAAAGGGTCAGATTAAACCGAATATATATATTTATTACTTGAGATATATTGTATAGTATTTGTATATCGTCTGATATCCCTTGTATATTCTTTGTACATATACACGGAATATCCCTTTACCTAGTACAGGCCAGACCATAATATTCGTTCTCCTATTGGACAGCGATCCCCTAGGCGCCACGGCCATACCCCCAATGTCTAGTTCAAAGTCACCGCTAAGACATGCCTGGACATGCCTGGTTCTGCGCAAGAATACGATACAGAAATAAGGCTGGTACTAGATTGTTCACCTTACGTATAAATACGGCGCAGGTGGATACAGCAGTAATCTTAGTAACAAGTTGAAGCCTCACACCACGATACAACGTGCTGTGAAGTGGGCCCGTTTTGCCCCGAAATAGAGCCTTGAGACCGCGTGCGAATTGATAGCTGAAGTGTCAGAGTCTAACGCTGTATCGTCGAGTTCGACCTATTCTATTATTAAGTAATAGTCTATTATGTATAGTGTATCGTGCGGCTACCGTTCTACAGTGACCAGCATTACCAACGTTTCATCGTACCGAGCTAGTGTGCTTATCCAGGCTGGGCGGCCTAACCTGGTGCCGTCATCCGAGGAGCCCTAGACGAGAACCGTGTGGATATGTACACTGGATAACCTACACCGACGACTACAGAGCCCTTTTCGGCTGGATTATATTTGCTTTGGTCCTGTGGCTGTTGGAGCGGAGAATCGTCTACACCCACTACTGTGTGGGATCTACCCTGTGAGGAGCACCGTCGAGCCCGCCTCTAGTACTCTGAGGCTGGCTAGCTTTCCTCCATGCGGCACTGCATACCGGAGAATAGCTATTGTTTGTCTACGGATCAAGGGATTATTGCACTGTCTCCTGTACCTGGAGTCTCCTTATTCCTCGTTGACCCAGACTTTTGCTACCGACAAATCCTCTCCCCTGCTGGCTTACAACCGGAGGGAACCCCCTTAGTATCTCCAGCTGACCCACTAGTGTACCATATATAATTCTTATGATACAGGTGGTATTAATTATCTCCTGCGTAATATGCTCATGGACTTACGCTCTTGACCTATTCATGCACATTCTTCGCCTTACAAGCGCAACTCTCAATCTTGATAAGTAATGTAAGATAATCTTCGTGCTCTTCTAATAAATATTCTTCTAAACAGTATTTCTTGTGAAGCCGTGTTATTGTGGGGGTGTTCATCTCATATACATGTGTACTGTATGGCCAGTAGTAATGTACATAACTCAGTAGTGGTTTAATGATACCATACTTATTCAATACAGTCAGGGAATTGTACCCCTCAGTTACAATTGGTCCTTCGAGCCGGAGGGTAATTAGCGTAATATTAATATAATATTAATATTGACATGGCCAATGATGAACACTCCACAAACGGTTCTCCTAAGCTAGATCGCCCGGAGCGCAGACGGCAGCCACCTCGTTACCTAGAGGACTACGCTGCCAGTCTACTACCTAGCTTTATACAGACGTTAAACGCGGAAAAAGCGGATAGTAAAAGTATGTCAAACCCTACCGACCAGGCGACCCCGCCAGTAGAGACCCTAGTGGGTTCTAACGTAACTGACCAAGCTCACGGGGGGGACCAGGAGGGACATGACATGACTTTACCCCGCGCCAACGTCAACGAGGTAGTCCCCGGAGAGCTCCAGGATAAAGAAAGCCCTCCAGGGACGGAACCCGACCCACCACCAGAAGAGACGCGCACCCAGGAGATGGACCTCCTCGGAGCGCGACCGGAGAACGGATCTCCAACGAGCACTGCCAGAAGCCGATCACCTCCATCAGTGTCTTCCCCCAGCGAGGCGGACAAGATGCTGGCGCAGGCATTTATCGCCACCCTGGCAGCCTCCACTGAACGCGATCGACTCCAAGCACAGACGCTTAGCGAGCGCAAACATTCTTCCATGGAACAAGAGCGCCTCCGCGCGCAACACCAAAGTGAGCGCGAACACTCTACCATGGAAAGAGACCGTCTGCAGGCTCAACAACTAAGTGAGCGCGAACAATCTGCAGACCAAAGAGAACGCTTCCACGCGCAACTCCAAGCGCAAGCCCTTAGTGAACGCGAACACTCTGCGATCGAGCGAGAGCGCTTCCAGGCGCAGCAAAGGAGTGACGACGACAGGCATACGCCTGGAGACTAGACGCCTCCAGACGGAAGAGAATATGGAAAGAGACCGCGCCGAAGCCCAGCGCGCTGCCGCCGATGCACAGCGCGGAGCCGCCAATGCACAGCGCGACGCAGCCCAAGCCCAGCGCGAAGCAGAGCGCGACCTCGCTCACATCAAGCGCGAAGCCGAGCGCGACCGATTACAAGCGCAGATAATGGAGCAACTGATTGCCAGGGCAACCCCCCCTCCCTCCGCACGGAGCTCCAGGGCCTCGTCAAGACAAGGGTCCAGGGCACCCTCCCCTACCCGATCAAGCGACCCGGAGCCCGGCCAACAGAAAGAGCCTATACACGTCTCCGAACCCCCTCCCCGACCGGTCCATGCGAGACCCAGCAACAGGGAAGAACCGGCCTACGCAGCTGAGAGACTAAATAGACGATTACAGGATCTAGAAGTCCTGGCAGAGGAAGAAGAAGAGGGAGAGGAGGAAAGTCAAGCCCAACAGCAGCATCGTACTCCACAGGACCAGGAGGTCCAGTACAGCCCAGACTTTACCCCCGAGGCCCTGCGTTACAGACCCTCGACTCAACTCACGGGTGAACTTGACGCACGACCAGCCCCGAGGAACAGCACCTGGGTACACGGGCCCTGGTACCCGCCAGGTACCAGCCCACCACGACACGTAAGAGGAGACTCGCCTAGGAGGCCTCTCCCCCAACGCTCACCGATGTGCCAGCCATCCATGGCATCGTACCTTGGCACACCGACGTTCCCGGACTTCACACACGAGAACAGAGCACAGTACACAGAGCTACGAATGTGCTTAGAGACAATGATGTCCGATGTCCCCGATGAGACGTACAAGTATGCTATCCTACTCAAGCACCTGAAGGTGCCCAGAGCGCATAATATAGCGCTGGCATATTCCAACTCAAGTACCCCATACACCGCGGCTCTAGTAGCCCTCGACCAACGTTATGGACGCATATGGGACTACGTAATACAAGAGATAAGGAATATTGACCGTCTACCCCCAGCCACAGACAATCGCTCATTAGATGACCTCTCTATCAAGGTACAATCCCTGGTAGGGATGCTGGGGGCACAAAAGGAAAAGGGTATGCACGAACTGTACGCGAACTCTAATGTTGAGAGAATATTAGAGAAGCTTCCGCCCGCCCGACAAGAGCGCTTCAGGCGGCAAAAGGACCACCGTGATCCCAACGGTCCCGAGCCATCCCTCCTAGACCTGGCCGACTTCCTGGCGAGAGAAGTCAGCAGCCTACGACTGGATACGTTCGTGCAGAGCGTACCAAGCTCCAGAGAGGGACCTAGGAGATCAAACGATGGCCGCAGGCTGGTGACCGTCATGCACCAAGCCGAATCAGTACCGCGCAACAAGAACCACAGTACCCCCTCGACGAAAGAGAAGTGGAAGATTGTATGCCAGTACTGCGAAAAGGAACACTGGCTGTCACACTGTGACACGTTCAAGAAGATGACCGCCGACGAGGTGAGTCAATGGATAAAGTCTAACCGCCGCTGTTACCGCTGTGCGCGCAGTCACATGGCAGCCGAGTGCCGCTTAAAGAAGAGGTGTAGTCGGTGTGACGGAGCCCACTTGGACGTTTTACATGACAGTAACAGAAGAAAGCCCGCACCCTCAAGCAGCACAAAGGCAAGTGTTATGTACATTGACCCCGCCAGCAGCAGGGGCGCCCGGGTGCTCTTGAAGGTGGTCCGCATAACATTGAGTTACGAGGACAAGGTCATGGACACCTACGCCGTCCTTGACGATGGGTCAGAGAAGACCCTTCTCCTCGCGTCCGCTGCGGCCCAGCTGGGGCTGCGGGGGAGCGAAGAAACGATGACGATTCGGACTATAAGAAGAGACCTGAAGACGATCAAGGGTGAGAACGTCTCCTTCACTATCGCAGCAAGCGGGCAGCCAGAGAGACGGTATAGGATCACTAACGCTTTCACCAGCCAAGACATAGGCCTGTCGCAGTACACCTACCCCATCGCCAAGCTGATGGACAAATACGTGCACCTGCGTCAACTACCTATACCGCTCATAGACGGTGCCACCCCGACCCTGCTGATAGGATCCGACCACGCACACCTCATCGTCCCGATGGACCGGGTCCACACTGGGCCCAGAGGCTGTCCAGCAGCAGTCGAGACCCGCCTAGGATGGACACTACAAGGCCCCCTCTCCAGGTCTCCCAACCGAACAGCAGCCACTCGCTGCCTCCACTCCAGAGTGACAGAAGAAGACACCGCCCTCTTACAGCACGTCGAGAGGCTATGGACACTAGAGACAATGCCCTTTAAGAACGAAAAGAAACACATTCGTTCCAAGGAAGACATTTATGCCATAGCCCTCCTCGAGCAGGGGACAAAGAGAGTCAAAGTCAACGGAGTGATGAGATACGCAACTCCACTCCTGAGCAGTGGCGAATCCTTGTGGAAGCCAACGGAAGCCATGCCTCCCTATAAATTCATATCAAATTATGAAATATGAAAAAAAAAAAAAAAAAAAAATTAAAATATAATTCTTTTTTAATATAGTTTACATTCTTTTTCATCTGTGCATCTGTGTGTTTTTTTTTTTTTTTTTTTAATGTCTCCCTCTTCTCCTTCTCACTCCCTCTAACACACTGTCAGACTGTGCTCACTACTGCAGCTAGTATAGGAGAGAGGCAGTGGGTAGGTCTCTTTCTCCAGGCTTCCAGCATTATAGAGTGAGTCCAAACTCCAAATCCGATCCTAGCCAATCAGATTCGAGCTGACTGCCACTGTGCCACACCCTAAAAGTTTAAAACGGAGCTGGGAGGAAGACGTTCAGCATATTTTCCACCTGGAGGCGGGGCAGGTCAGAAGTTCACGTTTCCACCTGACTACCTAACGTGACATCCCATTAGTACTGAGGACCAGCAGAGCACACCACTGTGGATATTATGATTTAACAAATCTATCTGGCAAGAGGAGGACCACATTATTGACCAGGTAAGAACTGAGCAGCCTGACTAAGGACTAACTAACGTTATCAGGCAAGCTTGTATACCCTTTCATGACTGCAATGCAAGCCAGGGGCTGGAATACGCAGTAACTTATTCCTCCGTAGTAGCCAGGTTAATGTGCACCATCAAGCACTGCTTAAAAGCTAGCGGTGGGTCCAAAATATATCGGATATAAATGTCAAAGGTACCCAGCGTTCCATTAGGGTTTCACACACAGATGCGGCGGGGTTTGAAAGCTCGGCGTTGCTAATAAACATTTTAAATAATTTTTATAAACGAGTAAAACTGAGGCTGAACTGACTGCTTCCGCATTTTACAGTAGGAGCGCTCTGATGGCTGGGCGCGCGGTGCAACAGACACGTGAATGAATGAATGAATGAATGAATGAAAACTTTATTTAACAGATTGCAGAATGGGTACAATACAGTACGGCTCAATACACACAATTGTTAAGGGGATGCAGACCAGAGAAATACGTTTGTCTTGTCACGTTTGTCTAATAGACAGTCATATTCTCTCCCGGTGTTCTGCGGAATCCTACTCCCTCCTCGAAAACAACACCGGCCGTATGTATATTTCTCTCCCACCCACCCACCCCCTCCTAATGTACAGTCCCCTCCCCATCATATGTATATACTCTGTCAGGATCTAGGGGTAACAGTACTGTATATTTGATGTCATGATGTCTTGTATGTCATAAATGTCACTAGTATGAATTGAAAATGGGGGACCCTGATGTAAACAAGACAAACGTCTTTCTCTGGTCTGCATCCCCTTATACAATTGTGTGTATTGAGCCGTACTGTATTGTACCCATTCTGCAATCTGTTAAGAAAGTTTGACTGGCCGCCGAGCCATACTGTAGTGTACATGGTGACTACTTGACTTAAAAAAAAAAAAAAAATATTAATAAAAATATCTAATAAATCTTTTTTAATCATTTTTTTTGGCTTCCCCTGTTATTTTACCCACGCGACGCCACTGCTCCTGAGGCGAGAGGGTATGCCTATCTTCCACGCCGCAAATGAAGCGACGGAGCGGTATCTATCGAACACAGAGCGGCGCCTAGCCAGAGACCCCGCTCAAGCTACTGTGTACCGCGCTGAGATTGACAAGCTAATCACAGCGGGACACATAAAGAGAATTGACATTAAAGAGGCCGATCAGACGACCGAATCATGGTACGTGCCGCACCACAAAGTGCGGCACATTTATCCCGGAGAGCTCCAGGATAAAAAAAGCCCTCCAGGGACGGAACCCGACCCACCACCAGAAGAGACGCGCACCCAGGAGATGGACCTCCTCGGAGCGCGACCGGAGAACGGATCTCCAACGAGCACTGCCAGAAGCCGATCACCTCCATCAGTGTCTTCCCCCAGCGAGGCGGACAAGATGCTGGCGCAGGCATTTATCGCCACCCTGGCAGCCTCCACTGAACGCGATCGACTCCAAGCACAGACGCTTAGCGAGTGCGAACATTCTTCCATGGAACAAGAGCGCCTCCGCGCGCAACACCAAAGTGAGCGCGAACACTCTACCATGGAAAGAGACCGTCTGCAGGCTCAACAACTAAGTGAGCGCGAACAATCTGCAGACCAAAGAGAACGCTTCCACGCGCAACTCCAAGCGCAAGCCCTTAGTGAACGCGAACACTCTGCGATCGAGCGAGAGCGCTTCCAGGCGCAGCAAAGGAGTGACGACGACAGGCATATGCCTGGAGACTAGACGCCTCCAGACGGAAGAGAATATGGAAAGAGACCGCGCCGAAGCCCAGCGCGCCGCCGCCGATGCACAGCGCGGAGCCGCCAATGCACAGCGCGATGCAGCCCAAGCCCAGCGCGAAGCAGAGCGCGACCTCGCTCACATCAAGCGCGAAGCCGAGCGCGACCGATTACAAGCGCAGATAATGGAGCAACTGATTGCCAGGGCAACCCCCCCTCCCTCCGCACGGAGCTCCAGGGCCTCGTCAAGACAAGGGTCCAGGGCACCCTCCCCTACCCGATCAAGCGACCCGGAGCCCGGCCAACAGAAAGAGCCTATACACGTCTCCGAACCCCCTCCCCGACCGGTCCATGCGAGACCCAGCAACAGGGAAGAACCGGCCTACGCCGCTGAGAGACTAAATAGACGATTACAGGATCTAGAAGTCCTGGCAGAGGAAGAAGAAGAGGGAGAGGAGGAAAGTCAAGCCCAACAGCAGCATCGTACTCCACAGGACCAGGAGGTCCAGTACAGCCCAGACTTTACCCCCGAGGCCCTGCGTTACAGACCCTCGACTCAACTCACGGGTGAACTTGACGCACGACCAGCCCCGAGGAACAGCACCTGGGTACACGGGCCCTGGTACCCGCCAGGTACCAGCCCACCACGACACGTAAGAGGAGACTCGCCTAGGAGGCCTCTCCCCCAACGCTCACCGATGTGCCAGCCATCCATGGCATCGTACCTTGGCACACCGACGTTCCCGGACTTCACACACGAGAACAGAGCACAGTACACAGAGCTACGAATGTGCTTAGAGACAATGATGTCCGATGTCCCCGATGAGACGTACAAGTATGCTATCCTACTCAAGCACCTGAAGGTGCCCAGAGCGCATAATATAGCGCTGGCATATTCCAACTCAAGTACCCCATACACCGCGGCTCTAGTAGCCCTCGACCAACGTTATGGACGCATATGGGACTACGTAATACAAGAGATAAGGAATATTGACCGTCTACCCCCAGCCACAGACAATCGCTCATTAGATGACCTCTCTATCAAGGTACAATCCCTGGTAGGGATGCTGGGGGCACAAAAGGAAAAGGGTATGCACGAACTGTACGCGAACTCTAATGTTGAGAGAATATTAGAGAAGCTTCCGCCCGCCCGACAAGAGCGCTTCAGGCGGCAAAAGGACTACCGTGATCCCAACGGTCCCGAGCCATCCCTCCTTGACCTGGCCGACTTCCTGGCGAGAGAAGTCAGCAGCCTACGACTGGATACGTTCGTGCGGAGCGTACCAAGCTCCAGAGAGGGACCTAGGAGATCAAACGATGGCCGCAGGCTGGTGACCGTCATGCACCAAGCCGAATCAGTACCGCGCAACAAGAACCACAGTACCCCCTCGACGAAAGAGAAGTGGAAGATTGTATGCCAGTACTGCGAAAAGGAACACTGGCTGTCACACTGTGACACGTTCAAGAAGATGACCGCCGACGAGGTGAGTCAATGGATAAAGTCCAACCGCCGCTGTTACCGCTGTGCGCGCAGTCACATGGCAGCCGAGTGCCGCTTAAAGAAGAGGTGTAGTCGGTGTGAGGGAGCCCACTTGGACGTTTTACATGACAGTAACAGAAGAAAGCCCGCACCCTCAAGCAGCACAAAGGCAAGTGTTATGTACATTGACCCCGCCAGCAGCAGGGGCGCCCGGGTGCTCTTGAAGGTGGTCCGCGTAACATTGAGTTACGAGGACAAGGTCATGGACACCTACGCCGTCCTTGACGACAGGTCAGAGAAGACCCTTCTCCTCGCGTCCGCTGCGGCCCAGCTGGGGCTGCGGGGGAGCGAAGAAACGATGACGATTCGGACTATAAGAAGAGACCTGAAGACGATCAAGGGTGAGAACGTCTCCTTCACTATCGCAGCAAGCGGGCAGCCAGAGAGACGGTATAGGATCACTAACGCTTTCACCAGCCAAGACATAGGCCTGTCGCAGTACACCTACCCCATCGCCAAGCTGATGGACAAATACGTGCACCTGCGTCAACTACCTATACCGCTCATAGACAGTGCCACCCCGACCCTGCTGATAGGATCCGACCACGCACACCTCATTGTCCCGATGGACCGGGTCCACACTGGGCCCAGAGGCTGTCCAGCAGCAGTCGAGACCCGCCTAGGATGGACACTACAAGGCCCCCTCTCCAGGTCTCCCAACCGAACAGCAGCCACTCGCTGCCTCCACTCCAGAGTGACAGAAGAAGACACCGCCCTCTTACAGCACGTCGAGAGGCTATGGACACTAGAGACAATGCCCTTTAAGAACGAAAAGAAACACATTCGTTCCAAGGAAGACATTTATGCCATAGCCCTCCTCGAGCAGGGGACAAAGAGAGTCAAAGTCAACGGAGTGATGAGATACGCAACTCCACTCCTGAGGCGAGAGGGTATGCCTACCTTCCACGCCCCAAAAGAAGCGACGGAGCGGTATCTATCGAACACAGAGCGGCGCCTAGCCAGAGACCCCGCTCAAGCTACTGTGTACCGCGCTGAGATTGACAAGCTAATCACAGCGGGACACATAAAGAGAATTGACATTAAAGAGGCCGATCAGACGACCGAATCATGGTACGTGCCGCACCACAAAGTCCACCACAACGGCAAGGATCGTATTGTGTTTAACTGCAGCTACCAGATCGGATCACAAAATCTGAATAAAGAGCTCTTGCCCGGCCCAACACTCGGCCCCTCTCTACTAGGCGTGTTGCTACGTTTCCGCCAGAACAAGGTGGCCATCAGTGGCGACATCAAAGGGATGTTCCTGCAGGTGCGACTAGTGGAAGAGGACAAGCCCCTGCTGCGGTTCTTGTGGAGAGAGAGGATCGGGGATGAGCAACCATCCATCTATCAATGGGAAGTCCTCCCTTTCGGAACCACATGCAGCCCATGCTGTGCTACGTTCGCACTGCAAAAACACGTCGCAGAGGACCCAGCAGCTGATGAAGAGGTCCGACAAAGTGTAGGAAATAGTTTCTACGTGGACAACTGTCTGCAAAGCGTCTCGACGCCAGAAGAAGCCGAGGCCCTCCTACTCAAGCTCCGCGCCTCTCTGATCAAAGGCGGCTTTGATCTCCGGCAGTGGGCCAGCAGCGACCCTCAAGTATTACGCAGCCTCTCCCCAGAGGACAAGTCAGCAAGCAGCGAGACCTGGATGGCGACCATCCCAGGAGAAGCCCAAGAAATGACGCTATGGGACAAGGACCAGGGCTGGGACGATCCCATACCCGAACACCTTGCCTCCACATGGAGAGAGTGGGAGACAGAACTCAGCTCGCTCCCAGGTGTCAACATACGCTGCAGCTATTTCCCACCCACAGTGAGGCCGGACACGTGTCAGATGGACCTGCACGTCTTCAGCGACGCCTCCGAAGTAGCCTACGGTTCGGTGGCCTACTTGCGGGCCCGAGAGGAGGGAGGAGAAATACATACTGCCTTCATCCTGGCTCGCTCAAGAATAGCCCCCCGCAAGCAACAATCTATCCCGCGTCTAGAGCTCTGCGCAGCCCTAGTAGGAGCGCAACTCGCCACGTTAATCCAACGTGAACTCACCATCCCGGTGCAAAGAACAATCCTGTGGTCAGACTCCATGACCGTACTCACATGGATCCAGTCCGATTCGTGTAGATACAAGGTCTTCGTGGGAGTCAGAATCACAGAGATCCAAGATTTAACAGAAGCAGCATGCTGGAGGTATGTGGACACAAAGCAGAACCCAGCCGACGTCATCACACAGGGAATGTCCCTGGATGACCTCACCCGTCACAATCTCTATAGTGACGGTGCCGAGTTCCTCAAGCTCCCGGAAGAAGAGTGGCCTACACCCACCCCACGGGAGGCGAGTGAAGAGGAGGCAGAGAAGAAGAAATCTATGTTCTGTGGGTTGACACACACACTAGTCCCCACAGATCCCAACATAGACGACTGCCCCACCCTTGAGAGTGCGCAGTTAAAGACATTCCTGTGGCACCACCCAGAGGTTCCGTCCACTACTGACATTACTGCAGCTAACTACGAAGAAGCAGAACTCCTTCTGCTACAGCGAGCCCAAAGAGACTCGTTCCCCGACGAGCTAGACTGTCTGCAGGGATCAAAGCCAGTCCCGTTAGACAGCAGACTGCTCCACTTGGCCCCTGAGAGCGACGCCCATAATCTCATCAGAGTGGGTGGTCGTCTGAGGAGAGCCCCAGACTTAACGGATGACGTCAAGTTCCCGATAGTCTTAAACAGCCGACACAAGGTCACAGAGCTCATCATAAAGAAATACGACGAGGACGTGCACCACGCCGGGGCAGAGAGAGTCTTCGCGGAGATCAGACGTCGCTATTGGATACTGCAAGGAAGAGAAGCAGTACGACGCTTCCAGCGGACCTGTCTAGACTGTCGCAAGTGGCGAGCACAGCCCAGTATACCCCGGATGGCTGACCTACCCCCCTGTCGCCTCCGACTCGGCGACAAGCCCTTTCACTCCACCGGTATGGACTGTTTCGGCCCGCTGTATGTAAAGAAAGGAAGAGGGACGGAGAAGCGGTGGGGTATTGTATTCAAATGCATGACCACCCGAGCGATACACATAGAACTCCTTCCAACCATGAGTACGGACTCATTCCTTATGGCCTTCCGGAGATTCACATCGCGGAAAGGAAAACCGTCTATATTATTGTCTGATCACGGGACAAACTTCAAAGGCGGAGAAAGAGAGCTGAGAGAGAGCTTCCAAGCTATGGGCCCAGAACTTAAGACCCACCTCGCTCCCTCTCAGATTGATTTCCAGTTTAACCCCCCGAATGCACCTCACTTCGGTGGAACTTGGGAACGAGAAGTACGTTCAATAAAGACAGCCCTGTACGCCGTGCTTGGGGCCCAGACCGTGGCGGAAGAAGTCCTCACGACAGTCCTCACGGAGATCGAGGGAGTATTGAACTCAAAGCCCCTCGGTTACGTCTCAAGTGATGTAGCAGATGTCGACCCAGTCACCCCCAACACTCTCTTGATGGGGCGGCTGGACCCCGCGCTCCCACAGACAGTGTACAGACCTGAAGAAGCGAACGGCCGAAGAATGTGGAGGTACAGTCAAGTATTGGCTGACAAGTTTTGGAACAGTTTCCTCCTCCACTATCTACCGTCTCTACAGACCCGCCAGAAATGGGTAAAAGAAAGAGACAATTTGACGGAAGGCACAGTCGTCATGATTATCGACCAGTCACTACCCCGAGCTATGTGGCCGGCCGGCCGCGTAAGCAAAGTGATCACTGGTGCCGACGGAAAGGTCAGAGTGGCAGAAGTGCTCGTCCAAGGGCGGACATACACCCGACCCGTGGCGAGGCTGATAGAGTTGCCAAGGCTCCCCGACTCTCTTGATGACGACCATGACCCCCTGACTTTGTGAATTGCCCTACTCCTCACAACGGACATTGAGTAGTGGACAGTGCGGTTAATCTGTCTCTGCTTATCTAATTAGGTGCGGACTAATTAGGAGGCGGCTGTTACAAAGGGTCAGATTAAACCGAATATATATATTTATTACTTGAGATATATTGTATAGTATTTGTATATCGTCTGATATCCCTTGTATATTCTTTGTACATATACACGGAATATCCCTTTACCTAGTACAGGCCAGACCATAATATTCGTTCTCCTATTGGACAGCGATCCCCTAGGCGCCACGGCCATACCCCCAATGTCTAGTTCAAAGTCACCGCTAAGACATGCCTGGACATGCCCGGTTCTGCGCAAGAATACGAGACAGAAATAAGGCTGGTACTAGATTGTTCACCTTACGTATAAATACGGCGCAGGTGGATACAGCAGTAATCTTAGTAACAAGTTGAAGCCTCACACCACGATACAACGTGCTGTGAAGTGGGCCCGTTTTGCCCCGAAATAGAGCCGTGAGACCGCGTGCGAATTGATAGCTGAAGTGTCAGAGTCTAACGCTGTATCGTCGAGTTCGACCTATTCTATTATTAAGTAATAGTCTATTATGTATAGTGTATCGTGCGGCTACCGTTCTACAGTGACCAGCATTACCAACGTTTCATCGTACCGAGCTAGTGTGCTTATCCAGGCTGGGCGGCCTAACCTGGTGCCGTCATCCGAGGAGCCCTAGACGAGAACCGTGTGGATATGTACACTGGATAACCTACACCGACGACTACAGAGCCCTTTTCGGCTGGATTATATTTGCTTTGGTCCTGTGGCTGAATCGTCTACACCCACTACTGTGTGGGATCTACCCTGTGAGGAGCACCGTCGAGCCCGCCTCTAGTACTCTGAGGCTGGCTAGCTTTCCTCCATGCAGCACTGCATACCGGAGAATAGCTGTTGTTTGTCTACGGATCAAGGGATTATTGCACTGTCTCCTGTACCTGGAGTCTCCTTATTCCTCGTTGACCCAGACTTTTGCTACCGACAAATCCTCTCCCCTGCTGGCTTACAACCGGAGGGAACCCCCTTAGTATCTCCAGCTGACCCACTAGTGTACCATATATAATTCTTATGATACAGGTGGTATTAATTATCTCCTGCGTAATATGCTCATGGACTTACGCTCTTGACCTATTCATGCACATTCTTCGCCTTACAAGCGCAACTCTCAATCTTGATAAGTAATGTAAGATAATCTTCGTGCTCTTCTAATAAATATTCTTCTAAACAGTATTTCTTGTGAAGCCGTGTTATTGTGGGGGTGTTCATCTCATATACATGTGTACTGTATGGCCAGTAGTAATGTACATAACTCAGTAGTGGTTTAATGATACCATACTTATTCAATACAGTCAGGGAATTGTACCCCTCAGTTACACCGAGCCTCTCCGCCTCCTACTGTCAGGGAACCATAGCGAGAGTATTCACTTTCACGTCACTGACTCCCCCCATAATCCCATTGTCTGTGGCATGCCGTGGCTAAAACTACATAACCCTGTCATAAACTGGCCTACAGGCCTGGTTACAAGTTGGAGCGCTCACTGTCACGTCGCCTGCCTATAATCAGCTCGGCCACCACTGGAGGTTGCTGGTTCTCGCGTTCCCAATGAACCCATTGACCTGTCTGCCATTCCTATCTATCATGATTTAGAGGCTGTTTTTAGTAAACAACAGGCTCTCTCTTTACCTCCTCATCGCCAGTACGACTGTGCTATTGATCTACTCCCGGGAGCCCCGCTCCCCGCTAGTCGCCTGTTCAACCTCTCACGGCCGGGGAGGGAGTCCATGGAGAAATACGTCCACGAGTCCCTGGCCTCAGGCATTATTACCCCCTCCTCCTCTCCTGTCGGCGCGGGTTTCTTTTTTGTTTCCAAAAAGGATGGCTCCCTTCGCCCCTGTATTGATTACCGGGGTCTCAACAACATCACGATCAAGAACAAGTACCCCTGCCATTGATTAACTCTGCTTTTGAACCCCTGCAAGGTGCCACCGTTTTCACGAAGCTGGACCTCAGGAATTCCTATCACCTTGTCCGTGTCCGGGAGGGGGACGAATGGAAGACAGCCTTTAACACTTTGAGTGCCAGCGACGTGTAATGTCGTCTTTTCATGCCCCCCGTTGAGTGCCGACGACGCTAATTGTCGTTTGATTTTTTTATTCGCGATCTGAATTCATATTTCATCAACCGAGTCTCCCGTTGGTACAGCAGACCCTCTAGAAGCTCAGATGGGAAAATACCGCCCCCTATCGTCTATCCCTGTGTAACTGCAGGCCATTCGATTATACTGGTGGATCTGTGTGGGGGGAGCCAACTGGCTCCATTATGCTGGCGAGGGATCTGATGAACATGGAAGTGATCGCAAGTTGGAAAGCAGCCTGGAATATATATTTACAGCAGCCAATAATCAATCAATAAACGCGATCGATATTTGGAATGGCGATCAGGAATTGGAATAATCTTTTTGGAGAACATCTGATCTAAGGTAAGGAGTCTATGTTACCAGTTTTAGGATAATCAGAGCTGTATTCATAACAGCGTGTCCCGTATGTGTATATGTGTGTGTGTGTGTGTGTGTGTGTGTGTGTGTGTGTGTGTGTGTGTGTGTGTGTGTGTGTGTGATCTTGAGGAAATGAGATAATCGATTTCTCAGCTCTCTTCTATAACGTGCATAAGTACACATATACTATCGATAATCTAGCGTTTATTTGAAAACGATTCATAAATAGGCCGACAAATGACAACGTGTCTAGTGTATTCGAGAATATTCCAATAAATGTCGTTTATGAGGGAATCTTTCTATTTTCCGGAAATTTTCGAGAAAACGATAGCTTTTCGAAATGCTATAAAAACTATATGAACCGATTAAAAAACAATCCGTTTGGACAATGTTGACTGCAAACAAGTCAAATCAAATCAAAATCAAATCAAATTTATTTATAAGGCCCGACAACACACGTTAATGTCCCCATGGGCCGTACATGTCTTCTTTAAAGTCAAGAAGAAAACATAACAATAAGTCAAGAACAGAACAAGAACACCATAATGTCCAACAAATTTAAAATAAATGCAAATAAATGAAAGAATGCAAGCACTCCCAGACATACCCCACGCGAAGGTAAGGATAAAAACACACTAAAACCTAACAATAGGGAAAAATGCTCCACAGGAGGAGAGAAACCTTGAAAGGGCCATTCAAGGGGGGATCTCCCTTCTTAAATGTCGGTGATAGTAGTGTTGCAGACTAACAGTTGGTAAGCATGCACTCAAGTGTGTAGTGAAACACAGATGAGTGCATGCAATAGCAACTGAACATTTTGAAAGACTCCGGTCAGCACTCCAGGACAGCAACTCACAGGGGGACAGGGAGACGGGACAGGCGTTAGACAGCTTGTGTGATTGTAGTGGGCGGACATAGCAATAGATACAAGTGGTAAGCATATATGTGAATAGAGTAGATATATGAAGTAAGCATATTATGTGAATAGAATAGAAGTACTTAACCCAGCAATGAAACCGCGTTGACACACCAGTTGAAAGGAAAACGGACAGACGACGGTAAGTAGCTGATCCAAGGCCTCTGTGGTGCATGTAGAGCAGTCACTGCAATCTTGGCCAAGACCCCGAGGCATCCATCACCTTAGTCAGCGCTAGGAGACAGGCACTCAGAGAGATGGGGGAGGGAAGGGGGGGAGGGAGGGGGGGAGGGGGGGGGGAGGGGGGGGGGGAGAGTTCCCATGTTTGTGGTGCTGCAAAAAAGCAGACACGGGGGAAAATAAATGTCCTAACTAAACTAGACAGATTAATCTAAAGGTCAGTCCCCGACCAGGTGAGATCAGGGTAGGTTGAAGGAGAGAGAGAAAAGATGGGTCTTAAGCAGGGATTTAAAAGCTTCGACAGAGCAGGCGCCCCTGATGACGGCAGGTCATTTGTTCCACAGGTAGGGAGCGAGGTAGACAAAGGCTCTGTGGCCGGCGGATTTATTTTTAACCCTAGGAATCGATAGAAACCCCGCATTTTGTGAGCGCAGAGCACGAGCGGGCGAGTATCGGGAGATGAGATCGGATAGATAGAGTGGTGCAAGCCCATTTAAAATTTTGTAGGTGAGGAGTAGCACTTTAAAGTCAGATCGGGCTTGAATAGGAAGCCAGTGTAGGGCGGACAAAACTGGTGTGATGTGATCAAATTTTCTAGTTCTAGTTAGTATCCGTGCAGCCGCATTTTGCACGAGTTGAAGATTTTTGATGCTTGAATTAGGTAGGCCTGAAAAAAGTGCATTACAGTAGTCCAGACGTGATGAGACAAAAGCATGAATCAGGGTTTCAGCATCAGCCAGAGTTAAAATGGGGCGAATTTTTGCGATATTACGAAGATGGAAGAATGCAATTTTGGTGACATTTTTTATATGTGCATTAAATGAGAGGGAAGAATAAAAAATTACTCCGAGGTTTTTTATGGTGGAGCTCTGGGATACATGACAGGTATCAAAGTTGAGGGAGATGTCCTGAAACAGGCCTCTGTGGTTTGGGGGGCCAACAATTAACATCTCAGTTTTATCTGCATTAAGGAGTAGAAAGTTTTGCGACATCCACTTTTTGACATCATTGATAAGCAACGGGCAGATTAGACACATAGCCATAATTTAAAACATAGATTATGCGTTTTTAACGCTAACATTGAAGTGGATGATGGCATTCAAGGGGGTAAAAAGGAAAACACGGCCGGCACAGAAAGTGTTAAGACCCTGCTCGGTCACTTCGAGTACAAGGTAATGCCCATTGGGCTGACCAACGCCCCTGCTGTCTTCCAGGCCCTTGTCAATGACGTTCTCCGTGATGTCCTTAACCGCTCTGTTTTAGTTTATTTGGATGACATTCTGATTTTTTCCTCCTCTATGGAGGAGCACGTCCAGCATGTCCACCGGGTCCTCCAACGCCTACTGGAGAACAAGCGGAGAAGTGTGAGTTCCACGTCTCCTCCATCGGGTTCCTCGGCTACATCATAAAAAGCGGCCGGATCCGGGCGGACCCCGAGAAGATCAAGGCGGTGTCCGACTGGCCCCGGCCCACCAACGTCAAGCAGCTCCAATGCTTCCTGGGGTTTGCTAACTTCTACCAGCGTTTCATCAGGGACTACAGCCGGGTCGCTGCACCCCTTACCCAACTCACCTCGCCCTCCGTGCCCTTCGTCTGGTCTGACAAGGTGGACTCCGCCTTCACCGAGCTGCGCCGACGCTTCACCTCCGCGCCCATCCTCGTCCAGCCGGACGCGTCCTGCCAGTTCGTGGTGGAGGTAGACGCCTCTAGTACCGGAGTGGGGGCGGTCCTCTCCCAACGCTCCGCTCTCGACAGGAGACTGCATCCCCCCCAGCAGAGGTCAACTATGATATTGGAAACCTGGAGCTCCTGGCAGTCAAGCTGGCCCTGGTGGAATGGAGGCACTGGCTGGAGGGCTCAGAGATCCCCTTCCTGGTCTGGATGGACCATAAGAACCTCGCCTACGTCCAGACGGCCAATCGACCTGAACTCCCGCCAGGCCCGCTGGGCGCTGTTCTTCGCCAGGTTCAATTTCACCCTGACTTACAGGCCAGGCTCCAAGAACACCAAGCCAGACGCCCTCTCCCAGCAGTTTGTCCCCGAAGAGGGTCCCGCACACCCTGACACCATCCTCTCCTCCTCTTGCTTGGTGGCCGCCGCCACCTGGGAGATCCAGTCCGTCGTCCGGGAGGCTCAGCGCGTCCAGCCTGATCCAGGTAACGGCCCACCTAACCTGCTTTTTGTCCCCGACCTTGTCCGCTCCCAGGTGCTCCAGTGGGTCCACGCCTCCCGGTTTGCCTGTCATCCTGGGATCGACCGTACCCTGTCCCTGCTGAGGCGGCACTTCTGGTGGGTCTCCATGAGGGAGGACACCCGCGCCTTCGTCCTTGCATGCACAGTCTGTGCTCGTGGAAAGGCTTCCCACCGACCACCCGCCGGGCTCCTCCGTCCGCTCCCTGTTCCCGGTCGGCCCTGGTCGCACGTCGCCCTGGACTTCGTCACCGGTCTGCCCCCCTCACACGGTAACACAGTCATTCTCACTATCGTTGACCGTTTCTCGAAGACCGTGCACTTTGTTGCTCTCCCCAAACTCCCCTCTGCTTCAGAGACAGCAGACCTGATGGTGCTCCACGTCTTCCGCCTCCATGGGATCCCGGTGGACATCGTCTCCGACAGGGGCCCTCAATTAATCTCCCAAGTCTGGAAGGCCTTCTGTCGGGCCCTGGGGGCCACGGTCAGTCTCTCCTCCGGATACCACCCGCAGACCAACGGCCAGTCGGAGCGTGCCAACTAGGACCAGGGGTCCGCCCTCCACTGCGTGACGACCCGGGACCCCTCCGGCTGGAGTGCTTTCCTGCCATGGATTGAGTACGCCCACAACGCTCTGTCCTCCGCGGCCACAGGTCAGTCCCCCTTCGAGTCCTCTCTGGGCTACCAACCCCCACTGTTCCCTGCACAGGAGGAGGAGATCGCTGTTCCATCGGTTCAGGACCACCTTCGCCGCTGCAGGAGGATATGGGAGGACACGAGGGCCGCGCTTCTCCGCTCGGCTGACCAGAACCGCCGCTTCGCCGACCGCCACCGGACCCCAGCTCCCGACTATCAACCAGGTCAGATGGTTTGGCTCTCGTCTCGGGATCTGCCACTCAAGTCTGTTTCCCGTAAGCTCACCCCACATTTTGTTGGTCCCTACAAGATTCTGTCTCTCATTAACCCCTCAGTTGTCAAACTCCAGCTTCCCTCCCATATGCGGATTCATCCCTCTTTCCATGTCTCCCAGTTAAAACTGGTGGTCTCCAGTCCCCTGTCTCCCCCAGCTCTGGAGCCTCCCCCTCCGCTGGTCATCGACGACCACCCGGCCTACATTGTCCGGCGGTTGCTGGGCGTGCGGCGCCGCGGCCGCGGCTACCAGTACCTGGTCGACTGGGAGGGCTACGGCCCAGAGGAGCGCAGCTGGGTCTCCTGCCAGAGGGTCCTGGACCCGGACCTCATCCGGGACTTCCATCGGGCCAACCCTGACAGGCCTGGAGGGCCGCCAAGACGCGCCCGTAGAGGGGGGGGGGGGGTCCTGTCATAATCACGGCAAGAGCCTTCTTTACTCCTCCTCATCCTCCCTCCACATTCACCACACACCTTCTTCACTCCTCCTCATCCTCTCCCACATTCACAACGGACGCCTCACATCCTTATATGGGCAGCACCCCTTCACCCCCTGTCAAGCTCCTCACTCAACATGGCTGCACATCATCTCCTGATTCACACGCTGCTACACTACTGGAGCACTACATCTACCGGCAGAATCTGACCAGACCTCGTCGTGGTGTTATTCTAGTTACCTAGGACCCCAGCTCCAGTGAACCTTCCAGCCTGGACACCTCCTGCTGCACAAAGAGTGACCCTGCTCTCTCGCGACACAGACCTGTGTCTTCTGCCCACAGCTGCACTGGAGTGCACCTGTCCTCATTCCCCCAAGAACATTCTAACCCTGTCTGTTGCACATTCCTGATGTCAAACTTGGCTACTTGGGGAACAATATTAAAATACCCTAAAACACTCCATTCTCTCTTCTCCTGTGTTCAGCGATTGGGCTCCACCTAAAACCCATTCTCACATATAGACGTTTTCGTGGAATTGCGTTGCTAGGGAACAGCTTGGACTTCAGTTGATCTCCTTTTGTAGTGTTTGCTAATCAATTGACGGGAAATCAAATGTAGTCCATTTATAATGTTTATGTTGTCACATTGAAAACCTTCTAAATGCCAAAAACAACCATTTACGATTTAAGAACTTTGAGTAAGGACAAAGCTATCTTTTGGCTTGGTTTCTCACCGCTTTGGGTAAACAAGTTAAGATAATATTGTGAATATTCTCTACACGATGGAAACACATTTCCTTATCTCCATTTTCATCTTTGGTCGTGTTGGCAAATGTTATATGCCAGGGGATTGTTGACAATACAATAATAAGTGAATGGATGAGGAAGTAGAATGCTAATTTCCACCCTGTCTTGTCTTGTATACTGTACTGTAGGAGCATCTTAGTGTATAGATAGTGTGCTGGAACATTATTTAGCCAATTTGTGCAAGGCAATATTAAAGATTCATATTCATGTGATTCCAGTATTTTTTTCTCCTCCAGGTGATCTTTAGATGTTTTTTGTTATTGTTTTCAGTAATGTAAGAACAAAGTGGAATTGGAGTGCAGGATTTGATTACCTGGTAATTATAGAAAAAAAACATGGCATTCAGTTTCACCTAGTTCTCACATAACACTCAAACACCCATTTGAAGTAATTATCCTCTGACTATCAAAAGTCAAAGTGCACTTTAGTTTTACTTTTTTATTTTTTTAATCTTTTTTCCCCCTCCTTCTTTTTCCGATTTTTCTACCATCCCACTGTTAGTCGTTATGCCAATTTCCAACCCCCTTCCTGGTTGTTGCGCACTTTCCCCTACTGTTGGTCCGAGAGGCCGGAGACTGTCACATGCTTTCCTCCGACGCATGTGCAGCCAGCCGGCAGCCAGCCTGGCCGCGCAGATTCTCACTGGGAGAGTGTAACGTGTGGGAGGCCGCACTACCTCTCACCAGATCCTACCTTCGCTGAGCAGGCGCCCCGACCGAACTGTAGGGGTCGCTGTCCACAACGCCCAGGACCCACCCACCCACGGCTCCCCTCCCCCTAACTCAGCCAAACGAGTTAGTATAGCAATCAGCCCGAGCCAAGGCAATGCTGACTCTCAGGGAGTCGAGACCGCAGCCTCTTGCATTGGTGACAAGCACAATCTCCGCTACGCCACCTGACCGCCCTTGTTTTATTTTTAACATAATGTCCATAATGTTTGAGAAAGCGCTCTATAAACAGTGCGTTAACCTCTATGGGTTGCTTTCACTTGCACAATTTTGCATCTAAAGTTGGGTTAAATTGATAGTTATGGGATGCAGAATGGCCATGGCCACTGCAACAGAGGAGAATCACGACACGACATACTGAAGCAAAATTAATGCTCCAGTTATGCTTGAAGCCCCAAGTTTCCCTTCTAATTTGGCAGACCCAAATAAAAAACATGCATCATATTTTGCATCAAAGATGAACTTAGTTACTTTCCACCACAGCTAATTATGTTCTGAAACAGTTTTGTGGTAAGCCGGGCTGGAAACCTGAACCAAACCTGCTCACACTGTGCTCACCAGTTCCTTTCATCTGCATCACAAGCCTGAGTTCAATCCCACTCAAAATAATAGGGTGGAATTTCCTTTTTGTTTCTGCTGAAACAGGGGCTCATAATTCAAAGGGAATCTCCATCAGCATGCCACTCATTTACTGGCAGAGAGAGAGAGAGAGAGAGAGAGAGAGATAGAGAGAGAGAGAGAGAGAGAGAGAGAGAGAGAGAGAGAGAGAGAGAGAGAGAGAGAGAGAGAGAGAGAGAGAAAAACAGGGAGAGGCTGCTGTTGGAGGGATGATAGGAGAGTGGTAGACACTTTGAACTTGCCGGCAAGCGGGATGGGCAATTGTGAAGCTTCAAAGCAGTGAAATGTACTCACTCACACACAACACTCTGCGTGATAGGCTGAGAGAGGGAGCTGTTTGAGGCCACCAGGTGAGCCGCTCGCACTCGGTTATGTTTTAGAGGTATTTTTTAACATTATTGAGTGGTCAATTTTGGCAGAAGATACTTAAAAAGCTGAATAGCGTTTTGCCATGGCCGTTTCACTGCTTTCATAAAGACTGTCTCTGCCGTGACCGAGACACCTGCACCTGGCTCGCTGATAACAAACTAACATTACACCTGGGTAAAACAGAGTCCATTCTCTTCGGATCAAATAACAAACTCAGCAAGACCAACGGTTTCTCTGTTACAGTGGGTGACAATATTGTCACAAGGAAAGAAGAAATTACATACCTGGGTTCCATCCTAGAGGCAAATCTTTCCTGTGACAAGATGGCATCCAATGTAATCAAAAAAGTCAACCAACAAACAAGATTCTTGTACTGGATCTCCTCTCTGGTAAACAAGAATACCCTGAAGACTCTAACAGGAGCACTCATTCAAGGGTACTACGACTATGCTTGCACCTCATGGTACCAAAGCACCTCAAAGGCACTAAAAACAAGATTACAAACATCACAAAACAAACTGGTCAGACTACTGCTTAACCTCACTCCTAGAACCCACCTCACCCCTGCCCATTTTAACAACCTAGGGTGGCTTAGAGTAGACGACAGAGTACAGCAACTTGCAATGGGCCTGGTCTACAAGATACACTACACCACTAAGGTACCCATGTATATGTCAAAATACTTCCCAAAGGTCAGTGAATACCACGACCACAACACCAGAGGGAGCTCCACAAATCATGCTAAATCCAGATTTTTCTCAAACAAGGGACTAAACACGTTTCGCAATTATGCCACATCAATGTGGAACGACACCTGTAAAGGAATGTGAATCACTACCCACCTTCAAAACCGCTCTCAAAGAGCACCTACGGGAGGCTGCAATTCGAAAATGGCCCCTGTAAATGTCCAAACCCAACCCCCTCCAATGTACACCTACTCATCCCACCCCACCCCCCCACCCCACCTACCCAACCTCCTCCAATGTACAGTTTCTTCCCCCTCAAATGTATATACTCCCAAATGTATATAATGTATACTCTCTTTTTTAGAAACTCTGTCTATTAATCAGAGTTTCCAACGCCATGGTCTATATGACAGGCGTACTATTTTTTTTAAATCTTTTTCCCCCTCCTTTTTCCTCCAATTTTCTCCCATCCCAATGTTAGTCGTTATGCCAATTCCCAATCCCCTTCCTGGTCGCTGCGCACTTACCCCCCACAGTTGGTCTGGGAGAGTGGAGGCTATCACGTGCCTCCTCCAACACACGTCTAGCCAATCAACCGCTTTTTTTCACCTGGCAGCGCGGACTCTCACTGAGGGGGTGTAACATGTGGAAGGATCACACTACCCCCCTTAGATCCTATCCGCGCTGAGCAGGCGCCCCGACCGAACTGTAGGAGTCGCTGTTTACAACGACCCGGACCCACCCCGCCAGCTTTCCCACCCCCTAATACTGCCAATTGTATTAGTGTGAACGGCCAGCCAAGCTGGTGACAACGCCGGAGCTGTGAGCTGGATTCGAACAGGCAAATCCAGCGTCTCCGGTGTTGGTGACGAACGCAATCTCCGCTACGCCACCTGACCGCCCACGGCGTACTCTTAAACAGTACTGTAGATCTGGTATGTCATAAATGTCTGGATGTAACAGTACTGTCTATCTGTATGTCATGTATGTCATATATGTTATGATGAATCGAAAATGGGGGACCCTGATGTAAACAAGACGAAAGACTTTCTCTGGTCTGCATTCCCTTAACAATTGTGTGTATTGAGCTGTACTACTGTACCCATTCTGCAATTTGTTAATAAAGTTTTCAATCAATCAATCAAACCAACGGCATACGTTGTGGAGTAATGTTACAGTAACACTTTCGGATCACAATGAAGACTTGCTCGGATTAACGTAAGATTGATATCATATAGCCCTTACCTTGACTAGGATGTGCCCCAAAAAGAATATTCCAATTATCTGATTGCCATTCCAAGTAATTATGTCCATCGTGTCGCCAACATAATCCATCACAAAACACGGCTCGGGAGTACTTGATCCTTCTCAATCCGATTGGGACAACCGCTCCACTTGACCGACAAAGAAAAGTCCGCCCGGACCTATTTAATCGACGCACAGCCAAGACACCGCCTGGTAGGATGCGGCAGGTACTGCACCTTCAGATTCCTAGTATGCATTTTACAGGCAACACACAGCTCCCTGACATTGAAAAGGGTATTAAAATTTAAATTAAAATTAAAACTACCCAGAAACGTGTTAACACGTGATTGGCACTCAACGGTCGGGCCTCAGAAACGTGTTAATCAGTGATTGGCACTGAATGTGTTAAAGAGCACCTACGGGAGGCTGCTATTCTAAACTGGCCACCGTAAATGTCCAACCCCCCCCCCACCCCCTCCTTATAAACAGTCTCCTCCCCACCGTATGTATATATTTTCTCCCCACCGTATGTATATATTTTCTCCCACCCACCCACCCCCTCATAATGTACAGTCTCCTCCCCATCATATGTATATATTTTCTGTTAGGATATCTGGGTAACAGTACTGTATATTTGCATATCGTATGTCACAAATGTAACAGTACTATATACCTGTATGTCATGTATGTCCCTATGCCATAAATGTCATGATGTCATGTAGATACAAGATACAAGATACAAGATACAAGAGTTTTATTTGTCACGGCATACAGGTATACAGTGAAATGCGGGGGGTCTCGCCCGCAACGATGTGCAATAGTACAAGTAATAATAATAAGAGTCCAACCAATAGAGCGACATAGTGCAATAAACAAGTAAACAAAGTAGGCATATCGGTATCTGTACATGAGCTATTTACAGAGCATGGTAGGACATGCTAGGTCCTGTGGCAGTGCAGTACACTGTTAGCTACGGATGAGGCATTGGGTCTTTATGTACATTGCTATACAATGCTATATTATACGATCTCAAGCTATTCTATTCTTAAAGTGATCTTTTCTTCTGTAAAGTGTCCATAGTGTGAGCGTGTGCAGCATGAGTGAGTGTGTGCTCATGTTAAAGTGGCTGCTAGTGTGTGAGCGTACAGTGTGTGTGTTGTGTGTGTGCTCATGTGTGCTTGTGCGTGGAGAGTTCAGTGTTCAAGGCTCTGATGGCCTGGGGGAAGAAGCTGAGCCTAAGTCTCTCTGTCCTCGTTACTGGTGCTCGCAGGCGTTTGCCTGACCGCAGCAGCGTGAACAGGCTGTTGTTGGGGTGGTGAGGGTCTTTCATTATCCTGCAGGCTCTGGATTTGCACCTCTTGTTGTATAGGACCTGCAGGGTTGGTAGTGCAATACCCGTGGTACGCTCGGCTGAGCGCACCACTCTCTGTAGGGCCTTCTGCCGTGCTGTTGCCATACCAGGCAGTGATGTTTCCAGTCAAGATGCTCTCTACAGCTCCGGAGTAGAAGGACTGGAGTATCTTCCCAGATACTCTGAACTTCCTTAACTGTCTCAGGTGGTATAGGCGCTGCTTCGCCTTTTTTACGACTGAGTCTATGTGTGTTGTCCATGTCAGGTCCTCTAAGATGTGGACCCCCAGGTACTTGAAGCTGCTCACCCTGTCCACGGTAGCCCCGTTTATCCTCAGTGGTGTGTGTGTCTCCTGCTGTCTCCTCCTAAAATCCACGATCAGCTCCTTGGTTTTACCAATGTTCAGGAGCAGGCTGTTGTCCTGGCACCAGCGTTCCAGTACCTCAACCTCAACCTCCTCCCGGTAGGCCTTCTCGTCGTTGTCCGAGATCAGCCCTACCACCACTGTGTTGTCCGCAAACTTCACTATGGAGTTGGAGCTGAACTTGGCCACACAGTCGTGTGTGTATAGTGAGTACAGCAGGGGGCTCAGAACACAGCCCTGGGGGGACCCGATGCTCAGGGTGATGGTGTTGGAGGTCTGACCCCCCACCCTGACCGCCTGGGGCCTTTCACTCAGAAAGTCCAGTATCCAGGCGCTCAGAGCGGAGCTCAGACCCAGCTCGATCAGCTTGTCCACCAGTCTGGTGGGGACTATGGTGCTGAACGCTGAGCTGTAGTCAATGAACAACAGTCTCACATAGCCCCCCTTCTGGCGGTCAAGGTGAGAGAGGGTGCTGTGCAGTACTTGGGAGACCGCATCGTCAGTGGACCTGTTTGGCCTGTATGCAAATTGCATAGGGTCCATATCACTGGGGAGGGAGGCACAAATGTGATCCTTGACCAGCCTCTCTAAACATTTCATGGCCACAGAGGTGAGTGCCACCGGTCTGTAGTCGTTGAGACATGTTGGGGAGGGTTTCTTTGGTACAGGGATGATGGTAGACATCTTGAAGCAGGCAGGGACCACTGACTCCGCCAGGGATCGATTAAATATGGCGGTGAACACAGGGGCTAGCTGGTTAGCACAGGACTTAAGTATGCGTCCTGTTATTCCATCTGGGCCAGCAGCTTTTCTGGTGTTCACCTGCATAAATGCTCTTCTCACACTGTGTACCGACAACGAGAGAGCGTCCCCGCCCCCCCGCGGTTGCCCCCCCCCCCCCCCCCCCCCCTCCACAACAGCCGGCGCGCCAGTGACGTCACTAGCCGTTGAGCTAGCGGCGCCACTGTCTACACCAAACCGAGCGTAGAAAGAGTTGAGTTTGTCCACGAGAGAGGCGTCGTCGCTCCCCATTGAGGGGGCGCTGACTTTGTAGTCAGTTATTGTCCTCAGTCCCCGCCATAAGCCTCTTGTGTCGTTTTGTGCCATTTGTGTCTCCAATTTATCAGCATATGTCCGTTTTGCAAGTTTTACAGCCTTGCGCAGAGTATAGACTGTAGCCTTGTACTCCTCCATGTTTCCTGACTCTCTGGCCAGGTTGTAGGCAGTGGTGCGGGATTTCAGAGCTGCTCTGATAGTACTATCTACCCACGGTTTCTGGTTAGGGAAGACCCGCACCTTTTTAGTGGGGATAATACTATGTATGTTGTGTATGTCACAGAGCATGTGAGGCTGTGAGCGGAGCGGAGCGCTCGAGAAATCCGCTCTTCGCTCTAGACGTCTGGTTCCTCTCTCATTCGCTCATGTTGGCCCGCCCCCCCAAGTCGCTCACCGCTCACCTTCATTTATGAATCAAGCGCTCCCCACTCCACAGCTCGCTCAGCCGGTTTTTCTTTTGGAGCATGATGTAAATTAGCTTGATTTGACCAAACTACAACAGTCTACACCCCCTGGGCCCCTTAACAATTGTTTGTATTGAGCCGTATTGTAATTGTACCCATTCTGCAATGTTAAATAACGTTTATCCATTCAACTAGCTCTACTAAGCCATGGTAGCTAGCCTAGCCGCAATGCTATGGTCGATCCCATACACGTTAGCATGTAAGCTAACAACAACAGCGTTAACTTTAAAGATGGCGGATTATACTTTGGTCTTAGCAGGATGTGAGTGACGGTTCACCCTTCTCATTGGTTGAAAATGGCCTTCATGTTTGTACATCGCCACCTGTTGCTTTGGCATTGTACTACATGTATATTACATCAGTTTCTGTGTGATCGTGTGCACTGAGCGGCCCGGAGGCTTGTATCCTTTCGGCAAGCAACAAGCCCTTCCGCGTTGCTCTGATTGGCCGAGCGTGCGCATGAGCCGTGACAAGCCCCTCAGCCAGGCAGGAATACTAAGCTCCGCTTAACGCAATTTATACAAATGGAAGTATTGATTTCGCTGTAACAAATCATTAAAAAAATATACCGTTAACTGGAATATGTTGTTTCTTTACACATATGTTGGATTATGTAATTGGTTTGTCATGACAAACCAATAAAAAATCGCGAATTAACCGGTGGCTACAACAACACACAGTAACTACATGCATCATTGTTTACAATGAATGGTGGGGCTAATTGAAAGGACTGGACACGGACAAGTTAAACAGCAATCAATTAATTTAATATAACAGTCTGGTTCTGTGTTTGTTTGTGTCTGTAGATTGTTGGTGAACAACTAACTTTAGGTTAGTTTAACTTGTCGGCGTGTCCAGTCCTTTCGATTAGCCCCACTGTTCATTGTAAACAATGATGCATGTACTGTGTGTTGTTGTAGCCACCGGTTAATTCGCGATTTTTTATTGGTTTGTCATGACAAACCAATTAATAATCCAACATATGTGTAAAGAAACAACATATTCCAGTTAACGGTATATTTTTTTAATGATTCGTTACGGCGAAATCAATACTTCCATTTGTATAAATTGCATTAAGCGGAGCTGAGAATTCCTGCCTGGCTGAGAGGCTTGTCGCAGCTCATGCGCGCGCTCGGCCAATCAGAGCAACGCGGAAGGGCTTGTTGCTTGCCGAAAGGATACAAGCGGCCCGGAGCGGATTGGAGCGGAGGAGAGGAGAGCTCTCGCTCCGGAAGTCGCGCCGACCCATTTTAAAACCCACTCCGTCGCTCACTTCAAAACCACCCGCTCCACTCCCCGCTCCGCTCCCGCGCCGCGCTGCTCACATGCTCTGGTATGCAGGGACGTGCACAGGACTTTAGAGGGGCAGGTGCTCAAAGGCTGAAAAGGGCACTACACTTGTGTGTATCTATTAACCGAGCGGGGGGCCCCCTTTTTATGCTTTTTGGGTTTTGGTGATCAAATATTGAATATTGAACTATTGGGTTTTGGTGATCAAATATTGAATATTGAACTATAATAATCAGTGCAGGAGCTCACTTATCCTTGAAAGACACTTTTATCACTGACTTAAAAGGCCCATACATCTCCATAAATGTTCAGGGGGGAGGGAATAAGTGCTTACCCTACAGACCCCAAGAAGTGCTGTATATTCTGTATTGTTTAATATAAATGCATTTTTTATTCCAATCCCGATTTGTATTTGAGATTCCCAAATCCCATCGGACTTAACTTCTTCGTGTCCCTCAATGAGTGTAATACCAGCATTCAACTGTATGCGCCACAGCGGTTTCTATCATCATCATCATCACCACCCACGCTATGCATAAAATATATATAGGTCCGCGGAGAGGCACGGTGAGGAGGCCGTGCAAACTGCAATGGAATATGGGGCATCTCTCTCTTAATATTTTGATTATATCCTGACATTTTTCAGTTGGAAGGGCAGTCTATATGCGTAACGGTAAAAAAAAAAATTATTAAAAAATTTTTAATTGCACTTTTTTTATGAGGCTCAAAAAGGCAGGTGCTCAAGCACCCCTTGGCCTCTATGTGTGCACGTGCCTGCTGGTATGTCATAAATGTCACTATGAATTGAAAATGGGGGACCCTGATGTAAACAAGACAAACGTCTTTCTCTGGTCTGCATCCCCTTAACAATTGTGTGTATTGAGCCGTACTGTATTATTTGTACCCATTCTGCAATCTGTTAAATACAATTTTCATTAATTCATTCATTCACAGACAGTAACACAGGACAAAAACACATTTCAACCCCCTCCCTTCCCTAATTATAATTTAAATTGACATTGACACTGTACAACTGTACAAGCAAAACTGTACATTGGAATATTGACAAAACCATACTTGGTCATTTACTGTACATTGGAGGGGGTTGTGTTAGGACATTTACAGGGGCCAGTTTCGAATTGCAGTCTCCCGTAGGTGTTCTTTGAGAGTGTTTTTGAAAGTGGGTAGTGATTCACATTCCTTTACAGCTTTGGGTAGGGCGTTCCACATTGATGTGGCATAATTGCGAAACGTGTTTAGTCCCTTGTTTGAGCCGAATCTGGGTTTAACATGATTTGTGGAGCTCTGGTGTTGTGATCGTGGTATTCACTGACCTTTGGGAAGTATTTTGACATGTACATGGGTACCTTGGTCGTGTAGTGTATTTTGTAGACCAGGCCCATTGCAAGTTGCTGTACTCTGTCGTCTACTCTAAGCCATCCTAGGTTGTCAAAGTGGGCAGGGGTGATCAAAGTCCTTTTAGCTTGGCCCTCAGAGCCCACCACTTCTAAATATTCTATATATTTTTTAAAGTGACATAAAAACGCCACTGTGCGTGCGTGCACGTGTATGTGTATGTGGGGGGGCCTCCACAAGAATCTGGAGTCTTAATCTGGCCTTGCTGATACAACGGCAAAAGAAAAAACAGAGCCGTGACACCAGGTGCATGGCGTGCCAGATGAAGCACATACTTACCTGTAGAGTAAAAGCTTTACATCATGCACGACAGCCATAGCCGATAAACAGGTTTTATCCACGGCTCTGCTTATGTGTGAAAACTTGCCACTCGTTATTTTTACCATTACCCTTAAGTAAAGAAAATAACAAGCTAAGAGAGGGACTCAGGCCCTTGATCACATGCCACTATGTACAGCGCTGTAGGTTAACACCCAGCCAGTTGTGGACTCAGCCACGTTGTCTAAACGTTACATGAACACACACACAACTTCTCATCATACAACAAAAAACCCCAGTTCATTTTTACTCACGTAAAAAATAACGCTGTTTTTAGGTAGAGAGAAAGACATAAGCCTTGGCCAATGCTTGAACCTAAGCTATACAAGATAGCGACCAAGACAATTTTCACACAGCACACGTCGTCTCTCCAAATGCAGTGAAGTAACATATGTTTTGTTAAACAAAGACATCGTTATTAACCAAAAACATTCGGGAGGGGGAGGAAGGAAGAGTGGGGTAATGTCCTACGGACATCTTACCTGCACCTCGTACGCAGGACAAAATGGCCGCAAACACAGGTTGGTCTACCACGTTGATGAGGTGTAGTCAGAGTGCCAGGGCGCAGAGACGCGAGTTGAACAAACACATCGGGAGGAGAATGAATGAAAACTTTATTTAACAGATTGCAGAATGGGTACAATACAGTACGGCTCAATACACACAATTGTTAAGGGGATGCAGACCAGAGAAAGACTTTTGTCTTGTTTACATCAGGTTCATTCATTCATTCATTCTCCTCCCGATGTGTTCGTTCAACTCGCGTCTCTGCGACCAGCCGCTCTATCGTACAATACAGTACGGCTCAATACACACAATTGTGTATTGATGCAGATGCAGACCAGAGAAAGACTTTTGTCTTGTTTACATCAGGTTCATTCATTCATTCATTCTCCTCCCGATGTGTTCGTTCAACTCGCGTCTCTGCGACCAGCCGCTCTATCGGAGATAGGATCACATTGTGTCATGTTTTGCTAGAGGGTGGCGATGTTTATTATTCCGAATAGATCTACACAGGCTTATAGCCTATAATACGTGACATTTGAAGCAGGCACCACTGCTGTTGTAATTGTCTGGTAATAGCTGTTTCGAGTGTGTTTATTATTACTGCCTTCCTATACCCAGTTAAATCTGTCTTCATATCTCACGCCCCAAAGGCGATAGCGAGGGGGGGCGTACGCGTGTAGGTCAGTGGCCAATCAGAGCGCAAAACGGGAACCCGGAAACACAACTGGGTTGGTAAAAGCATACACGCGCCAGGGCCCGCTACCTCCTCACGGCTAGCGTCAATGGTTGTAGCATAAGCTAACAGCTAACTCCAGGCTAACTGATAGCATCAAGTTGAATGGCCCTTCTAAGGTTTCTCTCCTCCACACTGCCTGTGGAGCTTTTTTCCCTATTGTTAGGTTTTAGTGAGTTTTTCCTTACCTTCGCGTGGGGTATGTCTGGGAGTGCTTGCATTCTTTCATTTATTTGCATTCATCTAAAAATGTTTGGACCTTATGGTGTTCTTGTTCTGTTCTTGACTTATTGTTATGTTTTCTTCTTGACTTGTTTAAAGAAGACCTGTACGGCCCATGGGGACATTAACGTGTGTTGTCGGGCCCTATAAATAAATTTGATTTGATTTGATTTGATCAAGCTAACGTTTCCAGCCGAGCGTAGCCGCCAGCTAACGACTTAGCCTAGCAGCTAACTGGCTAACAGTTAGCTTCTACCGGCTATCGATAGCCACTAGTTAACGCAGTAGCAAGCTAAGTGGCTACTCTGAAGCTGTATAACGTGAGAAATAGCGATACAGGCCAACACTTCTGACAGCCGCTGTCTTTTCCTCGTTTTATCCGAAGAAAAAAGGAAAAAAGGCAACACACGTTCCTCTCACAGAACGGTGTTTACCAGACACAGCGGCATCGGCAGTAAGCCCCGTTGTACGCGGGCTGCAGCCGACTCGAGCTCGGAGATATTCTCATAATGAAACACCAAACTCGCATCCCTCGTGCCGGGTGTTTTCGTCTTGACAAACGGGGCCAGCACGGTGGCAGAGGGTATCCGTTTTCCAGAGACCCGGGGAATTGAACCGCAGACTCAGAATCATGGCCCTAGGAAAACAAAGCTACGACTTCACTGAGGAGGAGCACTGTGTTATCGTGGGCCATCAAACTATAACCCCCTCCACGCCACTATAAGGGGCAACGAAGGGATTCTAGCCTGGAGCCTACCTTACGCAAGCTGCACAGTTGTCCCCTCACAACTGACACACCCGAGGCTCGCGTCGCAAAAACATCACCCGCCCAGGGAGACCGTCAGCTCTCACACAGCCGACCGCCTCCCGAGGCATAGTATCCAGCTGCAGAGCCGGAGACAACGCCGGCGGGGATTGCTCAGCGACGTGCGCCCCAATGCGAAGCGCCGGTGGAGGTCAGAATGATCATCATCTTCTAGACTCTCCGGTGGTGAAGACATTATCGCTTTATTTTCTCGAAAAATAGTGAGAGAGAAAACAAAGATAATGTCAACGCAGTTCCTCTTCTCTTCAACAAACTACTTTGGCACTAAACTTAAAGTGGTGTATTACAGACACTTTCGGTGGTGAAAGTAGGGAAGGAGCTGATTGTGTGGCCACGACCCCGCTTATATAGGAGCGGATGTGGGTGTGGCCAGGCGGAGGTAAATAGGTGTGTGCATGTGGAGAAAGTTATTCATTATTAGAGTGGATAAAGGGATAGTTCCAATAGAGCAGAGCGTAAAGCTATATGATCTATAACTTGAATGCTCTCCTGTTGCCATTAACATATCCCACTGATCCAGCCAGTATCCAGGTACAATATATTACGTTTAATGGAGAGAATGAGGAAGATAGAGAGGGGGAGAGGGAGAGAGAGAGATAGAGGAGAGAAGGAGAGGACATGATGAGAGAAGGAGAGGACAGGAGGAGAGAAGGGGAGTACAGGAGGAGAGAAGGAAAGGACAGGAGGAGAGAAGGGGAGTACAGGAGGAGATAATGGGAGTATAGGAGGGCAGAAGGAGAGGGCAGGAGGAGAGAAGGAGAGGGCAGGAGGAGAGAAGGAGAGGACATGAGGAGAGAAGGGGAGGAGAGAAGGAGAGTTAGGAGAGAGAAAGGAAGAAGGTCAACAGCACTCGAATTAACTTCAACTGTTAAACTGTTTTATATCCTGTAAAATATATGTTGTAAATAGCTTTTAAAGAATAGGTTCACTATGTTTCAACCCAGACCATATTAAAATGCTGTTTCCCAAATAATTATTTATATTCCTCACTGATATCTTTAGCATTGAGAAATGTACCACTGCGGCAATGGTTTAGGCCTTCAAACACCATGATAATCTACTTTTCAAACACCATGATAAATCTATGTTTCAAACACTATGATAAATCCACTTTTCAAACACCATGATAATTTACTTTTCAAACACCATGATAATTTACTTTTCAAACACCATGATAAATCTACTTTTCAAACACCATGACTGTAACTGAGGGGTACAATTCCCTGACTGTATTAATCAAGTACTGATATCATTGAATCACTACCGACTTGTACATTACTGGCCAACACCGTACAAAGGTATTCTAGATGACGACACTCGCACAATAACAGGTTTTCCACACAAAATACTAGTTTACAATATTTATTACATAAAAGGGAGATATTAGATTACATCACTTTGGTCAATTGCGCTTATAAGGCAAATAGAATGTGCATAGGTAATCAATAGTAAATATTAAGGATGATCTCTATGGTGCTCTGGGAAAGGGGGGTACTACCGGTTGTAAGCCAGCAGAGGGGGCCAAAGCTCTATGCAAGTCAATGGTTCACGGGGGCAATATCACCCCTGGAGCAGTGGGGATAGGCAACCTGGTCCCAGGATGCGCGCCGTGTAGGTGAGAGCCGTGGAGTCTCTGCTCCGGCAGAGACGGGCTCGAGTGGAGGTCCTCACGGTAGATGTGTAGTTCCCACAGCAGCAGCGGGGCAGACGGTTCTGCTCCAGCCGCCACAGTCAAAGCACTGAAGAATAATCCTTGCCGGAAAAGTGTCTCTGCTGGCGGGGTAAATCCTCCGTGTTGCGCGGTAGTGCGCGGTGGTTCAGAGTTGAACTTGACGTTGGTCTCTCCTATTTGCACGCGGCTATAAGTGCTCTGTATAGACGCACAATTACTCCCTTCACGTGGTCTTTGACTCGTAATGAAGGCTTTTACTAGTAAATAGCGAACGGTACCTTGAACAAAGGTATTAGGATAACACGATTCTATCTTGGGCGATACGAGCCCTACTCTGCACCACACGTTGCGTAGTGGGTGAGGCTTTACTCGGTAACTGAACCAGACTGAACTGAAGGCGAACTGAACGGGAACTGCAAGGGGGGTTCTACATTTCTTGCGCCATATATATATGTACCGTGAACAAATAGTACCTATCTCATTTCTGTCGCCTCTCGGTCTCGTAGCCGTGGGCGAAAGCGGGCATGTTTGGGCAGATCCTGGCGGCAGTTTTCAAGTCAGCTCGAGGGGGCAAGGCTTTACTCGGTACCTGGCGCTAGGGGATCGCTTCCATTGAATATTATGGTCTGTCCTGCTAGACTAAAGGGATATTCCGTGCATATTGTACAAGGAATATACAGGGGATATCAAACGATATACAAATACCATACATGGGATCTCAGGCAATAGATATATATATTCGGTTTAATCTGACCCTTTGTAACAGCCGCCCCCTAATTAGTCCCACCTAATTAGCTAAGCAGGGACAGATTAACCGCACTGTCCACTACTCAATGTCCGTTGTGAGGGGTCGGGCAGTTCACAAAGTCAGGGGTCATGGTCGTCATTAGGCAAGTCGGGGAGCCTTGGCGGCTCGATCAGCCTCGCCACGGGTCGGTTGTAGGTCCGCCCTTGGCCGAGCACTTCTGCCACTCTGACCTTTCCGTCGGTACCAGTGGTCACTTTGCTTACGCGGCCGGCCGGCCACGCAACTCGGGGTGGTGACTGGTCTATGGTCATGACGACTGGACGGGATGAAGGGGGGCTTAGGAGGAAGCGGGCCTGAGACTGCTTTGATCTTGGCTTGGCTGTGCTTTCTCCTCCTCCGTCTGTTTCTCTTGTTCGCTCTGTACCCCGTGTGAGGAGGGGCCGGTCCCGGCCGCCCCGTCAAGGAGTCGCTTGGGGTGCTGGGTTCGAGGTCAGCTACGTCTGAAGCGCAGCTGAGGGGGGTGGAGTTCCGAACTCCCTCTGGTACCCACGGTTCTCTCACGGGCCTCTCGCTTAATGTCAATAGCCTCTGCTGTATGGGGGAGAGGCCGGTGTCGCTCGCCTCTGTGTGTAGGCAGCTAGTGGCTGCTGTTCGGTTGAGAGATTTAGCGAGGGGGCCTTGCAATGTCCATCCTAGGCGGGTCTCGACTGCTGCAGGACAGCCTCGGGGGCCTGTATGGACCCGGTCAATCGGGACTATGAGTTCTGCATGGTCGGAGCCTATCAACAGGGTCGGGGTGACGCCGTCTATGAGCGGGATAGGTAATTGGCGCAGGTGCACATATTTATCCATCAACTTGGTGACAGGGTAGGTGTACTGCGAGAGTCCTATTTCTCGGCTGGTGAAAGCATTTGTGATCTTGTACCGTCGCTCTGGCTGCCCGCTTGCTGCGATAGTGAAGGAGACATTCTCGCCCTTTATCGTCTTTAAATCTCTCCTTATTGTCCGAATCGTCATTTGGTTCTCGCTCCCCCGCAGTCCCAGCTGGGCCGCAGCGGACGCGAGCAGAAGGGTCTTCTCTGACCCGTCATCAAGGACGGCGTAAGTGTCCATGACTTTGTCCCCGTGGCTCAGGAGCACTCTGACCACTTTGAGGAGCACACGGGGGGTCCCGCTGTGCTGGTCAATGTGGAGCACTCCTGCTGGTTGGTTGTCTTGGACCTTCTGGTGGGCTCCGCACCGTGCTGCGCGGTAAACGGCGCCCGCCTGGGCCGCCTGGCGCCACTGGTTCACTTGGACGGGGTTCAGTGTCTTATATTCGGCGCACTGTGCCAGCCAGTGTCCGCCGTCGCAGTAGGTACAGTAGGGAGCGGTCTGGTGGAACTTTGGTTCTGGTGCCACCGCCTCGGCGTGGTACATGACCGCGACGGGCCCACTCTGTTGTCCTGGGTGACGCTTGTTGATGTCGTGCAGGACCTCCAGGTGGGTGCCACCGCACCTGCTGCACTTTTTCTTCAGGTGGCACTCAGCTGCTAGGTGGCTGCGCGCGCAGCGGAAGCAGCGGCGGTGGTCCTTGACCCACTGGCTCACATCATCCGTGGTCAGCTTCTTGAAATCCTCGCACTGGTGGAGCCGATGTTCTCCCGCACAGTACTGGCACTCAATCTTCCACTGGTCCTCTTTCGTCGAGGGGGTGTTGTGGTTGGAGTGCTGCGGTACTGACTCTGATTGGTGCATGACAGTCACCGATCTTCTTCCATCATTTAGTCTCCTGGTTCCTTCTCTGGAGCCAGGGGTGCTCCGTCCGAATGTATCTAGCCGTAAGCTGCTGACTTCTCTCGCTAGGAAGTCGGCTAGATCGAGGAGGTTCGGTTCGGGGCCATTAGGGTCTCGGTGGTCTCTCTGCCGCCTAAAGCGCTCCTGTCGGGCGGGCGGTAGCTTCTCCAAGATCCTCTCTACATTTGAGTTGGCGTATAGTTCATGCCTACCCTTTTCCCTCTGCGCTCCCAGCATCCCTACCAGGGACTGCACTCTGATGGACAGGTCGTCCAGTGCTCGATTGTCTGTGGCTGGGGGTAGGCGGTCAATATGCCTTATCTCTTCTATCACGTAATCCCATATACGTCCATATCTCTGGTCCAGCGCTGCAAGGGCCGCTGTGTATGGTGTCGAAGAGGAGGCGTAGGCCAGCGCTATATTGTGCGCTCGCGGTACTTTCAGGTGCTTCAGTAATATTGCATACTTGTGGCGTTCATCAGCGACATCCACCATCATTGTCTCTAGGCACATCCGGAGCTCCGTGTACTGTGCTCGATTCTCGTAGACGAAGTCTGGGATTGACGGCGTGGCAATGTATGACGCTGTGGGTGACTGATACATCGGTGAGCGTTGGGGGAGAGGCCTCCTAGGCGAGTCTCCTCTGGCGTGTCGTCTTGGGCTGGTACTTGGTGGGTACCGAAGGTCGGGTACCCAGGTGCTGTTCCTCGGGGCTGGCGGTGCGTCAAACTCACCCGTGAGTTGAGTCGGGGGTTTGTAGCGCAGGGCCTCGGGGCTGACTTCTGGGCTGTACTGGACCTCCTGGTCCTGAGTACGTGGCTGCGGGTCGGGCTGTACTGGGCCTCCTGGGCCAGAGCACGTTGCTGCTGGTCGGCTTGACACCCCTCCTCTTCCTCCTCCTCTTCCTCTGCTAGGACCTGGAGTCGTCTGCTCAGTCTCTCGGCGTGGTCCGGTTCCGTTACCCGGTTGCTGGGTCTCGTATGGACCGGCTGGGGAGGGGGTTCGGAGACGTGGACAGGATCCTCCTGTAGGCGGGGTCCCGGGTCGCTTCGTCGGGTAGGGGAATGTGTCCTAGACCCATGTCTTGACGACCTCTGAGAGCTCCGTGCGGAGTGAGGGGGTGTCGCCATGGCAACCAGTTTGTCCATCAGCTCCGCCTGCATCCGGTCGCGCTCTGCCTCGCGCCGGGCATGGGCTGCGTCGCGCGCTGCTTCGCGCTGGGCATTGGCGGCGTCGCGCATTGGCGACGTCGCGCTGGGCGTTGGCGCTGGTCTGGGCAGCGTCGCGCTGTGCGTTGGCGACGTCGCGCTGGGCATTGGCGCTGGCATGGGCGGCGTGGAGCTGTGCATTTGCGACGTCGGCGCGGCTTCGCTCGATGTTCTCTTCTGTCTGGAGGCGTCTGGTCTCCAGTCTTATTCGGTCGTCTTCGCTCCTTTGTTGCGCCTGGAAGCGCTCTCGCTCGCCTGCATAATGTTCGCGCTCGCACGTCTGTTGCGCTTGAAGTCGATCGCGTTCGGTGGAGGCTGCCAGGGTGGCGATGAGTGCTTGCGCCAGCATCTTATCCGCCTCGCTGGGGGAAGACGCCGTTCGGGGCGATCGGCTCCCGGCAGTACTGGTTGGAGATCCGTTCTCCGGTTGCGTACCGCGGAGATCCGTCTCCTGGGTGCGCGTCTCTTTAGGGTTGTCTTCCTCCCGGGGCTGGTCGGGGACTACTTCTTGGGTAGTGTCTGGGGGTAAAGTCGTGTCAGTTCCCTCCTGGTCCCCACCGTGAGCTTGGTCAGTTACATTAGCACCCACTAGGGCCTCTGTGGTCGGGGTAACCTGGTTGTTAGGGTCAGACATAATTTTACTTTTTACTTTTTCGGCGTTTAACTTCCCTTTAAAGCTAGGTATTGGACTGACAGAGTATGCCTCTAGGTAGGGAGGTGGCTGTCGTCTGCGCTGCGGGCGATCTAGCTTAGGAGAACCGTTTGTGGAGTGTTCGTCATCGGCCAATTCCATATTAATATTATATTAATATTACGCTAATTATTATCTCCGGCTCGAAGGACCAATTGTAACTGAGGGGTACAATTCCCTGACTGTATTAATCAAGTACTGATATCATTGAATCACTACCGACTTGTACATTACTGGCCAACACCGTACAAAGGTATTCTAGATGACGACACTCGCACAATAACAGGTTTTCCACACAAAATACTAGTTTACAATATTTATTACATAAAAGGGAGATATTAGATTACATCACTTTGGTCAATTGCGCTTATAAGGCAAATAGAATGTGCATAGGTAATCAATAGTAAATATTAAGGATGATCTCTATGGTGCTCTGGGAAAGGGGGGTACTACCGGTTGTAAGCCAGCAGAGGGGGCCAAAGCTCTATGCAAGTCAATGGTTCACGGGGGCAATATCACCCCTGGAGCAGTGGGGATAGGCAACCTGGTCCCAGGATGCGCGCCGTGTAGGTGAGAGCCGTGGAGTCTCTGCTCCGGCAGAGACGGGCTCGAGTGGAGGTCCTCACGGTAGATGTGTAGTTCCCACAGCAGCAGCGGGGCAGACGGTTCTGCTCCAGCCGCCACAGTCAAAGCACTGAAGAATAATCCTTGCCGGAAAAGTGTCTCTGCTGGCGGGGTAAATCCTCCGTGTTGCGCGGTAGTGCGCGGTGGTTCAGAGTTGAACTTGACGTTGGTCTCTCCTATTTGCACGCGGCTATAAGTGCTCTGTATAGATGCACAATTACTCCCTTCACGTGGTCTTTGACTCGTAAAAAAAAGGAAAAAAGGCAACACACGTTCCTCTCACAGAACGGTGTTTACCAGACACAGCGGCATCGGCAGTAAGCCCCGTTGTACGCGGGCTGCAGCCGACTCGAGCTCGGAGATATTCTCATAATGAAACACCAAACTCGCATCCCTCGTGCCGGGTGTTTTCGTCTTGACAAACGGGGCCAGCACGGTGGCAGAGGGTATCCGTTTTCCAGAGACCCGGGGAATTGAACCGCAGACTCAGAATCATGGCCCTAGGAAAACAAAGCTACGACTTCACTGAGGAGGAGCACTGTGTTATCGTGGGCCATCAAACTATAACCCCCTCCACGCCACTATAAGGGGCAACGAAGGGATTCTAGCCTGGAGCCTACCTTACGCAAGCTGCACAGTTGTCCCCTCACAACTGACACACCCGAGGCTCGCGTCGCAAAAACATCACCCGCCCAGGGAGACCGTCAGCTCTCACACAGCCGACCGCCTCCCGAGGCATAGTATCCAGCTGCAGAGCCGGAGACAACGCCGGCGGGGATTGCTCAGCGACGTGCGCCCCAATGCGAAGCGCCGGTGGAGGTCAGAATGATCATCATCTTCTAGACTCTCCGGTGGTGAAGACATTATCGCTTTATTTTCTCGAAAAATAGTGAGAGAGAAAACAAAGATAATGTCAACGCAGTTCCTCTTCTCTTCAACAAACTACTTTGGCACTAAACTTAAAGTGGTGTATTACAGACACTTTCGGTGGTGAAAGTAGGGAAGGAGCTGATTGTGTGGCCACGACCCCGCTTATATAGGAGCGGATGTGGGTGTGGCCAGGCGGAGGTAAATAGGTGTGTGCATGTGGAGAAAGTTATTCATTATTAGAGTGGATAAAGGGATAGTTCCAATAGAGCAGAGCGTAAAGCTATATGATCTATAACTTGAATGCTCTCCTGTTGCCATTAACATATCCCACTGATCCAGCCAGTATCCAGGTACAATATATTACGTTTAATGGAGAGAATGAGGAAGATAGAGAGGGGGAGAGGGAGAGAGAGAGATAGAGGAGAGAAGGAGAGGACATGATGAGAGAAGGAGAGGACAGGAGGAGAGAAGGGGAGTACAGGAGGAGAGAAGGAAAGGACAGGAGGAGAGAAGGGGAGTACAGGAGGAGATAATGGGAGTATAGGAGGGCAGAAGGAGAGGGCAGGAGGAGAGAAGGAGAGGGCAGGAGGAGAGAAGGAGAGGACATGAGGAGAGAAGGGGAGGAGAGAAGGAGAGTTAGGAGAGAGAAAGGAAGAAGGTCAACAGCACTCGAATTAACTTCAACTGTTAAACTGTTTTATATCCTGTAAAATATATGTTGTAAATAGCTTTTAAAGAATAGGTTCACTATGTTTCAACCCAGACCATATTAAAATGCTGTTTCCCAAATAATTATTTATATTCCTCACTGATATCTTTAGCATTGAGAAATGTACCACTGCGGCAATGGTTTAGGCCTTCAAACACCATGATAATCTACTTTTCAAACACCATGATAAATCTATGTTTCAAACACTATGATAAATCCACTTTTCAAACACCATGATAATTTACTTTTCAAACACCATGATAATTTACTTTTCAAACACCATGATAAATCTACTTTTCAAACACCATGACTGTAACTGAGGGGTACAATTCCCTGACTGTATTAATCAAGTACTGATATCATTGAATCACTACCGACTTGTACATTACTGGCCAACACCGTACAAAGGTATTCTAGATGACGACACTCGCACAATAACAGGTTTTCCACACAAAATACTAGTTTACAATATTTATTACATAAAAGGGAGATATTAGATTACATCACTTTGGTCAATTGCGCTTATAAGGCAAATAGAATGTGCATAGGTAATCAATAGTAAATATTAAGGATGATCTCTATGGTGCTCTGGGAAAGGGGGGTACTACCGGTTGTAAGCCAGCAGAGGGGGCCAAAGCTCTATGCAAGTCAATGGTTCACGGGGGCAATATCACCCCTGGAGCAGTGGGGATAGGCAACCTGGTCCCAGGATGCGCGCCGTGTAGGTGAGAGCCGTGGAGTCTCTGCTCCGGCAGAGACGGGCTCGAGTGGAGGTCCTCACGGTAGATGTGTAGTTCCCACAGCAGCAGCGGGGCAGACGGTTCTGCTCCAGCCGCCACAGTCAAAGCACTGAAGAATAATCCTTGCCGGAAAAGTGTCTCTGCTGGCGGGGTAAATCCTCCGTGTTGCGCGGTAGTGCGCGGTGGTTCAGAGTTGAACTTGACGTTGGTCTCTCCTATTTGCACGCGGCTATAAGTGCTCTGTATAGACGCACAATTACTCCCTTCACGTGGTCTTTGACTCGTAAAAAAAAGGAAAAAAGGCAACACACGTTCCTCTCACAGAACGGTGTTTACCAGACACAGCGGCATCGGCAGTAAGCCCCGTTGTACGCGGGCTGCAGCCGACTCGAGCTCGGAGATATTCTCATAATGAAACACCAAACTCGCATCCCTCGTGCCGGGTGTTTTCGTCTTGACAAACGGGGCCAGCACGGTGGCAGAGGGTATCCGTTTTCCAGAGACCCGGGGAATTGAACCGCAGACTCAGAATCATGGCCCTAGGAAAACAAAGCTACGACTTCACTGAGGAGGAGCACTGTGTTATCGTGGGCCATCAAACTATAACCCCCTCCACGCCACTATAAGGGGCAACGAAGGGATTCTAGCCTGGAGCCTACCTTACGCAAGCTGCACAGTTGTCCCCTCACAACTGACACACCCGAGGCTCGCGTCGCAAAAACATCACCCGCCCAGGGAGACCGTCAGCTCTCACACAGCCGACCGCCTCCCGAGGCATAGTATCCAGCTGCAGAGCCGGAGACAACGCCGGCGGGGATTGCTCAGCGACGTGCGCCCCAATGCGAAGCGCCGGTGGAGGTCAGAATGATCATCATCTTCTAGACTCTCCGGTGGTGAAGACATTATCGCTTTATTTTCTCGAAAAATAGTGAGAGAGAAAACAAAGATAATGTCAACGCAGTTCCTCTTCTCTTCAACAAACTACTTTGGCACTAAACTTAAAGTGGTGTATTACAGACACTTTCGGTGGTGAAAGTAGGGAAGGAGCTGATTGTGTGGCCACGACCCCGCTTATATAGGAGCGGATGTGGGTGTGGCCAGGCGGAGGTAAATAGGTGTGTGCATGTGGAGAAAGTTATTCATTATTAGAGTGGATAAAGGGATAGTTCCAATAGAGCAGAGCGTAAAGCTATATGATCTATAACTTGAATGCTCTCCTGTTGCCATTAACATATCCCACTGATCCAGCCAGTATCCAGGTACAATATATTAAGTTTAATGGAGAGAATGAGGAAGATAGAGAGGGGGAGAGGGAGAGAGAGAGATAGAGGAGAGAAGGAGAGGACATGATGAGAGAAGGAGAGGACAGGAGGAGAGAAGGGGAGTACAGGAGGAGAGAAGGAAAGGACAGGAGGAGAGAAGGGGAGTACAGGAGGAGATAATGGGAGTATAGGAGGGCAGAAGGAGAGGGCAGGAGGAGAGAAGGAGAGGGCAGGAGGAGAGAAGGAGAGGACATGAGGAGAGAAGGGGAGGAGAGAAGGAGAGTTAGGAGAGAGAAAGGAAGAAGGTCAACAGCACTCGAATTAACTTCAACTGTTAAACTGTTTTATATCCTGTAAAATATATGTTGTAAATAGCTTTTAAAGAATAGGTTCACTATGTTTCAACCCAGACCATATTAAAATGCTGTTTCCCAAATAATTATTTATATTCCTCACTGATATCTTTAGCATTGAGAAATGTACCACTGCGGCAATGGTTTAGGCCTTCAAACACCATGATAATCTACTTTTCAAACACCATGATAAATCTATGTTTCAAACACTATGATAAATCCACTTTTCAAACACCATGATAATTTACTTTTCAAACACCATGATAATTTACTTTTCAAACACCATGATAAATCTACTTTTCAAACACCATGACTGTAACTGAGGGGTACAATTCCCTGACTGTATTAATCAAGTACTGATATCATTGAATCACTACCGACTTGTACATTACTGGCCAACACCGTACAAAGGTATTCTAGATGACGACACTCGCACAATAACAGGTTTTCCACACAAAATACTAGTTTACAATATTTATTACATAAAAGGGAGATATTAGATTACATCACTTTGGTCAATTGCGCTTATAAGGCAAATAGAATGTGCATAGGTAATCAATAGTAAATATTAAGGATGATCTCTATGGTGCTCTGGGAAAGGGGGGTACTACCGGTTGTAAGCCAGCAGAGGGGGCCAAAGCTCTATGCAAGTCAATGGTTCACGGGGGCAATATCACCCCTGGAGCAGTGGGGATAGGCAACCTGGTCCCAGGATGCGCGCCGTGTAGGTGAGAGCCGTGGAGTCTCTGCTCCGGCAGAGACGGGCTCGAGTGGAGGTCCTCACGGTAGATGTGTAGTTCCCACAGCAGCAGCGGGGCAGACGGTTCTGCTCCAGCCGCCACAGTCAAAGCACTGAAGAATAATCCTTGCCGGAAAAGTGTCTCTGCTGGCGGGGTAAATCCTCCGTGTTGCGCGGTAGTGCGCGGTGGTTCAGAGTTGAACTTGACGTTGGTCTCTCCTATTTGCACGCGGCTATAAGTGCTCTGTATAGACGCACAATTACTCCCTTCACGTGGTCTTTGACTCGTAATGAAGGCTTTTACTAGTAAATAGCGAACGGTACCTTGAACAAAGGTATTAGGATAACACGATTCTATCTTGGGCGATACGAGCCCTACTCTGCACCACACGTTGCGTAGTGGGTGAGGCTTTACTCGGTAACTGAACCAGACTGAACTGAAGGCGAACTGAACGGGAACTGCAAGGGGGGTTCTACATTTCTTGCGCCATATATATATGTACCGTGAACAAATAGTACCTATCTCATTTCTGTCGCCTCTCGGTCTCGTAGCCGTGGGCGAAAGCGGGCATGTTTGGGCAGATCCTGGCGGCAGTTTTCAAGTCAGCTCGAGGGGGCAAGGCTTTACTCGGTACCTGGTGCTAGGGGATCGCTTCCATTGAATATTATGGTCTGTCCTGCTAGACTAAAGGGATATTCCGTGCATATTGTACAAGGAATATACAGGGGATATCAAACGATATACAAATACCATACATGGGATCTCAGGCAATAGATATATATATTCGGTTTAATCTGACCCTTTGTAACAGCCGCCCCCTAATTAGTCCCACCTAATTAGCTAAGCAGGGACAGATTAACCGCACTGTCCACTACTCAATGTCCGTTGTGAGGGGTCGGGCAGTTCACAAAGTCAGGGGTCATGGTCGTCATTAGGCAAGTCGGGGAGCCTTGGCGGCTCGATCAGCCTCGCCACGGGTCGGTTGTAGGTCCGCCCTTGGCCGAGCACTTCTGCCACTCTGACCTTTCCGTCGGTACCAGTGGTCACTTTGCTTACGCGGCCGGCCGGCCACGCAACTCGGGGTGGTGACTGGTCTATGGTCATGACGACTGGACGGGATGAAGGGGGGCTTAGGAGGAAGCGGGCCTGAGACTGCTTTGATCTTGGCTTGGCTGTGCTTTCTCCTCCTCCGTCTGTTTCTCTTGTTCGCTCTGTACCCCGTGTGAGGAGGGGCCGGTCCCGGCCGCCCCGTCAAGGAGTCGCTTGGGGTGCTGGGTTCGAGGTCAGCTACGTCTGAAGCGCAGCTGAGGGGGGTGGAGTTCCGAACTCCCTCTGGTACCCACGGTTCTCTCACGGGCCTCTCGCTTAATGTCAATAGCCTCTGCTGTATGGGGGAGAGGCCGGTGTCGCTCGCCTCTGTGTGTAGGCAGCTAGTGGCTGCTGTTCGGTTGAGAGATTTAGCGAGGGGGCCTTGCAATGTCCATCCTAGGCGGGTCTCGACTGCTGCAGGACAGCCTCGGGGGCCTGTATGGACCCGGTCAATCGGGACTATGAGTTCTGCATGGTCGGAGCCTATCAACAGGGTCGGGGTGACGCCGTCTATGAGCGGGATAGGTAATTGGCGCAGGTGCACATATTTATCCATCAACTTGGTGACAGGGTAGGTGTACTGCGAGAGTCCTATTTCTCGGCTGGTGAAAGCATTTGTGATCTTGTACCGTCGCTCTGGCTGCCCGCTTGCTGCGATAGTGAAGGAGACATTCTCGCCCTTTATCGTCTTTAAATCTCTCCTTATTGTCCGAATCGTCATTTGGTTCTCGCTCCCCCGCAGTCCCAGCTGGGCCGCAGCGGACGCGAGCAGAAGGGTCTTCTCTGACCCGTCATCAAGGACGGCGTAAGTGTCCATGACTTTGTCCCCGTGGCTCAGGAGCACTCTGACCACTTTGAGGAGCACACGGGGGGTCCCGCTGTGCTGGTCAATGTGGAGCACTCCTGCTGGTTGGTTGTCTTGGACCTTCTGGTGGGCTCCGCACCGTGCTGCGCGGTAAACGGCGCCCGCCTGGGCCGCCTGGCGCCACTGGTTCACTTGGACGGGGTTCAGTGTCTTATATTCGGCGCACTGTGCCAGCCAGTGTCCGCCGTCGCAGTAGGTACAGTAGGGAGCGGTCTGGTGGAACTTTGGTTCTGGTGCCACCGCCTCGGCGTGGTACATGACCGCGACGGGCCCACTCTGTTGTCCTGGGTGACGCTTGTTGATGTCGTGCAGGACCTCCAGGTGGGTGCCACCGCACCTGCTGCACTTTTTCTTCAGGTGGCACTCAGCTGCTAGGTGGCTGCGCGCGCAGCGGAAGCAGCGGCGGTGGTCCTTGACCCACTGGCTCACATCATCCGTGGTCAGCTTCTTGAAATCCTCGCACTGGTGGAGCCGATGTTCTCCCGCACAGTACTGGCACTCAATCTTCCACTGGTCCTCTTTCGTCGAGGGGGTGTTGTGGTTGGAGTGCTGCGGTACTGACTCTGATTGGTGCATGACAGTCACCGATCTTCTTCCATCATTTAGTCTCCTGGTTCCTTCTCTGGAGCCAGGGGTGCTCCGTCCGAATGTATCTAGCCGTAAGCTGCTGACTTCTCTCGCTAGGAAGTCGGCTAGATCGAGGAGGTTCGGTTCGGGGCCATTAGGGTCTCGGTGGTCTCTCTGCCGCCTAAAGCGCTCCTGTCGGGCGGGCGGTAGCTTCTCCAAGATCCTCTCTACATTTGAGTTGGCGTATAGTTCATGCCTACCCTTTTCCCTCTGCGCTCCCAGCATCCCTACCAGGGACTGCACTCTGATGGACAGGTCGTCCAGTGCTCGATTGTCTGTGGCTGGGGGTAGGCGGTCAATATGCCTTATCTCTTCTATCACGTAATCCCATATACGTCCATATCTCTGGTCCAGCGCTGCAAGGGCCGCTGTGTATGGTGTCGAAGAGGAGGCGTAGGCCAGCGCTATATTGTGCGCTCGCGGTACTTTCAGGTGCTTCAGTAATATTGCATACTTGTGGCGTTCATCAGCGACATCCACCATCATTGTCTCTAGGCACATCCGGAGCTCCGTGTACTGTGCTCGATTCTCGTAGACGAAGTCTGGGATTGACGGCGTGGCAATGTATGACGCTGTGGGTGACTGATACATCGGTGAGCGTTGGGGGAGAGGCCTCCTAGGCGAGTCTCCTCTGGCGTGTCGTCTTGGGCTGGTACTTGGTGGGTACCGAAGGTCGGGTACCCAGGTGCTGTTCCTCGGGGCTGGCGGTGCGTCAAACTCACCCGTGAGTTGAGTCGGGGGTTTGTAGCGCAGGGCCTCGGGGCTGACTTCTGGGCTGTACTGGACCTCCTGGTCCTGAGTACGTGGCTGCGGGTCGGGCTGTACTGGGCCTCCTGGGCCAGAGCACGTTGCTGCTGGTCGGCTTGACACCCCTCCTCTTCCTCCTCCTCTTCCTCTGCTAGGACCTGGAGTCGTCTGCTCAGTCTCTCGGCGTGGTCCGGTTCCGTTACCCGGTTGCTGGGTCTCGTATGGACCGGCTGGGGAGGGGGTTCGGAGACGTGGACAGGATCCTCCTGTAGGCGGGGTCCCGGGTCGCTTCGTCGGGTAGGGGAATGTGTCCTAGACCCATGTCTTGACGACCTCTGAGAGCTCCGTGCGGAGTGAGGGGGTGTCGCCATGGCAACCAGTTTGTCCATCAGCTCCGCCTGCATCCGGTCGCGCTCTGCCTCGCGCCGGGCATGGGCTGCGTCGCGCGCTGCTTCGCGCTGGGCATTGGCGGCGTCGCGCATTGGCGACGTCGCGCTGGGCGTTGGCGCTGGTCTGGGCAGCGTCGCGCTGTGCGTTGGCGACGTCGCGCTGGGCATTGGCGCTGGCATGGGCGGCGTGGAGCTGTGCATTTGCGACGTCGGCGCGGCTTCGCTCGATGTTCTCTTCTGTCTGGAGGCGTCTGGTCTCCAGTCTTATTCGGTCGTCTTCGCTCCTTTGTTGCGCCTGGAAGCGCTCTCGCTCGCCTGCATAATGTTCGCGCTCGCACGTCTGTTGCGCTTGAAGTCGATCGCGTTCGGTGGAGGCTGCCAGGGTGGCGATGAGTGCTTGCGCCAGCATCTTATCCGCCTCGCTGGGGGAAGACGCCGTTCGGGGCGATCGGCTCCCGGCAGTACTGGTTGGAGATCCGTTCTCCGGTTGCGTACCGCGGAGATCCGTCTCCTGGGTACGCGTCTCTTTAGGGTTGTCTTCCTCCCGGGGCTGGTCGGGGACTACTTCTTGGGTAGTGTCTGGGGGTAAAGTCGTGTCAGTTCCCTCCTGGTCCCCACCGTGAGCTTGGTCAGTTACATTAGCACCCACTAGGGCCTCTGTGGTCGGGGTAACCTGGTTGTTAGGGTCAGACATAATTTTACTTTTTACTTTTTCGGCGTTTAACTTCCCTTTAAAGCTAGGTATTGGACTGACAGAGTATGCCTCTAGGTAGGGAGGTGGCTGTCGTCTGCGCTGCGGGCGATCTAGCTTAGGAGAACCGTTTGTGGAGTGTTCGTCATCGGCCAATTCCATATTAATATTATATTAATATTACGCTAATTATTATCTCCGGCTCGAAGGACCAATTGTAACTGAGGGGTACAATTCCCTGACTGTATTAATCAAGTACTGATATCATTGAATCACTACCGACTTGTACATTACTGGCCAACACCGTACAAAGGTATTCTAGATGACGACACTCGCACAATAACAGGTTTTCCACACAAAATACTAGTTTACAATATTTATTACATAAAAGGGAGATATTAGATTACATCACTTTGGTCAATTGCGCTTATAAGGCAAATAGAATGTGCATAGGTAATCAATAGTAAATATTAAGGATGATCTCTATGGTGCTCTGGGAAAGGGGGGTACTACCGGTTGTAAGCCAGCAGAGGGGGCCAAAGCTCTATGCAAGTCAATGGTTCACGGGGGCAATATCACCCCTGGAGCAGTGGGGATAGGCAACCTGGTCCCAGGATGCGCGCCGTGTAGGTGAGAGCCGTGGAGTCTCTGCTCCGGCAGAGACGGGCTCGAGTGGAGGTCCTCACGGTAGATGTGTAGTTCCCACAGCAGCAGCGGGGCAGACGGTTCTGCTCCAGCCGCCACAGTCAAAGCACTGAAGAATAATCCTTGCCGGAAAAGTGTCTCTGCTGGCGGGGTAAATCCTCCGTGTTGCGCGGTAGTGCGCGGTGGTTCAGAGTTGAACTTGACGTTGGTCTCTCCTATTTGCACGCGGCTATAAGTGCTCTGTATAGACGCACAATTACTCCCTTCACGTGGTCTTTGACTCGTAATGAAGGCTTTTACTAGTAAATAGCGAACGGTACCTTGAACAAAGGTATTAGGATAACACGATTCTATCTTGGGCGATACGAGCCCTACTCTGCACCACACGTTGCGTAGTGGGTGAGGCTTTACTCGGTAACTGAACCAGACTGAACTGAAGGCGAACTGAACGGGAACTGCAAGGGGGGTTCTACATTTCTTGCGCCATATATATATGTACCGTGAACAAATAGTACCTATCTCATTTCTGTCGCCTCTCGGTCTCGTAGCCGTGGGCGAAAGCGGGCATGTTTGGGCAGATCCTGGCGGCAGCTTTCAAGTCAGCTCGAGGGGGCAAGGCTTTACTCTGTACCTGGCGCTAGGGGATCGCTTCCAATAGGGGGGTGAATATTATGGTCTGTCCTGCTAGACTAAAGGGATATTCAGTGCATATTGTACAAGGAATATACAGGGGATATCAAACGATATACAAATACCATACATGGGATCTCAGGCAATAGATATATATATTCGGTTTAATCTGACCCTTTGTAACAATGACAATGAGGTGAAATAAACATTTTAAAGGTGTATTGTTCCCTGTGTGTTTTTACCATGGTGTGGTTATACTATTAGGGCTTGTGTCCACAGCGGACGTTTTATGAGTTGTCAGCTCCTTTCTGTCATTAATTTCTATGCTACAGACGCGACAGACGCGCTCCTTTTCCCAGCGCCGCGCCTCGCGTTTTAGCTATCTCGGCGGCAGCGTTTTTGGACGGAGCGCTCCCAGCGCCTAAAGTTGAAACTAGTTCAACTTTTGGAAAGGAGCGCGCTCATCAAGGTAACTTTTTCCGACCGACCAATCAACATCGAGCAGGTGGCAGTCGCGAAAAAATTTCGCTATGGACACAAGCCCTTAATCTGGATTGTCTATGTTATTCTAATGTTAATCTTAATCAAGGATGAAGACTATTTCACCATACATGACACATCATAGCTTTTTGCTATGTTGTGCAGTAGGTGCCCTTTTTTTCTTTTCGCCCCTGCCCCTGCCCTTTCGTCCGCCACTAGGTAGGCGAGACTGCCACCTATCGGGATTCTATCATCATCACAGTGTTACAAAATCCATACAGAAGGTCAGGGGGACTGTCTAGTATCATAATAAAAAATAAAAACATAAAACGAATATACTCGTTTTTGTTTTGGCGTTCAACGCATGGGCGCCAAAAGCTAATATACTCGTTTTTGGCAGTCAATGAGTTAAGGTTTTAATATGTTAATGTATATCACTGAAGGTATAGATAAAGCGTAAGATGTGCTTTGTCAATTACATTTGTTTGGTTTGTCAAATACATTTTATGGTTCAGCACCAATTTTATGTTGTAATTTGTAATTGTTACTGGTCTGAACAGTCTAATCTGTTAACACGGGTGCCGAAAGGAAACAGGCTGCTGGTCCCGGAGCTTCGAGACCATTGTGCCCGCTTCCGCATGTTCGCTAGCTTGCGGGTGCAGTGGAGGCATGTTGGTTTGGTGCGTGTGCGTGGCTGTGCAGCACGTCAATGTTGGTTTGGTACACGTGGCTGTGCAGACCACAGCTACAACAGGGCTTCCAACTTTTCAGAAAACCTTGGGAGTGAGATTTAACGGAAGTTGAAGTTTTTTTGGGCCTTGTTCGGGGTTGCCACCGTACGCTGAAGACTTTTATTTGTATTCACTCTTGTATTTAAACATCTATGGCCAAAGAGCAAAACCTCCTATCTGAGAAATTCACTTTTTGAGAAAAGAGAGTTGTTGTTTTCTTGCAGAATTTTTTAAGGATACCCAATACAATACACTGTTTTTGGACTACAGTATATGACTACAGTATATTAGGTATTAACAATACCGACCAGGTATTAGTGCCTCGCTAAATGCTCTTTAGAGGACATCCTGTCCTGTCAGTTTTGCCTGTATCTATTGCTACCTTGACATGTAGGCTACCAAACCACTTGCTTTAATCTGAAGGGCGCTACATATGATTGCAGGAAGCACTTAAGCCCTCTTTTTCATTGTTAAGTCAATCTTACAGCCTCCTGACACTCTCACTCCACAAATGCACTCTGTTTCTCAACGCAATTCGTTTATGTGCTGTCTGACTGACCCTTGTGCTGTCTCACTGACCTGTGTTCTGTCTCACTGACCCTGTGTGCTGTCTGACTGACTCTGTGTGCTGTCTGACTGACCCAGTGACCCATGTTCTGTCTGACTGACCCTGTGTGCTGTCTGACTGACCCTGTGTTCTGTCTCACTGACCCGTGTGCTGTCTGACTGACCCGTGTGCTGTCTGACTGACCCAGTGACCCATGTTCTGTCTGACTGACCCTGTGTTCTGTCTCACTGACCCGTGTGCTGTCTGACTGACCCGTGTGCTGTCTGACTGACCTGTGTTCTGTCTCACTGACCCTGTGTGCTGTCTGACTGACTCTGTGTGCTGTCTGACTGACTCTGTGTGCTGTCTCACTGACCCGTGTGCTGTCTGACTGACTCTGTGTGCTGTCTCACTGACTCTGTGTGCTGTCTGACTGACCCATGTTCTGTCTGACTGACTCTGTGTGCTGTCTGACTGACTCTGTGTGCTGTCTGACTGACCCTGTGTGCTGTCTGACTGACCCGTGTGCTGTCTGACTGACCCGTGTTCTGTCTCACTGACCCTGTGTGCTGTCTGACTGACCCCGTGTGCTGTCTGACTGACCTGTGTTCTGTCTCACTGACCCTGTGTGCTGTCTGACTGACTCTGTGTGCTGTCTGACTGACCCGTGTTCTGTCTCACTGACCCTGTGTGCTGTCTGACTGACCCTGTGTGCTGTCTGACTGACCTGTGTTCTGTCTCACTGACCCTGTGTGCTGTCTGACTGACTCTGTGTGCTGTCTCACTGACTCTGTGTGCTGTCTGACTGACCCATGTTCTGTCTGACTGACTCTGTGTGCTGTCTGACTGACCCTGTGTGCTGTCTGACTGACCCGTGTGCTGTCTGACTGACCTGTGTGCTGTCTGACTGACCTGTGTGCTGTCTGACTGACTCTGTGTGCTGTCTGACTGACTCTGTGTGCTGTCTGACTGACCCTGTGTTCTGTCTCACTGACCCGTGTGCTGTCTGACTGACCCGTGTGCTGTCTGACTGACCTGTGTTCTGTCTCACTGACCCTGTGTGCTGTCTGACTGACCCTGTGTGCTGTCTGACTGACTCTGTGTGCTGTCTGACTGACCCTGTGTGCTGTCTCACTGACCCGTGTGCTGTCTGACTGACCCGTGTTCTGTCTCACTGACCCTGTGTGCTGTCTGACTGACCTGTGTGCTGTCTGACTGACCCCGTGTGCTGTCTGACTGACCCGTGTGCTGTCTGACTGACCCGTGTGCTGTCTGACTCTGTGTGCTGTCTGACTGACCCGTGTGCTGTCTCACTGACCTGTGTGCTGTCTGACTGACCCGTGTGCTGTCTCACTGACCCGTGTGCTGTCTGACTGACCCGTGTGCTGTCTCACTGACCCGTGTGCTGTCTGACTGACTCTGTGTGCTGTCTGACTGACTCTGTGTGCTGTATAGCTAATGGTGTCACCCTATGTAAAATAAATGTGTATGTTTTTCAGTGGTAATGGTTTGTATAAATGGGGCCTGGTGATAGAGGGAAGGCATTACAAGAAAGGGAGAGGCGATGAGGAGATTATGCCTGTGTGTTGGTGTCTCTCTGTATGAGCACATGAATGCCCATGGTGGAGCGAATACTGAGCTGCTATCGTGCATCAAGTGGCATCTTGAGAGCGAGTCTTCATAGCTTATCACTTAGACAACAGAAAAGCCTGACCTCTGAGTGGCTAAAGGGCTATGTGTGTGGAGTGGAGTCCTTCGTGGGAATGCAAGACGAAGCGGGGAGATGGAGAGTAGGAGGGCAATCAAAAACAAGCATTAGTAAGCTCCCACTCCACAGTCTCAATACAAATTCCAGCCCCCGCCAAATTACCCAAACCAAGGCTATGTAAAGAATTGAATATGACCCCTTAGAATGAATCCCTGCACCCCCGAGAAACCACAGATGACGTCTCTGTGACCCCGGCGTGACCTTTCAGCACCTCCCTGACCTGTACTCCACATTCCTGCTTGTCACGTTATGTCCACCAGAGTCCCTTTGGCCACCTTGAATACCCTGCCGAGTGGCTGGAGCAGTGGAATGGTGACAGTCTTGGCTGTTGTTGAGATGAGATGACATTGTGTTTAAACGGCTGACCCAGTCATTTTGGCTGTGAATATATTCATGTATGCTGAAAGAATCCCACTCTGATATAATTTGTTGTTTTTTCTCTATACCTGACTATCATCAGTCAGTCGCTCTGTGATGGTTTGGTAGTGTCATTAATATAAGTGACACTTATATTGCAACAATTGAGCCTTGATCCAACACCGGTAGCAAATGTCTAGGAGTGCAAAGGAGTCTAGAAGGCTGTGAATATCTTGACTTCTACTCTGTGCAAGAGTGCACTTGGCTGAAAAAGGTTTAAATGTCCTTCCTGGCCCTTTTCAAAGCTACATCATGTTAGATATGAATAGCTCATGAGGGCATGTGAGGAGGAAGCAAACACTGACCAAGGATCAATAGTAATTGGACCACTATTTTCCTTTAGCCTGGATCAATAGGGAATAGGTCTGATAGGGAAACGTTTAATATACATTGGTTTCCTTGTACCTGGCAAAGTGTAGTTTATCACACAGGATATCCTTTAACCTTTTCACTACCACACTACACGGTTAGTGTGCTAGTGAAAGTGTTAACCCTTTGTAGTGTGGTAGTGAAAGGGTTAACCTTATGTAGTGTGGTAGTGAAAGTGTTAACCCTTTGTAGTGTGGTTCACCTTTTATTGGTGTGCTTT